>NW_027122715.1:1691417-2343103 GCF_030686945.1 Centruroides vittatus
CATAAAAAATTAAAAAAAAAAGAAAAAAAAAGTTGGATCACTTAAAATCTTTCCGAGTTTCTAACATTTTAATTCGGTGTTATTAATTCGATTTTTAAATAAACCATTTTGTTTTATATAGCCCCATTAATAATCTTGTTTTACCAACTTTAATAATTAAATTTGTTTACACTAGTTACTATTTTTAATTGTAATTTAAGTACTTTATGAGCTCAGATTGATATATTTAAAAAAAAAAACACCTTTTTCAACAGACTATCTATTCATATCAGACACGTCTCATTAACAGTAACCATTCATTGATAACTTTATGATTTATCAAGACAGGAGGAATATAAAAAAAGAAACCCCTTCTAATGTTTCTTAAAACTTCGCTTTTGTTTGGTATAAATAAGCCATAAAAGAGCCGCGTATTTTGGTATGCCATTTGCTTTAAATTTCTATTCTGACCCCGAAATACCAGTATAATCTTTTTTTATATACAGCAGACACTTTATTTATAAGATGTGGATCTGAATATTTATGTTCTAAATATTTTAGATATAACTTCATATTTATATTTAAAAAAAAAAAGTGATGACTAAACTAGTTTGAGATCTTTTCTGAAGTCGAATTCTTAAAATGGTTCTAAGCTATTATAGATCTATCTTGTATTAGAGATCAATGAGGTTTATGTTCAGGACAAGACGTATCGATTGCAATTTTAAAGCCAATATTTTTCAACAGCAGTAAGCTATAAAGTCAACGATTTGTATTCCCAGGTTCGGTTTGAGTTTGAAATTAAAGAAACCGATTGGGAATAGAAAGATTGAAGTTTTGAGTGATGTGTAAACCAATGAAACTAATCGAAATTTACTGAGAAGATTAATCTTGTTCAACTTGTTTTTTAATCTAAAAAGCAATGAGAAAAACATTATAAACAAAGTAAGAAATTATAGAATGATTAATTATATTTATACATTTAATCTCAGAGTGTAATTTTTCAAGATGTTCGTCTTGTTTATTGAGGTCAATAGAGTAGTACAGAAATTCTTTAATATAGCAATATGTTTCGAAGAATGGTCTCAATTGAAGAGCATAAAAATAAAAAGTAATCTAATTGGTCTATTTCAATTTAAAAATTTTTACAAAATTTGCCGAAAATACAAATTATGTCAAGCATAAAGATCATTAGTTCCATATACGAAAAGTAAGATTCAAGCGAAGAATCAATAAACGATTATCAAACTTTTCGGATCAAAAGAGCCAAGACAAATCGAACATAGAAGATTTGTCCCCAATCTTCTCGCCTCTAACGACAGATTATTGGTGGGGGAAGTGTAATTTCTTCCCCAAATAGGGTCTAGGAGTAATGACACCGTGGAGGGATGAAATGAGCAGTAAGCAGCTCGCGGGAACAGGTCATCAAAACCCAACCTATAGCCTTAGAAGAGTGTTAAGAGGGGAACCCCTGGCGGCACCCACTAGTACATCACCTAGAATCAGAATTAATAGCCCTGTCGGTGATAAGGGAAATAGGTTGAGATTATGATGTACCCCCGGCTGATAGTGGCAAAGGTACAGTTTGTCGTCTTTACTACATTCTAATCCCTTTGGGCTATATTGGAAAAGGAAGAACATCGATAAGGTGGGGAAATGATCTAATAGCGCAATGTTTGGATCGCATCAGGTAATTCTCGGAATGGCACAAGTCGTTTACTGCAAGTCGAGACCCACAACAACTTTTCAAACTACTCCAGACTAACACCAGAGAATCATTTGAATGAGAGTAAGAGAGCACTCAAGAGATAGCGGTAAGGAAAATCAATTCGCGACGTTTTATTAAAAAAAAAAATCAACAAAGCTACTAGATTAAATTTAAAATTATGTTATATTCTAGATAGAAATTTTGAAGAAATTCTCAAATTCAACTGAATTACCTAAAGCATCGTTTCTGAACTGTAGAGAGCCTCGGGTCTAGAATAGAGATAGTAAAGGCCGCCACACACGTTCAGGAAATCCTTTGAGGAATAACTGTGCAGGCCTGGCCTTGAGGAAATTCAGAATTTCCTGTCACCCACATACGAGGAGGATAATCTCTCAGTTAAATTGTTTTATTGCCCTGTAAACAAAAGCTTTCTCCCCGATTTTAAAAGTCGGTGTTGTCATTTTATTGCATTTAGAAGTGTTCGATTCGTGGAAACAGTGCACGTGTTCAAATCAAACTGCCACTTTGTATTCTTTCAATTTGTCGTTCGACATCCGTTTGGTTTCTCCTGTATAAATCTTTTTTACATTATCGCAAGTACAATTTAATCTCTCAGTTCGTCAGTCGGCCATGGCATCTGATGACGACGTACTGGCTATTCTTGGGTGCTTATTGGCAACGAATTCTATTAAAACTCGCAAGAAAAAACATGTGCGTAGGAGTCTATGGTGTAAAGAGTGGCTTAAAAAAAGAGGATCGTATTCTCATGTGAACCTGATCTCAGAATTGAAGTTAGTACCTAAAGATTGGCACAACTATTTAAGAATGGACGAAGAAACGTATTTAAATCTATTATCATTGGTTACACCAATTATAAAAAAACAAGATACTGTAATGCGAGCAGCAATTTCACCACACGAGAGGCTCACGGCGACCTTAAGATATTTGGCAACTGGCAGAAGTTTTGAAGATCTCAAATTTTCAACAGTAATATCACCTCAAGCTCTTGGCTACATCATACCTGAAACATGTGAAGCTATTTACAAAGTCCTTCATAAAGATTATTTAAAGGTAAGAACAAACTTTTCTTTTTAATAGATATTTATTATCATAACGTACAAAAATGCCAAATTACACATTAACATATACAAATTACATATATTAATTATTAATTAAGGTTATCATGATGAATTTGGACGGAAGTGCTGGAAGGGGGACGACTAGTAATACCGAAACCGGTAGAAATTGGTGGATGATAACGAAAAAATTGATGTGGCAAGTGTTGCTGTTCATACACCAATTTATGCGATAAACTTAAAGTTCCCAACTCCGCTTGAAATAAAGTTTCGTTTATTAACTTTTCGGCAATCAGCATTTGTTGCTTTGGGAGTTCACGCAATTTGATTGCAACATTCTTGCCGAAAATATCGAAACGATCATCTTGAACGTGTGGTTTGTTAAAATGATCTTTCACGGTTAATAAAACTTCGTTCGTCAACGATTCTTGGTCTACTCGACTTCGTTTAGGGGGACGGCTGCGTCGCGTCTGTACTGGTGTACTATCCGAAAGTTCTATTAAATCCTGTGTTGCGATTATTGATGGAGTAATAATATCGTCGCTGCTATGATTCTCCTCCGTTGTATTATCCATAGCGTTATCCTAAAATAACAATTTTATTAATGTAGTAAAGGAAATTGATTATCTTTTAACACGGTTCGTCACACAAAATTAAAAACAGTCAGATATTTATTTATTTATTTATATTTTTTTGCTTTTTAGTTTCCACGAACAGAAAGAGAATGGATGGATATAGCGAAACTTTTTGAAGAAAAATGGAATTTCCCGCATTGCCTTGGAGCAATGGATGGAAAGCATATCAACATTATTCCTCCAAGTGGAAGTGGATCAGAATTTTATAATTACAAAGGAAGACACAGCATGGTTTTATTGGCTATTGTGGATGCGAAATATCAATTCATCATGTGTGATTTTGGTACCAATGGTAGAGTTTCAGACGGAGGTGTTCTAAAAAACACCAAGCTTTTTGAAAAACTTGAAAACAATAAGTTAAATATTCCTGTTGAAAGTAAAGTCAGAAACAGTAGTAGAAGTATGCCCTACGTATTTGTAGTTGACGATGCCTTTCCTTTGAGGGTAGATATGATGAAACCGTTTAGACAAGGAGATCTAATTTCCAAAGATAGAAAAATATATAATTATCGCGTATCACGAGCAAGACGCATTGTCGAGAATGCGTTTGGTATCTTGGCATCGAGGTTTCGAATATTTCATACGGCAATTAATTTACAACCTCGTAAAATCGAATCAATTGTGATGGCTACTTGTGTTTTGCACAACTTTTTAATGAAATCGGTGCCAAGTTTTTATTCTCCTCCAGAATGTTTTGATCACGAAAATACTGATGTCGGAACTACTATTTTAGGTTATAACACAGACGACTCAAAAATGACGCAACTGGCTCGAAAAAATCCAGGAAACACAAGTTTTTTAGCAAAAAAAGTGAGAGAAGACTTTATGGATTACTTTGTAAATGAAGGCCAAATTCCGTGGCAATTGAACTTCATTTAAACATTATCAACGTTGTAATTGTAACCAAATATTGTATTGCCATTAAAATAATAAAAATTTTGTACTTTTAACTCAGCATATATACTTAAATGAACAATGACATATTAATTTATTTAACAATATTTATATTTCAATTTTTTTCTTATGACACAAAAGACACAAATATAAGTATTATATTAAAAAAACAAATTTTACAATACCCCAATGTCGATATCATCGTCACTATCTATGTTGGAGCGACTGCTTCGAGGCGTATCTTGGTCATCTAAAAACCTAATTTAAAATACAAACAACTAAATAAATTGCTTAATTTTTCGTCGTATTTTATTGTTAAAAATTTAAGCTTACCTTAATAATTCGAAGTACCACAACTTTGGTTTGTATATATCTTCAGTTCCTGCTCCTGATTTAATTGACGCTTTAATTTTTTTTAATTTCTTTTCTGTATGCGCTTCTGATGTTGTTTATTTTTTTTACAACGCTTTCTTTATTAGCGTTTGGCTCTATTTCTTTTAGTTTTTCAATTAAACGTAAATAAGCAGCTTCTTTCTTGCTTCTATCGTGGTACTCTTTATTTTTTACATGCCAAAGGCATGGTTCGCTCTCGTAAATTTTTAAAAATTCCTCCAAAAATTCACGGGACATTGTTCTCACTACTCAGCGGCCTCACAACTGAACGACACGACTCCACACACGTTCCGGTCGGCCTGCGCAGTCCAAAACTGTGCAGGAAAATCAAATGGTTTTTCGTTTCTACTTCGGTGGACTGTACAGGCCGCCGAAACTGTACAGTTTTCCCCCACACACATTCAGGAATTCCTCAAGGTCAGGCCTGCACAGACAGGAGAAACCAAACGGATGTCGAACGACAAATTGAAAGAATACAAAGTGGCAGTTTGATTTGAACACGTGCACTGTTTCCACGAATCGAACACTTCTAAATGCAATAAAATGACAACACCGACTTTTAAAATCGGGGAGAAAGCTTTTGTTTACAGGGCAATAAAACAATTTAACTGAGAGATTATCCTCCTCGTATGTGGGTGACAGGAAATTCTGAATTTCCTCAAGGCCAGGCCTGCACAGTTATTCCTCAAAGGATTTCCTGAACGTGTGTGGCGGCCTTATCTTAATCTTAACTCATCACTTATATAATAAGTGATAAGTTAAATAAACACCTTAGCATTGCTTGTATGCATTTCTATACCGAAAAGATTTAGAAATGTTGTGGAGAAGTATTATTTCGAATTGAAAGTTAACTAAATACTACTTAGTTATTATTTAATTTTGATATAATTTCAACTCTTAATGAAAGTTTTTTTCGTTTCCATTTATTTCCAACTCTTTAAATTGTAAAGAAGAGAACAATCTTTAAATAAAAATAGATTACCCAAGGCATTTATGAACATTTCATTAGCAATTTGTGAGTTGGAGATAGATGCGGTTTCGCAAATTTCGTGCCTGGAGTAAATTTGAAGTCGTGCAAATTGTTATCCCAATTATTATCTGCATTACGTTTCGAAATGTTATTTCATCAGCTGTCATCGTTCTATAACCAATAAACTATAGGATCATCATCTATGTTTATGCATCAGTTGGAAGAGCTGAGACGAAATATATTGCTTCGGGGGAAGAATGCAAAAAATTTCTTGAAAATACGTAGAAAAAGTAACATTCTTTCTCTGTATTTACACAAGAAATTCCCATACAGTCATTCTGTTTTTCGCAGAGAAATCATATCTTAGAGAAATTGAGGAAAGATTGTTTTTTGGATAAATAATACAAAAAATATTCAGGATTGGAATCTGAACGTCGCCATATCTCCGTTTATCGACAGGATGGCACCCGGAAAAGCAGAACAATAGCAAATGTCTAACTAATTGCTGGAACTATCGGAACAGAGATATCCGCCGCTTTCTGGAAGTTGTATCGATGATATCTGCTGTAGCTGCTCCCGGCAACCTTCCTTCCTAGGACGTTCTGGCATCTGGTATCTTAGGTCGACCACTGATTAGATGAGACGGTGGTGAGTGATAGCATACTGTGGGAGTGAAATACGATCAGGATACGGTGACGAATCTCGCTCGACACAATTGCCAACGCTGGTGGGCATCATTAGATGTCTGAGCTCACTGTCAACATTGTCTAGCCAAAAATAAATCACTAGCAATGGCTATCTGGATAGGAGGAACTAAGATCTTTGCCCGGAGCCCATGCTAGAATTATAGTTCTTCCATGATCTACCTTTGATCAATATGGCCAAGGAAATACTCATCTAATAAAAGCCATATATTTGCCTTCCTAGTTTTTCAATTTCCTCGCGTAAAAATGCTATTTTTTCATCGTCATCTTTAAAACTCGAAGTAAAGATGATTTCTATTCGCCCTATCTCCAATCTATTATATAAATCGATTCATAAAAAGTTTCAGCTACAGTTTTTCAGACTGTGACGTTCATGGCTAAAGTTAAAGTATTTTTTTTTTTTTTTTTTTTTTTTTACATTATCTGCAAAAGGCGGATTGAAATAGCTTGAAAAATAAAATTCTAAAACACTCGGGGCTAAGGTTGGAACATATCAACCTCTTTTATTAATTGCTCAAAAGACTTATTTTGTCGTTACCATCGAAATTCTAGTTGACGACAACACCGGATACACCCAGTTCCCTATTAACGCTTGCACAGACATAACTCCACACTTAGAACTTACGCTCATTAGTGTCGCTCCACTCCGACTACTAACAATCTACATCCGGGGGTCATTGATTAGGCGCAGTATGCATTGTAGGATAAAGAGAGTTAAACAAATGAAGTACTTCTTCCTTCGTTCCTTATTACTGAAACTTGGCTTAGTTGAACTCCACCAATTGTTGCGAGTGGCGCCACTCTGGAGATCACGATGGAAACGTAACATGACTAAAAGCTCGAGTATATACATTATTGAGGTACATTATTCCGAGTCATATGACATAATTGATGATGTAGTCTATCCCTGTATAACTATTGTCAACTACTATGAAAATTTTTCATAAAGATTCATAGGGGCGATAAGCTACTACCCTTCGTGACGTTATTAACCACTGTCGACATCATAAACCTCTTTTTAAGTTAGTTTCGAATGTTAATGAGTCTGCAATTACGTTTCGAAATTTTTAATGTGTTTTAAATTATGTATAAGTTTTAAAGAATGTAAAATTTTTCTCTGATAAATTCAAAGGATAATCCAAAATTAGTCTAACTGTACCATCATTATCACTCTCTAGCGACACCTTTCTAACCCCTCAAGACGTCTATTTATCTTGAAGACGTGCCACAATACAATGCCGAAATGACAAACTTAACGAAGTGAACGGATTCCGCCTTAATTAAGGCTACTGGATCTACTAACCCAAACGCCAGACTAAGCCGTTTGGCAATGGTCAAAGTCTCTAGCGACATCCAGCAGTGAGTTTGGTGCGAGATCTAACTGCGGCCGTTAATCCCCCGATGACACTGGGCTTACCCTCAACACAACGGTTAGTGTTATCATCGGAAAACTAAATCGATTTGTTCGCAGCTGTGTATGAGAAGACACTCTTCTAACATCCAGTCACATCTGGAATTCGATATCGAAAGAATTTATGTACTTTCACCCACTTCAAAAAGTCTAATGAAAGAAAGCTCTACTTAGACCTATCTACACGCCTCTACTGTAAAAAAATTATCATTAAACATATCGAAAAAAGGAAAAAAATTGATAAATCTCCCTATTCTATTTATATGCTTTTAAAGACTCTTTATCTGCCTTTAATTAAAAGCAAATGCAGCTATAAAAACATACTATTTTAATTAACAAGTAGATCTAGGGTACTCGATTTATGTGATTAATTCTGTTAATTTCTTCGATGATCTGATTTAGGGTAAATACACTAACAAGGGTGTTTAAATTTAAAGTAATGCTATCTAAGACTGTGTGTTCTACAAGAAAGATTTTAAGTAGAGATGGCACCCAGATTGGCTATCTCCTGGGTTAGATTGGTGATAGCCTGAAGGCAGAAAACACGAAATGGTTATTAGGAGTAAAGCAAATTGAATGAAGAGTAGATTGGTATTACTACCAATGATAGATAGCAGCGGTGAGACAAACGAGTAGAAGTCAGTTTCATTACCACACACACTAAAGCAATTGATATAATGGTCCTTACATCATACAAATGATTTGTTTTCTAGTTCTTATTCCACCTATAGGCGTAGCTTTCTGTAAATTCAAGTATCCTATTTCCTATTCGTATTTATTAATGCGAGTAAAGGCTTTTATATCATAAAATCTACTTTTCACAGTATAATTTTAGTAGTGCCATTATAGGTATGATTTTTTTTTTCAATTGAAAATATTTTGAAATTAAGAAAATAGAATATTCTAACTCTTTCTCAAAAACGATTAACATTAAAAGAATCTCAAGAAAAGTGAAAAATACACAATATTTACACGCGTGCAAGTATAGATCGTTTCGAAGCACCTCCGAAAACTTTGGTAAGATAGATAATAAATGACAAGAGAACGCCATCTCCATTTGAAAACGGTAGGCAACGTCATCTGTGAATGATAGGAAGTACTTAGTATGCACGCGGTTATTCTCAACTCGTAAAAATGTTGCCAACCGTAAGCATCGAGCCCCTTTATATAGCGAGGAATATGGCGACCGAGATTTCATTTCCTCGACTTCTCCCACACCAACCGTTTCTTCATCACGTGACCGGAATAAGGCCTAGAAAAATATGTAATACCAGAGAATCTCCGTTCACCAAAAATTTTATGATTGTTCAGCTATTTATAATCTATCTTTAAAACATACGCACTCATTTCTGTGTGTAGAAATCAGTCGAAATATTAATATTATTGTTCTTATTGTTGCATTTTCTAGAGGATCGAGTTTAACCTGTTGCTATTAAGAAAACACGTTCATTAATCATTAAATTTTTGATTATGAATGAATGGTACAGTACATATTAACGAGTAGAATTTGCCGCTAAGATAATTGCAATCTAATCATCTTAAATACAATCCCAATTATAAAAAAAAATTAATGATTTGAAACTGGTTAATCAATGAACTCGGCTAACTAGTTTTCAAGGCAATCACTTTTTTTTTTATTGATATCTTTCATTAAACCAGTAACTCCGCTTATCCAGAATGATTTCAGCCATTACAAAGCTAAATGCTTTTTATAATCTAGTGAATCATCTTCCTGTATACAAATCTGGGTGTTTAATGCTAGCATTCCATCGTTCTTTGTCCAGTAATTATATATATTTTTTAGTTAAAGCTGCCGAAGCAAACAAGGAAAGAAATCGTCCTTCAGAGTCAATTATCTACTCAAAACCCGAATTGCAAGTATTCGAATAATGAAAGCGGACAGATTGACAAACAGGAAACAGCTTTATATCCTTCTCGCTCTAATAATAAGTTTTAATTAATGGTAATATTAATAATGAACCCTCTCTAACTGATTTATATAAGTAATGGGGATCTGCCGTGTAATGTCTTAATTATAAACTAGCATCTTTATAATATAGAAATATTTGTGGCAAACCAAATTTATTTTTAATTACTCTTTTCTCACGTTATATAAGCCAATTAACTGGTAAATATTTTCTTCCGATCGAGCTTTTTTGGGTGGTATACATTATATCCTTTTGGAATCGAGGGCGTCTTCGTAATTGAAACTGTAGAATTGGGGCGTAAATTTTCTAATCCATGGTTAAGAATTAATAGATAATTCGCCACGTCTCGGTAGGAAGGTCGAAGGTATTTAAAGAGAAAAATACGGAACATGGCGTAGGAAGGAGAAAGAATTAGCGACGGATCATTAAGATAAGAGTGACGTCGAGCCACCACCGCAAACCCTCCCATCGTCCACCCCAATCTCACGCCCGCCACGGGTGGGAAAAGAAAAGAAAATAACTGAAATACTTCTACAAAACCGGAAAATCGAAAGCTGTTTGGACACGCGAAACCACCATTAAGATGCGGGGAGGAAAAATTAAGCTTCTTTTAATCCCACCCAATCGACCTTCGGATTGTTGGGGAGAGGAGGAGGAACGGGAGTGATGATCCTTTATTCGCTGTCACGTTCTACCTCCCCCCGCTCTCCATCCTCTTTATCGACATCGACTGGTGGAATCACCAATTGTTGTTGTTGCTATTTCCCAAGGGATATATCGACGGGGATGCTTGGTAGAAGGCAATAAATGCCACCTTGCGGCTACCAATGGAACTATCGATGTGTTTTCTACCTTTCATTTCTTAAGAACTAGATAAGTTCTGGCTATTCTTCCAGAATAAATGAAAGTCTGCCCCAGTCAACAAAGTTAGGTCAACCAAATTTCAGCGATAAGCTTATATATAATAAGAAGTAACGGATCCAGTGATTTAAAAAAATAATAATAATAATAATACGGCCATTGAAAACACAAAGTTATGTTTATATTTTTTATTACAATCATTCACCGTTTTCGGTTGGTTTAGTTAAATAATACACAAGTCAAAAGCTGATATGTTGTACACATGTCAATTCAGCGCACAAAATCGCTTTTTTTTTTGTTTGTTTTGTTTGAGGAAATTTGAAATTCTTGCAGACAAATTGGTAAAAGTCCTGTTGGTAGTAGGCCTATGAGGTCGAGGGAATAACCAAACGAATTACGACCGCACGAAATTTCACAGTTTTACACAACACCATATAGAAGATAAACAAATTTTTACCACAAAACGCGAAATGTTCGTGTTTCTTGAAAACTTTTCCGCTTATAGCGCCTTCGTCCTCTATTGATTTCGGATTTTTTTTTTTATTCCGGTGGTCTGTAAAAACTGTAGGGTTTCTCTTCTTAGATATTCTTTATTTTCGCATATTTTCAGCCCCTTTATAAGTCTACAAAAATAGCTCCGTGTAGTTTATGAACTGTAATGTTTCTCTTTTAAAATTCCTGCTTCTGGAAATCTTGGAAGAATATAACGCGCTTTGACTGAAAAAATTTCTCATTTTTTATATTATTACTATTATTATTATTATTGTATTACTCTTATTAGCATATCTTCTGGAATGGTTTACCTTATACAGGGCAGGATTGCATAATATTAATTGATGGGATATACATATTCTACCAACTCTTTAAAATTTCTCTAACAACATTCATAAAATCGGTTGCATATTGATATTTTCCGTTTCGAAAAAAGATAATATATAAAGGAGAGTGCGAATCGCAAACGTGGTTCCTAATTTAAACGCAAGAAAGGACCAAAAATGACTTTATTTTTTTTTTATTGCTATACTTCCGTCGTCATCTATTAGTGGGCCCATACTTGATTAACAAACGCTCCGAGGACGACTTAATTGAGCATTTGCCGATCTTCTTCATGTTTTTTTTTTTAATTGCATGGATTAACCCATGCTATTGCGTGATGTGCAGAAATGAAGAGGTGGCGAAGGGTCAAAAGGACCGTTATCACAGCATCGACAGGTGCATCATCGTTAGTCGTCGTTAAAAATTTGTACGACGACAACGATCACAACCACGAAGATTGGCAGAAAAACTAAAAAATAAACACTTGCTTCCTTTAGGGGTTATTCGAAAGTGGTCCACATCACGTACAAGTTGCGATGCGTGTTTCGAAGTCCGGTCGAATATCCCCATAAGGTTCCGGTTCTTCCGGTAGCTCCTTGTCTGTTGGCACAAGATGCTTTTGACTAGATGGTTGTTGTTGTTGTGGTTCAGTGTCCTCTTCGTCGTCTATTGTCGAATAGATATTTTCTGCAGGAGAAAGAGGAGAAAGAGGGTTGGATCCTTGGGGTTGGAGTTTTGGGTGGAATGTACTAAATTGTGGCACAGGTCTGCGTCGGGACGGCTGAGAAGATAGCCTTGGTGACGTCAACCCCGGAACATATGGAGGGGGAGGAGGAGAATTTCTTGTATATCCACCGAGAGGAGAAACTGGGGACAGATTTGAATTGGTAGGCTGTGGATATGAATTTGGATGGTCCGAAATGTCCAAAGGATTAGTCATTTCTTCTTCTGGATGGCACATCCTAGATGGTACATTGGACGTTCTGTCAAAGTCGGGATAAGCTAAATCTGGTCCCAACATCCCTTTACTCATATAATAATTTTGTTTGGCTTGAAAGCTGTCACTCGAATGCCCATCTTTGTTTCTTTCCAGAGACTGCGTGTGTTTACACGTATCGTGACCCGAATTACTTCTGTACAGACCTCTGGATCCTCTCACTGCTCCTCCGTCCTCGCTGGCACCTCCTTCTCCGTCACTTGACCCCACATCCCTGCACAGATCTCCACCAGTGGATCCCCTAATACTGCTAGTTCCAGAACAAGGTCTGCTACCGTCCTCTCTCGCTAAACTTAGTTCGTCTTCCGCAAAGTCATCCTCACTGTCCATAGTTCTCCCTTCGGCTTCGCTATCTTCCACGTCCGAATTATAGCTACGAATGTCTGCTCTTTCTTCGGAACCACCAGACACTTCTTCATAGATAGGATTAAAGTGATCTTTATTCTTCTTGGATCTTCCTCGTTGTTCGGAATGATGATGATGAGTATGAGGATGATGAGGATAAAAATTTCCTTGCCTTAACGGGATCAAGTGAGTAGGTCCGAAATTATCGTACTTTACTTCCAGCAACTATAAAAAAGAGAAAAGAAAAAGTTAGATAATTGCTAAAAGAATTTTGCAAATAGAGATATTTCTAGTTTAGGAAAATGCTGATGAAGTCAAAATTGGAGACAAACATATGGAATGAATTATCCACGCATTTCCTAAACCCGGAAGGAAGGCCCCAAGAAATTTAATCGGGCAACGAATGATAGAATTTCTGGTTAAGGACGCAATTAAGAGTTGAAAATAATTTTTTCCGACTCCATTCCTAGTCGATTATTAAAAGAGCAATTCGGCAGGACATCACTCGGAGCGTAAAAGCAATCTGAAATTAATCACTGGAATTAAACGATAAAGAAAATATAACCATCAAGTGGAAATAATTCGAGAAAATATTCCCTTTAAATTAGAACTGTGGAAATTAACTCCTTGAGCAAGTATAACACAGAACAGCAACTTCTTCAAACTCGGTTTAGGGTGCAAATAAACCATTTCCGCGTTATTGAAGTTATCGACGAAAAGTTTTTTCGGGTTTCCTCTAAGCGAATTTAATCTGAGTGACGTCAAAGGAAAAAAAAAAGTGGAATAGAAAGGGAGTTGAAGAACTCGCGTGCATCGGAAAGAGCCTTATCGTCGACAAACACTCGAAGGAAAGATACTCAAACTTCTAAAGCGAGCTTGTAATAGACTCGGGACAAAACTCGGCAGGAGAAGGGCTCAGCTACGGAGTTTGTCAATTTTGTGTCGTCATAGCAACCTTACACTTTCCCCACGTGACCGATGGTACGTGAAATTGATTCTGTCCTGACAGCAGACCTCTAAGAAGGTGTGCGAACTCTACCCTCGCCAAACTAAGATACCCTTACTCTACCATACAAACAGACGGAGTCATTTTTCAAACGACAGTTGGCGAGGAAGGTTAGTAGATGGGAAGGAAAAGAGGAAGGAAAGAGAGAAAAAAAAAGATGTGATTAGATTTCCCACTCAACCGCCGACTGTCCTTTTCTAGTTGAAAGGAAGCAATATTGTTAATGGACTTCGCTTCGCTCTATTGAGAAAAAGATAGTAAAAGGATTCATCAAAAATCGAAGAATTCTTAACGATCTTTATGAAGAAGTTTCAACGGATTTAATTGCAAAATGGTATGCAATTCCGTCTGTATTAAACGTATCCAACTTCGGCCCCTCCATCTTTTCAACTGTGCTAAAAGTTTTCATATTAAAAATTAAGAATTCTAATGAAGATAAAACGCCATCCTGAATGTTTTCATCAACACTAAGATATTCCCAAGTCTGCAAAATGCATTAAGAAATTAGTAGACAGATATGAATTTTTTAAAATGTTAATTCACCATTAACATCAACTCGATGTAAAACGGAATGCAAAGAATATTAATCTAGAAACAAATAAACTTTTTTACTACTCAAAATATCTTATTAATATTATTAGTAGAGTAGAAAGAAGCTCTTTAACGTATAGGTTAGATGTTGGAAACTTTTAAAATATTCCCCTAAGGAGAATGAATATTAAACTCGAAGGATGTTTTCAGAGTAAAGTTATTTAGTTTCAATGTAAAATTATTAATTATCAACCTTTTCAAGTCTTAATTACTTTAAGGAAAAAAAAAGAAATCCAGAGGCAAGTTTTTATTTTTCATTGTTGGAATTTTGATTTGTAATCCTTATGGGTTTTATATCAATGTTGGTCTTTTGTGTCCTCTTATTATGAACACAATGTCCCCATATAGTTAATGGACTGTACAGACAAGCGGGGAGGGAACAAGGGAGAAAAGAAGACAGAAGACAAATTTCACACACAGTTCATCA
Source organism: Centruroides vittatus (assembly GCF_030686945.1). NCBI lineage: Eukaryota > Metazoa > Arthropoda > Arachnida > Scorpiones > Buthidae > Centruroides > Centruroides vittatus. The sequence continues at coordinate 1,706,159 of NW_027122715.1, forward strand.
CGTGCAGTGGGTACTATAGACCGAAAATTACTGTGCCATTAGAGGAAATTATGTACCCAACACATCCATTAACAATGGAGCCGTACGGCTTTGGAATTGTCAAAATGTCCTGACGCTATAAGAGGGGTGTCCAACTCTCTCAACCACGTTGAAATACCAACACGCATGACTACCTCTTATATATGGCTACTTTACATTTTTTACAATTTAAATATATTGAAATCGCAAGTGTTAAAACACCTCTTTTATTATTATTTTTACTGCAGTTTTCTCGATTTAGAAGAGATTTATCATCTAAATATGAATGGAATGCTGGTTTTTAGCGCGGATTCCTTTTTTTTTCCTCTCTCTAAAGGATAAGTATCCAGTTTGAGAGAGGGAAGAAGAATAAATATATAAATAAATCATTTAAGACCTAGCGTAATTCAAGTTTCAACAAGAGTCGCGCTTCCAATTCTGTCAGTTTTACAGCTGCTTACGATTATTTTCTACTTTATGGAAAAAAAATGTAACAGAAGCTAGCGGTTAACTACAATATTATTATGACTTAATTGAAAGCACATGGTAAGTTCACATTACAGGCTATCAAAGGTATTTATGTATTCCGAGAAGATATCATCGCCAAATTTAATTATTGTTAACAATTTACTACGCATATGTCACTCTCTGCCCTTTATAATTTGATTCAAAAGTCAAATTTTTATATTCTATAATTTGAAATAGAGAATTTAGCAGAATTTTAATGAACTTTAAAGTGTTTTAATGTTATTTTTATTAACTATTTGTTAATACATCCTAAAATCTTTAGACTACTACGTTTTTATTTGCTAAATAAAAGGGGGAAAACCTAGTATAAAGGACCCGTTGTACTTGGCTCCAGTTACATTCTCGAGGTCCTGCCTTCACCTGTATGAAATTCGACTTATGCAAAATGACATCTTTACTAATAAATCATGCACTAAAACTTCTTTCCCCCATATTTTCCAGTGATAAAATTTTATTGGTAACAGCTCAAAGATTGAAATCATTTAAAAAAAAAAATAAAATACTTTAAAAGATATTAAAACGACGGCAAGTATTTTTGCAACTTTGCCAATATGAATAATGAAAAAATAAAAATCTATATTACCTATAAATCTGCTTGAAATGTCATAACGGGGGGTTTATAGTCGAAGCAGAAAGCTGGGCCATAGAAAACCTTAAGAGTTTGTCTTTATAATAAAAGAAAATCTGTTCTTTCAGTAAAGGAAAAAGGTCGGTTTTAATCTTCCATTTAATGTGAAAACTAACATTTTATCCCTTCTATATTGTTTTAGAGATGAAACCAATTCCAACTTTTTTATACTTCTTCAATATAATACACATCGATACACATCAGGGAAATGATCATACTGTAGCTATTTACCTCTTCATTTTTAACAGATTTACATATTTTAAAATTAATTTAATTCATTATAATTATCATATTTAAATTCTCAGAAGAGTAAGGGAGAGAGAGAGAGAGATGAAAAATCCGAATTACTCGAAGAAAAAAGTAAAATAATTAGAACAAATGTAATTCTGATTTACATAATAAATAGAATCTACTTAAAATGTGTTCTTCAACGATTTATAAATTAGTGGCAATTATTTAAATTAAAATAATTGTTAGCTAAGAAAAGATATAATTAAAAAAAAATAGGCTTCAATTTTTATTGCAATTATAGATAATCCTTGTGTAAATTTTCTTTTGTATAGTCGAGGTAAAGGAACAAATGGAAATGTTCTTCATGAAAATGTATGGGCGAGTTTTATTATTATTATTATTTAAATGAATGAAAATAGGTGCATGTTATCTAATAGGCGTGATGAATAATCTAAAAAGTGGTTGTACGCATTAAAAAAAATTATAAATACGGACAAAAGCGGCTTTTAATCTATTTCAAAGGGAGTATCGAGATGGGATAAGTTTAACGTTTTCTTCCTCATCAATCCTTCTTTAAAAATATCGCGGTCTCAACGTAGCTATTTACAATCTGTAAAAAAAAAACAAGGAAGAAGCTGCTAGTCTAGTTCACCTTTTACTCTATCTCTTAACCACCTGGCTAGCGGCAAAAGTTGTAAAACTTATCAAAGCTCTATGCCGGTAACATCTAGGGAGCTATAAAGTGAGAATTCGTAATGTCGGGGGTGAGACTTTTCTGCTTAACAATGCAACCCAATTCTAATCTCGCAACGTTTTCACCCACAGGTGATGACGTCATATAGTGTGTATAATCTGTAGTTGCAACTTTAAAGGAAAAGATAATCTGCAAATGGACGTTGTGTTGGTAGCTTAGCAGTAGGGAAGAACTCGTAAAAAGAACCCATAAAAGAAACCCTTCGTTAATACGCCGAAAGAGCAGTAATATAACGAGTTTGTATCCTGTATCAATAGCGTGGGAAAACTTAATATTGTGGCTACTGGAAAGCATATTATAATTATAATTATTATTATTTTTTTTACGTGTATAAAGAGATAATTATAGGTTTAAAATAATGCAAACTCTATGCGAAAATTTTCCAGTGTGCAAACTCGGTGAAATTCTATGCAGCTTATTAATTTCTTCTTCACGAAATGGCAGTTAACCCGTACACAAAACTACCATTTCCATTTAATTATATACGTAGACAATAGTCAAACAAGGCAAAAGAATTTTAAAAATATATATATGTAGGGTAATCCCCGCATTCAATTTTCTTCGATGGGAAATCCCCCCAGAGTCATCAAACCTTTTAATTTTTAATTACCTAAACGGTCTAATGGCGTAACACAGATTACGTATTTCGAAACTTATTATATAAATAAAATTTATATTGTATTATAATCCATATTTCTTTTACTCCTTGTCACCGAATAATTCATTTTGATTTATAATCTGCCGTCAATTAACGAAAATGATATTAAATTTTCTTAATTGAATAAATTATCTTTTCTAATTCATTAAATTTAATTTACTAAAACTTCTTACGATGTAATTTTATATAATAGAAAGCTTAAGACATTTCCTTTCAGTTGATAAACACCTTTAAAACAACCGTCTAGTGTTTAATTCTCAAATACGCGTTATTGTTTATATTATATTGTAAGGTTAAAGAACACTGTTTAAAACTCAAACACATGCTCTATTAGTATCGTATTAAATTAAAATAGTTATATAAACTGCTTCTTTTCTCTATGAAAGGTTTAAATAATCTGCATATTTCCTATAATAATCTCATCAATAACAACTACTCATAATGTAACAATAGAGCGTGTCAAAGTTGGAATTACTAGAAAAGTATAAAATGGGGAAATCTCACGTTACTTTGGTTATATAAAATGTGATTTACGTTGAAAATTCAAGGTCGTATTAAATCTCCATATTGGTAACTTTCATTGTTATTAAAAAAAAAGGTTGAGAAGGCTCCAAAATGGAGTCAAGAAAGAAAAAAAAAAAGCATCAATTAAACCGAGAGAAAATCGTGACGCGTAATATGTTAGTAGAGAAGTTCGAAAGAAAGGGGAAAGTTATTATAATAGCTATAATTAAATTATTTTCCGACTCACCTCTATTGGAGTTAGTGTTTGAGAGTCTGGTACTGTGTGATGAGGTGGTAGTCGTGTAGGATGGTGGTTGATCAGTACATCGTCGTACGTGACCCCGTTTGATCCTGCCAGGTCACATCGTCCTTGGTGGTCATCCTTGCATGGCAAGAAATTCTGGACTTTCTTCTTGTGTCTGGAATAACGAACGACTGATTAGAACTCATTATAAAGTATCTCGATGAGCATATTAAGTAGAACACGCTTTCTACGAAAAATGATTTTCCTTAAATAACGCTCCAATTGTTTCCAATTAAGAACCTGCCCACTCTCTTTTTTTTTGAGGTAGATTTTAGGGAAATATAATGAGACCAGTGCTTAAAAATGAAATATTTTTTTCTCCCTTTTTCTTTTTAATTTCGATCAGTTTTAATAACGCTCCATCAATGGGAATAGAAAGTAAACGAATTCGATTTGTTAATTTTACCTGTAACAAATGACGACTCAATTGTTCAAGGCGTTAATAAACTCGATAAAGAAATGAATAATTCTTCACGTACAACGAGCATTTATTTACTAAAATAATTTCGCATGATTGAAACGTTTTCCGTTAATTGCAGCTGTAACAAATATTATAATCTGTTCAATACTTTTTTCATGTGTTAAAATGAAAAGAATAAAGTTCATCGAGCTTTGAAAAATTACATATAATAACAATAAGAAAGTTGCTTCTCGCCAATAATCGAACAATGATTATTAAGTAGAAAAAGCTTCAAACGATCTCCCCCCGTAATAATCTCTTGTATATTATTAAAAGCGAGCCAATCAAGAAAAAAGCTGGTCAAAAGATGAGTCAACCTGGTAAAAAGGGAGGGCCCAATCAACGTTTCCCATTCAACAGAAAGCCAACAAAGAAGGGGGCGAAATGGTAAAACTACACGCAAATCCACCATTGTGCCATTCATAAATATTCCATGACCGATTCGGAATATACGTTTAGATATTTATTTCCAATGTAACAAGAAGAGCCTACTCGAAATAGCGTGAGAAACGAAATATATATATATTGTATATATGACTATATAAGAGGGTTTCATTAAACACAAATAGGGAAAAACGAAGGCAGACCCATTCATAAAATTTGGCTCCCTTCAGTCGAGAAGTCGACCGTTTGTCAATGGTTTGAATCACGCAATTTTCGTGACAACTTCTGAAAGTCTATTTATAACAAAGAATAAAAAGATTTGTAACCCGGTAATTTATTAAAGAACACTCGGATTTCTGTGTAAATAAAACGTGTTGACCACTAACAATTATTGAATTATAAAACTCTAAGCATTGGATAAAATTACCCGGTGACTAATGGGATGAGTCGTTTCCTACTATTATGTTCGGATACAATAAATGATCAAGACGGTAAATATTAACGACTTAGTCGTGTTTGGGTGTGACCCTTCGGCGCGAACACCTAGCAAAATTAATGATCTGGATGTGTGTGTATACCGGTCCACGCCACACTCCAACTTTCTACTGTTTATACCGTTGCAGTAACAAATTATTTTCCTCAAACATTGTTTGTTCGGACTAATGTAGGTACCTTATAAAACAGCTACCGAAAGTAGAACGGTAGAAACATCAATCTCAATCTAGTAGTAGTAGTAGTCATAGAGACAAAATTACAAACAAATTTTGTGGAAAATTAAAGTCGTCATCGTGTTTAATTTCAATTGCTCGATAGAATTAGTTAATTAAACTATCATTGCTAAAAAAGGAGCAGCTTACGATAGAGATTTTAAATTTCTTTCGAAAAGAAATAAAAATAAATCCCATTAAAAGCAATAAATTATACTTGGTTTGGGTGTCCAATTTGTAAAACTGAGACGAGAGAGGGAAGAGGATCAAAGTATATATTTATAACTGGTGCGAAAAAGCTGTAGGTAAATGTATTATATATCAACATGTTTATTAGTAAATTGGACAAGTTGACTCGCGACACCTGAAAAATTAGCCAATTAACAGAAAACGCAGAGGAGTAGTTACATTATCGCACTCAGAAATGCTTTCGATAAATGACTTTTGCTTAGCAAACTGGGAGGACGTGATGTTATAGCCGTAGCTTCTCTCATTTCTTTCTAGATAGTACTCCTTAATTTTATTTTCTCAATATCGAAACATCGTAAGAAGCTTGTCGTTTTAATTTCATTTACTTCCTCTCTCCGTGGTTTTTCTGACATAAGCTGTTTTCTATCCGAATGAACTTTGAGAAAAATCTATCTATAATGGCACAAGTTAGTCGAAACACGATAAAGTTTAATTTGGATAAAGTTAATATTGATTAGATTAAGTTTATCGGATATAAAAATATCGTACATTCCTTAAATTTCATTCTAGGTAGTTTACTAGTTATGCCATACACTAAAACTCACCTTTTTTTTTTTTTTTTTAAGAAGATACACCCGTATACAACGCGCATATATACATAGAAAAAGAATATTTGCTATCATCTCCGAATATAAACTTCATTTTCTTGTATAGATCAGAAAGCGAATTTAATTTTCTTCAGTCACATACTCTGCAAGAGTAATCTAGTTGGGAAAAGGAGCAGAGGAGAATCTTCTCTGCCCTACAGATGTGTATATCCTTCAGGATATCAGTCTACTCCGGGGGTTTATTAGATTTACAGATATGCAAATACCTTTTTTCGAATGACAGAAAAGCGTACCCGAAAGCCAAACTGGAAAGGGAGCATGCTCTGTAAATGAATGCATTTCAAATTTCGTACGTTTTCTAGTGATGGGATGCAGGTTGGCGACAGTCTGCAAGCTACCTTTATATCGATTTTTCGACGGAACTAAAAGTAGCACCTTATTTCCATACTATTGATGTCTCATGGGGAGTAGACTAATTTCTACCTTAATAAAAAAAAAAGAAAGATAAGAATCATCCTTCTAAAGCAATAACATGTTAATAACCCACTTCGTCCTCATTCGCTAGAATATTTACTGAGACAACGATATAAAAACCTTTTCTAATTTGCAATATATACTCCTATCCTCTATTAAATATCGCATTAAGTATTTTTTCCAAAGCCCCATCAGAAAAATAACAAAAAAAAAAAAAAAAAAATGAATAGAGTTACAACCTACTTCAATTTGCTTATCGTCTGGGATAGAGGAAGAATTCTTTTACTATCAGCAAAATGTCAGTTTTGACCAAATTCCCTCGAAGACATTAATGTAATTTGATAGTCAGAAATAGCGCCCGGGTGAACTACAGATATTAAGGGGGGATAAAAAAAAATAGAAGCGATGGATAATTAAAAATCAGCAGTGCGTGACTGCCACATGCCACCCCAAGCGTAACACCATCACCGCTACTGCAACGTTGTATTCATCAGGATGCGCGTTATACAATAGGCTCCAGAACTATATCCACTTTCCTCCGTTAAAAACGACATATCGATGTTGAAGTTAATCAGAAAAGATGAGAGACCAAACCCAAAATTTACTTATGTAAAACAAAAAAAAGGGGGACCGGGGGAGGGGGGCATTCTCTGTGCATTTAAACATTTCCGTTTAATTCCTGCTATCATGTTAAACAAATAGATTTATCATCACGATCTAGATATAGAGGATGTACAGACAAATCATATCTGTCAGGTCGAATTTCCTGTTTCTCTAATTGCGAACCTTATATAGGTGTATCTCCTGTACTAGGTTTAATGAAATAGTACATCCGGTAGCCGATGTTTTGTTTTGTCTGCTTTTTCTCAAACATGATCTTTGTTTAAAAACTATAATTACTATTCCATGACTCATACTTAAAAGTATTATAAATAAAACAGATCATCAAAGAACCTAGAAAAAAAGAAGTTCCTACGATAATAAACACTATTTAGAAGGCATTTAAAAATAATAGATATTTAGTAAAATCTAGTTTATAAAAGTTGGTCAGGGTATTAAGAAGTGACACGAGAAAGATATTTTTTTCGCATATATATATATATATATATATATATCCCTATTTTTTGTATTTTTTTTCTATCCGTTCTGATCTGAAAAACGTCTTGAGTGAAAAACTGAGCACACATAGCTTTGGTGGAGTCAATGCATCACCAATAATGGCTTAAATCAACCGGTCCACTGAGCTCGGAGGGGTGAATGGAGGGAAGTAATACTTAGTTACACTGACACCAGCGAGCGTGACTGTGGCGGATGACGGGAAATCGAAGCCACTTTTCGTTTTTATCTTCTCTACCCTTCTGCTCCATTTTTCTTTTTCTCTAAATGCCATATTTGCAGCGTTGAGAAAAACGAAAGCTTCATACATTGCCGGCGACTCCATCTTTTCCACATTCTTTTGTTTAGATTCTTTACTTGGTAAATGCCGTTTGATGTGATTGAGACGAAAATTATAGTTATTGTTTCTTGTACCATTTTACGTGAACAATTTTGGTTTTCCGGCGATTACAAAAAGAGTAAAGAAAAAAAAAGGATATTTCTTAATAATTTTCGTTTTAAAATTTAACTTAGAACATGAAAAATTACCTCTGGGACACTTTCGCATCAATTAAAGCATAACATTGGCTAACGGACCAAGAATCGAGATATGAAATTCCCCACGTACGAAAAAAGTCTATCGGAAAAAACGGCAGATAACGATGGAGGTAATCCTCTACGTTTATAGAAAATAGGGCGAGGAGGGAATTTTTATCTGTCTTTAACAGAAGTTCGAGTGACACCCCTAAAGAGGAATCTGTTCGTTACAATCAATCAACTTTTAGAAAAAGCAGATGGAGAGAGAGAGAGAGAACTAAGACCGACTTTCATATTAATGATCGTTTTAGTTAAATATTTTATCTGACATAACTTTATTTTTCAGATTTGTCGTTAGATAGGAAAATTTCCCGTGTATAACGTTTGCCGAATGACAGATAAAACTTAAATAAGAGTTTAGAAAAGGGCGGAGAGAAAAACGCGTTACACCCGAGACTTTTCTTATTGTAATGACGCAAAAATGCGTTCAAAAAGTTAGTTTTGGGCATGTTAAATGAACGAGTAGTGCACATGCGCGTTCCCCACGCCCCATCATCCGTCACACGTCATCATTCTGCAACCATTTAGCCCGCCTTCGGCTTTGCTATCTTCCCCTTTTATGTAAGGGACCGCATCGCTGCAGCTTGATGATTAATGCATCGTCGTTAGATTTTCTGCATGGTCGAACATTGTAGAAACAATCGCGCCTGATGGCATATTCCAGTTTTTCTTACGACCATCGGCTTTGGTTTTGTTTAATTTTAATTAAAACGAATTTCTCAAGGATGAAAACCAACATTTACAAGAATCAATTTTTATCCCGCGAATCTTTAAAACTAATTATATCTAAAAATTTTAACTTTTGGATATTCATAAATATGTTTCTTCTTCTTCTTACTCCTTGATTTTTTTTGTTTCTTTCTACTATGTTTTTAATAAATGGCAGTCGCTAATATGAAGTTTAAAATTCTCTTGCATACGGGTTGCTGAAACACTCGCAGGAGGGCTGTTTGCAGAGTAATTGTGCTTGATATATTAACACGTTTTATTCTAAGAAGTATCGCTGGACCGATACGAATCCCACGAGTGCTATACACACGAGAACTCGACATGAGATGCTTAATTTAAGGCTGTTAAGTATTGAAGGATGGGGTGTTATACACTAGCTCGTAAATTAATGTTTCACTCGAGAAACAATAGAGCATGTCTTGTTGGTAATTCCTTCATTGTTCTCCTGGGACTGATCGCTTCTACTTGTGGTCTTTCTTAGTACAGTTACTCGTCACGTCTGACGGTGTGAAAAGATTTGACATATTTCTACTCATTTCTCGAACACTTGTAGAGACTTTATAGTAAGCTAATGTGCATTTTTGTGAAACATAAATCGACATTTCTCTGTTTATTCGCTTCTCGTCAAGCGTGATGGTCGGAAGGATGTCATTCGGGAAGTTTTCGGATTCTCTATGCCCCCTGCACATTAGTTTTCTCCCGTGTCCACCCATAACGTCGTAATGACATTATATAATCATTAAGCCATTTACTTCTGATTGTGCACAGAACCGAAAACATTCCCAGAATAACGAAATTCTACGTATAGAGCAAACCATTCTGTCATTTTTCTAATCAAAAATGAATAATTTATAGATCGTGTATAGAAAAATAAGTTTACGTGAACGGAAAAATCACTATTTAAAAATAATTTCAAATGGAAATTTGAATCAATTTATAAAAATAATAATAGAATATTCTTGTCTAAACTCTATATGTCACTCTTGATAGTCCATTGAAAAACAATAATCTTTCAAAACTTATACTGAAAAGAAGAAAACATTAGAAGAAAAAAAAAAACCTTAACGGGATAACGTCACGATTCTAATCCAATATATCAAAACTTTGTCTTATAATTAATTATTTAGTTAAATAATTTATATCATTAAAGGATCTTAAACGTGTAAAGAGCGTTAATCAGCGAAACAAGTTAATCGCATGATTAAAATAAATCAAAATTGAAAGGCCATTCTCGCGTGAGATAGGATAGAAGGCGAGAAGGAAAAAAATTGTGATGTGGATCCCGGTTGCTATGGTACCAATTCGACCCTATTGAGGCGTGCCCATAAGGCATTCGAAATTTATACATTTCGAATTTTACGATTGATTGTCACGCCAACATCCCTATATACATGGAATTCTGTGTTGAAACAAAATGATTAGTAACATCTTTAATTATTTTCTAACGTTATCCTCCCATTAACATTTGTTTCTTGTTAAAATATGGCATTCTTTTCGTGTTGTTACAATGGACTTCATGGTCTTATAATACTCATTCTTTTATCTCGACAGTTTAATTATCGTCTATTATTACTAATAAAAGGGTTGTTTTAAACGGTTAAGCTTTTTTTTTTGTGTGTTCTCGAATATAAAAGAAATTTCCTTCGTTATTTAATACATTTTTCAAGTATTCTTCCATCGCTAAACGACGACTAATTGTAATGTCAAGGCATGCAAACGTCTCATCTGAAATGTATTTTACGCGTGATAATTCCATCAAAAATTGTACAAAATACTTTTTTTAAATGTAATAATATACGGCGTAGAATTTTTCTCCGGTTATTTTTTGCTATTAATACATAAAAGTGCAACTTAAAAGACACTTTAATAAAGAAACGAATGTGTGCCGAATTGCAGAAAATTCCCGAAGTGAACAAAGGAAAAATCTATATTACAGTAAGCTAAAGATTGGTTAAAGTAGCTTACAGATTTTCTCAGAAATATTTTCCTTTTTTAAATGCAGCAGTTTAAAATCTTTATGCAAATTTCACAGAAATTGTTAAAATACGAATAAATCGTCTAGAAATATCGAATTTTTACTTAAGATTTTTGCTCGAACGATTCGAAATATTGTCTAGAAAAGTAAGATTTAAATTATAACAATACCATTTCGAACAAATAAACTCGACAAAACGGCGGCTCTTCCATGCCTCCAATTAATTAATTTGTACTAGAGCAACCGTTGATATCTATATAACTCCATCTTGATCGATAACGTAAAAGTAAGAGTGAAGGAAAAAAAAAACACCAAATTTGCATTTATAACCCGAATATAAATTAGGAAATTTCCGTCTGTTCAATTATACTTTAATAACAGATGTCTTAATCACGCGATAAATGAATTATAAGTCGGGGTGGTCAACCCCCTTCTATCAAACGTCACGGAAGCTTAAAGTGTGACGGATCTCTCTCTCTCTCTATTGCTCGAATTAAAGGTAGTGTTCGATACAGAAGGGAAGGGAAAAAACAAAAATAAAAAAGAAATGGTGGGTTTCCCAGACGACTATTTCCAATAATTGTCTTAACCAAGGTCAAAAGTGCGAGTTTGCGTTTTGGCATCGGAAAATTGAGTCGTCGTTTTTCGTACAGGAGACGACAGAAGCGTGTCAGCGGATACTCTAGGATTTTCTCTCGTAACACGCGATCTAACAACTCTGTAATTTCGATAATGGCACCGAAATTTGCTGAAATATTTAAGTTAACTCGGCACCTTGCTCTTTCTTCCATTCTATCATAAACATTCTACACCTCCCGTAGAGAAGATTGTTATCCAGAAGAATTTTTCTCGGTCACAGTTTAGTAGGACGAGTGCGGGGTATTATTATTTTTTTAAAAAATGTTGCTAATTAATCGTTTTAAAACGTATAAAGAACGTAATCATTTTATTACCCAATATTGGAGATATTCAATATAATTCAATTTTATACTATTAGAGGGCGCCACGAACGGTAAGAAGGTTAAGTAATTTTTTTTTGAATTTTTTTAGTAATTAAAATATATTTATCGAATTAAATAAAGTTTTATAATTATTTTAATAATTTTAACGGGTATAAAATTTCCTACGTTATATTTAACATTAAACAATTATTGTAAAGGTATGGATTTTTCAGGCGGTTAAAAAATATCGGTGACGAAACATGCAACATCCTTTGACAACCAAGCGAAAGGACCCAAAGTCTAAACAATCGATGATATACAGATGTTTTCTTCGGTAGTTTTGATCTCTGCTGGCAACTACAGAGTTCCCAGCGGCAGAAAGTACTACAACACAGATGGATAGATTTTGTAACTGTCTGTCCAACTAGAAACTCCTTTGAAATAGTCGCTCTTGTATGAATAATAGAAAGGGATTTTTCTACTCCGCCTATGAAATAGAAGGTGAAATTTAAAATTCCGAAAAAAAAAGAAGAAATAAAATCGATCAAACGGTCGTAGAGAGAAAGAGAGATTTCGAAATCTCGTCGTTACAACCAGTGCTTTCTCAGGAGCACCTCCATATCTCTCAACATAGGGGAGACGACCAATACGAGAGAGAGCAAACGGGTTTAAACCTTACTTAATTAATTACACCTATATGACCATTATAAGGACGTAATTCTATCGCCGAAGTTATGAATTTACAACCCTTTCCCTTTGCCAACGAATACCGTCTGGGTGCTCGATACACGTTACGTTAGATAAGATAGATTGAATGGAAGGGCAAGTAATGTTTAAAAGGAGGTTGTGATCAAATACTCCCTACTGCGATCTCAGCGTCGAGTCCTTATGTGTTCGGATACCCACCGTGCAGTCCATTTAGTTTTAAAGCGGCACACACCCTAAAGATATAGAAACAACACCTGACAAGATTTTAGATGTCTTCATTTCTTCCCCCCTTGTTTTCGCGTGGAGGAAAAGATCTCGTTAAGATTCTATGAATCTTAATGTTACGTATGCAAATTTATGCAATTTTCTAGATTGTGAAATTCGTATATTATTAAACTTTCTATATATATACATTGCGGTTGAGTTATAAACGTGATACGTGATTTTCACTATATTAATATTATAATAAACCGAAATTTTCACATTTATGATAATGAATAATAATTGATTTGCTTGTGTAGTCAAGTAAAAATTCAATTGTCTTATTTGTAAGAAGATGTAGTAAAAGCGAAATTTTTAATGCTTATGAAGATAATTGCAAATGAAATAAATAATAATAATTTTGATTTTTATGGAGTTGTTACGTAATAAAGGGCTGAAATAATAATATTCTTCGGAATATATTTATAGTTTGGTGCAATTTTTATGGCATGGAATTCGATTTGCACGTTAAGGGCGTATGTAGTTGCGAGTGCTGCGTTATTCCGGGAGAGTGGAGTTTGCCGGAAGCATCTTATTCCTTAGAGAACGGGAGACAAACGAGGGAACGCATTAAAACTTTGCGAGTTTTAATGGGTCGTGATGTACACCTCATTATGTTCGTCCTTCGTCAAGTTGTATTAATGATCAACGCCTTTAGGCGAGTGTCGCAGAAGGCATTTTCGTATATTCCCCTACAGAGGGAGAGACGAAGGAGTCGGGTTATAGTACGAAAAATATGAAAAAGAACCGGTGTCTTGTACCGGTCCAACTAGCACTTGTCTCCAATTATAGTTACTTTCGGTCGTCTTCCCCCTTCCTTATCGAATGATTTATGTTCTATTCATTATAACGTCCCTAAACTCCGCCCTCAAAAATAGTTTAGGGGTAAAAATGGAAATGGGCGTGAAAAAATTTGGAGAGAGAGAGAAGTGGAAAGGTAGCTTAATGAAGCTAAGCCAGTTCCTTCGGAGAAAAGCAAGAGAAAAAAAAGATGAATGATAATTAGTTAGGTGTCAATCTCAGAAACTTAACCTAAATATTATAAAGTTGCAGCATCTAAAGGTTTAATATTGCCTAATCTTTATTGGGAGGAGATTTACACATTACATGTAAATTTCGGCCATAACAATTAATGAAGCCAATTAAAAATTTACAAAGGCGTAACGCATTTGTAAGCATAGAAGAAAAAAAAAAGGCACGTTATAAAGTCATCTATGGTAATAAAGCAAGCGAAAATATCATTTTGTGTGGCACACAATATTAAAGTTTTCCTCGGATGAAAGTTTGTGGAAACGGCTTTTAGTCGAAACCATTTAGAAGGCCAAAAATCCATCTCAGGTAGGAAATCACCTGTAGATAGGTTTAAGTTAAATGATTTTTCCAACCTGTTGAATTTATTTACATAATATTTTAAAGTTTGGTAAAAACATACTGATGCATATATTAAAGCGTTGCGCAGAATGCAGCTGGGAAGAGTGGGATGGAGAGCCATTCAACAGCGATTATAGCACCCTTATGAAATTCAGAGCGGGGCATCTGGCGTCAATGTATGCAGACCGAGAGCCCATTACGTAATGATGGACGCCTAACTGGCAAAACTTTTTCTCTTTCGGGATAGTCGCTACCCGTATAGCTCCTTTAATGACGTCATTTCCAGCTAGGACCCGTAAGCCTCATTTTCCTTGGCTGCTTTTCGATTTACGTTCGCCTCATAAACTATTGTGCGACTTCTAGCTTCTCCCCTTCTTCCAAGCATCTTTAAGACTCCGAAGACACATACGCGCTCTCTCTCTCTATATATATATATATATATTTTTTTTTTATTCACTACTTTCTTACAAAACAAAATAAAAACGACAGTAATAATAAGAAGAGAAAATATCAGATTAATTTTTAAAAGTTTTAATTATTAAGTAGATAAAGTATATCGAAAGATGGGGTCCTTAATTAAACTGTCAATGACTAATTAGCCTGGAAACATGACACATTGTCATAAATTATCGTTTAGCACCGGGGCCCAAATTTTGTCTTTAGTTATGAAGAAAGCAAGGGTGGCAAAATTCTCGAAATTAAACTGGTCTGTCACTCCATCTGACACAACCAGATGGCATCTAGTCAAACTTACGGTTAATGAAGTGTCGTGTTTTCATGACATTTCTTAAATTCCTCGGACATCTGAAATGCGCATTGACAACTTTTGTTTCTCCTCTTATATGCCACATTAATTAATAATAATTTTTAAAATATTTCCATCAAATACAATGAAATTTTCATATGGGATTAAGTACAAGAAGATTCGATAAGTTAATTATTTACTTTCGACTAAATTTCTAGAATCTCTTTGATCGAAAACAGGTGCTGCAGCAGTACGAGAGAGAGAGATTTGAAAGTCGAAACACTTTTTACTCGGAAGGAAGAAGAAGAAGAAGAAGAGAAAAAATAAAACTAATTTGCACTGTAAATGTTTTGAGTAATGCCCAATTCAATTTTCTTCTCAAAAAAATTTTAAATACAAGAAACATTCCCATGCATTTATCCGGGAAGTTAGATCTATTTTAAACATTTTTATTTCGTTTTAAACACTTCCTCGTGTAAATAGAAATCATGTGGATAAGTGTATTAGATTTTTTTTTAATACTTTTTCAGTGTGTGTACATTTAAATTCGACCGAAAATAATTTTAAAAAATAATCAAATAACGTGTTGAGAATATTAAATAGAAATACACTCGCACTGAATACGCGCTTGTTTTAAATAATGTAATAAATAATAAATGTAATAACGTAAAGAGGTGGAAGAAGTGAGGAAAAAATTCCTTTAGCATATGCTGTCTTATGCAATATAATTGAACTAAGTAATAAAACAAAAAAAAATGTTAACGAAGATTGTTGATTGGAGATATAGGCTAATTACTTTAATGATGATTGATTGGGAAAGTATAGTTTTTTTAATGATAATTAATTTGAGAAATTATGATTAGCGGAAATATATGCTTATTCTTACTTCCGTTTCCATTATAGAAATCGTATATTGTATCACAGACATGTGCTTATAGTATTAATTGTGATTCATCTTACGTAGAAGCAATTTGTAATTTATGGAGTTAGAAAAGCCATTTTGAGAAAACTTTCGATCAATAGCGAGGAATTTTTTTTTTGTAATTTCAAAAAGTGAAAAATTTAATGTGAACTAGTTGTGAATTTCTTCTGCTTTTAGCCGAAGGTAAGCCACTTTTGCACAATAAAGAGCTTTCATCCTACTGAAAACAAGTTACTAAAAGACGAGAAACACACTTCCAAACCTAAGAGAAAAAAAAAATCTTTCATTTCTGTAAGTCGTTTGCACTTATTTCGACGTAACGTAAGTGCCATACACGTAGAAATTAAAAAAAGAAATATTATATTATATATATATTGAATTTATACAATACTCGGCCAAAGAATACAAGCTGACTTTCGCAAATAACAGAATGTCGTCTTCAATCCCATTTGATTCGAAAAATACAAATAGAATAAAACCATTCGTATCTACATTTATATTAAATTTATCTGCTTTAACTTTACGTTACGGCAATGCATATTGGTGTACTTTGCTATTAGAAATACATTTATTCCCATCCCCCCTTTCTGGATCTTGTATTATGAATGGTAAGAATAGAAAACAAACGACTATACGCGATTAAAAAAACAAGAAAAAATCTGTTTATTTTTTTCGTTTTAAATCAATAAGTTTAATTTGAAAAATTAACGTTATTAAATTCTTTTTTTTCTTTAAAAAAAATCTGTAATAAAGTAGTACTTTATAGAAAAAGAATCGAATGCCATCGGTCAATGCACCTAACCTGATCATCCGCATTTCTTATATCCGAAGAGACGATAGCCTCGGGTGCACCAACCACCTCCCTAACAAAATATGTATCTGTGCAGTTCGAAAATAGCCACTTGTCCCTACTTTCTTCCATTATCCTAACTATTTTTTATGGCTACATGGAGAAGAAGAGCCAGAAGGCACACGTGCCGAATATTCATTACTACAGCATCTAGATGAGGAGATAACAGGGAAAAAACTTCCGAACTCGACAGTTTCCCCCCACGACTAATAAAAACAATAGAGATGGAAATGAAGAGAGAGAGGGGGGGAAACATTTGACCCGAAGAAGTTGTAAAAAATTTTCGCTTACTCACAAAACTATAGTAAATGAAAGGGAGTAGGCAATATTTTCGATGGTCCCCGAGGGTTGAATACCTGAAACCTCGATGGCCGTGCTTCTACAACTTCATTACACCGACAAACGTAGATCTGTTGCCACGGAAACGCCACATATATCAGGATAACTGCTTAGACAACGCGAGAAGGGAGGGTTGAGTTGACACGAAGAGGGGCGAAGAATCTACGGTTTATCGTAATGGAGTTGAGGAATTTCGTTTTTTTTTCCGTCCCCCTTCTTTCGCATTCTCAAATCGGATGCAAAGCCGTCTCGGGTCTCCGGGATATAACTGATCGCTTCTGGCAGGATTGGCCCTAGGAATGAATAGGAAAGACGACATAGAAGAGATGCGGTTGGGCCTACAAAAGTTGAAATCCTCTTTGCAAGTACCATCGATTCTGCCGGAGTGTTAGAGATGATGAAAGGAAATGACGAGTACTGGAAAGATTGTCAGTTCTGCTTTCTAGAAATTTGTTGAAATAGGTATGCCTTAAGAGAATATAAACCCTTTAAAAACATGCAAAAACACCGAGATGAAACTTCTCGTTATTTTCGTAAATCAAAATCAATTTTGAACTTAATAAAAAACATAATAATCTACCTAAAATAGTCTAGTAGACACTTGAAAAATATCAAAAAAAGTTGTAACATAACCAGCAAAATATTTGAAGTTTCTTAACAATATCAAACAAGGGTTGCTTATTCTAATATTTTATTGATTTTATGCAAAATATACCTTATAAATTAAAATGATTACACTCGTGATATAAGGAAAATCAATAATAACAATAGACTAATAATTAAAAACCATGCTTATGTTAGAAAATAAACAGAATCCAATGCAATGCATCTAAGCTAATCCAATGTAGTTGTTGAAAGGTTATAAGCCTATTATTTATAACAAAAAGTAATAATAAAAAAGATATTTTGTTAAATTGGACTAAGCTCATTTGCATCGTCAGTGATGCTTACAGGCAAAACTAAATTAGACAAAGTCGAGCTATGTTTACTTTTTAACTCGATTTGAAAATTTAATGGAGGCTCGGAGACTAACAAAACACGGAATTGAGAAAATTTAATCATTAAAACACGTGGGATTGGTAGAAGTTGCACGTGGACGGACAGAAAGGATAATTAATCCGATTGGGGATTAACAAAATACGCTTTTAGCGAGAATAAACTTCGAACACGTCGTGTTTACTATACATATATATACGCTCATATAATGCTATCTTCATCGAATCATAATCGGTAATTGTTTGGCTTCGGACTAGAGGTGTAATGCTGAAACAACAGCTGAACGTGTCTACTGCTTCTAGTATAAAAATCAAGCCCAGTAAATAGAAAATGCTGATAATAATAATGAGATATGACATCTTATGTTCAATCTGACAATCTGTTAGAAGAAACACAACGACCCATCTGGATACTTTATAATGAGATACAGATGAATGACATCTCTAACTTTTTATAAAATAGTATTAATTAATAAAGTTAGAAATTAACGAATAAGAAAATCCTTAATTACTTTCTTCTACGGATCATTTTAAAAGTACTGTAATATTAAAGCTAATGTCTATTAAACACGGGTTATCTTTACTTTTCTAATTTAAAAAAATTGAAAAAACTTTAGATTATATAAACTTGACTTTGTTTAGATACCATAGGAGTGCTACACACCATCGCGGTTTTTCGAAATGATACAAACATCACCCCGAGGCACAATAAAAGCGTGGGAAGAAATGTAAACAAGTATAAAGCAAATAAAACCGAAAAACCGAGTGAGGTAAAGCGTAATTATGTTCTTAAATGTTTTTGTTTTGTAGTAAAATGCTTATATTAAAGATACTGAACTAAAACAGAAAATAGAATAAAGTAACATTAAGCAGCTTCCTACTAACAAGCATCTCGAATCTATTAAAGCTTCCGATTCAATTTTGGATAGAAAATCGTCGGAGCAACGTAGTGTGACCATTAAATATATTATTATTTTTTTTTTTCCTTTCTTCCTTCCACTTAATTTTTCCATCGTTAACTAGAAATTCTTGATGACATTTTTGCAAATGAAGCACGACTTTTAATTAATAAATAAAGTTTCGCCGTGAAAATTTATCATGTTAAAAATTTAACGTTCCGTTTTTCTTCTTGATTCATCTTTTAAAAATGAAAGATTTACGCATCTCTGATTTGATTTTCATAAATTCTGTTATCATTAAATTATATGTTGTGACACCTAAGATAGAAAACTTTTAAAATTTCATATAATGCAATGATTAAAGTGAAGGGGGAAAAAGTTATCTCCCTCTTAGTGTAAAAAAAAGGCGACGATATCCAAAGAAACTTGGTCTGCACGATGAAACACGATGCCTCATTCCTTATATATTAGAAAAAAAAAAGTGAATAACTTTACTTAGTTTTTGATTTGTCAATTGACAAAGAGTAAAACGGTTGTAAATAGAAAGACGACAAAAACTTCAGATATCGATACCACTTCAATTTCCAACAATTCAAGGTCAGTTTTCAAAGTACACAATTCCAGAACAATATAACTACTTCTCTATCCTCCGTTTGGCTAAGATCTTGGCGTTGGGGAGAGATAGGAGGGCGACAGATGCAGCTGCTTCCACTTCATCGTCCCACACGACGGAAGTGGCCACTCCAAGACTTGGAGGCACGGCGAAGCCAATTGTACAACTTGAATCTGAAAAAGTTTTCAAACAGTTTTTGTCAAGCATATCAAGATTTCAGTAAAGAAACCATTGTTGCCCCCTCCCCCAATCGCATAATCTTGCTATTTGCTTCTTGAAGATCTTGGAAACGTTAGGAACAGATTAACATCCGACATCACATATAAATCGCTTTAATCTTAGCTTATCTAAAATAGGATTAAAACAGTGTTGTGAGTATACGGTTTTAATGAAAGGTTGCCCAAAAGGTGAAGAGACACAGATGCTCATTCCGAGCCAGTCAAAAGATCTATTCAAACTTTTTATTTTCTATATCCATTCAAAACTATTCACCTCTTAGCTAACGACGGCTTTATGAAAATAGAAAACTTGGATAGCACCTCCAGGGAATAGGAAGGGGAAAAAATAGCTACAATCTCTATTGCCGGAAGGCAATTAAAGAAATAACTCTCCCTCATTGTATGATTCAGAAAAAAAGGAAAATCTTTTCATCTTTAAATATTAGAAGAGGTATTTTTCATAAATAGATCATTTTATATTAAAAATTTCGTTATTGTCCATGCGATGACATTTGCCGTGTCTCGAGGTGCATCGCAGCATGAATTGAAGCATCAGACTTTGAAGAGAGCGGCTTTCTTTTAACAACCGGATGCTCGATGCTGGTTAAGTCAAAGGTTATCCTCAGGCAAACAATCCAGGAGGGAAGATGGTAATTTCACTATATGTGTTAGCCAAGTCTCCGAAGTTTGCTAACACATACTGCGAAATTACCATCTCCTCTCCTATATTACTCCTAAGAGTAATTTCTTTGCTCCGGATAAAAATTTACGAAAGGAGAACGGTTCTATAGAGTTTAATACAGATAATAACCGCAGATTGATTCTTTACTTCATTTCTATAAGTGAGGATAGATCTTATTCAAAGCAATATGACATTTAATATATGATAAACTGTTTAAAGCAGAAGAAGAAAGTTAATTCTGAACGTTAGGAGGTAAGTAGATTTTACTTAACTTGCTATGTAAATATAAACATCTTTGATTTTTCGTTGTTTATGATTATTCCAAGAGCATATAAATCTACATTATTTATTCTTTTAAATGTGCAATATTCTTAAAAGAACGACGTTTATCAAATGTAGATCTATTACTTAACGTTAGAAAGCATAGCACTCTAGTATATAAAACCATTTTTTTTATCTACAAATTTAGTAAACTTACACAGGAATGATTTTATTTAGATTTACATTTGTTTACTCTATATTGATAAACTTTTACTCTCTTCTGAAACATGTGAACGTACGCAATTAACCTAAGAAAAGATATCGAGCAATAAACATTCTTATTACATAAAATGAACAAGAAAAGAATCTATCCTATGTATTGAAATTTTAACATAAATATTTCTTATCTACAAAGTGTATTTATCCTTCCGAATCCTTTGTTTAAGAAGAACAAAAGAAAAAGTGTACTTATAAAATAAAAAAGGCAGACAACTCGGAACAAAACATGCAACGTCTTTCAGAATATTCAACGAAATGCCTGACGATGGGGCGATGCCAGGGGGGACCTCGACGCGACCTCGCCCTTACTATACAGACAACGCTTAGTTTAACCCGAGGTCACTGTAGGGGAGCAAATCCTTCCGAGAGGTTCTCTCCTTGTCCGATCGAATATTCATGGCCGATTGCACGTCTAAGCTGAGCCTAACAAGGTCTAGATCTGCATGAGGCAGGTGTATTTCTCTAGTTGTTGTTGGACTGCTTACGCCGGAACAAACAGGATTCTCTCCTTTAATAAGCATCGGAAGCGAAGATACAAGTACGGTACACGGTTACATTGCCTTCACGTCGTCCGAATGGAAAAACGGAAGCGATAGAAGAGACTGTTCAAAAAGGTACTTTCTACAAGACGGAGGAGGATCATCCGGCGCTTTGGCTGAGAAAATGAGACGGCAACCAAGGTCAAAGCAATCGCTCCGTCTCGATCTGCCAAGTTTAAGCCGGCCTCTGCCTTGGGGCATCTTGCCGCCTTCGGATGGTGACTCCCCGACGTTGAGAATATCCTGAATGTATTGTCAAACAATACAGTTCGGGTCAACAGAAAATTAACTTCTAGAAGATCGATCGAATTCTTCTAATAATATATTCTACGCTCTTCGACTTTTGAAACGTTTTAAAATGCAAAAAAGTCAGCAAAAGCGATGTTCTCGCACACCCACGTTTAGCAGTCAACGTCCTTTTATCCTCTCGCCAAAAAAAAAAAAAAAAAAAAAAATACATATTAACTTAAGGACGGCAAACCTCACTTTCGGACTCAGACAAAAGGATAGAGCAGAGCCTTTATGGATATGCCTAATTACCAGGACAATTAAAGACATCAACAATACGGAATGGAAAGTATCCTCCTATCTGGAATATCTTCTACCTCGGGCGACATTCATTAATTAGCAGCAGTCGCAGAGAGATAAACTGTTAAAGCGATTTACAGACAACTCCAAGTCTATCGGTTTGACGTTCGACTTGCTGGTAATTAATATAGGCATTTCAATATTAATGCAATAACAATTTCGGATTTCGATTCGCTCTGTTTAATTGGATAAACAGGATTTACTAAATCAAACGCCATAGTCTGTCCATCACAGATAAATATTGGAAAACGAACCTATTTACTCCCTATATCCCTGCTAGGATTAGAATAACTTATTATGTCGTATAAAGTATTTATATAGGATGAACCATAAATAAACTTAATAACCTTGAAAGATGATGCAATAAAATAAAACTACGAATATTTACGATTCTCTGAGACGTAAAATAAGAATTATGAAAATATAACTATCTGAACAGTGATTGGATGAAGAAAATCCAAGTTGACTTGTCTTTACTTATTTATATTTCTTCAAGCAATCATCTAAAGACAACATAGGCTATTCCAGATTAATTTCTCTTGGAATTTTTTACGTAAGCACACGTTTTTCAATTTGTGTCTTCTGTGCATGTGTTGTAAAGAATAATATTTGTATTCAATAAAGAACTTTTTGCCTCCACTATCTCATAATGTTTGCTTTTGATTTAGTATAGCCTACGACTTAGAATGTCTATAGAATTACATTTGCTTTCTTTTTTTTACAGAAATTCCATAAAATCTTAAAGTCTATTTTAATAAAATTAAAAATATACCTTCATTTAATTATTTTAAAGCTATACCTTAATACAAAATTACGCTGTGGCCAGACGTAACGTAACGTACGAAGAGCCTGCCTGAACACAGGCTGAGATATGAAACCGAAAATCCGTAAAGTAACTCTAGTTTAAGTAACATAGAAGCATCCAAAATAAGTGACATTCTATTACTGTGACTACAATAATGCCAATATTATTAATTCCTTCGGGCTATCTCTTTCATTCGGATATTTTCAATTGTCGAATACGTCTAAAATAGTAGCACAGATGTTTATTATAAGAATTTCTATAATACCGGTATATCAAGACAATTTTTAGTATGAAAAACAGTTGGAATTTATTAAATGCTAGTTAATTTACATTTAAAATAGCCGTTAAAGAAAATTAAAGTCAATTATTAGTAAATGTCGTTATGGTTAATGACGAGCAATCATGATATTCTTGGCATTTAATCAACGTCTATTAGTCTTTGTTACTGTCTTCATCGCGTTATATATTAGTTACTATCTGTAAGTTATAGCTAAACAGTAGCTACAATATTCTGTTTAATTAGAACAATGGGTGGAACAAAACAATTGCACGATTTTAAAATGATCGTATGACTAATGATGAATCATTCCCCTGCGATAAGATATTAAAAAATGTAATCAGAAATTCGCATAAAATAATGAAATAAAAATCGAAATTCAGTCGAAACGTTGAGTTTAATAACTTGCGTAGGTATCAAAGATTAAATCACGATTAGATCTGATCTATGTAAATCGTGAGTCAACACCTATCACTTCACATGAGTCAACAAATCAAGGTTAACGTAGCCTTGGATATGTAGCAAAACCTATGTGAACAAACTTATCAATCATACGCTACTTTTGCCGCTGTCGACTCACATTTGAAAACATAAACCAATCACAATATCGAATTACATTCTCTTTTTTTATCGATATAAAACAAACCATTCCATTGAGTCAAGATTTTTAAAGGAAAAAAAAGAAACGACGACATACACGATAATTTGCTTAAAATTACACATACTTAATTAAGTAATCGAACGACATTAACAATTAAGCAAAGTTATAATTAAGTGCCTGTTTCAAACCTGCGAAGGATGGACTTCATCACTTCTCACAGAAAAATACTTTTTTAAACTAAAATATGCGCATACAATTATAAAGATTGAAAAAAAAGACAGCAAAACACAAGTGTTTTTTTTCTTTTTTAACTCTTAAATATTAGCGTGTATAATATAAACGATTGCTTAACACAGTTTTATACCAGGTGAATTTCAATTAGGGAGGCCTATAGTTTTATTCTTAGACACCTGCTCATGTTCTAATAATTTGTAAGCTACTACTACCTGCATCTACAAGTAAATGAAGACGTATTTCTTATGCACCAACCAAACCAGACACTTTATATCCCCCCTTTTAATTCTAATGTACTCGAAGCACGGATTTATGACCACTTTAACTCCATTAGGAATGTGTTTGTTGCACCCTCCCTCCTGTTGAAAATAAAGAGAACTGTTACGAATCCAGTCGTCTCGCTTTTGGTTTTACGTTCTTCGTTTCAAAATATATATATACATATAAAGTGGAATGAATATAATGGTGATTCGTGACACGAATTTTCGTCTAATGGACTAGAATATTTTAATGATCCTAATCGATTTTATGTTTCGATTCAGTTACAATGCGAAAATTGGTACAGCATGTCTGATTCTCGGGGGGCTACAGAACTATTTTATCCTTTAATAACCTGGCTTCGAGTATCTGCCATTTTATTAAAATTTTAGCGGTTAAAAAAAGAAAAAAAAATCCCACCAGTGTACGTTGAACTTGTTATTTTCCTCACTCTTCTCCGTTTTCTATCGATAACTTTTTAACGAAATCCATTGATTTTTCCTCGTGTAGAATATATCGTGTTCTTAAAATACGCTCGAGGCAGGAATATCCGGTACTAAAAAGCAATGATAGTTCCTGAATGACCGGGTGCGGGGTAAAAGAAATGATGTAGATTAAGGGGCTACTGCAATCAAATCCATCTTATTGAGAGTAAGGTAAGAGTCTAACCAGTCGACCTTCATCTCTACTAATAATCATGTGGAGACAGTTTTCCCTCTGGAAACAGCCACTGCCATTCTTTTCTTCGTTTTCTATCTTATACGGTGCATATGGACACAATATAAGCTCGTGAAAAATTTTAAACAGTTAAAAAATATATTTACTCTATTAAGAATTTCTAATTTTATAAGTTTCGCTGCCATTTTCTCGTCTAAAAAAGTATTTCTTTAGAGACGAAGAGCTTAGATTGTTCTAATGTTCAGAATCGATTCGATCTCGTCTTCAGAAATTTCTTTGAATTTTCTGTTGATATAGGATTATTAAGCATTTCTAAATAAATGAAACTTTAAACTCTGGTAATAATATACAATCTATCCAAACGATTTAGATTTTTATACCGTTATAAATCTACCGGCATTTTCAGGAAATAATCCCATATAATCTCGGATGTAGCGAATGTATTTGCAAAAAAACCTACTAAGTTTTTGCAATTGTTTATATTTTAACCATCCCATATTTCCCAGTAAAGTGCTACTAAATCCAAACATCCCATTTTCGAGCACGGAAGACAAAAATAAAAGCAGGAAAACGAGTTCAATGTGTGTTGGGGGAAACTTAACGACATCCACCGATTGCAGTGAAAAACAAGAACGTGGGTGGTCCGAGTTCTGCTTTCCAGGATCCACCATAATTATCCTTAGGAATAAAGATCTATCCTCTATCAAACTATAAAATATCGCTTCTTAATTCCACTTCATATTTTATTTCTTCTCCTATCTTGCAAGAACGGAAACTATATAACGAATGAATAAATCACTATAAGAAACCGGGATTCTGTTAGAAATTTTGGCATTGATCTTTTTTTAATTTTATTAACCTTAAAAAAAGGAAAGTGAATCAGATAAAACAAGACACGAGAGATAAGTTCCCTATTAGAAGAGTTATATCATCTCAACACAATTCCCCCTGCAGCATCTGAGAACGGAATCAAAGACGGCCCCGATGTCAATCTCGCGTGGCACGCTAGACAGACAGCATCTGTAGTTCCGGAATCAGACAGGGATCCTTTATCAATTCATCTCTAAACTGTACTTCTCAATGTAATTAACCTTCTAGCAGCGATACCTTTCCACTCTTCATTCATATACGCAGCCGGCTATTTAATCGATTCCGAGTTTCAGTAACCCCTTTTCTGTAGTTAATCTGAGGAAGTTACAAGGCAAACCCACATTGGCTTCATTAAAACTAGAGCTCGGCTCTAAGGCAACCGATGTTTTAATTGGACTCCCGATAAATCAAAGCGGCCACCTTGCAACCACGTGACTCCATCGATCGCGTAGCCATTGTCACCGGGAGGCGTGCGACGCGTGCGAAGACAATGGCGACGAATTTATACTCTCCGCCAGGACCAGATTATTTTGACAGCCTTAATCTCTTCCCTGTGAAGTTTTTTTTTTCGTTGGAGAGAGATGTTCGATATAAATCTAGTCTTTGGATTTGTGATCTCTGCTTGGCCAGATTGTACTTGCTAATGGAGTCCTGTACAATGCCTCTGAGTAATCCGTACTGTAAATGCGTTTTTATGCTTATTAGGGATTAAACCCGTGTGTGGCTAGGGCTTGTGCGAAAGTTTACAATGCCTTTCGGACATTTTTAATTTAGATCGCTTTATATTTTAGATTCGGTTTGATTTTCAGAGGGCTAGATTGTGTGCCGACTGACCAGGAAAGGCTATACTACAATAAAGGTCGAAGAACCGTGGGAATGAGTAAGAGTAGGGATGGAAGTGGAGTCTTGGAATGTTTACAACTTCCGAGAACTAGCAGGAATAAAAAAAGAAAGGAAAAGAGAGGAAAGGGACTTTTGCTAATTTGCAGCAATTCATCTGGGAACAATTTAAAGACAATCTTAGACAAATTATGCACCTAAGCCGACATCAATTGTCCGAAACGAGCGGCCAACTCGTAAAAAACACCGGCCCACTAATGGACAATAAACAAGATGGCGTCCGAATTGCTCTAATGGCTCTAAAACGTCATGGCTTTAATTTAAGGTTCTTTTTTTTTCTCTAGGTTAGAATTAAATTTTGCAGAAAATTGATGGTTTCGGTAAGCTTATTGCTTAGAGATATTTGATAAAAGTAATCGATAAATCGATATTTTTTTCTACAGCAACTCACCGAACTTATAAATTATTATTGGAAGGGGAAAAAAATATTACTCGAAATAATGTATTTATTAAATTATTTTGGCTACTTAATGAGTTTTTGTATTAGTTCACATCATTGAAAATCAAAAATCGCAAAATATGTTTTAAGATCGAAACAGTTTGAACAAAGTTTAATAAAAATAGCTAAAGCAAAAGGGCTAATGGCCATACTTACTTCCAGAAGATGAAGGATGCAACTAAGAGAGCCACGACGAAGACTGATGAACAGACGGCTATAACTGGTAGGGATGGAAAAGTGCTTGAGTATAACCAGAACCGACCGGTTCCAGATGACAGTACTGAACATCGGAATCGTCTCCACCTCTGCATAGCTGAAGAGATGGAGGAGGGGGAGGAGGGGGAATGACAAACTGCGGCGGCGGTGGCGGCCCGGGACATTCGCAGTTATCATAGTCTCTACTATCTACATCCCAATATGGACTGAGATCGACGTGAGCCACTGCCTCAGGATCCATGATGTTTGATAAGAAAATACCTGAAACAAAAGAAAAGTATAAATTATCTTTCCTTTTCATTTCAAAAAATTTCAAAGGCAGAAAAAAAAATACATATATATTATTTTCCATAACTAATAACAAGATATGCATGATACCCTTTAGGGCCTAATTATTATTTTTGAAGGTTCGTGATCTCTGCCTGTCTAATAATCCATCCTTATGGACATAGTACTTACTAATGAATGATTCATTAGCAAAGTTACAAGGGAAGATCTATCATAGATCTATTTATTAGAGCTGCCTCGTTAGATGAATCACGATACGTTGTGATTGACTGGAATTAAACAAAATAACTATATTTTCTCGAATTGAAAACGGAAGAAAAATTATTACAAACTTCTATTTAGATAAAACTTTGATCGGAAAGTTGATACAAAACTTATCTAAATCAAAAATCAAGCGGCGGAACATTATTCCAATCAGAGAACTGCGAATGCAAATAAACTTTCAATCGACTGAGTCGAAGTTTGGGGGGGTTGGAAGTAGGAAAAAGAAAATAATTTGGCGCTGTGTTTTCAATTATTTTCCTTCCGTCTTGAGCGACTCATCATGGGACTTAAGCTGTCCTCCTGTAATTCGCATCCAACCAAATCTTCTCCCGTTCATACTCCTGAAATCCTGCCAGTGCTGTTACTATAGCAACGACATATCTTCCCCACTTCGTGAGAATTACGCTTTCCAAAAACCTTCAATTGAAATAGGTTTTATATTTATTTTTTGATTTGTTCTAGATTAAGTTTATAAAATTGAGGAGTATCGGGAGAAAGAAAATAAAAATATAGATTCGAAAGTGTGGCGAGTTTTAAATATACATACATACATACACGCATGTATATTTAAATACACACACACAGTATATTTTCCTAACTTCCGTTCAACAAAAGAAAAGAAAAGAAAAGAAAAAAAAGATAAATTCTTAGTTAGCCGGATGAGTCATTCATTGTAAAAATACAGATAAAAATCGGAATTCTTTTCTCTTTTTTTGTTTATTAAACTGGTTTCTAAAGGCTGGAAAAAGTTGAATGGATGCAAAAACAGCATAGCAAAAATTTTCTAGACTTTTTCTTAATTATTTTATCGGTAAATTTAATGTCTTCATCGGGAAATCGTGACAGAAATTCTTGAATATCATAACTATAGCTATCAAGAAGATATATCGTAGTAGAGCCATTCTCTAATTGGAATCATACCAGAACGTAATCATAACTATTGGTTGTTACGGTTTTCGGAGCCATTCTTCAGCGAGGTTACTCAAAACATCATTATTCATTCGTATCGAAACGTCATTACAGAGTAATTTGTTGCAGGAGATAAATTCCTTACACGAATTGGAAGTGTCGTGACTGCTTTCATTTCTCACCGTCCCGCTTCTATCTTTTGAGTAGTAAAGTAAACAATTCCTATGTGTTTTCCATTCCTCTCTCTCACATCATCGGACAGTTTTGTGACAAAAGATGTACGATATTCCCCTAAGAACCCCAAACAGTCCCCTAGGGGACTGTTGGAGGCGGGAATTTAGGGATTGGATAGGACCACACCGGCTGTCCAAACAGGATTCGGATATACTGTACACTGTAGACTTAAAGGTCTGATTCGGTGTTTGTGGACACACCGCTGAGTCACGTTTCAGCCGCGATACACGTGTACCAAAATAGTCACGCTTATCGTGGTCACGGGAGCGGCTCGTGACCGGTTACAAATTTGGACTTTTTTTTTTTTTAACTGATAGATCGAATGGTACGATTTGACTCGAGACTAATGGTTATTTCCGAAAATGCCATTTCTCCAGTCGTTAACTGGGTAATTGATATCTGGGAATCATCACGATTATTTATATCTATTATATGTTTTTTTTTCCTCTTTTCCCTGCTTAATTTTTGTTTCTCGATTAATTATATATTAGCCTAGACGCGATGTCTAATAGTGAAGAATGGAAGAGAACCGAGATGACTCTAGGGAAACGGCGATGGGGAGGTGAAAATGAGAGAGGAAAACCCGTAGATGAAGGGAGAAGGAAACAAAAAAAAAATAGACAAAGAAATATTGTCAAAGTAGTGCTTGAGTGATTGAAAAAAAAAGAAAAATGGCTAGTATCTGGAATGAAAAAAAAAGATAATCAGAATAAAACGACTGAGTGGATTTCTACGCTATTCAAGAATAGCTTTTAAAATAGATTTATGTATATTTAACTATAGAATGTTAGCAAATAATAATAGCTTTAAGTGGATAAGAAGCGAATTAGTAAAATTCATTAGTGACCAATTTAATTATAAAGTTATGTAGTACTGCATATATAGTTCTTTATTAATATATCAACAATATTTATTTCATTCGTACAGATTCATATACTTATATGAATCTATAAGAATAATAATAAATAACTAGTTATTTACATATTATATATCGTGCACTCGCTATTGTCTCACAAAATTCTCAACGTGCTCTATCTAAAATGCAAATAGACAATATTGAATTACTAGAATAGGATCGATCTACTTCACTACAGGTTATCGTAAAATTTTCCTTAGTTTTTAATGCAAAATATATTTCTTAATGTTCTGATCTATCTTCAATACATAATACATCAATAGAAACACGCGTAATATAATAAGAGATACACACTGAACACTGATCAATATATAAAATGTATTGTAATATGGTTAAGCATATAATATTAAAACGTATAGTATGAAAATTTAATGAATATCAGCTTATATAATACAAGAATATGTTATAATTTTTTAAAAACAAATTAATTATAAAATAATGAAAAGTTGTTTATCCAATTTACGAAGAACATCACTTTAAATCTACGTATCCAATTATAACCTGTTGCATGTTGATCTCGTATTAAATTATACAATACCAACACGCTTATATGTGAAATATATATATATATATATTTTAAATACATTTCGCCTATGAACTGAATATATTTTATATTGAAATTAGCGTAAATTTACGGATTATTTGAACAAGATAAGAAGTAATACTTGATAGATTTTTATGAATGAGAAGAAATTAGCATTCTAATTTAGTGATTAATAATTTTCCATCAGAAAATTGCCTCTTTTTTTTGTCAGAAGAAAAATAACGAGTTACTAAGGATTCATTTTTCTGTTTTGTGTGGAATAATTCATAAAATTAAATTTAAAATGATTATTGTAATCATTATTATCTTGACAATTTTAATAAGTAGAAACCGATTTTTTTTTTTTTGAAAGTAAATTTTTTCTGATTAAAAACTTTCAACTTCAGGAAATTTTTAATTCAATTACTTTTTTCTTCTTCGATAAAATTGTTTTTCGTTCGGCTATGCGCGTTATCTAAATTCTGTAACTTAAGGGAGGAAAGGGTGAAAAAAAAGATAGGATAATATGATAAAAATCACACTAAAGTTAACGATACATTCACTTATTAAAACCGTTAAAAATAAAATTGTTTAATTACTTTTTAAAAGAGTTTTTTTTCCTTTTCTTTTCTTTTCTTTCGAAAGGATGTAAGATGATAAGCTTCTTTGTCAATGAATTTTCAACCGGTGTTATTGTCCAAGCTGGACTAATGTTTGACTCATGCAATGTGTATCACATTGCGAACCAACCAAGAAAGATTGATAAGTATCGTATTGATGGGGATTAATGAAACGCATCGCTTCCTAGAAGCTAATCAATCTCTGCATCTAGAAATTTCACAGATAATTTAGGTGTCGAAGAGATACAAAACGAATGAATAAATACATTTACAACAGTGACAATGACCGATAATGAGATTCAATGGCTTCTCTATTACCATATACTAATAAATAACAAAGGTAAAATTAAATTTTTAAATCATATTTCGAACTAAATTAAAAGCTTTATAAAATTCAAACTAAAAAGTTATCACTTTGCAAGATATATATATATATAGAGAGAATATGGAAAATAGCTTTTATGGATAGTGTGCATGCTTATTGATATTGAAAGGGACGTTTCTGAAAAAGAAAATGAAAAAAAAGGTATCGGGAATCGTTATTTTATCGATTTATGGCACCGTTCCCATTTGTCATACGTCTAGGCCATGGTCAGTTTGACACAGCTACCCACCCCTTAAAAAATTACTGGCACATATATAGAACTAACTAGCTAAATTTATTTCTTATACCAACCAACAAAACTCAATTTAGTCTAGAAAAAAAAAAACTATTCTGGACTTAAATTGAAAAACCCATTAATATAAGTTAATAAATTTACACTCGCAATAGTTCTTTTAGCTTTTTATAAAATCGAATGCTTCTAAAGGTTGGAACAACTCGTGAAATAAATCGAATTCCGATTATATTTACTAAGAATTTAATTAGAATAATACAAATTTTATTTGTAATTAACGCTATATATATTCAAAAATTGTTACAAGACTGGGTGAAGCAGACGTTTAACTACATTTCTGTAATCAATATCAATTTATTGATCGACTGAATAAATACGGTAGATTGTTCGTGTTACAAAAGATTAGAATTGATATGAATCGTCCATCTGTTCTCCTATCGGACAATTTCTGAATGGGACAAACAGCAAGAATTTAGAGCAATTGCTCTATCGATTCTATCGATAATTATCACGTGATCGCCTCTTATAATATTCTACTGACAACTAAAAAAGGCGCCGTATATAAACCTTTATCGTACATTTTTCCTGATTTATAGTATTTAGGTACTCTCTAAATTTAGAACGTTACGTAATTTTTTTCTTTTTTTCGCTTGGAGGTGAGTGTACTTTTCACTAGTCGTCTAGGTGATAATTTATCTTTAAAAACTTTTGGTTTACTTGACTCGTGATGCCATTTTTTTTTTCCTACCCCAGTCTTTGGCTCTGTTTCCCTTAAGAATAGAGGTCGAACGTCAAAGGTCATTATAGGGTAGAAATGATAAACAGTTTGGGGTCAAAGCCGTCATCTCGAAGCTCGGATTTCTTGCTCTAAAATGACAAAAGTTTCTAGAGTTTTTCCCTTTTTCCCTTTTTTTTTAGTAAATTATTAAAGCGAATTAATCCAAAAAGTTAAATGGATGAATGTTGAGATTCAATCAGAATAACAGAAAAATTGTTAATATCCTTCATCAATTTTCATTCCATTGTCTGCAGTTCAGTGTCATCCGGATGACGATTCCTGCTATCTGATGTGAAAATCCTGTCTTAAAAACGATTTTTGGAAAGGGATAAAAAATAAAATAAAATAAGTTAAAAAGAATGTCTATTTTACAATTTAAAATATTCGTTATTAAGTGAGGATTTCCTATACAGAGCTATTAAAACGAGAAACGGTGCTGCATGCATACGAATTCGATCCCTGTCGCATACGTTGAATAACATTGGGTGGCAGAACGTCTAGGCCCTGCCTAACTTGATATTCTGCGGCGTGGCAGGAGGAAAGACGTTTGTCAACTTTTTTTGGGTGTTTGTTACTGCATAACTAGAAGTTACTAACAGATACTGTGTCCTTCTTACTGTGTGCAAGAGAATGTCATTTTCCCCTCAAGATTTGAGGGAAAAATCCTACCGCGAAGACTCGTAAAACAAACTATAAGTACAGAGATAATGAGCTTTCTAATTAAAAAAAAAGTAATCAGTTTTATTGTTTTAATTGCTTTCTTGATTAAAAAAGTTGTACAAACAGTTTTTTTTTACTTGAGCAATTTAAGGTCGGAAATTTAAAATTAAGCACACGTTTATATTAGATAGATAGGAAATCGGGTAGAAAATTATTATTATTTTTTTAATAGTGATTGTATAATTAAATTACATATAAAATTTTATTAAAAGCAAAATCAATTGTATGCATATCCTGAAAATCAAACGGAATAAGTTGGAACAATTGTTACAATTATCCAAATTATGGAGCCAAATAGCAGAAAATGTATCTGCTCGAGTGTAATAGATATAATTATGTTAGAAAAATCTTCGATTCTCGAAGAAAATTCGTAGTGAAAATAAATAAATTCATCTAACGATTTTTTAAAACTTTATTCTTCAATTCTTTTATTGAAGGTTCACTAAGTTAATTCAGAAAAAATTTAAATTAATTTGGAAACCACTTAAGGTAATGAAAAAACAGGAAGTAGAAAAGAGCAAAAACTAAAAAAAAGAAGTGCAATTGTGCACGCAAAAGAAATCTCCTAATGCCCATAAATAGTAAGATTTTATTGTTTATACGTCAATAAAATTATGAGTCATTATTTAAATATAATAACGCCCATTAATTATCTTAATTTCTATTTTTTTTAATTACCGCTAAGTAAGTTGTCTTTTCAATCAAGAGCAATTTTTCAGGAGGAGGAGAAGGAGGAGGAGGAGGAGATGAAAGAAGTTTTTGAGGGACTAAATAAAAATTAAATCTGTTCTTAATAAATATCGGCGTAGAAACCTTATCTAATTAGCATATTAAATACCATCTGAGCCCAGGGGTATATAATAGGGAACCTATAAGGATTGTGGAGTCTATCCCTTGTCACAACATTGGGCCCATTTAAAGAGTAAAGCCTTCTTTCCACAGTGATTATTTTAATGCTACCCGATCTCTTCACACTGTCTTGATTAAAATGCGTAGAGTTTTATTGGACAAACCGTATGACAGCAAAGTTGACAGCTAATTTTGCAGGTAATTTGCTGTTTCTCTTTAAAGCCAGCTCTTCTGCACTTTTGTGAACTGGTCTTTCCCTCTTTTCATTTTTCAGATTAAAACTTTTATCTTAATTCAACTTGGCAGACGAGTTGGAAGGTGTTAAGCTGGTCGTAAATCTGGTGATTTAACTTCGACTGTAAAGATAAACGATAAAATTCAATTGGCTGGAATGATTGATACTAAATGAGTAATGGTGTGAGAGACTTGAAAGGAAGAATAGAATGAAAAAATTAATTATTCCTCATCTTTATAGTCATCTCCTTTCTCTTCATCTCTTTCTCCATTCAGTAAAATCAATTTAACAAAACAGTTTTGAGGATTAATTTTGCTGGATTCAAACTTTTTAAAACTCATTTAAATAGCTTTACAACTATAAATAGTGAAAAGTGTAAGGAAAATTAATAAGTCAAAAGAAATTTTTACAAGTTTTTTCTAACCTTTCTCAAGCCGATTCTTTAACGTGGATTGCTTCATCATAACACATTAAATACTATAATTATTAATTAATAATTCAATAGATAATTCTATTTATCTGTTTAAAAACGTTCTTCGTTTGTTTTATAACGCGCAAATCGACTTAACATCCATCCATCACACACGTTTTACGTCAACCAGTCCACAATAGAAATGTGTAACAGCATATTGTAAGTTAAATTGTTAGACGAACAAAGAGAAGAAAAGTATATTTCGAGTACGTTTGACTTATAACCTTTCTAACGTCCTTCTGTTTGTTATAGAGCTTAAACGACAAAGAACAAACCGGAAAACGGTACAGACCTCATATTCTCATTTTGTCATGCTGATTGAGCAGATGTTGGCAGTTTAACAATGATTTTTGATAGTTTTCAGGGGGTGCCGTTCGAGATAAGCTTTTTAACAAATTTAGCTTGTTAAGAATTTTGTCAAAGACATTTGCCTTTCTCATTCTTACAGATAAGATTCTATAGAACGATAAAATCTTACTGTAAATATATTTTAAGGATATTTACTGATAGTTTACGACATAAAAATGCCTCTAGTTTCCTAACTCGAACAATAACTAAGAAACTCTAAAAGTATTGGTAGATAATTTTCTATTTCTCGATACATTTTGATACAACTCTGGCATCATTATCATTCTAATAGCGGAGACCATCGACATTCCAAAAGCCCTTCATCAGAGTCCTTCAGATTAGATGACGACAAGTCCTTGAAGTAGGATGTCACTTCAGTCGATGAGAGGAACACTCCATTGACAGATCTCTAATCTCGAACGCTGCGGGTGTAAGAGTTCCTGTTAATTCCGTTGTTTCAGGAATGTTCGCACTCGATAACATGGGAAAAATAAGTTCTGTGATTACGGCCCATATAACACTACTCGTATAACAGCTTCCAACAATTTTGGAGACGGTCGAACAAGTGTAATTAGCCGATCTCCCGTTCTTCTAGTTGAACCAATTTCCACGTAATAACTACAATGTTTAATGTTGCTGAGCATTCAACCAATTACTTCTTTCTTTTTTTTTTTATCTAACCGAGTGATACATAGAAATACACGTATAACAGATTATAGTGATTTCTTGCTGGAAATTTCATACATTTTAGTAAATCGAAAACAAATTACATTGATTTATAAATGAGATGAAACGTGGAGGAGAGGACAGATCCATTCCGAAAGTGTATTTCTCTACGTTGATATAATTTTCAATTGTGAACTAAACAGGGCCATTGTAGTTTCGACAAAAAGCTCTAGCGAAGACTCGAGTCTATTGTAAACATACAATACTTTTCTATTCGAAACGAAAGATTTTTTTTTTTTTTCACTAAAATACAATTTCGCCATCTGGAAATACGACCGAATTATCAAATTCTAGTCAAATCGAAAGAAGAAAAATTACTTTTAACTTAATAGAAATATAATAAAGTTATTAATTAATTTGGAATTTTATAAATATAAAATATTCTTTAGTTAGAAATAAAATATTCAGCAAAAGTCATTTA
The DNA here is from genome assembly GCF_030686945.1 of Centruroides vittatus. Taxonomy (NCBI): domain Eukaryota; kingdom Metazoa; phylum Arthropoda; class Arachnida; order Scorpiones; family Buthidae; genus Centruroides; species Centruroides vittatus. Next base: position 1,742,411 of record NW_027122715.1, read on the forward strand.
TGTCTTTGACGGAGTATTCAAAGATTAATGAGACAATAAAGTTACAAAATATCAAGCTTCCGTGACAAAATGTCAAAACACGGTTTGTCCATGTTTCCAATAAAGATTTCTGCATAAATAAAGCGCTTTTCAATAAATATCGGTTGTTTAGATTAACGTGACACGTTTTCGGTGGCCACCTGGCACTTTCTGTTGCTTGATGAGTTACACACGAACGTGCTGATCTATTCTTATCTTTTAAGAACTTTATCGATTACATTAACCAATCTTTAATGTCATTAAGGAATGTGTTTCTTTCTGGAATTTCGCGTTTCAAATGGGATTTTTTTTTTGTTTTCTTTTTTGGGGATTGACCGTATGCTTTGTTTGTTGTTTGTGTGTAGCGGATCAATGAAATATATCAACTTTAAAAAATATTACGCAAGAAAATTGCGTAAGAAGAGCAAAGATTTATAAATAACTCATTATCTCGACACGCAATCAGTTTGAGGAAAATTCTTTGATGGGTTTCAACTGTGATATGACCTCGGGGAGGAGACTAAAGCAATCCCTTTGTAATCAACCGAAGGCTTGACCATAGACTTTTAACATCACCGGTTTCCATAGAAACCGTCCATCAAGTCGACTTGAGTCATCTATCTTCATCATTCGTCACGTGCACCTCTTTACTCCCTCCATGCTAACCGGGTTTAGATGTGCGCGGCAACTGCAAGTAGGGCACGAGGCCCGCCAGTTTCTACCATACAAGAAGCACACCGAAACACCTTTTCGGCTTCCGCACGTGTCTAGCAATATCGCAGCCTGCCTATAAGACTAGGATATTAAAATCGGGTGGAACATTGATTTGTAAGTTAACAAAAATTTATATTTTAAACTCGAGTAAGATCAACAGAGCAATTTAATTAAGATTATAATTCATACTTAGCCTAGAATTTACTATAAATGATATTGCAGAAAGTAGATTAGATGGAGGAGGAGGATATAAGAATAAATTTCAGAGGAGTTAATTACAAAAATTTTGTCAGGAAGCTGGATAAGTTTGGGATATTACTTTTAAAAATTCTTCAGCCGCCTTCCAATTCCATAAAAATAGCTTTTAGATATGACATAGCGCGAGAAAAGTGTCCCGAAGTGTCTTCTTCTGTCACATGTTAACCAAGTGAACAAGTTTATGTTCCCCGGTGTGTTCTGTCTATGCTGATAAGAAAGAAGCTTGGTCGTGAATAAAAATTCATGTCTTTATTCTCAGCTAACGACTTTTACTGTTATCAGCAAGGGACTGTTTATTGTTCGGTCCGGTACAATCAAAGTACATAGTTTTTCAACAGAAAATGATGACTATCTTCGCATGTTTTGATCGTATCCATAACTAGAGTGCAAATACTATCTTAATAATGGAAATCACTTTTATATATACTACTACTACTTAACACTTCATTTCCTAATCGTTTAATTGTTATTAGCTAACGATTTAAAAATGAGAAAAAAAATAAAGTTGATACGAGAGTGCCTATGTTTTCTATGCTTAAAAACACTTATTTTTGAAAGATTTCAAAGAAAATTTTTACTCAAACATATGTTTAAATATATAACTTGAATGTTTCAATCTATATATATATATATATATGTGCAGAGACTATTTCTTTTGGTAAAGATAAATCCAACACCCTCCTAACCGAAGCGAGATGCACGAAATTCAATCTATTATTGCATAATCTGAAATTTCACACCTGTGGTCAGGTTTATCAACACAGCAGAAATTTCTCACATTTTCCAATACAGTTCACGTTATACAGATTAAACCCAAACACGCTCTTTCGTCACTAACAAAGAAATATTAACACTCGACAAGGTAACGTTTGCATTCAATTTACAGCTAGCTACAGAAAGATAAACGAATATATTATTTTTTTCTAGAACGTTTCTAGTTATAAAAATTAAAAAATATATATAATAATGCTAATAGTTTATAAGCGTTGAAACAAAAAAACTTTTTTATATTTCACACTGTTATGAAGCCGTATCCCATCTGGTCATAAACTAACCTTATAGTAACAGCTGTCAGCAGTTATATAAAATTAACACCTGGTAACTAAAAACCGCTTTACAGTGCAGGTGTGCTTCTAATTAAAACATTGGTGAAAAGAAAGTTTTAAAAATTTACTGTATTTTTCCTAGATAAGAAAAAAAAACACAAGTGATATCACTCCCTATTAAATATTATGACACTTAATAAGAAAAATGCACACTTCTTAAAAATATATACTTGTTTCATCGCAGCGAAAATTAATGTTTTTTTAAGCTGTTTTTCCTCTTCTTTCTCTCTCTCTCTCTCTCTCTTCTTTTTTTTTATCTCGGGATAAGTTAAAAGAAACAATTTCTTAACTGTCAGATGAGAAGATGCCGAAAGTTTTCGACAAGTCAGGCAATTTCGGTAAATTCTCTAGCCACAGAAGTTGTGTTTAATTCGTGAGGAGTTTGCGGCGTCAATTTATTTTTCTTTTGCTCCTGGTTTATCTCAATCCGACTGACAAGACTAAGACGCTATTAGCGAGAGAGTAACAAGTTTGTTAGCAGAGTCGTCACCCACGTTACAAGTGGCAGATGGAAAACTCGAGGTAAGATTGTATTTATAGTAAAAGAAAATATATATATATATATATTAAAAAACAAAATACAACGCTGAATATATTAAGAATTTTTGCCAGTTTTTTTTTTACGATAATAAATCTAACTGCATCCATCATCACACTTCCTTTTATCTATGTAGGAAATATCACAGATATTTTTATCGGCAATTATTCTAGATAATTAAATATGTAATAAAGAAATAGTTTGATATATAAACATTAAAGTAACGTTTGAATATTTTAATATTTTTATTAAAAAAAATCGTGTTCTTTCGATTGAAGGGTCGTGATTTAACTTTGATGTTGGTGAATCGAATCGATATTAACTATGGCAAGAAACCTTACAACTGAAAATGAGTAAAAATTTATTTTAATACTATTCATGATATTCTAATTTATTCAAATATAATTAAAGAAGATTTCTAAACATATCTCTTGTATTATAATTATTATATATATATATAAAAAAATAAGAGTTTCGAGATCAGGAAATTGCGGTGTTACTTCGTCGAAAAATTCATACTTATCAAGGTTGCGTATTACGTATAGTTTCTATTTGATTTTATTAATTTAAAACTAGCTTACAACCTTGTACTCGAACCAAAAAGGTGTTTTTTTATGATGTAAGATAAAATCTGGTTTGTTTTCAAACTATTTTCTCTGGTTATGTCCAAGGAGGAAAAAAAATAAAATACGACTACAGATGATATGTAACTAGAAGTAACGTTTTTAATATATTTTTTCCCCTTCATCTTTTTCCCCCTCGACAGAAAACTTTAATGAAAACATATTTGTAACGATTTAAGCACATTAAAAACACATCAGCTTTTTTCTGATAATTAGTCAGTTGATATAGAGGCAGAATTAATCTAAATTACTTTTGCTACAAATCAGAAGAGGATAAAATTTGTTTCTGTTAAAACGAATTATCGTATTATGACAAATTGTCTACACGTTTTCTCTTAATAAATGAATTCTGCTTCTTCTACCGATTTTGCTCTACGTCATCTCCATTATCTTTTCTTGTAATGGTGATTAGATATTTCGTGCTCCATAAGGAACAGTTAAAAAGAAAAGTAAAAAAAAAAAGCCTACACAGTTAACCTAGAGAGTTCGTGAAGGGCGTAAACCTCTTCTTTAGCTTATCGAAGCTAGGCAATGAGACAGGTGTTACGAGAAGAGAGCCAGTTACATTGAAATGGGCCATTCTGTTGCTGACCTCCACTACAAGGTTGCTGGACGCTTTGATTCACCGTCCCAGATGAAAATCTACTGGCTACCACCTTTTCCAATGGCTCTGTAATTATTTTGCTCACCACGACCTGTTTCGAGGACACTGCTCCATACTAGAGATAAACTGTTCATTATTTTCTTATGCTACGATTTTTAGTTAGGGTGATATCTTGCCAAAATTACTATCTTGATCGTTTCTAAAACCTATAGGATTGTACGCTTGCCATCTGTGATTATGACGAAAGTAAAATTTAACATTCTCTTAAAAGGTTTTTTATGCAAAAAAAAGAAAAAAAAACATATTTAAGACCCGAGGCTGTTTGCTGTTAAGGAACATTACCGTTAAAAAAAGCAACTTTTTTCTATATTACCTCGAGTTTAAAGGTGCTACAGCTTTTTGTAAATATTCGAAACTGATTTAAGTTTTATCGAGAAAAATCTTAAACGACTTTGTTATTGATTTGGCTCAAGACTGCTGCTCTGCCAAGTCAAAACTTCGGTTGCAAGTCTGGCTCATATGACTGGGCGCTGCCATTATGCAGACCCTATTATTTACGAACATCGGAAGTTCTACCGAAGGAAATAGCTCGGTAGCGATAATTGTGTTATTCCGGAGCCATTCTTTTTATTCTGATGGACGGAATATAAGAACGATAAGCTTCCTGAAAGCACGGAACAGTCCTCCATTAACGTCGACTGAAACGTTATTAATTTTTTACCCCACCTAAGCAAAACTAGTCCATTTTTAACGTTACAGATAAAGTTCCAAATATGAATTTTCCTACTTCTCATTACGTCTTTGATTGCGGTGAGTTAAATATAGTAAGTACAGACAACACGGAGAAGTGCATAAGAAGGGAAACTACCATTGGCAATCTCGAAAATCTTACATATTCGGTTACAGAATTGTTCGTGGATATTTTTAATCACTGTTCCAAATAGAGATATCATTCGGGGTGCAACGCTTAAAGAGAATGATAGGTATATTAGCCACTCCAACCTCTGGATAGATGATGCTATTGTTGACAGAACACAGCCACTACTATCTCCCCCATCCCCCTTTAACAAGTAAGCTGTATTAGGAATAACACAATGCTGTGGTGGTTAAGGACTACAAGTCATCTGATCTCTATACACAAACAAGAGGCCCTACCTACAGGAAGGCTGTCAGTCCAATGATGGATTAGATCCACAAGGAATAGGACAAAAGTCCTGTTATTCTCATCCAGTCAGAAACAACAAACAGGGCTTAGGCGTAACCTCTCTTTCCTCTATCTGGCTCCATACAAATGGTGTGTTCTTTCTTTTTTTTTATTTCTTGGGGTAGCTACTCCGATATACAATCTAAACGAGTGGTGAGAGGCGGTTTAGAGAGATAGTGTGCCGAAACAATCTCTGTTTTGTTTCAAAGTCCGTGTGGAAAAAATTTTAAAAATATATTTCCTTCTAGTTCATACTATTCTGTTTAGTGTTTAGCTCCTTCATCCAAATAACTTTAAACAAATATTACATTAATTTAATCTTCATTAACAATCTAATTTATTTATTTACTTTAACTGTAGCAGTAGTTTTCGATGTATACTACACGAATTTCCTTTCTATAAACATTACTAAAAATTATTTCGAGATTATTATCAGTTATAAAATAAAATCTATATATTTTTAGTTCATTTATTTTAATTAATTGTTAAAATTGTTAGAGTTGGTAGTCCTAAATATATGATCTTTAATCTGTGGAATTAACTACAGCTGAGTTTAAAGTACAATGGGTGTACTTCCAGACTAAAATGAACCGTAAATAAATAAAATTCAGAAATGTTAGATACGACAAATGCATTTTTTAACGAAAATTGATTGGAGGATCCTTCTTTCAACAAGTATTTACTGTAGAAGTAAAAATATCTATCTAAATTTCTACCCATCTCAATCAATTCTCATTACGATAACCATATTTTCAAGCAATTTCTGTTAAAAATCACTTATATAACTAACATACACTGCAGTATTTACATTCATAAGAGTTATTTCACTTAATTTTATCATCTCTAACATATCCAAAGCTTTATACTGTACTGTACATCTATCCATATCTATCATAATTATATTTTCATTGCTAAAGATAGAGTCATATTATAGAAATTTCGAAAATAGGAAGCAATTTCATAAAAGAGAAGACTGAATTTGACACTATTACATATCAAATTTAAAAAGCATTTAATTTGATGTTTAATGGCATCGAAGTGTATTCTTGCTCTTTATATATCTTTCAATTAAATTTCTTAAAATTAATCATCTATCTTCGATAAAAATAAAAATAACAATTATTTATTGCACTGTCAACAGCATTTTAAATTTACTATCTTAAACCTCTTAGTTCATGGCGGAAAGAAAATTGGGAGATCATATTGCTCGATTCTTTAAATATTCAGAATGGTAGAAACCGGAAGAGAATTTTATTTTCATTCCCTACTTAAAAATTTATATCAGATATTCGAAGAATTCTCATTTGTTGTAAGGCAAATACGAAACAAATTCTTAAAAGAAAAGACGTAAATATTAAAGAACTTCCACTACCTTCATTAGAATCAGAGAAATTCCGAAAATTCTCATAAAATAAATTCTTTTATGGTCCCCATTTACATAAATCATTGGCAGTTTATAGTTCAGGACGAATGAAAAGCGATAAAAACACACAAAACGAATGATCACTACTCCATTGTCGGTAATTCATCTTAATACGTAGACTACGCGACGTTAAGAATACGGTGACAAATGTTACTTTTTGAGTGGATTCTTTCAGTTTTTAATGCACAAAACCTTAGAGAAAATGCCGAGTTTAATTCTGCTTTACTCAATTAATGAAAAGAATTATGTGATTTGTTTGAAACAAAATCAAACTAAAAGATAAAATTTAAATCTCTTCGAAAATTAAGCAGAAAAGTGTTTCCTAAAGGCTCCACCAGTCATTAACTTTTATTAGAGGGTGTCGTTAGCAAAAGTACAAACAATACCATTGGGAGAGTTCCATTATAAGTAGGATTACTGCAATAACAATGCTTCGGGCTGAATTCAAAATTAAAATCTCTTAGGGAATTATAAGCCTCTTGTTTCAGAGTCGTTTTATTTATATTTAAACATAAAATGTTTACTTTCCAATATAGCTTTTGTATAAAATACCCGATATAAAATCAATTATGGCAGCTTACATTACCAGTGACGTGCCTACTTTTCCTGTTATCCTTACTAGATAATATTGTAACTATCGATTATTTTTATCGAATAGTAAGTTTGATGCTATTGGGCTGCCGTATGTGTGAGAAAAAAAAAGCATCAACGTTCCCCGACAATGACACACTATTAGGTTAACGGTCTCATTAAGGCTGAGTGGGTCAGCATGGAATTAACACTGCTACGAACGTCCCCTTTCACCAGATGGGGTGGTTAAAGTGCACGCCCGTTTCGCTCCCTTGCTGTTTTCAATGTTAGAAAGGTACTTTTATTAGGGCTATCATTAATAGCTGACAAACAATACCGTAGGGAACGGCCTTTTACTTTCTGTATAAGATACTCTCCGCTCGAATCCCACTCTGTAATTTGATAAGTTATCAAATTCCATCACAGTTTAGTCTGGAGATTATAGCTTTTGTTTTACAACTTAGGTTAAAAACGCAATGCCTTTAGAAAATTCATAACTCATAGCAGCATAATCGCCGTTTCGGATCGACCATGCTAGTGCCGCAAGGTTGACGTCCAAGTCCTGTTTTTGGTGCAGCGACATTCCAGCCTTGGAGACTGGAAGGTTAGAGCTGTCCCCGGGGTTACAACGTGCTAAGCCTACCCGACCTAGAGAACAAGGGTCTTGTCCACACCCAACAGAAGCAGCGAGGTGCCAACTCACTCCAGCTTGCCATCATTGAGTGCAAAAGATAACCACTGTAAGACCCCCAGGCTTTTCTACAGCCTGCCGGATTCCCGATGACGCAAATGGTCATTCCATTGTTTAACAATTCGAAATTAGCGATTGCACCCGCTCGCACAATGCATTTTATCCCATTGTTTGATGTAATCTATGGCAGTCAAAAACAGCACGATGCGAAAACACGGCTCTATTTGCATACAAGAAGATTAACGCATTAACCTTTTCTTCTATTCAATTAGAATTCTTACTCGATTCTCCTCTTTTTTTGCATCCAGTTAGAAGATTTTAAATTACTTTTTATAGTTGCATTTCGATTCGAGTAGACGAGACAGATGCGCAGTTCACTTGACGGTTTGTGCAAATTGCTGAATATTTGGGCTTGCGTGATGGAAGGTGATCAACCTCGTATTCCTAGGGCCACGTACGGTACAACGCTGTACACGCCAAGCGAAGTACAAACCGTCAACACGAGCCACCAGCACCACCACCATGCTTGTTATCCCGGACATGCAAAGATGGCAAACGATTACGTGCTCCAGACAGACAGGGTGGTGCAAATAAGTGACCGGTTTGAAAATATGTGCGATTAGACTCTACTAGATGCTCTCGGCCATAGAAAAATTACTAAAGGAGCAAAAATAAATGCGCATGCAAATTCAGTTAGTACCAGTGCCGTTGAAGATTAGCGTTAGTAGCCTGCAACCTGGGAGGTGTCTAGTTACTAGTCATTACTTGTAGAAAGAATATCAGATGTAGGATGAACGGTTTTACAAATTGTATCCATAATACTTTCTCTTCGAGGGGTAAAAACTAATTTAGTCTACTTAAATCGTCCAGAATAAATTTAGAACTAGAAAATGGATTTTTATTACAGCTTATGAGGCTAAACAAAAAAGAGATAAAAACATCATTAAACACCTTTCTCACATTATTAAATTTTAATTATCCGCTATAAAAAAATCCATAAAAAATTTTTAAACTTATCCTATAAATATTTATATTGGAGATAATTACCTTCTAGGATATTTTTCGATTGACTTCTTAGCATTAACGTTCTTTGAATTTTTCCTCGACTTAGAATTGTTTCAGTTTAAATAAAAGTTCAGAGACAACTACCCATGTAAATCGGTAACATGTGGAACTACGAACGATTCGTCTAAAACTACAAAAAAATAAACTTTAAAAATCGTAATTCTCGTTTTTTTAAAGAATAAAAGAGGGGAGGAAAAACTCAAAGACAAGACTGGAGGCTAAAAGAAATAATAGGAAGAAACAACAGTCTGAATGACAGGCAGGAACAACAACAATAGCCACAGACATGAGAAAACGTGGTCAAAGACAATTGCAGCGTTGAATGCTTTATAACAGTCTAGTCAGAAAAAAAACATTCCTGGCAACAGTAATGTGTTTTGAATGTATACAGATAAAGTCAGACGCCCAGATACCTTCGGGGTGGCTATTGCCAGATGAAAACAGTAAATATAATCGGGGTAATAAACAGCAGATCAAAATGTAGTCTGGAGTTCAAAGACATTAAGTTCTTTACCGATTCATTCGACTACGACTTGTACTATCATTTTTTTTTCTTTTAAAAAAAACAGCATTATATATATATTAAATATTTGATTCTACTTTGAAAGTTGCTACATTTAAAAATTGAAATCCTAGAGATTTATGAAAATTTTTTTTATTCTTTTTTCTCTCTCTCTCTGCCTCTTTATTAATATCGTAATCTCAGGTCTAAATTACTTATTGAAGCTTGTGTATTTAATCGCATCAATGGAAGAAGACCCAGTTAATAAATTGCGACTTATCTCCGTTGCCGATCGATTGCTTTGGTTCCAAAAACCCACATTGAATCTAACAGGAGCAGTTTTTCTTCTTCCTTCTCCATAACAGGAAGGAAAATAAATATCAGATAAGTAGAAAAGTGGACGTTAAATAATAAAATATTTTGCTATAATTAAAAATTTATCTTCGTCAACTTTATCGTTTAAAATACATATAAAAATCTTTTCTCGATAAATTACTATCTGATACAAAGATTTAATGATTAAACTCGTCGATATCAATCGATTAACCATTTCTGAAATTTTAAATGTATGCTTTTGTATATTAAAACAGTCGCGTGTTGGCTTACGACAACGATGAAAAGCGGTTTGGCAACAAGAAGTCACTTATATATGCATATCTAATAAGTAAAGCGTTAGCTAAACTTGACACCATAGCAAACTGTAACACGATACAGCGGAATGTTGATTTACTCAAACGTTTGGCTTTTTTTTTTTTTTTTTTTTGTTTGACCACCTAATTATTATACAGTTATTTAAGGACATAACCCCATTAAAAGTTTATTTGTATGGCCTATAAATAATAGCAATTTTTTTTTCATACGTTATTTAATTCATCGCACGTTACAACGCAATGTCACTATGTACTGTAACACACCACAATATGATTCATACGAAACTATTTAAACGAGTCATTCTTGAGAACAAAGTGTAGTTTATATAAATGTCGTACAAAGTCTTGCTACTAGATCGAAGTCATCGAAAGTGAGTCCTAGTAACATTCCGATAAAATCCCTCATTCTTTGAACAGAATGGTACACTAACAATAGTCTTAAGTAAGCGATCAATACTAATTCTGCAACAAACTCCGTCACTTCTAGTATAGCCGGGAAGGAGCGGTAGGAGCACAATTCCCCGGTGAGTTAGTCAGACAGTTAAGAATTATCGACTGCCTGGCTGTCTGATCGGTAGCCAGAGCAGGTAGGGAGTACCGAGCTGCGGCACGTGAAACACACATGCAGTCAGCTACCGTAGATTAAAAGCCGTATATATCTATTACTAAAACGTATTCTTATACAATTATTTACATCGATACGCTCCTATTTAACCAAATAAATATACATATATACTCACCTAACGATACTGCATCCTATAAAGTTGGAAAATTGCATATCTGTATATCCACGACAGCTTTAGAAACTTTTTTGGGGGAGTGTTTTTCAGCGTGTGTTTAGTCGATCTAACGAGGACGGCCTTGACTTCCGAAGTAAACCAAAATGAAAATTTTGATTTATATATATATATATTTTTCTCGTCTGTTTAACGTTACTTAACTTGATAGAATGGTTATCATTTGACGACAGCTACAAATATGGCAGACTATGGGACGGCGACGAATGGACTCAAAAGGCCGAGTCTGTAAACGATGTTGCTAGACTTGTGTCTCGACACTGAATGACAAACACTGTTCGTCCGGTCAATACGCTCGCCGGTTGGCGTGTTCCATTACTGTACTGTAGGGATGGTAGCAGAGTCTGTGGTAAAGCTCGGTTTTCTCTCTTCCTCGGTCTGTCGTAGCTTAGATTTCTAATTGCACAACCGTGTTAAATAATACTGGTAGGGATTAGAAGTAGCGATATATATATATATATATATATATATATTTTTTTTTTCCATTAAAATCTCTCTATCCTAAAATTTAAGATTTCTAAGTAATAATCCTCATTTATTCTATTTATATATTAATATAAAAATAACTCGCTCGATCGTATTTCAACTTTTATGTTAAATAGTGAGTAATTTCAACGAATTTAACACTTTTGAATCATTGTAAACATTTAGAGTTATATAAATTCAGAAAAACAAAAAAGAAAACGCCATTTTATATCTTAAATAAAATTTAAAAAAAATACCTGTATCGAATTAAATGTAATTAGAGTAGGAGATAAAATATGCATTGGTCACAATTAAAAATAGGTAGATGTAGCGTATATTAATGAGTAATTTTCTCGTCTATTTTTTATCATTTTTAAAACCGTCAACATTTTTAATTAGAATTATTAAAATTTAACGAAAAACAAAACAAATAATCTCTTTTAAAATAACTTTATTATATTCTGAAGGGTTTATTTGTTAAAGTATTAAATTTATTTCATTAATCTACATCGATCAAAAAGAAAATAATTCATACATAATCTTAAGATTTGTTTTCTTATTTTCCATTTCTAAAATCGCATTAAAACTAACACAAAGTATTCAATTCGCTTAATTATCTTGGGATCTTTTATTGTATAATATAAATTTTTATATAAATTATTTAAAAAAATGAAATAAATAGGAGAAGAAACGAATTTTCTATATTCAATTATTAATTGCGTGTTTTCAGCGTGGATTTAATTTATATATTCCTGTCGTAATTATTAATTCGATACAAATTGGATATAAATATAAAATTAAGTACTTAAAACTGTGATTAATTATACATAAAATTATTTAAATTTATCAATAAATATTCTATTTTTTTTTCTTTCTTTCTCTTAAAAGCTGTAAACAACATTGCTGACATTTCACTGAACTGTAAAATCATACAATTGTAAAATTTAAAACAGGAATGTTATCTACAAAATATATTCTTATCACAATAAAATAGGTCAAATTTTGTAATATATATATAATTTCCTTAATTTATAAGTTACATTTTATTATTTTTCTAACACTAATTTGTGAGATTAATTAGATTTTTTGCATATATTATCATATAAAATTATTAAATACAGTAAACTCCCGATTATCCGGTTTGCGGATTATCCGTGCATGAATTTAATTTAAAAATAATAATAATTATATGTGTATGTATTTTTTAAATAGTTGCTCACTTTCGTGTTTACGTATCCTATAAGTATGCAGGTGTTCGTATTTAGATGTTTAAATCATTAAAAAAGATTCCTGCAAACTAACCAAAATCACAGATTTTTCTTAATAATAATGAGCATTAAACACGTTAAAATAATTGTCTGCCTTAGAAATGTATAATATGTTGTATTTTTGAAATAAATGCTTGTAATTATAGTTCGGATTATCCGTGCCACCTGGCCTCGCCGCTATCCCGGATAATCGGGAGTTTACTGTATTTAGTCAGGAATTTAATCTTTCGTAATTACAGATTTATACAGAGCAAAGAAATAAGGTTTCTTTGATAGAAGAATGCCATTATATTTTCATTATTACAAAATTATATCTAAATAGGAAAAAACGTTTTATACGACTGGAAGATCATCTATAACAACTATTCGTGCGATAACTTATTCGTTTAATCTTTTAAAAAATAGACTTATAAAAAAAAAACACACGTTCTTAATCCTTGTTCCTCGTCTACGTTTCTTCTTCCATTATAATTTTAGCTGACGTGATTTATAATACACACAAAATCAACAGTATAAAACAAGTGAAGCATTATCTGTCATGTGTATGATATATAAATTAAAACAGGTTTAAGTTTATGTAGAGAAGTCCGAGTCATCACAAATCTTCGTTCTTCTGTCAAAATAACAATTGAAATTATTCCGTTCTTTTATTAAACACGTGTAATGAATAGGAAAAAAATTTGTTCTGTAAACTCTATAAAGTATTTTTCAAGAATATTTATGGAAAAAAATGACTTATTTGGAATACGCTTTAAACGGGAGTAGGTTGTTTAGTACCACGCCCCTGCATCCAATGACGGATTACCACCTCGATGACGTCAAAACGGACGGTGTCGACAGTACCCGAAACATGATACCGGAAGTGGGAGGAGTGATAGAAAAAGGAAAAGCAGCTGACGTCACAACAGCTGACATTAGGTCCTTACATCCCAATCCAGCTGCAGAGTTTTAACGCAAATACGTTAAAATGGTGATTATTTAACGATATAAAATTAGTTCTTATAGTTGTTAATATTATAAAACTTAGAACCCATAAAGTTACTTAATATAATTGGATAAACGTAACTAGCGAAGGAAATCTATCAGATTGATATTAATTTTACATGCATTATATAGATAGTTTATGCAAATAACTGAAGCATATCCTGTTGATTTTATTATATTAAATATATTATACAGTAAAGACTAGGTTATTCTGTTTATTTCAGCTCGAAGTAGAAGGAAAAATTGAGTGAGATGAATACTATAAGCTCTACAATCCCGGATTTATTCGCATCGTTCCTCTGACCGAGAAAATGGGAACGTTTAGTAAAACAAAAGAGAGGAGACGATCGGATTTGTGTTTCCTCTTTTTATTAAGATGAATACGGTTTGCTGTAAAGAATCTGAAAATGGATACGTGGTAATGGGAGATGTAAAGCATAAATATATATATAGATACAAGTTTAAAGTAGAAATTTACCTATACTTTCAGTAATAAAATGGAGAATGTAGTTAATCAACTGTTCGCTAGTTTAATAGATTTATAATCCGGAACACTCAAACACAATTTAAAAGAAATCAAAGATGAGATAAACCTGATGAGTTAGATAAATTTCATGGAGTTCGGATTTATAGCAATGTCTCTACCGAACATAAAGTCATTACGATAATCTTATTATTTACCTTTAAACAGTATTAAGAGTTTTTATATTATTATCATTATCGAGAAAGAGAGGAAATGCGAAGCTAACAAATGGTTGGAGTCATCACCGAGAATCTATAAAGGCAATGAAACAGTCATTAACTTATTCTAATGGAAAAGCCCTGTCATTGCCTAGACCTTTTAATATTTTTGTGATTTAGTCGCGGATTTCCTCTACTAATTTTATTTTATTTGTATTCTCCTCTTTATGATTTTGTTAGAAGTTTTATGAATGGCTCTTTCGTACAACAAACGAAGCTCTAGGGCGTTCGCTTTGTATAATATTTAAACTCAGACCCGATGTTGTATAGGGTGTAGCTAATTTTCTGAAAGCCAATCTCGGCGCCTTATTGACAGTAAAGGGAATGAGTTTAATGGCATTAGTGTATCCTCCCTTTTATTCGGAGACACGAACTAACTGTATGGTTATACGGCTATGACATTGTCGCGTGCCAACAACGCCTAGACCATAAAAAAACAAGAGGGAATATAGAAATGACGAAACTCGTGGGTCAAAATGTTAAAGATGCACTCTCCCTTCAAATCTTCCTCGACCAAAGTAATTAAATCTACTACTTTCTCTGGGTAACCCTTTAAAAAAAAAAAGGCCTATTAAATATCAAGTTATTCTTAACATTTTTCCTATTAATCTGTAATTTTCTTAATGATTTATCTTGTCCTACACGTATTATATCGTAAATAAATGAATTTAATGTCCATAAAAGCTTATATGCTACTATTTATATATGATTTTGGATTTATTTATTTTTCGAAAATTATTATAAATTAGATATAATTATATAATTAATCATAATTATAGATCCTACAAATTACTAAGTAGATATATCAAACGTTCATTATGCAAGAAGCTGAAGAAAATAAAAATTCCTAACGACTAAAATTAAAAAAAAAACTTCCTATTATAATTAATAAAATTAGTTGTAATTAACAGATTAAAAAAATTTATTTGTACCATTTGCAATTAACGGAGAGAAGAAATTCTCATCTGGAATTCTTACTCGTGATCGAAACAATAAAGGTACATTTTTATAAATTCACTTTACTTCATTTTTGTCAACGACGATATAGTTATAATTTATTGTGTAACCTATTGTAACAATATCTACTGGTAATGTTTATTAGTTGGGTTGCTTTTTTTTTAGTTTTTTGAATAGATAGGGTGAGAAAAAGCAGACCAAACTAGATCTACTTATTGCCAGTACTTTAACCCTTCGACTGAGAGTAATCACCTTGTAATTAGGCAGCAGTCCTCGTGTAATGACCATGTCTACTTGACATTAAGTGGCAATTCTGTTATGGAACGTAGGATCAACTCCAGTTGCAAAGAATAGACTTCAATTTTTTTTTATTTTTTTTTTATTAACATTAAAATTCGTTCTTAATTTATAATTGTAAACGGATAAATTCTGTATTAAATACCCTATTTAAGGAAAGAATTTCGATGTTTATACTTAAATCCTTAATATTTTAAAATAAAATAAAAAAAATTCGAATGAATCATTTCCAATATAATGTAGTTTATACACTGCTAAACTTCGTTACGTTCAGCGTTGTTAGGGATTTTTCAGTTCTTGTATAATACACAATATCTTTAGGCAAAAAATAATAATAATAGAGCAGTGAAGATAGAGCCAAATTCTCACAGCCAGTATTGATCGAGCCTACTAATCATTGGTGTGGGGAGAATAAAAGGAAAAGGCAGGGTGCATCAAAGCTATTAGGTAGAAGTCTAACGAAGCAAGATGTCACGTGGACCAGCGCTTGCTATAGTTATGGATCTGCCCAATATTTGGAGGTGGTAGTAGGCATTCAGCAGGTGTTCGGTTACAGTTGCCCGTGCAGCTGGAATCAAATTGGGGAAGTGTGGAATAGATTTTAAATGGCGTGATGGAGAACCAGGTGACGTTTTCTCCCCACGTTCGGCCCCTCATTTAACCCATATTCCGCCCCTATAAACTGTTAGATTGAGAAGCGAGAGCGTAAGAGCCATTTACAATCCCAAACCGATTGTTCTCCTTCAGGGAAATGTCGTTTCTAAAACCCGAAAATTGCAGCAAACGTTCTTTTCAAACCATTGAGTGCGTTCTTCCGCATTGCTTTTTTTATGTATGCATGTATAAAAAGCTCGTCTGGGTTTGATTTTGATCCCAAGGACTTGTTGGTTTTTTTTCTTTTAGTTGGTTTACAAATTGCTAAGTCGTATGCAATGGAATGGGAGGCGATTGTGTTCAATGTGCTGTGACGGTCGAACATTTAGGACTAAGTGACATTTAGGACTAGAAGAATCCACAAACCCGGAACATTGTATTGTCAGTGGGGGGTAGATAGCTAAGTGTTGATGATCCGTGTCCCTCCTATGAAATGGTCCATAAAATTCGAAAGGACGGACCCTAAAATTACGCAGAATGCACTCTGTTTTAAGTTAAGGAATGTGTGTTGGTACACAGATATATAGTGTAGTATATTTAGTTGTCTAATACGCTGTACAGAGCTCTCCTTCCACAAGAAACTAAGAAACAAACATTTTCTGGGTTTAAACTAATCCAGTTACTTTTTATAACCTTTCTTCCTCATAAATCCACACCATAGATCTTTTTAACAATGCACATTTAATGATCATTAAATTTAATACGTAATTTATCATCTAATTTTCCAAGCAATCACTGTCATTGGGATCGTAATCCTATATAAAGAACATTGGGCAATAGAAACAAGCACGACACACCTTTTTAAATAGGTTATAAATGCCTACTTTCGGTTGACAAGGTAGATTGAGATTTTCGTAACGAATTGAAATTTAATCGTTTTAGAATTAGCCAAAGTCATTTTTCATGTCAAAAATGTACTCCAGGTAATTACAAGGACTTTCTTTTTTCTTGTTATATCAAACTAAAATCATCTTTCTAAAAAAAATTTTCATGCACTCAGATTAATTATATTAAATTTATTCTGAATATTTTACACGATTTAAACAGTAAAATGTGGAAAAATCAATCATTGCCTCCTACAACATAATTCTTCAAAACATTACAGCTACCTCAGACACATAATTTATTTACTTAAACGAACAATAATAATTTTCTATTCAGACGTAAAACGGGAACCATTCGAATGATATTAATCATTCTGATCATTTGATCTTTAAGTTTCGTCTGATTGATGATCGAAGACGGTCAAATCATTATTACTATTGAATGTTTCAGAATTACGTGGAGGTCTTGATTTTCGAATATTTTACAAATGAACTAATTATCTAGCCGTATTATTATCTTATTGTTATTAAAACGGAGATATTATCACAATAAATAAAGCATTAATGGCAATAAAGAGAAATGAAAACACTTAACGTTTTGTTCCATTGTGATGAAACTTTAAAACTTAATTTTTTTTATAGGGAAAAAAGTCCACTACTTCTAATTGCAGTTTTATTTCCTCTCTTATTTTTACTTTTATTAGACAAACAAAGCCAAAACAAATATGTGACGTATTTTCCTCTTAGTAAGCCTATGAATCATCTAATATCCTGTACAGATTTTACCTGGCGAACACCTGGACTTTGGAATTTATTTTGTCGAGGTGACAAGAGAAAAATAATGGAAAAAAAATCAGGCGGTAAGATATTTTTACCGCAAATCTGGACTATCCTATAAGTGGATTTTACATTTGTTAAGGTGTATTGTAAAGTCATTTTGTAAGACCTAGTCGGGATTAGTTAAGCTCGGTAGACGTTACAAAGTCAATAGAAGTAGTAAACAACAGTCGGCCACCCCCACATCAGAGAAGGAAGGAGAAAAAACGACAATAGACACACTAATTTTCCCCAACCTGGGACCATTGGCCCCCAAGGGGGCGAGGTCGAGCCATTGTCCACAGCGGTTTCCTATTAACTGTGTTCTTTTGACAAAAACATGCTTTTTTCTTCCCGGCTGGTCCTAACTTGTGATTGAGATACAATTGTGGATAGTCTGAGGTTTGTGTGAATAGATCTCTCTCCCTGTCTAGCCTCGGAAAAGGATTACTGGTCGGATACAAGTAGGGTCTTCAGAAAAAAGACGTGCGACTGTTGCGAAAATGTCTCACCCCTTACTCATTGTCAACAGTAATAAGCATCGATCAATAGTTGAGAGATTTACAACTTTGCCTTTGCTATGGTGTAAAATGTATAGCTTAATGCCATTAGTAGATTGGAGGCTGCGACAGGATACTTTTCATACTAATTCATCTGCAGGCTGCTCTCGTTGTTTAAACAAATTCTCAGTTTAGGAATGGAAAAAAAAACCCGACCACTTTAAATTTCAATTGAAACTTAATTAAAGTCTAGTCATTTTTCCTGTATAAATTAGCAGCGAGGTTTTAATATAAAAGAAAGAAAACAAATTGAAAAACAAAAGAAAAAATAGATGGAATTGAAGGATTATTCATAGAAATGAAGGAAGATTGTTTATTTAAAATCAAAATTTTTCGAATTTATTATTGAAATTTTATAATTTATTGGCAGAAGAAAAGTTTTTAATCTAAAGAAATTTGTTCTTTGACTGTCTTAAAAATATTTAGAGCTTGACAAAGAACAAAAATACATATAGAAAAAAATACTTTTCGAAAGCACAATGAAAACAAAATTGAATGAGAGAGTCAGAATTGAATTAATGGAATAAAAAAGAAAGTGTCATTCTTTTCTCATGTGGATTTCGGAAATTAAGGTGCTACAGTTTATGAATAGTTTGTATTAGAAAATCAAGGGCATTTGTTTAAATTTCTAGATGGAAAACTAAATTAAATTATCATTGTTATTATTCTCTTCTTTTTTCTCTCTCTCTCTCTTTCTCCGCTTTCTTCTTATGAAAGAAAATGAGAAAAATGTCAATAAATTTTTATAATTTTAAATTCTACATTTCAATAATTAATAAGATCAATTTTAAATAAGTTTTCCAGTTAAATATATTCTTCTAACTAAAAATTTTCCATGAACATTAATTAGTGGATTCTAATTAGTGTAAACATTAATTACAATTCACTTTTCTAGTTGAAATGGGTATTAACTGAATGACAAATATGAATATATTCAATATAAGTTGTGTGCTAGTAATAGTAGAAAAATGGCATAACTTATTCGTTTTATTAATTATTCGTAGCAGTTTTAATTTGTGCAAGTGTCGAAAGCGATTTTTGCTGTTTCTACCCGTTCCGAAAATAGAAGTTTTGATCCATTTATTCGCAGATGTAATAAACGTGAACGTTTATCATAAAATTAAGTGATAATTTCCTCTATTGAAAACGAAGGTCACGGGTAGGAGGAAGCGCATTTCTGCTAATCATTTGTCTGGCAAACGGACTAATTACTAACTAACATATTATATTTGCAATATGCTACGTCGTCTCTTATCAACCATCAACATATTATATAACACATTGTGTGGGATTTTCTATCCATAATACAGAAAATCGATGCGGTTAATAAACATAGAATCTTTGTCAGTGAATGAATTATGTATAGACTACTAATCTATACTCTTCCCAATACAGATAGTTATGTTGGCTTTGATCTTAGTTATCATCGTCGTTGCTTTTATTAATATCTCCCCATTGTTACGTGACATCGTATTTATTACAAGATAAGAATAAATTACAATGATGTAAATTTTATTTATGTAATTTTTTTAACCTGTTTTTTCTTCAGAAAACGATGAACAGTTTTATATTTCTTGACATAAATGTGTATTGATGGTGTTTTCCCCCTTAATTTCTGTATACAGCATTTAGAAAGCAGGAAGAATAGAATAAGGGATGTGATAATACAAGGACATATTATTATTATTGTTTTATATTTGAAGGTAAATTTTTTAAGTATTTTAATCTTATTTTTTCACTAGGTTTAATGACGGGAGTAAAAAAAAGCTTCATCTAATAAGATATATGCTCTGAATGAATACATTGTTTGATATATAATAAAGAAAAAAAGAAATCTGAATAAGCAAGACAGGAGATTTGTGAAATTTCATATAAATTAGGCCTATATAAATGATGAAAATCTATATCTCAGTTCAGACAGGTAGAGATTCATAATGAAAAACAATTTAAGAATCATAAATCTGGAGAGATGACTCATAAACGAAATTGTAGTGAAGATAATTACTATATTTTATTTCTACGATAAGGAATAAAAGTATACGTCTTCGGATCTGGATAATATGTTCAATTTTCTTGCAATAAACTTATATAAAAATTGTGCAGGAAAGTTTAGATGCAGAAGAATTCGTATTTAAAAAATAAAACAAAGGAATTACACTTTATAAATAAAACTACAATTTTTTAAAATGAAAAGTATATTATGTTTTATTGCCTTCTCTCTGTGTGTAAGTGAGAAATATAGACCTATACAAGTATTACAGGAGAAGGCTTTAATGATAGGAAAATATAAAATAGCATAAAAAGGCAGATATATTTCAGAATTATATTTAAACATGCATTCAAAGTAACGTTAAAGATTTAATTTTCTTTCGCGTGTTCGCCACAAATTTCAATTAATTTTCGCCAAGCGTACCTGTAATCGATACACGTTTTCGTTACGGTTTAGACTTGTTGAATGGCAAAATTTTTATTATTTTTTTTCCTATTCCGAAAAGGAAAACACTTTGTTAGTGTTATCCTCTCTACCTTTGTTTGAATTAAATAGTGGTCCTACCCAAATTCCTAAGAGAAGCATGACACTGATAGGTTACACCATTGATAAACGACTTAAAAATGAAAGGTTAGATAAGATCAAATGGGTGTTTCGATTAAGATAAAACGTAATATATCAGTTGTTCTTTCTTTAAGAACTAAAGATCTTTTGTTACTTCAAACCCCATGTTTAAAAAATAAAAAAATAAAAAAGAGGAGAATGAATTTATTATACAGTATTAATGCTATTTTTTCTCAATGGTTGATTTGAATTTGAATTTAAATTTTCGTCACTACTTTAAATGGCACGACAACAAAGAACCTTTCTACTAAGAATGCTTAATATTTATGTTTATACAATTTTCGGGTTCTTCAGGTGAGGCCAAACCACCAGATTGAATATCTAAAATGGGTATTAACCATACAGGTGTTATCCACGATGTTAAATTAACACATGCCTTGCTGATTCCTTTTTGGATATCCACTCCCCTTTGGAATCGGACCATTTTTTATTTCCTATATCTCTGGTAGAAATTACAAAGATGGTGATTTGTCAATATGGAAATCTAAACGTTGGACAGGGTAACTCACAAAAGACGTTTGTCGCTTCGGAAAACACGTTCTACCTTGGGCTCATTGTTGTCAACCATTGTCATCTGCGAACCCATGTCAAAACTCATGAGTCCGCCTTCGTCGTTGAGGGCTTTCGATTGATATGTCAAACGTACTCGAAGACGGTTATTGTCGGTGACATCTTCACTTTTCCAGCTTTCAACCCTGATGTAATTTTGATTAGCACGAAAATGTATCGTGTTCAACAGGAAATATTTCAACCTTCCCGATCGTTAAACTCACAAAAAATATTTAAATGATAAAAAGACACATTAAAAGCTTTTCGAAAAATTTTAAATTATATATACACAATTATTTCTTAATCTTTATTCGATATTAAATGGAGAATGCGTAAATGTTTACAAAGATAATTGAAAGAATATAATCTATAATCTCTTATCAAACAGAAATGAATTTCTTTTAAATTTCTTCTCTTTGTAAAAGAAAAATTTGAAAACTTAACTAAGATTATACGAGAATAAATATGCATAAAATATATTATTAAAAAATTTTAATAAATACATTAAGTAGACGTAGGAGAAAATTATTAAATTTAAAAGACGTAATATTATGTAATAGAAAAGAATAAATCCTATTATTTAGTAAATTTGTTAAGTCGGCGTAAAGAAAACAAGCATTCCTCGAGGGTTTAAGAGGAACGTTTTCGGGTACGGTTTGCGTAAATTCTTTCATGCCAGGTGAGTCCATAAGTGAAAGGTGAACGGGGAGACAGAAGCAAAGAGGAGGGGAAACGATCTGGAACAAATCAGATTAACTTTCGGCGAAAGATTGGAAACGACGGAACTGTCCATTGATAAATGCGAGTGGTCACTTCCGGTTTCGGTGGATGACTTCGGCCGGAAACGTTCCAAAAAAATATAAAAAAAAAAATACTTTATTTTTCTTACTAACTAAAGATTTATTGAATTTACGCCGTATTTACGACATTGTTAGACTACCTTTAAGATGAATGATGATGCGGTTCCTAGAATGGAACGTATCAAATATACGTCTATAGCTTTAAGGAATCGACTCGGGGTATAAACCACGTAAACAAATAAAGAGCAGTTTGTTCTAAATAACTGCCAGCTGAGTTCTAAATTGGTAAGAATTCCACAAAAGGAAAAGAGAAATTTATCTTTAAAATTTCCAAAAAGCGCTCGGGGACATTTTTAAACTGTCACACACACACACACACAATATTACAAAACTAGAGAATGTCTGTGAGTAACAAGTTTGCTTTAAAATTTTAATTTTCCTCTCGTATGCAGGAATTTATTCTAATTAAATATTTCTTTCGGCATCGAGAGTATTTATATCGTTTAAAATCAAATTTTAATAACAATAAATGCTGAGGAAGAAAAAAAAAATCAGTGGAATTTTGCCAGGAGCAGAAAGGAGAGTTGATTTTGCTATCGATTAGAACAAAGTGGATCGATTTTTAAACGACTGTTAGGTAATTAAAGTTAATGAGCAGAATATGAATGTTCAATAATCTACTTTCTTTACTTTCTAAATAAAGGATTAATTGTTTTCGGGTTTGGAACCTACTTAAACTGTTTCTGCAGCATTAAAGCTAATTCTATTGTTGCTTCGTAAATAAAATTATAAAAATTAGTGAACGAAACATATGTTCAAAGAGCTTTCCGCTAGGCAATATCGATCTTAAATATCAATTTTCTTCACACGACGTTTAGAAATGTTTACCGCAATTAAAACTATTGTGCGTATCCTAAATCTTTCAAGGTTCGATTGAAAATTAGTACTTTTGCATTATTTGTGTTTTAAGGACAAGTATAAACTATAATCTGATTATATTTTCGATCATAACTGGAATGTGTTTCATAGACACACCCTTAATCGCGAATTAGTATACGTGACCGAGATAAAATTTAAGGCTTGAAAGAAAGATTCGACCTTTGTTCAGCACTCTGGAATAAATAGAATATTAAAGCTTCAAGTTTAATTTTGTTCTCTTCTATACTTAAAATATCCTAAGTTTTAATAAATTATACGTATTTTAAGTAGTGTAATTTTAAATTATATTAATTAAATGTGGCTAAAATTTACGAATTTTTCAATACCGTTAGGAGAAAGACCCCCCTTTTATAATTATATATCCTATCTCCAGCTTACTAAATATTCACTAAGATGTAGAATATCTTTTGCAGAGATGAAAGCTTGGCTGACAGTTATTGCTGGAACGTTCGCAGTGACAAAGTCATCGTATCTCAATTCCCTTTGGGGCATCGTTAAGACGATAAGTGGTACGCCCCTGGAAATTGTTGTTGGATATCAGAAAGCTTTCATAATACAGTTCTTTACATCACCAACTGAAAGCCGGCTTTCTTTGTTCAACACTTATCGAATCCTCGGATAGAATCAAGCGCCAATCTACCCAGGAAAAAAAAAAGAAACGTTTTATTAAAATTAAAACATCGAAAATAACATAAAAGAGGGAGCAGAGTACCATTTGAAACTATTCTACGTACGTGATATTTCGGAAGAATTTTTTTTTTTGCAGGATAGAAAACGTACATTTGGGATAGCTTATGGATTTTGAATAGTGATTGTCTGGAAGTAAGAAAAGATTTATCGAAAGAAATCGGACATGTCAGAAAGCACACCTGCTTATCCTTAGGCACACAGCAATGCCCGAAGTCTTTGCCCTATACGTCAATACGGAAAATCTCCGCAATATGAAAGGTTATGAGCATTCTATTCAGAAAATATGACATGGCAGATATTCTGGAATATCCTGTAAAAATACATTTATTATTATTTTTTTTTCTTTTAAATTTTTTATAGATTAAATCGAAATTTTAATTTATTTTTATTTTATCTTCACTTATAAGGGAAGGAATGTAACAGCTGTCTTTGCTATATTAACGTAAATCTGTCACATTAATCTTTGAAGAATAGTACTATTCGATAGAATATCCATCCATTGAAGTTCGGTTTCAGTCGTTTTGTAGAAAAGTTGCTGGAGCGTACTAGAAGAAAGAGACTAACCAGTGTTGTTTGACCTAAACTAAATCCTTATAGAATGACCTTAGCCTTTGAAACGCATTGGAATGAA
This sequence comes from Centruroides vittatus, assembly GCF_030686945.1. Lineage (NCBI taxonomy): Eukaryota > Metazoa > Arthropoda > Arachnida > Scorpiones > Buthidae > Centruroides > Centruroides vittatus. The sequence continues at coordinate 1,766,963 of NW_027122715.1, forward strand.
ACGGTTTAACGTCTAGAAGAAAAGCTGAGTAAACTCTCTATACATTGAAAAACTAATGCTCAGAGGCAAGTAAATGAACGAGATACGTTATCTGTAAAAATCACATGTTCTGACAATATTTATACCGTTTAAGCTATTATTATTGGATTAATCGAAACGATTAATCAGCGACGATTATATAAAAACCGCAATCTAAAAGTTAAGACGATTATAAACATTGTATTTTTCCTCTTTTTTTTTTTAATCATTCGCTTGAATTATTTTCGAAATTTACGTTACTTTATTCATAAACTATTTGAGTTCTAAACAATTTCCTCTTTAGTGATTTCAATTATTGTAGGGCAATAAATTTAATAATCTAATTATGTAGCGGATATTAACGAGTTCTGCAAAAAGAATGGATGTTATAAATTTTTATCCATCATGCAACAATTTTCCAATAAATAACACGAAGTGGAATTTTTATGTTGAATATTGGATTTTCGTAAGGCTATATTTTTTTTTCTATTTTTTCTGTAGGAAATAAAAGAAGACGATTTAAAATATCTTTGGCTGATATGTGCTTACCGAGATATGAATTAAGCAACGAAATTTCTTCCGGTATTTCTAGTTTAAAAGTAAACAATATCCATTTAGCGTGACTTCAACGATATTGATACAAGGCGCAGGGTTGCACTGTTTTAACTTATCAAATAGAAAAATTTTTACTTTGGTAATTATTGCTGAGTTTAAAAATTGTTTCGTGGAAGTACTTTTAAGTAATTTGCAAAAGTGAAACACTACGTTTAAAGTTCAGTGCTTAGAGGAAATATATTCTGGTTAAAAGCATAGTAGAAATGTTTCTCAAACAATAAGAGCTCCCTTTAGTTCTGGAAGATGAGATTAAGATAGTAAATACTGTTGATAACAATCGGCTAAAAATCCTTAGTACTACAAACAACAGGAAACGTTGTGGAGAAATATAAACGAAATTGTTCCGAGAAGAAAGGACAAGAGTGAAGAAGAGATAACAAGACAGCTCCAACTATTCACGCGGAAAAGAAGAAACCTTTAGTACAGAAGGGTAAGGAGCAATTTGCAAGCATGGCAGGCAGCTGAATCGTTGCCCTGATCTATGAGGCAAGGGGAATATCTACAACAGCTGGGTTTCACCGTTATCCTGTCAACTGCTTCCTTTTCACTTATCCTAAAATTTGTTTTTCCCCTTGACCATTTGTTCGAATTTTTAAATAAATCCGACTTTGTTGTAAAAAATAAAAGCTTTACACTATTATTTGAACAAGATACTTTTTATTTGAGAGTAGGAAAAAATGATTTTTTATTCTTCTCTAGTGTTGGCATCCTACGAAAAAAAGTGGAAAAATTCGATGTCTTCTCTACTCGGCTAAGGATTTGATACAACTTTACCGGATTTATTCGTAAAGAAATTTGATTCGGCACCTCTTCCTTTTTCTCTCTTTTCAATATAGAGAATTCCATTAGTAATTTCTCCTGACAGAAAATTAAAATCACTTCAAATAAGACTCAATATCCGATTTTGATCCAAAACAGGAAAAGATGTCGAATGGAAAAATTAACTTTTGATTGCTATAACTCGGTTTGTATAATAAAAGAGACGAATTAAATCAAGATTTTGCTTTGGATTCCTTCCCATCAATATTTTAAAATAATAGTGGATCGGTTGGAGACACCAGACGTTACCAGTCGCACGGACTTCAGTCCCTAGTAGTAGCTCCCTTAATGACCTATCGATCCAATCATCGTACACTAGCATTTGGGAACACCCCTGTAGCTTTTCGTGTGGGTTGAACTCACCCCAACACGCTCTCCTATCTCTGTGTACAAACAAAGTGTACAATCGTGTAGAGAAGTTCCGTTAAGTGCGAATTTTATGTTGAGAGTAAAGGATGTCAACAATTCAATTTAATTTAATGGCTATCATTAAAGTATATTATTACTCTGACAACTTCTCCATAAGCCGAATCAAATTTTAACCCAATCCTATCTACACCCCTAAATGACTTAAATTTACTCTGTTTAATAGATTAAAGACCCGCGTATATCTATCTATATATACATATATATATATAATTCTTTTCGGAATATTTTGATTAACTTGGAAGATCGCATTAAAGTTTTGCCTATAGCGTGATACCAAGTCATTTGTCCGGATACGCGACACGAATGATAATTTTTACAAAATATTGAATTATATTTTCAGAATTTTGACTAATCCTTCTTAGAAAACTTAAGAATTCATTAATAACTGTCTGAAAAAACGTTTTAAACACGAGAATTTTGAATTTACATTCGTTACACGTAAACTCATTCTTAAGAAAAATATTCAAATTATGAATCGGGATCACTTATTATGTGTTTTTTGAATAAAAGAATAAGACCCGCTTTCAATAATAGACCGAACCTAAATTAATTCATCAGTATAAAATGCACTGAAGATAAATTCTTGTAAGGTTTTTGCATACAAGTCATTTTTCAATGTCAGAATATACAAAACGATGATTAAGTAAAACATGGCATTAAATCGAGGATAAAATCATTAAAAATTTTTATTTCGTATATACATTTTACTATAACAATATAATATTCCACAAGCAACAATTTAACATTAAAGGAAAAAAAATTATACAGGCCTATTATATTATATATATATATATTTTAAAAGTTTTTATTGTTATTATAGTAGTATGACCTTTCAACAGCAGTGATTTAACATTAAACAAAGGAAATTATTATAGAATTGTACATATAATAACACTTAAACATGAAAAATTGTGTTTTTTTCTAGTCTTAATTGTTACTATAGCAACATAATATTCTAACAGTAGCACAATTTAGCATTGAGAAATGAATGTGTGTACATATAATCGCATCTGTATCTGGAAAAAGAATTTTCAATTATTTATTATTATTACAATCAGTATGATATTTCAGTAGAACTCGATGTTAAGTAAAGGAAATTATAATAAAAATGTATACATAAATATTTTTCTAGTAAATATATATATTTTTAATTTACAATTGTTACTATAGTAACACAATACCAGAAATTTCGTATTAAAAATAGAAAGTTAGAATTGTAAGCATTATTGTATACAATCACACTAGCAACTATTATATAAAATATTTACTCGCTTTATTTCTTCAATAAGCTTAGTAATAGTAGTATGATATTTTTAATAATAGTAATTCAACATTAACAAAAAAGAAAAAGAAATTTATAATAAAATTGCGCTCATAAATAACTCAACTAAACGTAGAAAAATTTTTAATAATTACTTTTTTTTTTATTTCAGTATATTACTTTACAGATTTTGAATGAAAATATTGGTGGAAGATGTTAACATCTGATTTATGTTTGGCGTAATTTGTTCAAGAGTGTGTTGTTCAGCATTAAACGATCGATGCAAACAAGGTTGCAAGTATAAGACTCTATTATTGTCGACATCTGGAAGTAGATAACGTCATTTAAGTACCTGACAGAAGTTGACGCAAATCCTTTGCTGCTACAATGTAAGTGTAGATCATTAAATACACAACGTGCTACGTTTAAAGTGCCGAACCGAATGAACAATCTGTATTAATAAGTAGACATTAGTTAAAATTACAGCCTTGATAATATTCTAAAATTTCCACTTATGATTGAAAATTATTCTATAAAACAACCCACCAATTTAACTGTTAATTAATCTCTAATGAATGCTTAATTAATTTAATGATTAAATTTTCTTCACTTTTATCTTTAGTATCTGTTTGTTGTGTGTATTATAAATTTTACCAAAAACTTTCAAACTTTCGGGAGGAACGTCTTTTGCAATTTAATGTGTTACAAGAATATTTTCTAATGTAATTATTAACAAAATTAACTCTTGATTAGTTAAAAGGTAAACTTTAATTTCAAATTTTCATTTATTTTAAAGGTAAAAAAAGATTAAAACAATAATAATAATAATAATAATGTATAGTACAGCCTATCTCCATCTAGTGGCAACTAACGAAAATGGAAACTTTTTAGCAACGTTTATATAATAAATGTATAAAAATTAATTAGTTTCATCTATTGTATTGTATTTAAAAATGTTTAAAATATCATAAATTTTCTACAGTTAAATGAATAATAATTATTAAAACGGGTATACATGTCGGTATAGTTTCACAGCTTAGTTTGGAAACTTTTGTTCTCGGACAATTACTAGAAGTATTTTTCCGAGAATTTATTTCTTCCTTTCTAGTCGAGAGTGTAATATCAAAGTTTCCTTTTCGGTCCCTCCCCCTACATATAAACAGAAGTTCTTCTCTTTGCCAATTAGGATTTTTCTAAGGTAGAGAGGGAATCCGGATTCGTAGTTGATTGCAATACCACAATATCTCGCATTCTTTTCATCGTCTTTTCATCCTCCAATATTGATGGAAAAAGTTACAGATTATCTTGAAGTTTTTTTTTTATTTTTCTATCTGATAAAATAGCATTTGTGAAAAATAAAAGTATTTTTAATTTATACAAATCTCGAATATTGTTAAGAGTTGGATTAAAAATTCCATACAACATCCCAAGTGGCACAATTAAAATTTCTAAGTAGTCTTAAAAAAAAAAAACTTTACCTTTCTCATTAACATTATTTATTTTTATAAATTTAACTCCCTCAAGGTTATTCGAAGTTTGTTTAAAATTTCTAAGCAGAAAAATAGTTTTAAAAAAGCTTAAAAATTAAAGTGACAGGAAAAATTAACGCCTGAGATATAAGCTTCTCTGCGATGTCCCTTAATTCGACAGTGAAGCTGTCATTTTATAATACAGTATTAGCATAAATGGAGATTATAAAAAGATGCATTTATTTTTATTATTTTTTAATATAAATAAATGGTAGAAATATTTTAATAATAGTAATAATACTTCTTGAAACTTAATTTAGAAGAGTACTAAAGATAAAATTAAAAAAGAGAAAGAACATACTTCTGCCTGTTGTTTATATAACAGCGATCCGTTGTTGCTCTTCGATATAAATAAATATATACATATATTAATTCATATTTTCATTTATAGATAAAATCCGAGTTATTCCATAAGAATAAAAGCTATTAATAAAGAATAATAATGATAAAGTTAAATCGCTCGGCGATTCAGTTATAATTTACCATTATTTCGAAAGAACTCTTAAAAATGATTGATAGAGGACCGACGATTGAGACAAAGAAGGTTATCATTTTTAAAAAATTCCAACATTCGACCTTAACTCGGAACCCATTTATTTCTGTCATATGAAAATTGAACTAATTCCTTGTGTTCTGCAACCATCAAAAGTTCTATTTATGTGTAGAAGCAGAAACAACAAAGCATTAAGATTTATGAGGCAATCAGGAATAGGAAAGAGATGAGATAGTTTCATTCAAAAATGCAGTTTGCATGTAATCAGAAACGCGTTATCTTTCGGTATTCGAAATGGGCTTACGAGTGCTACTGGCATGGAAAAAAAGAGGGTAAAATCATACGATGCACGACTATTCTAATTTTATACGGTCACGAAAATTGCGAGGAAAACCTGTCAGTTGGACCACGCACAAAGATAAAAAGGATCGAGTTCGATACAGTAAAGGTAACTGTGTAATATCAGGTTGAGGAAAAGAGAGGAGGAGGTAGAAATGTTGATTGCTAAACGACCCGTACTGACTAGCGTCAGGTGTGTTGTGCTTGAAGCTGTCGTTAGTGGCAGTGGTACAGCATTTCTGCCATTATGGATTGGCTCCCAAATGGTCTGCTGGAATTCATGATTGAAGCGGACGACAATAGATTACATTAGATAAATTCGGCAAAAATGCGTTTGAAAAGTGTAATATGGTGAATTTTTTTTTTTCGGGTGGAAACAATAATTTAAAAATTTTATCCACGTTCTTTTCTTATTATTAAACTTTTACTGAAAGAGAGTTTGTATTTGTTATTAGGATATAGAAAAACGGGAACATTTTTCAACATATGGAATTCTGGTTGCTCGCATCCTATCACGTGACCGGGAGCGACCTTGCCGACTGCTTGACTCCAGCAGCAGTCGACTTGTATATTATATTGTATCCTCTTATCTATATACGAGAGAAACGGTTTACATAAATTTAGTGTAGATCCCCCCGGGATACAAAAGGCGAAATGAGGGGAAGAGAAAGAGAAAATTTTTGTCGCCCTCCAGCCAACAGAAGGGACGTTTTTATTGCATGCCCGCGGCTCTCCACTTTCCGATGTCATTTAGGGAGAAGGTTTTTATTATTCCCTGGGTGAGCAAGACCAACACATGGGGGAGGGGGTGGGATAGAGGTGAAGGGTGGCCTATGACACATCCCAGTAGAGATGGGGGAGAGCACCATCTGCGTTCGTAAACGGAAACAGATGCACACGACGATTCGAGATGGGATGGAAAGAAAAGTTGCCTCCGATGGGGGTTGTGGTGGTCTGCAGACCCCATTTCATTAGAAGCTTACCACGGGTACCAGAATGGCTTTCTGGTACTAATATTTGGGGGTTGGAGGGTGATGAGAGATGTGTCATTAGGGACATCGGGGCTAATGAGAGGGACCCAGCTGAGTATTGAGCCAATCTAGAGAATGCCAGCAGGAGACATTGGGGTTGGTCATACGACCGAGAATGAACTTTGAACTCGTGTGGAGATGTCGAAACTAGAGGGAATTGGAGTGCCAACAGACGTATAAGTCTCTCAAGAGACAAGAATTGCTCTTTACGTTACAGTTATCTCCATGTGTGAAATTACTGGACGGAATGGAGAATTGATTGATATCAGTACTAAAATGTCACATCGCGGGAAAGTAATATCCCACAAAGGGCCAAGATGGACTCGTTGTAACAAAATTCCTGAACACTGATTCATCTTATTTTATGAAGATTAATCTTCAAACGAAAGTCTGTAATAAAAAAGGAAGAAAGATATTATCTCTTGCTGAAACGAACTTAAATTATATATCCTCTATCGGTTCTTCGAAAAGAAGAAGAATTTTGAATTAAAAAAAAACAGGAAAGATGATGAATTTCACGTCGGAAATTATGCAAAGAAATTAAATTTTGCAACAGTAACGAGAGCAACGAGAATATTTATAAAAGCAATTTGTATATTCTTCACAGGTCTGTATAATTCATATTAATTAATTACATTCAGACAAACGAAAATTAAATTTCCTTCTATTTTATTGTTAAATTTTCGTCCGTTAATGATCAAAAAATGAAGTTCATTCTAATAATAATAATAAAATTTTAACTAAATTTACTTATGACTGGAATAGAAGAATTTTTAAAAGCATATTTTATAACTGGAAGTATAAAAAATGAATAAAATTACGGTTAATTTATAAGTGGAATTCCTAACTGGAATTAAGTCGATGCCATCTTGCTGTCTGCTTAATGTTATAACGACTTTAAAGAAATTCCTCTTCGGAAAAAAAGAACCTGTCTTTGTCAAAATAAACTTAGTTGCCATAGCAACATCATTTACATTCCTTGTTGTCTTATCGTAGGATTTTCCGATATCGTCATCCTCGAAAGAAAATTCTAAGAGAATTTTTTATTTCCTCCGCCGTTTCATTGATGGATGCCATATTAAATTGTTTAGATGTCATTATTCAGATAGCCAGATCATTTTTTATCAACTTTTTATATTCAGAGAGAGATTATAGACTCTTTAAATCGTATATGCTAAAATCTCTTGGATGAATTCTTTCTGTGCACAGAATTCTAGTCATTAAACGAGACGAGTGTCTCGATAATTATCATAAGATGTGGAACTACCTTTTCACCACTTTCAATGGTTAAGATAATAAATAGGATCTAGAGAGGTGTATCTGTATGGAAACATTGCACGGTTGTTTATTAAAGAATCAAAAATTACCATAATCTTTGTTTATATTCATAAGCTCTTCGGCGAAGTTTACACAAACATCAATTCCTAATAACCAAACCGTATATTAATTCGATTGTTCATAAAGCTTCTGTTGTTATAAGATTGTATAAACTGTGAATATCAATATAAATATAAATCTTTCGTCAGAGTTACGTAGAATATTTTTTTTTTTTGTAATTTTTTATAAGCAAGAATCATCGGGAAAATAAAATATGACCATCTTAGTAAATATTGAATTTGAATGGATGTCATTGCCCTCACAGTTAGGCAATTTCTAAAATGATTACTTACCATATAAATGCACGAACTGCACGTCAAAAAGTCATCTAAAAACAAAGCTCATTTCGTTCTGTCACTCATGTTCAGTAATGAAAAATCCCCTGAATAATAATAATAACGTATATATAAAAAATCATCATCGTAACCCAAATGACAATGATGTTTCAATGAAACTCAATAATAATGTATTAATTACGGTGTGATGTTCATTATTTGCTTTCCTTATCTCGACACATAAGGCTGTAGGATATCAAAAAGTGCTGACGTCTGACGAACAGCTCGAAGTACGTTATACAGCAGGGAATGACAAAGTAACAGATGCCTCTTGCCTCCAGACTTGTCCTATTGTTTTGACGACAGGCCATAGAGAAGGAAACTGATTAATCAAACAAAGAACTAAAGGAAAAGGAAAGCGGGGAAGACCAAGATAGAGGTACTGACGACTCCGACTTCCTAATCTTTTTGTATAACGTACCGCGATAGGTACACGGAATTTTTTAATTTCTTCTTTAAATCATTTTCTATGGAATCTTATTACCAAAACTAATGCGATTTTTTCAACACAATAATTAATTTTTATCTCTTCTACAATAATTTAATTTCGTTTTTTCTAGATTTAAATAACCAGGGATTTAAATAAATCGATTAATAAGGACAGTGATTTAAAAAAAAAATGAAACTATTATTTACTAGCACAAAGAAGATTTCGAAGAAATAAACGTTAACATTTCACCCGGAATAAATTGCTCTAAAACGTTAGAATTAACTCGAGAATAGTGTTCCGGTATTTCTTTACAAGCGTGCTGTACACAAATTAAGAGTTCATAAAGTTCATGCATAAGGTGAAGTGGACTTATACTCCGACAAAATGATTGATGTGTTTCAGTTCAAAGGAGATAGAACAGTTCTCCTTGTAGAAAGTTATCAAAGCAGTTCACCGCTAAACAAAACTGGTCGTCGAGTCATTGATTCTTACAACTTTCCTTGTGCAAATACATTCTTTAAATAACTTTTCGAATTTACTTTCGATCTCGTTTCACTTCTACAAACAAAAATATTATTGTACAGTACAATAAACTATTTTGCTCTCGTTCGATTCTAAAAATAATAGAGTAAAGTGAATATTTTATTCGTCAAATATTGACAATTCCTACTTTTAGAGATTTTTATTCAATATTAATTGAAGAGAGAGAGAGGAATGTATAACAAATTCTTTGTAAAATGAATTCGAATAGATGAAAATATTAAAGTACTGATGTTAAATTAGATAGAAAGCAAGTGAAATAACTAAAAAACAAACGTTTTAAAATGAACACGAAATCTGAAATTTTGACATAAAGTTACTTCCATCGTTTAAAATGAATCACATTAGATTTTAATAGTAAATTTATGCATCAAGTAGCGATTTGTATGATGAAAAACCGGAAATGGTCTGGACTAAAGAAGGAAAAAAATAGGAAAAAGAAGAAGAAGGACAGTAGCAACGAATTTATTCGTGGCTTTTAAAGTATTTATTTCAAACGAGAAGCGAATAAAAAGTAATAAGCCCAATCAGTTGGCCGAGTAGCAAAAAGCTACAATCTCACGATGCTCTTTTTTTTTTTTTTTTTTTCTTCTTCTTCTTCTCGTGTTTTATTTGTAGAAGTCAACCGACCTTACCACCTCAGATGCATTTTTATTATCTTTCATTAGCATGTAAGGTCGTATGTCTACATGATCGTCCACTTTATTTATAGTAGAAAGAAAAACAACTCATTACTTGGTGCACGTAACCATGCAAAAGTAGCAATTTAGAACATAATTTTCATATTTCTGATATAGCTCATATATAAATGAAAAGCCATTATTTTCTGAAATTTTTTTTATTATTAGTTTCTAACATAATTCATATCATAATTTTCGAAAAAACGTATTAATTATAAAAAGAATTAAAGCAGTAGTTTAGAATTTAATTAATTAATTTTCCTTTTTTTTAATGGAAAATCCCGTTAAGAGTAGATATAAAAAGAAGGAGTAAAGTTTCGAATGTTATTCTTTTCACTTAACGAAAGTTGCAGAATCGTTTTAAAATGGAAACAATTTGTTTCGTTCAAAAGATCTATTTTTCTTCGTCAAACAACATTGACAAGAAGTAATGCATAATAATGAATGGCTAGGTTCTATATATTCATCTCTCTGCCGGAATGAAATATATTTTGTGTGGATCTATGAAATCAGCAGCTCATGATTGCAGTACAAGCGACTGTTACCCTCTGGCAGTACAAAAAAAAAAGCAATAAATTTCTGAAACGAGAATTGCTTCTCTCGCCTTTCGTTCTTACGAATTTTATTTTGCATTTCTGCCATTTTTTACTTTAATGGAGAATTCCGTTATGGACTACATTTGAATTTGACCGATCAGAAGTATTTTGTAAGCATAAGAAGTAATCGTTTGTAAAATAAACAATTTAAATTTTTCTTTTCTGTTTCTTTCACTACATATTTATATATATATACAGTCGTTGCATATATGTAAACGTTTCGAGTTTTTTCACACCATTTATCCATTAGCAATGCATTTTATGTTATGTAAATATATAGAAAACTGACTTAGTTTATGGATAAAGTCGACTCTTTGATGTTTTATTGTTAAGAAATGCTATATTTTTTTTGACTATTTTAAATATGTTAAGTTCTACGAAAGCGGCTTCAATTGTTTGAAAATTTTATCGTCTTTTAAAAAATAAGTCCGTTCATTAAAATAGGAAATGAAATAGAGTAGAAAATTATATTAAAAAAATAGAATGATAGTTTTCTTATCTTGAAAAGGAACAGAAGTCGCAGTGTGAAGGTCTTTTATATTCTGTGTTAGAAGTTGCGGAGATAGTGAAGAGTTAGTATGCAAAGCTTAACATGCAAGAAAGCTCGAATCAGATTGATATGTCTGTTATGTTGGACTAACACTTCCCGAACTATGCATTGGAATAGTAGCTTCATTAAATTTAGCTGTCAAACATCCAGGGAGTGACTAGCATGGCGAAGTGGTTGCAGGAGTACTCCCTAGTCAATTTTCGACTTATGTTAACTTCTATGAATTGCCTAGTAAGCGCTATCCGTAGCCAGATGAAAATTATCCAGTGAGCTGGACTGTCATCACTCGAAATAGTAAATAAAATCAATCATTCTTAATGAAGGATCCTATCGTAAAACATTTATTCATATCTTAAATAATCTGAGATGATTTTACGATTATTGGAAGACACAAATAACGAGGGGGAAAAAAATAAAAATAAAAATAAAATAATCGTTGATGTACGCCGGTGAAAAGGGAGGTGAAAGGTCATAGGTCGAATGAAAGTTTATTTATAACGTCGGTGGGCCAATGGTGGCAATAAATTTTTTCTTAACTCGACAGTAGTTTGATGTCAGAGAAGGAAATGTCTTTTTAAATTTATTTGCCGTAAAAACTTTGTTTATAAATGTCAAGGATTATCGACTATCAGGTTGTTGGAAGAATTGTAATTTATGATCAGTTGACCTATAAGTTGTTATTCGAAAAGGGAAAATCGGTCATGACATTGGCATTATTTTTGGATATTTGTCACGAGTAGAAACGCCTGCTTTTTTCAATTTCCTGTGTGCTTCAATCTTGCATGATAATTTATGGAGTCTGGGAGATGACACGAATTTAATAAACTACTATCCCGACCCGATCCGTGGGTGCATTTTCCAGTCTTTAAAATATATTATACGAAATCTCGATGATAATTCCTGCGTGATTCTAATCGTTTTTGAATAAAAATTCAAAACAAACGAAAAATCTCACGGATCCTAAAAATTAAATTTGTTCCCCATCTAGTTTTTAAGTTCGGATATCAGCGACATTTATCGTCTTCGGCTAGTTTTCTCCATCTGACTGTCAACTTAATGTTTCAGATGTTGAAAACTTCGAATTCAATTGGCGTTTATGGATGTCGTACTCGAAAAAGAAACGCTATCCTTCCATTTAATTCAGACTAAAAGCAAAAAAAAGAAGAAGAAAAAAAAATTGTCATGACTTTGAGAAATGATGTTTCGAAACGCTTTTCTTACAGATCAGCTTGAGTGCGATGAATTGCAACTGAAAGATTTCATATGGATTACAGTTCCTGAGTAAAATCGAGAAAAACACTTTTGATAAGCTTAAATCTTTCCAAAGTAATCAAATTTTAAGAAAGAAAGAAAAAAAAATAAAGGGAAAAAAGGGGAAGAAAGGATAATCTCGAAATTATAACACACCAGATCATCTTGAAAATGCTATTCTATATCGAAATTAAAAACTAGAATAATGCATTTTAAATTGTTCTAAAACCAAATTGATGACTTATCGATTGTCTACGGTACAAAGATGGAAGGGAAACACAACCAAACGTGTGCAAATTATGCTTATGAGTGGTCTGTAGAAGACCGAGAATGGGATTCTGATCATTAGTGGATGCAACTCGCATGTACTGTACATTCATAACTAATCAATATTACATTAGAAAAGAGTAATAATTCTGTAATTGAAACGACCATATGTAATTATAATTATTTTTTTGTGCGAAAATACATATATTAAATTTATGAATAAGATATATGATACTGATAGATATTTAATAACTATTAAAATATTGTTTCGCCATTTGGTAGTGAACCGTAAATCCGGTAATGTTAGTAAACAGAGTAAATCCCCATTGACTGCACCACGATGTCCATTAATGGGTGTATTTGATGGGTTGTGCTGTAATCACGATCCTGTCGCAAACAACCTGCCTTGTCCTGTCATCAATGTCACAATGACACGTCGCCACTTTACTGAAGTCAATTAACATTGCTGACGTATTGCAAAACGTCACTTCCTATTTCTATCCAGCTAAAACATCCAAAATATTTACAATAATAACACGTTCTTAAAGAAACACCAAGCGATTAATGATTAACGACGTCAGAAAGGATGTATAAAAATATATTCCCATTCTCATACAATGGAAATAAATAATAATTTTCTAATTTTCTTTATCCACTGGGAAATCATGTTTTAAAAAACTTGATGTTGCTGGCTTATGTTCGTTACTACATATAAAGGGATTTACATCACATTAAGTTCTTTTCATCTTGGAAATGAATAGAGAAACCGTATCAAAATAGATAAGCTAAAAAATTAGTATACGAACGTGCTGCATTGTGGTGCAATACCCATCATTATACATTGTCAATGCAACGTTTGTAGGCAGAACAAATGCTATCTGCCAATTTATTTTAAAAGATCACAGAGAATTAGAAAGTATCTAGGTGTATTCATTCAAATAGCTGGTAATATTATCTGTTAAACATATGTTACCCTCAAGCTACTTCTTGAATTAGTTCGAATCACGTTTCGACTCCACCTTAACATGTCACATTTAACGCTATCGTTTGTCTTACAATGAAAATTTGATAACTATGATTGAGTAGAAACACAGTAGAAACACGGATGTTCTATACGTCTTTAGACTGTTAAAGTACGAATTTTAAATTCTACTAAGTATAAATGACTTTGAGTATTAATAACGTTTAAATGGGACGATAAAAATTAATACCATTATTCATTTTTAATGTGACTTTACGTCTAAGTTAATTAATTTCACTTGATGTATTTCTATACAGGAAAAAGAAATAAAAAAGCAATTTAGAGAAAGTTTCAAATGTTAAATTAAAAAATTTAGGATAAAGATATTAATATTCATAAATTTAGAATATAATCAAGCTTAAAATCAATGCATTTTGGGGGGATAAATAGGAAAAGTTGTGCAGGAAATAAGGAAAAAAGTTTAGGAAACGTTTAAAATAAAAATATTGGATTTTTTAAATATATATATATACGCCTAAATATAAGTTAAATTGAATAGAATCGTGATAAAAGCTAAGACGTTGAAGTGATTCAATAAATTATTTTTATGTAATGTAAAACATATGTGTTATATATAGCGAAAAGTAAAGATAAATGCAATGTTGTCACATTTGTTCGCATAGGATGAAGAAAGGATTAAATGATTGATGTTTCGGTCCTCTTAAACTCTAAGTACTAAAATTGATTGAAGTGATCGGATAAAATAATTTTTTCGACTGGCATTAGGGATCGAATGTCACATATTGATAGAATTTTGAATGCTTCAACATATAACTATGATGGATGATATATCAGTCAAATAATTTTTTATATATTTCTATATATATATATATATTTTTTTTCCCCTATCATATACAACTTACAATCGGCATAGAAAAGAGAAAATCGAAACTGAAAATCCGTCAAGATTGAAGAACCTTTAAAAATAAAAACATATCTTTTCTCAAGAAGGATATCCCTAAAGACTAGAACTATTTGGTCTGACCAATAGCAAGTTTTCTTGCTTGCACTATTGGAGGGAGATAAATGATTCCTGCCACGTCACAGGTCGCTTTCGGCAAACTCCCAGACTGTATCTATCTGTTACCCGTGGTGAGCCATTAATCTTGGCTGAGACCTGTTGATCTGCTTCAAAGACCCGTTGCACCTGTCGCAGGTGTATGAGATACTATTAAAAAAAAGTCGCTACTCCAGTTATACTTATACCAGTTGAAGTGTAACTTTTGTAAAGCGAATTATGGCACTTTGTTCCTACAGCTGGACTATTTTTTTAAAAAAGGATCCTCCGTATTTTTTTGATTATTCACCTGTTAATGTTTATCTTCGTGACTATTGTAATCAATATTTTCTCTATAGTCTAGTTTCCAAGCAAATGACGATTCTCAAAATCATCTCTGTAAAATAAATTATACATTATAATATTGTTGTTATTATTATATTTAAATGCCTTTCTTTAGATAAGTAGATTAAAAACATGAAAATATTTTAAAACAGTAGAGGGTTGGATCATGATTAAGACTTTAGTACTGTATCAGGTGAAACGTTTCATGGATCAGTTCGTATTACTCCACTGAAATGTCACGATCCGTTCGTTGTTTTAGCATTTTTTACCCTGAAAAAGTACTGTTTGCAAGTATATACGCTGCAAAATACCGTTATATTTTTTGAAAGAGTAGCTTTGTAAGGTTAGGATAATATTTAACTAACATCCTTTGGCTTGTTTATCACGAACGTTTTTATTTAGCAGAGTTATTGCAATATCATCGTTCTGCTGAGCTAACTAATGTGATTATAATAAATTATATTATTGTGTCTAAAAGAAAATCCTTGAATTGAAACGTTTTGATGGGAGGAAATTTATCATTTCAACGATTTTTTCCATTACACGTCTTTTCTGAACACAATTGCATCTGGTGAATTATGAAATATATTAATTTCAACAGAAGTATGAATACAAATAAGAGATTTTTCTAGCGACTACAGTTAAGAATTATTTAAACGATAGCTTATCTCGAACTTACTTTAATAATATCGTTATTTCATTCGTTCATAAGAATTCTATTTTATAAAAGATAAGTTTGAGAAGAGAATCTTGCCTATTATTTAACATCAAAAGCGTATAAAAGCCATATAATTATTAATATTATAATTAATTTAACCTGGTAGGAAGTGAATTTTATGCTGACATCTCCATTTACAAAGGCAGAGAAGTGTCGCCCTGTTATTCTATTCATCTACATCAACGCCTTCCTGGCCCAAGACAAACAACTAAACGAAACACTTTCGTACTCTGCAGGGAATCTGTCGTCACTAATTAAACACAAGTGGAAGACAGATAATCCATTTTGAGTATCTCGTTTATCAAATGTGCAGTTGTGAAAGCGAAAATTCTTCAGAAATTGCAAAAGCTAACAGTTATATTTAAATAAAGGAGAGATAAAGCTTTGGCATAGCTAGAATAGAGGTGCGTGACGACTAGTAGACTTATAGCCGTACGCGTAATTCGATAATATGCTAATATAACTAGTTAATCAGATTTTAAATCAAATTCTTAAAGGCATTCTTCTTTAAAAATAATTTGTCTTTTCGTTATCTTATGAATATTATAAAGAATTACTCGAATAATATTCAAATTCTCCACTTATATAATTAGCTAAATTTTAATTTGATATTGCCGACTTTTATAAATTACAACCATTAAAAAACAATTTAATAAATATTCTTACAGAAAATAATGAATAGATTCTACCTGTTTATTACCTTTAGCTACAGGTAATGAAAGTTTAAGATTACGAATATAAAACGAGAGGAATTAAAAATTAATTAAAATTTTCTACTGGGATTGAAAAGAATATTCAATTATCTTTATTAAAGTCATACATTTCGCTTTATTTTAATTAATTAAACTTGATCTAATTTTGATTCGCAAGAAGTAATTAAATTCGTATTTAGCTGTATATAATATAATATTTTTACTTTGTACTACCTATTATTTTTATTATTATGTTACTTTTTTTAAATTAATGAGATGCCGATGTAAATCTCTTCTAAATTTAACTTTTCTCAATGCTAAATGAGACAAATAATAGTCTAGACATTTGTAATGGAAGTGATTAGTGGGTAGACTTTCGGTTCGAAGGATATGAGTAACGCTTTA
Organism: Centruroides vittatus; assembly: GCF_030686945.1. Lineage (NCBI taxonomy): Eukaryota > Metazoa > Arthropoda > Arachnida > Scorpiones > Buthidae > Centruroides > Centruroides vittatus. The sequence goes on from NW_027122715.1 coordinate 1,783,701, forward strand.
TGGAGACGATCCATCAAATATTGTATACATAAAGTTGAGAGAAACTAAAATTGATAATCTCCATTTTTCCCTTATATTATAATGGATTTATGTGTTGGAATAATTAATCAGCAATCGAAAGTTTGATACAGGAGGAAAAAAAAAAACTACTCTAATATCGACCCTTTTTGCCTTATGGTAGAAAAAGGGAAAGAAGAAAAGTTTTGTATCATAAATCTACCGAGGATTAACCAAGAACAAGAGTACTAATGTGTCTGACTCTCTACCATTACTGAGAGCAGGCATTTGGCTTATAACTTTTCCAAACAACCTGACAAAGTAAGGGATATATCCAAGAAATATTGCAAAACGAAATGGTGTTCTCTTACTAACTACAGTGATAGAGGAGTTACTTAAATGGTCTAAAACATAACGATTTGTTATACAGATTTATGTCATAATATATAGGATACGTAGGACTAGCTCTTGTCAGAAACCATAACAGATTTATATTATTGTGTAAGTGGCGAAGAGACTTATCATTACGAATTCAAAATATTGTATATTGATTGATTAATTCATATTTATTAACACTAGATTTATATACGTGAAATGTTTAAAAAGTTTTAAAAAGATATTTAAAGAAGTTAAACGAATTTGAACTGTGTAGATTCGTCTATTTCCAGAGAAAAATAATCTATGTTGTAGATCATCTCGGAGTAATCAATGTTAGGCGACTGGGAGGAGAGGAAATGCTTCATTGCCCTACTTTTCAGATAGTTTTCTTTTGTAATTACTAAAATCATTTGTAGTAGCAGTAGACCTAAAGATTATGAGGAGGGGAAGGGAAGGCAAAAGAAAAACAGCCTGAGGGAGGAGGAGGAGGAGAAGGAGGAGACCAATCCTGTCGAATGACCCGTGCTCCATCTGTTGCATAGTAGTACCTCGACAGTCGAACCATACAGTTAATTTGCTCTTAACAAACTGTTGACTCAACCCAACGCGCCATAATTCTCCAAGAATTTTCCCATCCCTTTCGCAGGATAGGAGATTAATGCGTTTGTATTTAGGATAGGTATCTCCTAAATATTTAGAAGCGCTCTAATGTAGATCGATTTTCATTAAAACAATCTTCATTCAAACGATTAAAGGGGATTAAAAGCAATCAAACATAAAGGGTAATTGCATAAAGTTTAAATTAATATGATAGGAAGAATAATTAATGTTTCCTCACTTAATATATTTTTTAACCTTCTTATTAAATTAATATATTGTCTGGTTTTTCTGACAGTCATTTTAGAAGAGAATCACCCCGAAAAATATTAATTAAAAGGAAAATGTACAGATGGAGACGACTAGAAAGTGCAATGAAGTTACATAAGAGAAGGAAAAGAAAAAAAAAAAATTGAAAGTCTATCTGAATTGAAAAATAGTTGAGGATTAATTATTTCCTTGTGAAGTATTCCATTTGAAATTTTCTCTATCTTAAATCGTCCATCAAGTGGCTTGTACATAATGCTATTTGGTGTCTAAGTCATGGCGCCGTCTTCTAACGTCTTTGAATATTTAAAATTCGATAGTGGCTAGATGTGGCGCCGAAACTTCTTTCTCCGCAGGAGACGATATCGCTTAAAAGTTTTAAATTTTATCCATCAAGTTAAGTAGAGTAAGATTCTAAATGGGAATTCTACAAACTTGAATGTTGATTCGATCATCTTCTGATGGGGGAATAAAGTCGATTTTGTAGGAAGAAAATATGAACGATTTATTTTTAGAATAATTTATTTTCTAAGAAATCTAGACAATAATTCGATAAATTTTCTTCTGAGTTATAAAATGTAAATATATATATATATAGGGGTCTGTGTACTTTTTCTTCAAAACAACATAAACATACAAATATTTAAATCAGTAAAGTATAGACTTTAGTACCAAAAAACTTAACTTTTTAGAGCAAAATTTTAATTTAAAATATCCAAAATAAATTTTACATATATGAATATAGGCTTATGAATATAAAGTCACGTCTACGTCCATGATATAAACAAGTTTTAACATAATTAACTTATCTAAAATGCTGAGAAAAAAAGAAGAGAATCCCGGCTTTAATATAAATAAATCCATAAATATACCTTATCAGAAGGTAAGCTTGCAAAGTTGTTATTTGCTTATGTATTCAGGAAGTCGATAAATTGCAGGATGAACCTCCTTTAATAAAAGGCATTAAAAATGCATGATGAGAATATTTCACTGGCTTACGCAATGTAAAACCATCGCCTACAGAAGTTTGTTAGAAACCTGTTTTGGTTAGAAACTTGTTAAAGTCCAAATTTGCCTAGATGACAATTTTCTTCGTTTCGAAATTAGCCCATTATCACAAAACAGCATTCATTATTTTTTGAAATGGAGACTGTTGCTATTGCAGATCACTTGGCAGGTGGGCAAAAATCAGAAGGAGAGTGAAGCGTGAAATTAAAACTTGAGGATAATAACAGTTATTATTTCGGAAACAAACAAATAAAAAAATAATGGATATAACCACAAGAAAGGGAAAACTCATTCATGCGTAAGGCGCCTTATGTTGCAGGTGAGCATATCATTTTCCCAAAAATGAAGATATAATCCTGCTTTAGATATGAAGTAGTTATCTGTATTATATTATTATTTATGTAATTAGATATTAGAAGCGACTGTTTAAAATCCTTGTACTACTTTTTGTTTAAATTCTCTTACTCTCATCGGTAGGATACCGCGATTAAAATAGCATCTATAATTCATATAAAATTCCGAGAGAGAGAGAGGAGGAGGAGGACAATTACATATACTGTTATTGAATTAATGTTAACATAGTCTTAATTGTATTATTCACATCATAACTTAATCTATGTCGAGAATGTGAAAAACAGATACAATCCTTCATAGTCAATCTTAAGGTTTTCTCAATTCAAGTATATAACCAAAAATTGGGTGTAGGAGTATCCTAACTTTTTTATGAGAGAAAGGTAAAGAAGGAGAAGATGAAGCTTCTTCTGTAAGATGAGATCGTATTTCTTTGTGATTGAATGTTTCACAGTTCTATAATAAATATTGCACCGAAATTTCAATCATCTAAACTTATAAACATTGCATTTCTGGTAAGTCTTGTAACCACCGTTTTTCTGATCACCCAATCCGTCTCTATTTGCCTAAAGACAACGAAACAAATGACCTCATCTCTTTCTTTGATAAGAGGATCAGTGGAAATGGATGGTCCCTGTCTAAGAGGGGTCTTGCCCTGCCCCCACATCGTCAATATCTACTTGGGACTCGAAAACTGTATGGAAGGACCCAAAGGAACGCCAAGGGCGGGGGTTGAGGGAGAAATCCCGATGGGAAATCTCATCAGGTCCGGTATAGAGAGATTCGTCATGTAAGCTGAATCGATTCTAGATGGGAGGAAAAAAAAAGAGGAGACGATTCAAGTGATGGATACAGTAGTACTATGATGCTTTTCGATTAGGAGAGGTGGTCCACAAGTACTTTGTATTCTCTTCCAGTTTTAATTTCCTTTTTCTTCTATCTTCCTTTTCTAGCTGGGTGCCGAATCAATGAATTCGATTAGTCGAGCAAAACTGAGTTTCTCTGTTAATTTATGCGATGGCATTCTTGATGAATTCTCCACCATACCCTTTACCAGATTAAATTTCTGCATTTAAGATGATGGGATCGATGATGCTCATGAAAGAAAACATCATTTTTACCTGTTTATTGTTTCTAGAATAGATGAGGAGGTATCCACTTGTGACATTCAAGATAAATTAGTTAATAGACTCAAATGAGGAGGGGTTTTTTTTATTATAGAAGCGAGTAGAGCATTTAAATTCATCAGTGATAATTTATATTTGTTAATATGGATCTTTAATGTCTGTTGTTGATAGGATATCGAACAATTTTAAGGGGAATAAAAAGTGATTATATCAAATACGAATTGTTAAAACTAAACATTTCAATTCGAATGTATTATATTTTCATATTCAATATTATAAATAAAATATTCGAATTTTTAAAGTGTAACGAAGCCTTTGAATTAATCATAGTCTGTAATAATCGATTTATTCTGTGTTAATATTCTCTTCTCTTACTATATTAATATTTTCTAAAATATTAATAACCATTAAAAATCTTAAATTTTATACATAAATGTTTTAAAAATGATCGAAAATTAAAGGTTTAAAAAACGCTGTAACGCTTCAATTTGACGAAAAATATTTAAAACGATATCTAGTTTGACTTTAAAAATTATTATTTTTAAACTTTCCACTTATTACAGTTTACTCTTAAGAATCGAAACAGAAATCCCGCAGAGATTAAAAAACTTCCTGAATGGAGATAGGAACAAGTCATTTGTGTGTTGGCACAACGACACAGCAAAAAGGCAACACGACAAGACGTCAACTACACGACATCAGAAGACACAGATCGTCATTTCCAAAAATGTATCAGAATTAAAAGGGAAAAAGGATTAATGAAGCTTTCAAAATTCAAACCGAAAGAGGGAAGAAAATGAACAATACACGTATATTTTTTTCTTTTATTGTTATTAATTTATTATGCCATATTGTGCGATATATTTGTGAATATTATTTTGATAATAAATGCATTAAAAAAAATTCATTTGCATGGAAATTCGTTTAACACAACATGGTTTAATTTCACGAATTAATGAAAAAATATTCCCTACATTTATGCGTGTAGTCATTAAATTTTTCCATATTCAAAAACAACGGATTTCTTAAGAGTGTTTGATTACAGCGATAATAAAACTATCGCGAATAATTTAAAATTTAATTTATGACCATCCTTATAATATATTCTATCGAATGTACTGTACATAAAAGTGTTTGTAGACTTAATTTAATTATTATCTAAAAGTTTTTTTTTTTTAAATCAAAATTTATTCTTTCTCTCTCCTTTCTATAACAAAAAATCTATGTAATATACAAGGCTAAAAGTAAAATTTGGAGCATGTATTTAAAGTGTTACACTAGAATATTTCGTGTAGCAAAGGGAAAATGCTGATCAACAGAATTTTAATATAGCAGGGGACACTTCTTACCTCATCTTTTAATACTGTTCTTTATGAGATTCGATGCTTAATTGCATATAAATTTTAAAGGTAAAATAATAATTAATTATCTAAGCAATCTCTTCATTAAAAATACTTCATTCTAAAAAAATTCATAGCTTACATTATATTACTGAATGTAGTTTAGATATTATTAGAGCAAAGTCCTTATTAACATGTAAGATATCATTTACATTGAAGCAATTATTTCTTTTCTTTCTCGGAAGAATTAAATTTCTTTTTGCTTCTATAATATTTCTCATTTTAATTTCGTATTAAATTTAACGAGATGAATAACTCGAAATAGATTAATATCCAGACAAAATTATATTTATTTTCCAGTAAAATTTTAAGTGGAAAATTAATGAAAAGTCTTGACTATAAAATTTTATGACTAACTTACTCGAATTCGAATCGCAAATTCCTCAAAAACTTGGACGCTTTTGGTATTTGTACTATTGGATCAAAGGTCAAGCCATGTGTCACCCAGGTTATGTCGTCTTCTAAGGAGACTTAAAAAAAAAGGTTGAAGAAAAGAAAATAAGAAGAAGTCGAGCCCGAGGTGATTCTACAAAGAGACACCTCACCTCAATCCAACCTTCTTAGGTAACCCCAGGAGGCAAAAAAAGGAAAAAAACACCGAAAAGAAAGAAGGGACCCGGGGCGATGGGGGCGACACCCCAACCGCACGTTCACCTCTGAAGACCATTGTCACATCCTGTTAGGTTGGGAGAAGGTTGAATAGCTGCGGGCTCTTCGGTGATGGCAGTTTCCAAGTTTCGAATATAAAGTTACAGACATTTCTTTCGTCTTTCTTACTTCTACCGATTTCTTTTTCCACAATGGATTGGGCCTAACTGCATTTCCTCGGCGTAGAAGAAAACTCGAGGAAATGAAGTTAAAAAAAGGACTTCAATCATCAGTGATTAGAATCTTGTGGGTGGGATGTAAACTCGATTTGGTGCTCCACTTTGTCAACTCTATTTTCGAAATAAAATATCGTGTCCTAATAGTGGTCTCTGGAGTGATAAGTAGTACGACAGTGCTGAAAAGTCGATAAAAGCATTTCCCTTCTGGAGCAACCAAGAAATAAGCGCTAATTGGAAGCATTAGCACCCTAGTTTAAGTTTTAATATATCAACTTTTACTTTTATTTTTACTTAATTAAAAACAGTCAAGTCAAATGCAGCAGAAGTCTTGTATATAACAAAAAATTTGTTATTTTCTACAGAATATAATCTGTTTAAACTTTCATGAAGAAGGAAACTTCTTAATTCTTCATCTCTTTTTTCTTATTTGTGTTTTTTTTTTAATTAGAGAATAAAAGTGAAGCGGTTGACGACCAATTACAATTATTAGATACACATAAAGTTTAGAATTTTAAATAGATTTCTGACTATAAATTTAAAAACATCATTTGTGTATAAATAAAATATAAGATATAATTTTGATCTTTTTTATTTCTCGTTCGGTAGAATATAAGCTCTGTCGGCTTTCTGGTAATTAGTAATGAAATGATCACAGTGGGATAAGTAGGCTAATTACGTCTTCCAAGAAAAACTAAGTTAAGAACTTCCACTAAATGCAGGTGGCTAGCAAAAATAAATAGATTTTCTTGCGCTTCATCGAATGGAACCTATTGGGCTGCACTTGATAAAAAGCCTCATAAAAGAACCTAGAAGACCATTAAAGAAGAATAATTCGTTTTATAAAAATGTGCCACGTTCTATACTATATTTTTTCTTTGTTCATTTAAGAAAGAATCGAAAGAAAAATATAAAAGTTTGAAAAGATTTATCAAAATATTGTAACTGCTTTTTAACTTTATGGCATTTGAAGTTAATCTCTTTTAAATTTTCACAGCATTTCTACTTTAATTGTTTTCGATGGATGTTATAGAACTAAATATTTATTTCGATGAAAGTTTTTAACCGATAGAAAATTCTTTATAGTTTTCTGAATGGGAAACTATTGACCAGCCGAACTTAAACTCCACAATGAACTAGTTCCACATCATAAAAGGTCCATTAGCTCAAAGGAGCCTGACAGTTCTTGTTAAGGCGTAACGCAGCGGGTAATCCACACTGCAGGAGGGTGATTTTTCTACCCCCCCTGCCCAGGTGTGTGAGCGGGCCACACTTGGGACCTACTCTATATGAGAGTTCACAAGGTCAAATTCTCTTTTTTATCGTCGTAAACCGCATTTCTTTACGGTGATATTACTAATTAACGAAATCGTGTTTAGGAGCCATATTTAAAAACAAAAATTATATGTGAATGTTTTCTGTTATGGAAGAAAACTCGAAATAAATTTACATTTAAATAAACAAATGAATGAAATGATTATCCATGATATCAACTGATATCAACTGGAAGAAAACTTAATTAAAATTTCGATAGAATCAATATTAGCAAGGGTCATATCCATATATTATTTAATCTTTGTCGATAAATTTTCTTTTATACTTAAAAATTTAAATTAAAAAATAAAAGACTAACATTAAATAAACGTTACATACCGTACAGGAAATTAGGAGAAATAATATATAGTCACAACCGAGCACAAATTAATAACATTATCATACAAGTATCATTAAGTAAAATAAGAGTTAATAATAGAAAAATATAATTATAATCATAAGTTATTAATATATTTATATATTCGTACTACAACTATAAAAATTCTTTACATTATAATTAAACTTAATAACATTCGAAACTTTTAATTCAATAAATTATAAAATAAGTAGCAATTTGCATTAAATTCTTTAAGTGTAAAAAGTGTTTCTTTACATTTAATTTATGGGGGGAAAAAAAAGTGTTATCAATCGAGCTTTTCTGATAAATTTACCAGAAATGATGGCCGATATATATTCACTACGTAAGTTACATTCAAGATTTAAACAGAAAGAGAAAATAAATAAGATAATGGATAAAAATAAATATAGGAAATAAAATTCCTACCAGCATTTGTTGTGTGGCATTTTGCCAGATCCTGTTGAAAAATTTAGAACTTTCGTGAACAAACGGCTGCGAGCGATCCGTAGATTTGTTGTCGACACCTTAAGAGTGGTGATTCAAATTTATTGTTCGAGCCACAAAGTAAAATTTTTCGAACCACTTCGATAGAGAAATAAATCTAAACCTTAAGAAAAATGAGACTTTTGCATATACTACTGATTTGTTCCATTTAAAAGAATAATAAAAACCACACCTATCTTTGAGATTTTTCAATTGAATAAACCTAATCAAGCCTACTTTTTCTAACACTAATTTGTTCTAATTATTACAACTCGAGCAATAAATAGAATATTCGCTTCTGAATCTCGTATTCATTTCAATATGCATAACTAAATTACAATTAATTACGCTATTGTTAAACCTATTGTTAATTATCTACTTGGACTAAATACAAAAAAAAACTAATGTAATTTTAATGACTTTAATACAAAGATATAAGATATGTTCCTACAAGATAGTCATTTTCTACGTTTCTAAATAGTTAATACTTTCTAGAAATATCACTTTCATTTCCTAACACGGTTTAGCTTAATGGTTTCTCGTTCCAAAAAAAAAAAAAAACATAATAAATAAATAAAATTCTATATTTAAATGCTACATTTTGAATGAATAAATTTGTAACTTTAAAATCTAAAAATTATAATTTTTTATAGAAATATTCTTGCGTAAAGATCGCATATTTAGAAGATATAAATCATAGTTTATATGTTAATAAATATAGTAGCAATAATCATAAAATAGCTGGAGTAATTTCTTACATTTCGTCTCATCAACAGAGTTAATCAAATGACAGAAATCATCTCGGTAACTTTTATCGCAGACATAAAACTGTCCAAGTACGACAGAATGAAACAAAGTAAATTCATTGAAAATCGATAATTTCGTGATATTTATTTTTTCGTAATGGTTCCATTTGATGTAAAATTATCTCAATTTATTTTGTCTAGACATTAAAACGAGCAACACATTTACATATTAAAAATTTATAGGAAAAAAAAAATATATATATATATATATATAATATTGAATTGAATAGTTTAACTGGTTTGAATTTGACGATTAATTTTTATTATGTGTTTATTAATTACTAAAAGCCACTGTTAAATAGTATTTTGATTTCGGGAAAAGTAATTAAATTAATTTTTGCAATCTTTATTACCAGTTAACTACTCAATTTACATCTTAAAAGTTTTCACTTGAAATCGCTTGCTAGTTGACATATGGAGAGAGAGAGAGAGAGAGAGAGAGAGAGAAAGATAGATAGATGTCAACCCCTTATAAGGGCTTCCCATTCATTTCTCTCGCATAGAAGAATTGCGCCTTTAGGGGTGGTTCATATTACATTCTATGTATTGTGAGAAGCGTTCTTTTTAGACGTCAATCCACTTTCCTATAGATGAAAACGTTGTGCTTTTTTTTTCTATCCATTGACGGCATCAGAACTGTTTTTTACTACTCGCGATAATCCAAAATGGTTGCTGTCCTTTTGCAAATTCTTCTCTGTGTTCCATTACAAAAGATTTCCGCTTGTTTTTTTTAATCTATCGGTTTAAATTCTGAGAAATTATGACTCAATCAAAAAATTTGATGACTTATTAATAACCTAAATAAATTTCATGGAAAATTTCCACATAAAAAAAGAAGAAGAAAAGCACTATTTTAGTGATTAATTTTGTGCCAATTCTTGTATTATATTAAACGAAATGACAGTATGATAGTTCCTATTGTGTTCTACGTACTACACTACGGTACACTTGTTAGCAATTAAGAACTTAAAGAAAAGTTTGGAACAGATAAACCGTAGAATTCTCATAAAATCTAAATAAGTAAACATTCTGGGAATGTTTAAAAGGAGAAAAAAAGAGAAGATATTTAATTTTTATTTCTACTTACATTACTGGAATCATTTAGGAAGTGGTTCGGAAAATGCGCGCGAAAGTGCAATTGATTTGGAAATTTCTTTTACGAAGTCAATTCTTCAAAACATCTTAACCGAAGAATCGATGCGAGGGGGGAGAGATGCAGCAGCAATCAATACAAAAACGCTTTTAACAACGTTGGCTACAGAAAAGAAAGGAAGACGAAGAGGAAGAGGAAAATAAAAAATAAGTAAAAATAAAAAAAAGAAAAGACTCGATGGATTTTTATACATTTGTTCCCTAGAGGGCGTTATACCCTTCCTCATTTAAGAACCTCTGTTACTGGTCGATAAAATATTCCATTTCGTTTTTGCGTGTGTTTTCTTTTTCTTTCTACTACGCTCCTGCGCGCCGTTCAGACAACGGTAACAATCTACCCCTAGGCTAACATTTTGCTTTCATTCTCTTTTTGTACTTCGCTTCAGCGTTAAGGGAGGTGTACAGTGTACTTCTAAGGTCAAGAACACTTTTTCGCCTTTTGCAAAGAGGTGCTTTTGTTCCTACTCCCTATTCCACATAACGAAACATTTCCTATTTCCCAAAGTCAAAACTCGATGTACGAAATGAAGCGCAACATCTATCCAAACATACGAAACAATACCAGAACTTGAACATTCTTCTGTACTTTACTTCATTGAACTGCCATCAAAGAAAACTCTATACTTTATATAAAGAATGCAAGGATGAAGCCGGGGAAACAAGATGAAAATTCTCCAGATTACGAGGAGGTATGATATACAGCATATTTATTTTTAGCATCGGAGAAACTGTCCCGGTTCATCGTCTACAGTATATTGTCAAAAGGATGAAAAGAATTTTTCTACAATTATACTTTTATTGTATAGAAAATACGTTAAAAAATTTTCAGAACTAGAAAATAAATTCTAGATTTCACAATATAAATATATATACGAGACATAAAGAATTAGTCGACTTATAAATTTTTTTATATACGAAAAAATTTATGTTTAAATGACGTGAGAAAATTCTTATATTTTTATGACTTACTGTTTTCTATCATAAAATATGTTACAGTCGTTGCAATGTCAAAGACCGAATAAAGTTACAAACTATCGCTTATGGACAGCAGACAATATATATATATTTTTTTCTTTCTTTCCTTCTTTTTGATTCTATTTTAAAGAGTTTATTCAACTGGAATCAACGAGAATAGAGAGCTAAATTTAATTATAATTATAATCATTATTTATATGGTAGAAGGTCGTTAAATGGGGTCTCTAATAGAATTCCTCAGATATTATATGGCATGGAGGTGTTGGCAAAGTTCTTAATTAAGAAAGAGGCACCCCTAGAGGCAAGAGAATGAAGGGAATTCCTAGACAGCGGAAATGAAGACATCTGACTGTAAGAAGGGTGGGTGGAGGTAGAGCAACACCTGTCTTCACCAGTGGATGATTTTACCCTCCTCAACAGACCATTACTGTGACCCGTCTTTAGCGTTTCGCTAACATCCGGTCAGTCGGTGGGCGTTAGACTTCGACAGTAATTAAGAGGTTAGCCTCAGGGTGGCAGATGGAACAGACGTCCTTCCTAACAATTATCGCTTAACTTGACAACGACACCTGTCGGATTAATATATTGTTCGAAGTAAAAACGTCCAGCTCTACTCCATTACGCTACACCTGTCCCGTTATACAATTGGTTAATTGTCGTTGATTAAAAGAGCTGAAATATTATAAACTTACGAATACAACGTTCTTTTTTAATAGGACGCCATAATAGACTTTCTTTCTTTCGTAAATAATGTAAAAAAAGTCTATAAAAACAAGACCGTTCGCATCTGGCATTAAAAAAGAATTATTGTCAAAACCGTTACTCACCAATTTCCGATCTTTGGCATTCCATCTTTCTCTTGTAAGTAGAAAATGAATAAAAACTCGGTAAAAACAATAAAGTTTTGTTAGATTTTATTATTTTCTCCACTCTTTCTAAACATCGCTTCATTCAATTTATTTACTACTATAACAGATAGCTGATGCAATTCATTTTACCTTTTATTTTTTTCTTTGTCCGTTTCCTTTCTGTTTTTCTCTACTTTTATAATATAAAAATTGAATTAATATCCGCGCAGTTAATATATTTTGTTATATAACTAGCAGGCATTAAAAAATCACTCCATGTTAAATCTAATTTGACCGAACGTGACGAAGAAGGTCATGGTCGAATACCTCACCTTCTGGGGGGATAAAAACCCAACGAACCCCTTGTTGGTCGTTGACAACCATCTTGCATGACGGGTGCCACTATCCTGATGCCTATACTAATTATGGGTCTGACTACTGGTTGTCATACTTGTCCCGACGAGAACGACAATTAATCAATGAGGGGTCCTTACCACTAGTTTGGGATAAAGCTCCCGTATCACCATTATGGAGTCATTAAGGTTATTTAAGGTTAAACATTACGATATCGATTCGTTTACTTTAACGATTAAGTTTTATTTTTGTCAATATTTTAAAATGTTTCCTTGGCTCTTTTCATGAATCACATTACGAAAATCTAAGGAAAAATTTCGTTCGCTCTAAGCCGCATTTTTCCAATTATGAAAATGGTTAAATTTAATAAATAAACCATAAACTAATTACAATTTAAAGAAGATAATTAATAAACGATTTTGAAATTTTAAAAGCAGCAATGATGAAAGAGAATAAAGAGAAAATCAATCATTTCGTAAATAGGGGAGAAAATTGAAAGTGATTGATCTTTGGTTTTATACTTGTATTATTCTTTTCAATCACGATCTTTCCGTACATTGTCATAAAATAAAAATCCTAGAATAATTCCTGCTTAAATTGTTTTCCTTAATAGAGTTTAACGTGCATTTTAAAAAGTATGAAGTCAACGTCCTGTTTTTTTCTTAAAGGCCATACTTAAAACACGAACTAATAAAAAGGAAGGTGTATAAATTAACCAGATTCGAATTTGAAAACATTTTAAACCTATATAAACGGTCGTATTGATAATTTTATCGGGAGAAATATTAATTAAATTGATACATATTAAATACATTAATTGACCCCAATATTTATACTAATATACATACTTATTAATATTAATGAATAGCGAAGGATAGTGTCCATCAATCAACCTATCTCATTCCCACCGACCGTGACACCATATCTTGTAAGAACTGTACTTAATTTGTCTTGTACAATGTTCTAATAGGCACTGTGCGTACTCATTGTGTAGCAAATATGCAAAATATAATTTTCAAATTCTTTGAAAATCCTTACTGGTGTGGAAAATAACAAAATTATTACAATTTAAATGATTCGATTGTATTATAAAGTGTAGTCACGTATATAGTAATTTTAACTCACACAGGCCTAATACGTTATTTTTACATGCCAATTTATACGATTATAATATATTTAAACTGAAAATAATCCGTTTTTGCATACTGGAAAATCAGCTAACCAATACTTTCTTGTAAGTTGCTACGCACTGGTTGGAAAACCGTCCTGCTGTATGAGGAAGAATTATAAGTATGTCAAATCCCAGACACAATCACTAAGTTCCCATAAACAATCCTTGAATTTGTACAATTAAATATATAATTCATATATATATACATTTCACTAAATTTTACTTAAGAGAATAGATTTATGAGCAATTCATTTATGGTATTGCAAGAGAAAAAGATTTATGTTGAGAATCCAAGAAGTTTGGCATAAGGCAAATCTTAATAACTTTAATCAAATGAATATTAACCTGTTTATAAATTTATAAATCCCTATTTAAACCAATACTTATCATAATTATAGCAGTTTTGTAAATATTTAATTATCTATATTCATATTAAACGAGAATCATTTACGAGTACGGGAGTCGGGTTTGAAGACAATCAGAAATTTAATAACGTTTTCAGCATTAACATGAAGATGTAATTCCAGTAACAAATTTTCCAATTTATCTGTATTCATTTGTATCTTTCATCAAGATCTTTCCCTCGGTTACTCTCTAAGTATCAACTCGATAATAACGAAACCATGAAAATGCTAGCGACAAGCAATAACTATAGATTCTCCAAAAGATAATGACAAATGCATTAATTTTAATTCCAGATTCATTATCAAAGATGTTTAAATCAATATAAGAGAGATTAAGGTTTTAAAAATAATTTATTTATTGAAGTTTTATCAATTATCTATCGTGAAGTGGATAAATTGACTTTACGTCTAGGCAAGTGGCAATCTTTTAATGCTTTCTTGGTCTTTAATGCTTATATAACAGGATAGAAGTTCTGAAGGAAGTTTTACTTATATAAACAACGGATGTAATATCCTGTTCTGACTGAAGTTGTTAACACAACACTGAAGAGATTTTTTTTTTCTTTCTCTTCTTTTCACAACTAACTGATCGATCGATGAATTTCGTCACCTAAATCGCAAAGAAAATCTGGTCTCTTTCTCTTTTCACTTAGTCTAAAGTCAATTACATCAATCTTTGTTCTGTAGTAAGCTGTCAACATTTTCGGTTACTTAACAGAAACACAATCGAAAGTCAAGTATCCTCTATGCTCTTTAATTCTTATACAATTTTAAAAACTTCACCACTTTCTTTAAACTTTAGTTTTTACAGCAAATTTTATCTCATTTACAATACCTTTGTTGATATTTACGTTTCCAGAAGGTGTGTAATAATATCTACGTCAAGTAAACAGTTTGTAATACTTAAAACGTGTTATTCTCTTAACATTTTTTGTACGGTGAGGGGGGAGATTTAAATTTTTATTTTCGTCAAAGATCTGTGTCGACCTCAACGGTGTACGTACGAACTACAGAGTGACAGTGGCAATACATCATGGCCTGTATGATGCATTGCTACTGTCTGATGGTCCTAAAAATGTACATTATTATGAAGTCAATGATTTATGTTCTCTAGGCACACGAATTATACATCGGCTCATACGTTTTCAACTACAATGTTTATAACAGCTACTTGAAGATTGGCAACGAATCGTTCTTTCCCTCCCCCCCCTCCGAAAACGGAAGATATCAGCAAATCGTTTTATAAATGTAAATCAAAACAAATGTTTAAAATGTAATAGAACGATGATATATTAATATTAAATATATTAACCTGTTATTTTTGATTTAATAAAATGAAAAATATTTGAAATTTCATGTGTACAAAATACTCCTATAATTATTTTAATAATAATAATAACTGAAGACTTTCTAAGCATAGAATTACGATATATTCAATAGAGGAGTTATTCTATTCTCAGTAAATGAACTTAATTCACAACCAGCGAGCAAATATTTTATCTTAACACGACAAATTAGATACCCATTAGGTGCCATATATATAGAAAACGAGGCCTATAAATAAATATTGTACGTTGATGCTAATTCATTCCGTGCTTATAAGTTAGTTTGACAGTTAAGAGAGGAAACGTAGGTAAACAGAGAAATGTTTGTGAACGGCTCTGGACATTTTCTGTTAGATATAAAGCTCCTCTATTCATCTTTGCGTTAACTGTGCCTTTTAGTCAATGTTTGCGCTACAATACAAAGGATTTTCCGGTCAGTTTGTCTTTGAGTAATTCTCTGATATATCCCTTACAAATTTATTCAATAGAGAAGTGAGAGATTTGCACATTTCGGTCAACAATTGCAGCACGTTATAGAAAATCTCTACATTTAATCAATTTTAAGATAAGATCTAATCCGTGTTTTAATGCCTTCTTTGTTCAATTTGTTAAAATTTATCCCACTTCTTATTAAATTTTGAGTGTATCTCTTGGTGTTTGATAACTGATCGAAACAAAATAGCCCTAATATCAACTGGGAGAATGATACGTAACACCATAGAATCGTTGAATGTAATATACTTAATAAAATAAAGAGTATTAAAAATGTACGTATACTCAAAATTAATGTTCGAGTGTACGGAACATTAACTTTTCTAGAAATGAGAATATTGTAAAATCTATAAGAGTCGTGTCTTCTGTATGTCCAATACACTTAACAGATTACACAGCGATTTAATGATAAAATATTTTGTATATTAACCATAGATTTTCATTATAATCTGTTAAGAATTTGAATTAAAATTAGGAATAAAAAATTAATTAAAAAATAATAATAATAATTTTCTACTTAATTCCTTATATAATTCTTTTTCGAGTTCAAAGTGGCGTAAACAAAGTTAAAACCAAGCCGATTACATAAAGAAAGATCTTTATTCCATTATTTATTTTTTTCTTCTAATTAAACCATTAGAAATTTAAATACATATAAATAAATAAATTCCTAATAGTGCATTAATGTTGCATAACTAATATAGAGCCTCAGTTAATCAAAAACCATAAAAGTGTATCCGATTATGACACTTAAGGAAGGAAGGAGTAGATGCAACGTTTAGCATCTTTAAAAGTTAAGCTCTGGAGAACGGTGAATAATGCTGAGGGAGTACTGTAATTACCATCTCTTCTTCAGTTTAATTGTTCTTTGTTTTAATTACCCGCTGTTTTTTCGCCCCTAAAGCGCTTCCTCAACTTGATTTAGTGTCCCGTCGAGCCGCTAGAATAACAAGAAGTAGTCGTGTTTAATTGAAGTGTAATTCGGCCCGAAAAACACCCTGGGGAAGTACATCTCCACCAATGGGATTAGGAGGCTTTCTATTGTTTCTCTCGCTCTTTTATTCCCTCCAAAAAATAGCACGTGGAACAATTTTTTTTTCTTAAACTTACCTCGGTAATAATTTATGAACTATATAAAAAATTAACAGCAATTTAAAATTTTGTGTCAAGCATGGATTAACCTACCGGTGTTAAAATCCTTAAAAGAATCATCTGTTTTTACAGAAAGAAATAAGCTCCTAAATTATTTCTCTTTGTACCGATGGACATTTAAATTAGTTTTTCTACCGTAAAAGGGCATTAAAATTAGTTTTGCTGCCGTAAAAGTTACTTAAAATACAAAAAAAAAATGTACTTTTTTGTCAATGATTTACTGTACATCTCGTCGCAATCTCTTCCTGCATTAAAAACTAAATGTTTTACAGCTGAGGGATAAATAACTCGAAACAAAATATCCTTCTTTGTATTTCTAAACGTAAAATTTATAATAAGTACTCACATTTTCAAAAATGTATTTTATTTTATTAAAAATATTTCAACTCCAAACTTGTTTTCTATGTAAAAAATTGTAAAGTTGGATAGGTAAAACTGGTTGCTGATGTTACGAGACAGTCGACTTTATGCCACAATATTCCGTTTATATATCTACATAATCCCCTTACTTGAGTACATTTATATATATATATATATATATTCTATGTAATTGAAAACGTTCGTTCGAATTTAATTGCTTTTAAAGCACACTTCTTCAGTTAGAAGTTGTTTTAATATATTTAAAGTATCATAAACATAATAAAAAATATATGCATTCACTTGAGACTCAATATACATTTATATATTTATTTATTGATTGATAATACAGGTAATGTCACAGGCAAGAGATATCTCCCTCCGGTAACATCCCTTTAAAAAATTATATTTATATATTTTTAATAGTTAAAAGTTACATAAATAATTCGGTATTTGTAAAATTTCAAATATTTACCAAACTGATAAATAATTCGATAGAAATCGTTTGGTTTTATGGCAAAAACATTAAAACGATTAAAACATTTTCTTGGATAATATTTCTCCTTTCTGTGTGTAATATTTGTAAAATTTTAATAATTAAATATAAAAATATTTTAGATTGTAGTTAAGCATTGAAATTAGATTTTTCTATTACTAATATATTATAGATTAAAGCACGAAAATAAATATAACCAGTTTCTCTTTCCCCCCGCTTTAAGAATGTAAATCTCTAAGCGAATTGATAAATAAATTACACATAAACATCTTTAAAGTATATTAATAATTAAAAGAAAAAAAAAATATCTACTTAATTTTAAGTGGAATAATTTATTTAAATTTTCAAATTTAAATCAGCATCGAATCAAAGTAGAATATTTTATCTGGCTGGTAACTAACTGCCTGATTACCATGTTATTTTAACTCTTCATATTTCTGAGAAACTTTCCTCTCCTCTAAGTATACAGAGGAAGCTCATTATAGAGTTAACATCTGCCTTCTCTAGCAGAATTAAAGTTATCCGGCCTATTCAATATGTATGAAAATCAACAAGCCGTAACGAACATCAGTATCCGCTCGTTATTTCCATCACCTCCCCACACCGCGACATTTTACAGCCAATATCTGTGGCTACCTCTCGGACACCTTCCGAGATAGAAATGAAGATGCTAACGATACATCATACTATGACATTCATTGGTCGCCTTAATTAACGTCCCGAAATACTTTCCTTTACTGCCTCCAGGCTGAGATTTACTCCATGCAATCTACTACTTCGCTCCCCCGCTTATTTTGACGTTTCAATTTTCTTACCTGTCAGGTGTTACGCGGTGCATCTGTTTCTATTCGACATTATCGCAATTTCAATAGATAAAATTACTTAATTATTTACGGTTATTGCGCGAAAGCGTTTAATCAACAATACTCAACAATAGAAAGTAAAACAGAGAAGAAACTGAAGATATTAACTGAGGAAGCGTTTTAGTATTGTCTGCAGCATCCTGTTGGTTCTATATGGAGTATAGATCCGAGCAAAGAGAGAATTCTCCTCGCATATTTCCGCTCGGTCAACTGTTCAGACGGAGATTCTCTTCTTGTGTACCTAACCTCGGAGAGTAACCACGTTATCTCGTGGACGCCACCTATAGGAGAAAAAGCGAGTAATAAAATTTGCTTTTCCTTTTTTTTTTTTTTTTTTTCATTTCCATATTTAATGACGCCAACCGGTCTCGAGACGTACTTTGTTGTTGGTTGGCCAATAGGGGGATGTAGAGCCGAGGGCGCTGGAGCGTGCAGGTGGAATGCGGTGAAGCGCAATCGTCGCCCCTTCTTTCTGTGAGCGTTGACACAGCTGGAACGAGAATTGCATTGGCAGGAAATACCCGTCGCCCTTCTTGCAAAAGACAAACAAGAACTGAAACTTTGTTTGGATGTAAAGGCATTGTTTTAGATAACTTGACACTATTTTTCTCCTCTAATTCTTGCGGAAGGTTTGAATTTTTCTGATTTAGAAAAAGAAAGGTAAAGAGGATTCTAACTGCTTTCGTTTGCAGTGTTAAACGAAGGAGAATTTTAGATATTTAAAGAATTTTAAGCGATGTATTCATTTTACCACGTTGCAACTGTTTGAAAGTGACAGAATACTCTTTTTTTTTTTTTTTTTTTTTTTTTAAAAGATACAATTATAAAAATTTAAATGCTAAGGAATATGTATAAGCGTTATGTTATAAGATTCAAGAAAGTAACTTTTATTTTAAAATATAGTATCGAACGTATTACAATTTTTATTATATTAATCTACGTGTTAAAGTTATTTTATATGATTATAGAGTTTCGTACAAGTACAGAGCATTAGGAGATTCGAGCGACACAAACGAGAGAAATTCTATAATTTAGAAGATTTTAAACAACTTTTATAAGGTAGAAAGAACTTTAACGTGTTACAATAGGTTAAAAGATTAAAACCTGCACATGCAAATGTTATCAGTTTAAACGTCTTAAGAGATTCTCTTGCAAAGATGTTGAGAAAATGCAACTGTTTTAGGCAGATGCGGGGATTTCGGGGGGGGGAATACAATGGTTTTAAGAGATAACTGCAATTTTAAGAGATGACATTTCGGTTTTGTAAAGGTCGTTATACCTTAAATCCTTATATGTTATATTAAAATTTTTTTTAGTTATCATAAATAAATAACGAGAGAAGATCTAACTCAGAATCAATTTTAGTTTCTCGTGTACAATTTCGTTAAGAGAAGATGTATAATGGATAAACTTTATAGTTTCTTCTCTCTCTCTTTTTTTTATATATATATACTTTTTTTTTTCTAGATCGAAATTAAATTCCGATCAGACTCGTAAATGTAAATCGAGTCTCATAAATCGCCGTATGGTTCGGTATATCTGTATAAAGCGGTGGTAACTAAGATGCCAAACATTAGTAATCCTTACTCAAGACACGTTACAAAGTCTAAAAAGAGAATGTTCGCTTTAATTCAAGTTCTGTGGAAAAATGTCCCCAGAGATCTGCTAAAATCGATTCACGTAGTGAGCGTCACAAGTTCTTTTCTGTTCACGTTGTTGGATGTGTACTCTTCGTTGCAAACATTTCAAGCAGAACTGGGATTACCAGTAATCAGTGGTAATCCTTCACTAAAAGGACGGGACTCGGCTCTTTGACTAGAAATTTAACACAATTAAACCGATCGAAACGAAACTTGGAGAAAAACAAATCGAACCTTTTCAAGTTAAACTCTTAACATACAAACTTTTTATCTTCCCATTTTAATTTTTTCCGAATTTTAATTACCGAATTTAGTTAGGCAGCTGATCGTAATCTACTGTACTTAACATGCAAATTATTTTAAATCGATTAAAACTTATTTTTAGATAAAGTAAAGAAGATTAATTTGTATATAAACAAACTACAACAAGAAAACTTTGTTTAATGCGTACATATACGTATAGACTCGCATTAAAAAAAAAAAAAAATCTATATCTTCCACAAAGGCATATCTAGGGGTTTTTTTTAACTAGTTCAAAGAAGATCATCAACCCGAATTATTTAATCTTATCAGTAAAATTGTGTATTACAGGAGAGTTATGTTATCAGCTCACGTACGATTTTACCTTGAAGAGTGTGATTCAGAAACCTGCGACTTATCTTCTCATAGCAGACGTGGGTTCTGCCAAGCGTGTATAAGTAAAATTTTCACCTTCATCCCAACACTTCTCTTAAAAGATTAAAGACACTCGGTTTGTTAAATTGAATGAAACTGGCTAGATATACTTAAATTATTTTCTCTAATCCCAAACAAGTCGACTTTAACTCTTATTATATATATATATATTATATATATATACTTATAGAAAGCGACGATCTAAAACTTTTGCCACAGACAACAATAGTTAATAAAGTTTGTCTGAGGGGGTGGTAGATCTTTTGCCTTCATTTGGAATGCACGGTGACGGTATATTATTAAGGAATTCAATGAGCGTTGCAATCAGAGAAACAAAACGAAATCGATGAAACTCCAACAGAATAATAATCATTGATTCGAATAGAATGAGAAAGTTGGCTGTTATGGTTAAATGAATGTTCTGTTCTAAATTGATGATGAACATAATGAGAGTCATTTTGCTAGAGAAGATTTACAAACTCGATTGAAGTGATTTTTGTCTGCCTTTTTTCTTGGTTTGTTCTAGATAGACCGCTATTGAATTACGAACTTTCTTACTAATTAAGCTTGATTAAATTAGTCTAAGGAATTAATGAAGTTTCCACGAACGACTTCTTTTTTTTTCAACTCTACAAAATTTAGGAGTTGAAGAATTATTCGAGTCAAAATAATTCGCGATCGGATATTTATTTTCTATTAACTTAAGTAACGCTATTCCATTACAAAGGATAAAAGAAATTCCTACCAGCAATCCATTATAACTGCTAAAAAAAGAAGAAGAAATAAATATTATTCAATAAAATATCTTTATAAGAATTATTTTCTGAAAAGAAACTCTAAGATATTTAAAATACAAGTTTATTATTATAAAATATATAAATGTTTATAGAGTTATTGAAACTATAATTTTAAGCAGAATTTATTAAAGATTTTAACGATAGAATAATAATAAAAATACTGATATTAATGAATTTACAATAAGAAAAGACGAGAAAGAAAAGTTAAAGAGAAAGAATATCATGTTTAAGAATAGATAAATGCGAACAAATATTTATATAAAGAAACATCCCAAGACAAATATTTTGGAAATGAAAGAGATGGCTAGAAGATTTTTGCTGTAAGAATCTGTTAAATAGTTTTAGATACAAAAGAAAAAAATTCGGAAGAAGATAATAAAGGTTTGAAGGATGGAGGAAAACAAATAACTGAAGAAGAAAAGGGGGATGTATTTCAGTAAAGGTGAAAAGGAACGTTTCGAAAAATGAAAAGAGATTCGGCCTCGGGTACTGATGAGAAACATTGGAAATGATAAAATATAGAAAAAGATTTGATAGAAACTGTTATAAAAGGTCTCCTGCTCAGTTTGGACCGCAAAAAAAGTGATGCGAGGTCAAAGATTATCGTAAAAAACCTTCCTAAAAATGAAATTACATAAAACTAGAATAGAAAAAAAGAATATAAAAAAAATAATAAATGAGATTTATTCAACCTGTTTATTTCTTAAATAAAAATAAACTGTATAAAAATATATATTTACAATAGTTTTTTCTTTCTTTTTTTCGACATACGAATGTTATTTAAGCATATAAAATATAATATAAACAAATGAGTTGTTAATAAATTATAAAGTTAATTTTAGATCAAAGTTTTTTTTTTCCTCTGTAATTTATTTTATGAATTATTAAAAATGTTTTGAATTAAAATAATATTCTATGGAGTAGCTTGTGTATGAGATAGAGAATTTGATAAATTAAAGAAATGGGAGAAGTAGAAAAACAAAATGAATAATTCAAAATAATGTAGTTGGAAAAATACGTAGAAACAGATGGTCGAGCAACTAGTGCTTGGGGCAATATTGGGCTCGAGTGTATTTTTTATCCATAAATATTCCTTTTATGAGAGAAAAATCATCGCAGAGAGGAATATTTATACAATCTTTGGCAATATCTTGTTTGATTATTGATATAATCGTTAGCTTGTTGACCGAAAAGAATTAATTTTTTATTCGCTTATGGTATGTGCTGCAGTTCAGATGTATGGATAAGATTAGTTAATCAATAAACTTAACTAAGTAAGATATCATATAGTCTATAATTCAATACAAAAATTTAAATTTTTAAATTATTATATATAGTTTTATGACAACTCAATAAGTTCAATAAATAAGAAAATGTACAGAAGAACAAAGACTATATAAAGAATACGTTTAAAATTAATATAGTAGAAAAGAAAAGTTTGAAAAATTAAAACTAAGAATAAACAGAGAATTAATGTAGATTTTAACAGAAAGTTTTGTATAATTCTAAAACGAAAGTATTTTAAATCAAAATCAAACCATCCTTTCTCCAATACAAAAATCAGTAACTGGAAAATTCAGTCTTCAAATATGTACATAATTTAATTATTTTAGTGGAAAAATTGATATTCGAAAAGTATAAACTGGAAGAACAAACAAAATTATATTACTCTTTTCAAAGCCTTTTTAATACGGACAACGTAATTGTCATTTTCTAGTTTCAATATCTTAGTCATTATTGTTTAAAGTATAATCGTATGTTGAACTGTAAAGGTGAAGTGTCAGTTGATTTGCAAGAGAATGCAATAACTTTCACAGTTAGACTCTAGAAAAACGAACGGAAATGACGAAGACAAAGTCTTTACTTATTGCATTCATTTAACGTTCAAGAGGAGAATATTGACAGACATTTTCCACTTCCTTGCTTTCAGAGTCTCACGCTTTCTCTGCCAAGCTAATAAAGAGAACTGGGCGTTCCTTTAGCAGTTTCGAAGGGGGCGAAAAGGCCTTTCGACATGCTTGGATATGCTACGAGTGTAGATGACGTTGTTTGCACAGAAAAGAAGGTCTTCATTAACTTTTACCGGGGATAGTGGAATTGATGATTTTATTTTATTTTTAACTCCGATCTATAAGAAGTTTTATCTGAATATCGGAATAAATATGATTTTTATGTACAGTAGTAACATTCCAATAGGATAAATTAATTTGAAAAAGCACCGAAAACGAGAAATATTGAAATTTGTATGAACTACAAAATATGCAATAAGGCAAACTTTTATAAATAAAATACCCTGTTTAAAATCTTTATGATATAAAATTGAAAATATTTCATAAAAAATGGGAAAAGTTTCATTATAACCACTCGGTTTTTATAATTTTATCACTTTTTTTTTTAATAATACTTTTTTAGTAACGTAGCTTGGTGGATGTAGAAAGAATATTGGAAATTTGACGATTGAAGGATCAATAACACGTTTAATAATAATTGAATTTGAATTTATAATAAAATATTTATACGTCTATGTATATATATATATATATATTATAAAAAAACAAACATATTTTATTAATATCCGAGCTTGGCAATTTTTCGTTTTCAGTTGTATTATCTTGCTGATAGCAAGCAGCAATAATCACGTTAAGATTTCTAAGTTAAAAAAAAAAAATGCAAAATAAAAAAATTTTTGATACATTTTCTTTTTCAAAAATGAGTACACACAAAGCAAGCACGAAGAACGAGTAAATCAAAAATGTGCACCGCAGACAAAGGTGATAGTTAAATTAATATTTATAGGAGGATATAGGCCATCCGAACTCTCTTCACGAAAGACAGTAAATCCGAATCTAGAAGAACAAATAAAGATCTATCGAGAGAAAGAGAGAAAATCCCCAAAATTCGAGAGAAGACCCCAGGGGATACGGTTGTTTAAAAAGTCGTTAGGAAATTTTGGAGATGGGATGGGAAGTAAAGTAAAGCGAAACCGACCCCCCATTGCAAAGGATGCAGAAGAGAGAGAGAGAGAGAGAGAGAGAACTTCATTAAAAACGCATCACAACTTTTTTTTTTTTTTTAACTTTTCTACAGCAGGTGACTCCAACTATTGATAGTAGAAGTGAAAAAAATCAGTCTCTAGAGGGATCCAACGTGTGGGGTCTCCCGTAATATAGTTTCCAGTTTGCTTAAACTCTATCAACAAGTAGAAATCCACAAAATCTCTTATTTCTTCAAGCCATGACGTCTATCAACCAATGTGTTCTTTTATTACTTGTTTGCCGTGTTTTTATGTATCTATTCCTGTTATATAATATAATATAAATGAAATTCTCAAAAAGAAAAAGAAAAGAATTTTATATAAAATTTAATTTTATTTGTAAAAGAAAACATTTTTAATAAATTCTAATTAATAATAAATATATAATTAAATTAACATAACATTTAAAAGAATATTTTTAAGATAAAAATGAAAAAAAAAAATATATATATATATATATATTCCCTTAAAGTTCGTAAAAATCACTTTAAATTATTCAAATAAAATGAATATTTATTTTTGATAATTTTAATGATAATTAAAATAATAATTGTCATTAAAAATTTTAATTGTAATAGAACACAAAATCGAAACTAAAATTTAAAAGTACTGTAGTGTGGCGCCACCTTACAGTAAAATAATGTACTAGAATTTTTTGGAATATATTGCACGTGTTCGATCCGTCATTATATAAATAGTATTAATTTATTTAAAAAATTTTTAAATTTATACATTAAACTGTTTGTTTATTAATTTAATTTACTCGATTCAATGAAAGATACAAGACGAATAGAGCAGAAAAAAAAGGATTAATTTGAACAATTCGACATTAAAATTAATTATTTTAACACCTAAACATTCATTTCAATGTTTAAATTACAACTGTAAATTAGTGAAATTGCTTTATAATAATAATTTAAATCAAATTACAGAGAAGATATTTGATATTTAGTAATTTTTATAGACAAATCTAATGACATTAAAACCTTTTTTAATAATAAAATAATAGAAAAAAGATTTTTTTTAACTGAGAGATTCAATTGTGAGATGAGTTTAGAAATGAAAGAGAAATTTAGAAAGGAAGTATTTTTTATTTTTTTTTTTTTTAAGGAAGAGAAAAAATTTTGAAGTGAAAATTAAACTTTAGAACGAGAAATCAATTTTAGAAAATAGGAAATAAGTCTTAGATATAGTAATTTATCACTTTTAGGACTGAGAGGAATTATAGAACAAGATCAATTTTAGAACTTAGAAAGAACAAAAAAAAAAAAAAACTATTTTTAAATTTTAATTTTAGGACTTAAAGAGTAAATTTAGATCGAATTTTACAGCATTTTTACACTTTTTAAACTAATTTAGAATATTAAATAATATACTTTATACAGCATTAAAAAAATTACAATAAAAATTATTAACATTTTTGTTTATTACAAATTTAAATTGTAATTAAAAAAAAAAAATTTTTTTATTTATTTGTGAAGTAAAAATACTGTTCGATGGCTCCATCTAGCGTTAATATATTGAATTACAGTTTGAAATTGAGTTTATTTCTTATCTGTGTATTTCATTCCATTATTAAAATTTTAATTTATTTTTTTTATTTATTACAAAATTTTTATTTACAACATAATAAATAATAATAATAATGTTATCGATTAATATTTATTTAATTAAATTACTTAATAATTCAAACAGTTTTCTCACAAATTAAAAAAAGAAAAAATGTATAAATGAAGATTTAATTTATAAAGTGGTTTATAAATTAGTTATGTGGGTTTAAGGCAATAATATTATAAAGTGAATTGCGAATTAATGCAACAAATAGCTGGAAGAATATTGCCTAAACGAGGAGAATTCTATTGATTCGAAGAGATTTGGTTGGTACAAGACATTGTTCCTAACATGTTAGGATCTGGCTAAACATGAAGGATCGCCAATGCTTAAAAAAAAAAGAAAAAAAAATATCACCATCAAAGAACTTTCAACATTCTGAACTGATTCGTTTCCAAGAGAGAAAGGAAGAGAGAGAAGAGAAACACAAAAAAAGATCAGTTTAATCACGAAAGAACTCCTCTCGTTCAGAAAACAGAACCGAATTTCTTTGAAGTAACAAACACAGTCATAATACTTCTTTTGATCGATCTTTAGATAATTTTTTCCATACATTTTTTATTTCATTTTTTCCACAGTCTTTTCAGATATTTTAAAAGAACCATCTGAATTATTATAGCGTAAACCTGACGAGTTATTTAAAATGTATTTATCGTTACTCCATGTACTTTGCCTTTTAAAAATTTCTGTTGAATGATTGCACTTTGTAGACAGAGGTTTTTTTAATCTTCTTTTACCACTAAATATAGAGGGACCAACGAGATTTCTAAACACTGGATTCAATAGTCTCAACCTCTACAATTTCTTTGCAGTTACCGATCGAATTGCACTTCAAATGAGTCTGTGCATCTCTACCTAATTGGGATCTATGAAATAAGTCGGTATTCATATCGACTCCATCCACTTTTTTCTCTTTCTTTCTCTCTCTTTCTCTCTTTTTTTTTTTCCTCCTACTCATTCCTTTCTTTTCCTTTTTTATCGTAGACTTATTCAATCTTTCTGTCCATTGAACGTTATATATTCTTTGAAATTTCAAAAAGTATGATGGTATAAGAAGAGTAATTAGATGTATCAATAGATCTAAATCGGGATAAAAATCTTTCTTCTGTGTAGAGTGGATATAGTTAATGTTTAAAAACTGTACTAGAAGCATGCCAAGAATACTGTTTAAAAAGCGCAACAAAAAGAATTGAGGAAAAGAATCCGAAAAAGTCAAATATTAAGTTAAAAACTGAAAGAGCTGGTAAATTCTAAAGAAACTTTGGAAGCAGAATTTGCTGAGATCATCTCTTTTTTTCGGAAAATATCCCGAAAGAGCAAAAGATAAAAAAAAGGGAAGCATTCCTAACGATAAAATGCCAAAACAGAGCACAAGAGAGACAGTTTTTCATCCAACGGTCAGCAGCGATTAGACTTAGCCATCCATATTGATTAGTAAAGTGTTCTAAAGGCAATCCGAGTCTAGATGGCCGAGTGGAGTAAAATTGAAATATATTTTTACTCTGACCCTTATATATATATATACACACATACCAGTTTTTTAACTTTAAAAACCTCCCTCCTTCAATCTCTGTTTGACTTGTTTCAATTTAGAAGGCTCTCACCTAATTCGACAAAACTTTACAGAACAATTTCGTTGGAGTGGCAGAGAAATGGACTTTACCGTCTCTTTAGAGGAGAATTGCTCATCTATCTCTCACCTCTTACCAAATGGGATATAATACGGTGTGATTGTTTTATTTTTTTCTTTCTTTTCTCTTTGCTGGAAAGCTAAATGGTGTGATAGATGTTGCGTGTTCTTTAGAAGAGAAAAATTGAACGAATGTTTCTCGCTTTGTTATTTCTCCTTTACTGCTGCAAAGAGATTCTATTGGAGTAAAGTATTAAAAAAAAAAATACAAAAAAAAAGGAAAGCTTAGATTTGTTGAAAGTTGATAAAATGCACTCGGTCGGATATGGGAAATAAATAAATATAGAAAAGATTCAGCAAAATGCTGAAAACAACGAGTTTATACGATTTAAAAATCGGAAGTTTCTCTTTAAATTAGGTTATTATTTTTATATACGAAATACAGAAAAGAAATGCACAAACTTTTATATGTAAATACAGAAACTGGTTTAAATTCAGCCTTTAAAAATACGTTCACAAATCAGATTGATTTTATTTAAAAAAGATACAAAATATAGCTTTACAGACACACACACACAAAAAAAAATATAGAAAAAATTTGGGTATAAACTATACAGAAATTTCACAATAGAAGTTTCATAACAAGCTTCATAGTCTTATACAAACCATATGTAAATCAATAGAAAAGTATGTCTTGAATAACATATGTATAAAGTTTTTGACTGAAATAAAAATGAATTTTTAAGTAGTATTTTTTAAGAAACGTTGTCTTTTACTTAAAGTTTGAAAATAAAAATAAATGAACCATTAACACGCGAAATACAGGGCATATCTTCGACTAAGATTTCCGTTAGATGCAAATTAAAGTAAAATTAGAATGATTGGTACGTCTCATCAGCTTTTTAAGAAGTTATTAAAAAGCTAAATTGCTTTCTATTCAATGTTATTTTGTTCATCATCGATTGTGATTCCATAATTAATGTAATTAAATGCTTGATATCGTACGATTGCAGCATTTTTGATAGCGATTGTTTCCGAAACTTCCTCACGTGTCGGACGACGATTGGCCACTTTTCTACAATGACAGAGGGAAAAGCTAAAAAGTATGAGGAGTTCATGCGTGAAATTGACTTCGTTCCTTACATTGGAGATGGTAGAACAGTTTTTTTCCTATCAGACTTCGTTTCCTGCATCTCATCGTTCCTCTCTGGAGACTGGCTCGTTTACAGGATTTTAACTCGGGATGAGAGAGAGAGTATTAAGAATAAATGGCTAAAAATTGTTTTATATAACGTAACAAAATATAATTTTTACTTACATAATTCACTTACGGGACACAATATTATCTATAGAATTTAAATACACGTCATTTCGGTTTGTTTTTTCCTTTTTCAAACTACAAACACCATTACAAGATTTTCTTTTGTAAGAAGACGAAATCTAATTTTTAAATTTCCATCGAATTAATCTAGAAAGAGAAAAAGTTTCTGCTTAAATCTAACCAATCACAAAGTAAAGATGGAGTATAATAGAGGTTCTTTAAAGCTTAACAGAAAAGGGATTGTCGGCTAATATCATTTACCGAACACCCATAGATCAGCCTGCTTCCAATTTAATTGTTCCCCATATTGGAAGAGACGGGAGATCTCACTTCCACCTCACATTACATGTGACCGCTAATTGACCAATCAACTAACTCCAATCCCTTTGGGTAGAAGGAGAGGGGGAGATTAAACTGCATCAGAATAGACAGCAAATAATGTTAGTTGCCCTCTATCCGAAGATAAAGAAAGCGGATCGATATTCTCATCTCAAACACGTTTATAAACAGCCCTAAGTTTTAAAATCTTAGTTTTTAACCCCCGAAATCGATCGGGCTCGGTTTCGCTCCTGACACATTTCTTCATTAATCTCCCGAAGGACTCTCTCGCCCTGTCCCTCACAAAAGACTGTTTAAACTTGGATATCAGCTAGCTTTAGCAATAACTCCGATCATTTACTTTAGTCGTATTGGCATTTAAACTGGAATAGTCGTGATTGAAGTGACTAAAAGATAGTTTGAAAGTTTCTTAAGGATTTTTATCTAGCAAGTGCTCTTTTACTATAGTTTGTCCGAGCTTACAACACTTGATTCCAAAGCTATCTCACTCATATAGGGGTCGTTTGCGGACTTTTAAGGTCGACCCCAATGGAGGATGTATGTACCTTCCGGACATACGAGAGCACTGTAAAATTTTACGTCCCGTTTTCTTTTTTTATTTTTATTTTCTTCCCTTCTTTTTTCGCTTCAGATGCTTTGATGGTTTCTTTCGGATGATCATTCCTGGTCACTTTTATCGATTGGGAGGTCCAGTCTGTGGCTGCTGGTTTTATGCCTCAGATGTTAGACTTAGTCGGGTCGATAGATATTTCTGATAAAGGTGATGTATTGAATTCTATTTTGCTCCATGATGAATGATCCTAATCATTAAATAAACTCGTGTCGAACTTAACTTGCTAAAATATATGTAAAAAATTGCTTTTCAATAAGGAAATGGAGCAGCGTTTTTATCTTTTCATCGTCGTATTGGCTGTGCAATCCGTCTTTGGCAAAGTAGAAAGGATCGAGTGACTTTTCAAATTTTAATCACACGTCGCAAACTCTGCAGGTTTTAGTTACAAAGACGGAGAGTTAATTTCGATCCACTTGTTTGTATGGATTTAAGAGAACTGTTTGATTAAAAGTTGGTTTGGATTGTGATGGCTTATTCGTTATTCTTAACCCCAACGTCGTTCCTAAACCGGGAAGAATATCCTTAAGCATGAAACAATTGGCGACGTCATCCAACTAACTTCGCATTAAGTCGCCTTGATCTGCTTCTAATCCTGACAACGGTGATGCCGGTTAAGCCCAGCATCGCTGAGTTGGTCGCGACAAACCCAAAACTTCGATCGATGCAATACACAGACGTGGATTTCCATTCATCCGGACTTTTACGGCAGGGAGACATTGTCCGTCAGTCTTTCGAGAGTTGGGGGACGAGATTAGAGACCTTACCCTCGTTGTCATGGAGACGGAGATTACGTACCAATTCGATTTCCGGAACAGAACTATGG
The DNA here is from genome assembly GCF_030686945.1 of Centruroides vittatus. Lineage (NCBI taxonomy): Eukaryota > Metazoa > Arthropoda > Arachnida > Scorpiones > Buthidae > Centruroides > Centruroides vittatus. Next base: position 1,814,683 of record NW_027122715.1, read on the forward strand.
AGGTACAGAGCTTTACGACACCATTAAGTTTAGTACCATCCGTTGCTCCCTTCCTTCTCCCTTTAGGGAATAGGAGGGCGAAAGGGACCCCTAGCACGGCCACCTGACTCACTAGGACTACACTATGTTGCATCGGGGATCTAACTTTACCTAAAATCTTTTATTTTCTTGCTTCTTACCAACTCTTTCTTGATTTTACTCTCACGACTTGTATCAACAAAGGACCTGAGAGCAAAGAACCTTAAGTCTTAAAAGATTAGACTTGAATTTTATGTTTTTCAGTACTTTTGTTTTGAATCTATAAATCTATAAAAGAAATATATAAAAAATTCAATTTAAAAGTCTTCCATCAAGATCTTCTTTAAAAGCAATAGTGGCAAATGCTACGCTTGACAAGTTCTTTCAAACTTTCTCTCCAGATTCAGTTATGAACTGATAATGGCTTTTATAAATAAATAGATTCTTTTATAATATTATTATCTTTACAACCTTGCAGCATAATTCGAAATTACTCTAGTGCAAAGTTTTTGAAATATTCCATTTTTCCGACTATAATGCATATAAAACCAATACATCATTTATAACTACTGCTTTTCTTTTTATAGTATAAAAATTAATTATGTAGTCAGAATCGTTGTAGATTATATTCAAATATTCCTAAAAATTAAACAGAATTATCTTAAAAGAAAATAAAAATCCAGATATTAAAATAACTTTCCCGTGTATTTTCCAAGTCTCGCTGATAAGTCTCAATCTATTCTAAGTGCATATGAATTTCTCTTTCTTTTTTTAATAAAATGATCGTCTCCAAAAAAGGATATGCTTGGAAGAATTTAACGATTGAAAGTTAATATTGAATAAATTTAAAATTCAATTTCCATTTTATCTAACTTTACAGATAATAAAAACGGTTCAAACTAAGTTTCAAACTAACTTTAAGAAAAAAGGAAAGAAAAATTAATGAAGAGGAGCGTATCAAGAGAAAATAGTCGTTATATCTTTTCTAGTAAATCTCTCTCAACTTGGAAAATTTTTTTATTTATTTCATAGAAAGTTACTTGTTATCCAAGAGATTTTAAAGGACTTTTATTGTAAATCAAACAGAACTTTTAATCCACCAAAACTGCGGCCGTTTGTCGCACTTTTAACGCGATTTAAGTGGGTTTAGATAAAATTAAAACGATACAATTTTTCAAATTAAGTATAGAAACAACAATAATATCATCTTTTAACAATCCTCTTTAAAACTTTTATGCAAATAGAAACTTTTAGAGTGTCATAATACGAATCGAGATGACCAATTCTAGCCGAACAGAAAGGAGATACATTATCTTAATTGTCAACGGTACATCATTAAGCAATGTTGTCCAAATGATGTCGTCGGTATCGAAAGAGTGAACGTGACCTTCTCTTGTCGACAGAAGATGAGGCATTCGTATAGCAATTGAGAAGATTAATTGGTATCTGGTTTTCTTCGATATACACGGTTAATAATCTATAAGATTCGGCACTTTGTTTCCTTTTACCTTACTTGACTAATTATTCATTTTTAATGAAGAGTGATTAACGAATATTTTTTTAAAAATAAATTTATCAAGTAAGATACGATTCTGCATTAAAACATTTTTAAAAAATATGTATGAAAAATTCAAATTTTTTTTTTCTTTTTTTCCATATATTATCTTATGTATTGATGGAATTTTTCGCCAAGTTATTCAGCTGTTGTATTATTCAAACTATCAAAAACGATTGTATATGATAGTTTGAAATATTCCAATCGATTTTGAAACCTTTAAACGCGTTATCATTCAGTTCTGCACCTGAAGATAACAAATCTCTCTTGGGATTCCAATTTTTTTCTCAAAAAATCTAGCTTTGATCATCCTATATTCTCTACAGGAATGTTTAAATTTTTTAAAATTACCGTCCAACCAACAACACACACACCGCTTTTTATGAAATTTAATTGATTACCTTCAAACAATTCTGTTCTGCATCTTACACTTCTTTGTTTTCTAACATTTCTTGTATAGAATTTTTTATTATAGTAACAAAACTATTGTTATACCTTTATAATTCTAAATACTTTTTAGTTTAAGGAAGTGATTCTTTTGTTTAAAAAAACGACGTAAAATAATAATATTGGATTATCAATTCGTGAGAGTAAAAACGTTAGAGGAAATTTTAACAACGATTTGCAATAAGTCGATAAGAGAAAATGAAAGAAATTACGTAGTATTTCACAAATATTTAGTATAAAAAAAAGGGAGAAAAATCAAGTTTTCATTCCTTTTAATGTCGACAAAGCTTAATGTGATAATAATGAATTTATGGATGTATTCGGGTTGATATACATAAAATATCAAAAGGGAGAAGGGGAGGAAAAAAAAAAACACTGCAGAAACACATGTTCAGGAAGAAAAGAATTATAGTAGTTTCGATTATTGTTAGCTGTCCCCCTTCTTCCAGAAACGTCTCATTTATTTAATGTTTTATTGTATATATATATATTCTATCAAACAGAATATTTTATAATATTTCATTTATATATCGACTGGCAACTATATAAACATTTAATGATTATTCATTTAATTAATTATTTAACAGCATATTTATTTAAATTTTATAAATATTATATTAATATTTCATTGGTAATATATTCCTTTTTGAATGTTTTATTTATTTAAATCTGCAAATTGGACATTTATTTTAAATAAGATTACAATGTTAGAATTATTTATTTCGTTGTAATTTATTAAAAATATATTAAATATTTAAATAATTTTAATATTAATACTATTTATTGATGATAGATTATATATTTATTTATATAGAGGAGAATTCTATACTTTGAAAAGTTTTCTTTTCAATTTTTTAGCTGAGTAAAAACAAAGTTATATAAATTTTAATAAATTCCCTTTCTTCAGAAAATCAGTCAAAGTCTGTGAAGTAAGATAAAAATAAAATAAAAAATAAAAGGAGAAAGAAGTTGGGAAGTCGACTTGACTTTCTCTCTTCTACAAAAGAGTGATTACGAATAGAAACAGGTTGCAGATTCTGTCGTAACAACCAACCCAGTTGAATAAAGTCTAGTTTCAGTCTGAACAGAAAATATTAAAATCTCGCCTTTCTATATGGAGAGTTTGTTTGCATGTGGAATTATATAGGAAAGAGAGAGAGAGAGAGGTAAAAAAAGAATATATTTTTTTCGCTTCATTTTCCACAGAAAACGAAAAATTCAAAACAGAAATTTCTATTCTTTATGAATTGCATATCTTGATTTATTTAAAATGATTTTTTTTTTACATTAGTTCATTTGAAATTACGTATTTAATGAAGTAATAACATAAAGTATAGTATGTAAATTGATGAAAGGTCCGAAAAAAAAGAGAGAAAAAGTTTAAAAATAGGTCATGCAGCCACCTTGATATCTTTCTGAAGTGTTTCGAATGTAGTAACTTTTGAGCATTTTTCCAATGATCACTCAAACACGTTTCTGTAGTTACCGAACACGTCTTCGTCACGTCTTTTTCGAGTCGTGTCTTATCGCCAGATTGATATTATTGCACATTTTTATGCCACACAGTAAATGACTTACCATACCATACGTTTAGTGATTACAGTTCGGTAGCAAGAGTTATAAAGTTTTGTTCTCATTAGATTACTTTTTAAATAAAATTCATTTGACAATTTTAATTCTCAATTAATCTGCTAATAAATGCTTATTAGTAGCCCCTTATACTTTTAGAAATTTTGATATTCCTATTATATCTGATTATATCGTGAATGAACTCGCTGTCAATTCATTATACGTATTTAATATTTAATTAAATAGGATTATTGTGTATTTTTTTTTACGAAATAAAAATTACTTATATTATACAGTTTAATCTTCTTAATGATAAGTTTTAGTCTGACACCTTTCAACATAGTTTTCATTAAAAACTTTGCTAAAAATCGAATCAGGAAGTTAACAATGTATCTTCGTTATCTGAAGTAGAGAAGAAGGGGGGAAAAAAAAAAAAAACCTTTAATCCCAATGATGTGGATTATCATCTATTATTGTCCAGGGAGTTAAGCAACTTTTCCAAAGCTATTAGTTTCTCCGGGCTTAGCAAACAACCGTGAACATTTTAGTCTGACGTCAGACTTTGGTTGCAGATGATACTGATTCACATATAGCGTTAACATATACAACAACCCTTTCATTCATCTCCCCACGGGGAAGTCAAACAGGCCGCAACAAAGCGAAAGGCAAAGTCATCTGCTCTCCTCAGAGAATCAGTAGTGTCTAGTAGCACGAATGATGCACTTAATTACGCTATTAGGCGTAGAACAACGATAAGGCGTCAAAATGAAATCTATTTTCTCTCCCTTTCGTATGACAGATTAAGAGAAAGTTTATATAAATCATACGATTTATCTATTACCTTTAATCATTTTTATAATCAAAATTTGGATATATTTTCGTGGAATAGTTTTATAAAAGAAGAAAAGAATCAACAAATTCCAGATAAAAGAACACAAGAATAACTTGTAGTAAATTATCCCGGCTTACAAAACCGGGAAAGTTTTACTTATGCTTAGAAAAGAAAATATAATGGCTGATTCATTTAATCGACGATTTAGTGACAGACTTTTCGAGCTTAGAATAGTGTGTGTGGATCATTCTTCTGCAAAGCTGACGAGCGTTACCAATCGGGATGAATCGGATCGTTAGCTACAATATCTGTTCCCTGGAACCAATTAATGAAACGGAAAAAGAATGATGGAAGAGTGGACAACAAACAATGGGTTAGGTCCACAGTTGAGAAAGGCTTGGTTAAAAGATAATTGGAGCCATACCGCTCCTAAAGAACTGTATGTTGTTTAGAGAAAGAAAGAAAGAAAAGAAAGAAGACAGTACAATTACCGAATTTTTATATACCAACTGTATATATAGAGTTTAACTATAAATAAACGAAATTCTGTTGACAAATTTGTATGCCAATAAGAGACGAGCCGTAAGCAGAAGCGAAATTATTTTATTGTTTAAAAAAAAGGGGGTTAATGTTACCTATGGTACCAAGATGGCGGCTCGTCTGTGATTCCAGCAAATAGAAGAAGGGAAACAGTGGGGACGCACGTTCTATCCTAACCTAACCTATTTTAATAAATTACCATAATTATTACCAACAAAATTATTAGAATAGGTTAGGTTAGGTTAGAACGTGCGTCCCACTGTTTCCTTGCTGGAATTAGAGACGAGCCGCCATCTTGGCTACTTAAGGTAACATTAACCAAGATTTCAATTGCTATTAATTATTTTAGAGTATAAAGGAAAAAAGAAGTTATAAATTAAAAGTGAAAATGTGTAAAATATAAAACGCATAAAACGTTTTTATAGAAGAAAAAAATATATATATATTGGTATGCGAACCTATAATTTGTATTGGTATAGAATTGCAAAGTTTGCTTTTCGGACATTTCAATCCTAAATACTGCTATTGTAGTAAAATAAACGCATGCGTAGTGACCGATGTAACCTGAACGGTTCAAAAGCCGAAGAAAACTTGGAAGATTTGTTGGGTTTTCCGCTCTTCTCAGAAATTCTACACCACTGGGGTGAGCGACCGGAAAATACAACTCGGAGTGAGAAATGACGGTGTCAACATCTGTCTCTAGAAAACGAATAAAAGGCAATAATCGAAGATTTTAAGCAATAATCAACTCTTAACTTTCATAATACTATAATAGTATAAAAGATAGATAAAGAGGAAAAAAAAAAATCTATTAATCCTCCAGAGATTTTAATGTTCCGCTTTCATTTTATCCAACTTAAGTTAAGTACAAAATGCGAGTTAAAGAAGAAAGAAAATAAAAATAAAATAAAATTCTATTAGATCCACAAATGACTAGAAATTTCTTCCATTTAGTAAAGTGTAAGACATGACATATGACCGTACTCCTACGCAGTATATACTATTCTTTAATGTCTTCAAACAACATATTTCTTCGAAGTTGATCCGATCACTTTGACTTATATCTAAGGAGTTTACACAATCCAAGTAAATATCCCTACTTTGTAGAAATGAGTCGAAACGAAAAATCTAAAGCAACAAACCCTAGCCCTTTTTACAGAGAAAGAAAAAGAGAATAAATGCGGTTTTCTGTTTTGTCAATTCAATTGAGAAGAGATGGTTTGAAGGAATGGCAACTCACAATCTTTCTGAAAAATACTTTCCCTTCCCCCTCCCTTTCCTCTTCTTGAATTTTATACTCTTATGGTTTTCTTTGATAAAAATCTGATGCGCTTTCCTGCATATAAATGATCAATATTGACTTAAATATCGTCTTATATATCGAGCGATGCATTCTCTATATAACTTATCCTTATTCAGATAGACCACATATAAATAAGAATTTTCAGAAACTTTATGAGACTTATACTAAGAGCATTAAGAAATTTCGTGTACGATAAATTGTGTATTATACAATATATTCATAAATTCAAAGAAAATTAAATTAGCTTTTATTAAAATATACTCTTTTTTTTGACTTTTAGAATGTAAAAGAAAAATATCTTAAATATCATTTTTATTCGTAAAAAGAAGCACGAAATTCTCTAGTTAAATATTTTCTTAAGTGTTTTCATCTGTAAAAACTTAAACAATTGTCGATTATATCAATTAAATAGCTATTTAGTAAGGAAAACGAATGCAACACTTTTCTTCTAAGGTCAACAAACATTGAAACCTTCTATCTTTTTATCGTAGAATTTCTTTCTTTTGAAGCATCATCGATCGAATTTTTTTTTTTCCTGTGACGTTGCAGATGCTAAGAAAGGTCCGTCGCTTGCACGGATGATAGACCGACGTTTGTGTGTACACACACACATAAAGGTAATGGAAGAGCCGTGTCCCGTAGGCCTAACAACCCGATCACATATTCATGACTTCGACGTTTTAGTTGACCTGTGTCTCCACTTCACACTGCAACGATCCCGCGGGCATGCGCAATAAATATCCACCCCCCTCTCTGTCTCTCCTTCTTACTAACTTTTGTTTTTACCCTCGATCCGTGAAGAGAAGACTAATCGGAAGGAAATTGCTATTTGCTTAGGATTTACAATACCGATAACCTCCGCATTAGATTCGACTTAAAATAAGTAGAATTAAAGGCAAAAATTCGAATTTTTCTTTAGTAATTGTAACACAAAATATACGCTATATCGAAATGTTACATATTTTCGTTTATGCAGTCAAAGCCAAGCGCGTTTGAATCTTTGTGAAAAGTAAAAATGAATTCGATTTCCTCCTTTTTCCCACCTGCCAAACTCTCCGGGAAATCAACTCTACTTTCCTTTCTCCAAATATCCCATAAACTCATTGTTGGCACTTTTTCTTTCCCGCTGCGTTCGCATTACGTCTGAGTAGTTCCAATAAACTGGCCAAATCTGATAGTAACGCACACAAATGCTGTTAGCTCCGAGTCTTTGTGCTCAGGGTCACAAATAAGGACATTTTGCCAAAAAAAAAAAAAAAAAAAAAAAAAGTCACTCCCCGGTTTGTAATTCTCTTTATTGAATTCTGATATATTATATTGTCCAAATATTACCCGTATGAGTAACATCAACGTCTCCTATTTCAAAAATCCGATTTTGTCGAGTAGAAGAGAAGATAAAAAAAAAATAAATATATATATAAAAGAAAAACCAACAAAATTTAAATCGTCTCAACTGAATTCTGATCGGATATCATTCGATTTTTGCCTTAATTGCCTACGTTTTAAGGATATACACACTCGTACAATGTAAGATTAACAGTTCGAAATTGAAATTTTCTCTTATAATTATTGGAATTTTTGTTATTATTCCCGTTAAAGGTGTCGGCTGGGGATTGTTATAATCTTTCTCCGTTATCAGAACGGTGATATTCAATACACGTTGGATCTTATCCATTCGTCAGAATCTCTGCACTTTAGTTGTCAACTAGTTTTTAGAAACATTGTGAACTTGTACAACATGAAATCTTTATTCAATGATAAAACTTGACATATCCTTCTCTAGCTAATGCTATTTTATAGTGTGGAAGCTGTCTAAAATTCCAAATTCTGGATTTTCTCCAGAGATTTTCTCACTGGTTACTATCAATGAATTTCTTACAATGCTAACTTATTGGAGCAATTGGAATTTTGCAAATGGAAAAGGCTGATTAGAAAATGGTTACTACTAAGTAAAATTGTATTTTTCTTTTTTATTAAGTTCATTTAAGTAAAATTATCTCGTTTAGCTATTATACTAGATTAGAAGCAGAAGAGATATTCTTCTATTTTTTCATGGCATTTCGAAAATTTCCTTTTCTACTAAGTTTTGGGAATAAAAGTGTTATTTTTTATCTTAATCTTTGTAATATCAGTTGGAAAATTCGAATAAAATAGTAATTTAAAGAGATTTTTAAAGCATGTAAACCTGCATATGTTTCCTTCTCGAAGAATTAAAGAAATTGCATAAATCCTTTAATCCATTTATATGGAAATAAATTTTAAATTATGCAAATATCGATCGAGTAAATGGAACCCTTTTCCATTAAATCTTTTCTAAAAATGGTTAAAGAATATTCGATATTATACGAAAACTTATTTATAAAATCTTCTACTCTTTATAAAAATTAAAATTATATATTTGTAAAGAAAATATTGGAAAGGTTTTGTACGTTTTTCTGTGTGTTATAATATTCTAAAAATAAATTTTAAAAGCATTTGTTTTTAAACTGAATGGTTTCGACGTGTTTCTAAAATGATATTTTGAATCGTATAAAACTTATCAGGCAAAAAATATCGCGTGTAAAATATTGTCATGAAGTTTTTTTTTACGTAGTGAAAGGAGGAAAAACAAAAAAAGGGGGGAAAAAAAAGGCTAATGTAAATCGGAATTTTACATGTCATAAACAGTTTTTCGGTATCAAGAATATCTCTAGCGAAATGCGAAGGATTTTCCTAGAAGGGAATATTTTTATTTTATCTTTAGATTTGGTGTTGACAATGCTTTGTTTTGGTCTGACAGTAAGGTTCTGACAGCTTGGTCCCTTTTGTGGTGTTTATCTGACAGGGTGAAAGACAATTCTGTGAAGCAAATCTGTAAACTCTTCTGTTCAATTCTTAAAAGATTTTGGTTGGATGTTGGTTTATATCTCACAAAAACCATAAAAAACGAAGCTTTTAGGAACATTCTGACTCTTTCCTTTTTTTATTTTTCTTTTCGAAATTGACTCGAATATAACTCTTGAAACCGGTAATAAACTTTAATATTTTAAAAATTTATATCGTTTTTCTATTTATTTTTTTCTTTTTATTTAAAACATCCGAAAAACTTAGGAATAAAAAATTTTAGAAAATCATTTTACTTAATAGTTAAAAAGTATCAAAATGAAGATGAGTATAGCTGTAGTAGCCATTCTGCTGGGAATAAACATCTTGTTATAAAAGCTTCTAAAGCAGATAAAATAATTATCATTGCAAAAAATATAAAGAAATGTTTTTCTAATATAGACTTAAAAAGTTTTTCTTTTCTTTTTTTTAACTAAACATTCAATGAAAAGAAATTAAAAAAGAAAAAAAAATAAGAGTGTCATTTTTGAGTTCTCACAGCTCCAATCAGCTATTGGGAGATGAGAGTTGATACTGCTCTCCAGAGAACTGCACCATAGGCATCCACTAAGCTTAACGTCAGTAACGAGGTGACGTCGGCCGCATTAAGTGTGACTTTTTCTTTTTCTTCTTCGATAATACAGCGTGGGATGGGCACGAGTGGCGTTTTGTGTGGTTCTCTAGGGACCCGAGTCCCAACGAAGTAAAGGGGGGGGTTAAGAAAATTGTGGATTACAGTCCAGATACTAGATAATTAAAGGTCTGTCGTCATTAAGGTACTGGACCAGATTATTAGGGAAGAACGTATTTGTGATGATTGCTGCTGTCAGTTCTTTCTTGTTATCGCTATTTCAGAAATGAAAATAATTTGTTGGGTCGTTATCACTTTGAAAGGTTATCCAGAACAAGAGGAAAGAATAATAAAAAAAACTGTAGTTTTTTTGTGGTAGAATAAATTGTAAACTTAAAAACGTTTTATTAATATTGCAAAAAAGTTTAGGAATTTAAAAAAAAAATTAATAATTAGACGATATTTTAGCTACATTAAATTTAAAAATATATATATATTTTTAAGGGTTAATGTATATAAAAAAAAGGAGCAAAATTTTAGCCTAATGTTATTTTTCGACGTTTTGATTTCGAAGTTGGTGTGTGCCCACAATATATATATATATACTGAAGGTAAGCTTATATATAGCGGTATTTCCACAATGGCAGAGAAGTAACAATTGTTAGAAAAGAAGATTTGTCAGCCTAAAACGACTTAAGTACAGTATTTTCGGTCGCACTTTAGACCTAATGGCTTTTCAATGCGGAAAGAGGTGACTGGGGATGAAACGGGGAGAAATTCTTTCGAAAATTGCAAGAAAGTTCGTAGCTAGGATTGGAAAAGCCGGAATTCCGCTAGCGTCGGCGAAAATCTACCTCGGCATTTCCAAGGAGAAGCGAATTGGCTAGCTTGGCGGAAAAGAGGACGTACTTGCAGCTTGGACAAGTGCCAAAGGTAAATCCTTCATCCCTATAGCTTATAACCATCACCTCGCTGTCCATCTACACTAAGCAAAACATTTTAGGCTATTTTCGTGCCTTTCGAAACTCCTCCAACATCTCAATCAATTTAAAAAAAAATAAAACTTTCTAATAAAATAAGCAATCGTTAACTAGGATATTAAAAATTACTTGTAGGGATTACCGAGATTTTTCAAGGGGCGAAAACATTTTTGCTTTAATTATTATTCGTTTAAATTCAAAAGTTGTAATTGTTTAGCGTGTCGCTACAATTATGCTATTCCTGTAAGCATTTAAAAGGGGGCACGACTCTCCACTTAACTATAGACTGCATAAACTGTAACTGATGGCGAGATATATATATAATGTAATTGTGAAACTCCTGTTCATTAGTCAAGTCAGCAAATCGTACCAAAATGACATTTGTAACACGACATGTAATGTAGTGAGATTTAATTTCTCGTTAACCCCATAGCAACATCTGGGTGATGAGGGCGACTCCATTAAAAATGCATTAAAGCCCCGAAAAACGCAGTTATATCGCTAAGAAGAAAAACCTGACGTTGAATGTTCTAACGTTTTCATCAATCTGAAGTCCGCTTCGACTCAACCCCCTGTCATTTCGGACGATTAGCACGCCACCTGGAGATAGATGGAGAGTGTCACGTGATCGAGTTTTCACCCTCTTTCAAACCAGTCCGACTACTGCTGGGTGGGTTCGAGTTCCTGTTAGAAAGAAAGCTTTTCCTATTAAAATTGATATTTATCTCTAACTGGAAAAGATTAATTCTGTCCAATTTTACTTGTTTAATCTCTTTAGACACAGAATATCATACTATTATCAAGAGTCATTTCGCTACTTTAAATCTATTAATAAATTTAAATGAGGTTTGTATGAGAAAGAAAGTTCTAAAAGTTAAAAAAGAAGTTTAATAAATCCTCTCGTTTATTAATAATTAAACAGAAATTTTACTCGATTTAAAAGCATCATCGTACTTAATTGGATAAATCCGATAATAAAATCAATAAGTTTATACGTAGCTTATTGTCGTTAATAAGTATATATTTTTAATCTGTAAACGATAATTTAGTGTTTGGATATTATAAAAATGAATATTTTAATGAACATCAAACAAGGATGGATTGTGTGTAAAATGTTGTTTGTATAAAATTCTTAACCGTGAATATTAATTAATTTGAGATAATGGCTTTATTAATTAAAGAGGTTTCTTCGAAATCTTGCATAACTTTAACGTGATTAAAATTTAAATCGTTGCAATCAATCGAAAAAGTTTTAAACGTGGAATTTTTTTTTTTTAATAATAAACGGTGTGAAATTCATTCGTAAAATATTCCTTTGTTAAATATATATAATAATTAAAAATTAAGGTTAATGTTACCTATGGTTCCAAGATGGCGGCTCGTCTTTGATTCCAGCAAATAAAAGAAGAGAAACAGTGGGGACGCACGTTCTAACCTATTCTAATAATTTTGTTGGTAATAATTAGGGTAATTTATTAGAATAGGTTAGGTTAGGTTAGAACGTGCGTCCTCAATGTTTCCCTTCTTCTATTTGCTGGAATCAGAGACGAGCCGCCATCTTGGAACCATAGGTAACATTAACCAAAATTAATTACAGTTAATTATAAAATTTCCTCTTTTATAAAATATAATAATTGTCACGAGGAAATAAATTTATTAGAAAAGATTCCTTCCGATTCTAGTCAGTTACAAAGATTTCTATATATATATATATATATGATTTTTTTTATCGCTCCAATTTCCTTCAGCACTGGCGTTAACAGTTTGGTTTCCTCGTTTTTTTCCAATCTCGCCACGTTAGGGCACAGGGCACGCCTCCCTAAACCTACCAAAACGGGTGTGGTGTTACCAAATATATACTTAACCTTCTTATGCTTGTTATTATCGGATATTTTTTCCTTCAATTTAGTGATTATCCTGTAAATCGCTATTACACCTTCCCATATAGATAAAACGCTACTCCTCATCATACGTTTCTTTATTTTGTCAGTATAGTAAAAGCTAAAACAAGATAAGCTATTAATCTACACTATAAAACTGACATTAGAAATATTTTCCATTGCATGCTTTCCGCGAGATACTTCTCAGTTCTTTATAACTGAGGAAGTAATGTCTTTTTTCCTAACGGAAGTTACTATATGAGTTACACCCTTTCCTCAAATCTATATCTCAAAACATGAACTGTTAATTTTTTTTTTTTTTTTTGCTTTTACCAATCAAGATATCGTATTTTTAGTTATAGAATTTAATTACCACTTTAAAGGAAACACAGAAAATAATAGCCAAGTTGTAACTTATACTTGTGTAACTTGTAATTTTATTTCTATTAATAAAAAAATAATTCAATTAATTTATATCAATAGAAATGAAGTTTTTAAAGTAGCTTATATATACATATATTATTTTTTTTTCTTCTAAAAATGTTTTTAATTATTATTTTTCTTAATTATGCATCGAGTACTTAAGAATTTGATGATAAAGCAACCACTCCAATCAGAAGTACAAATTGAAGATAAAGTGCTTTCTATGAAATAATTTAACAATTTTTTTCGAATATTCTTAATTGGATCAATTAATATTTTAATTATCGATCAATTTTTAAACACGTTTAATTTATAAAACGTGTTTTCGATAGAAAGAAGTGTCTCATCATTAAAAGTCTTTTCCATTAGTTAAAGAAATATTCTCTGGTTGATTTTAATTGATAGCATCTTCAAATAAATTGCACAATTTAATAAAATTTACTTCAAACTTACAGATTATTAGTCATTAGTTGATGTTGTATACTTTATATCCTTTTTTTTTCTTATTGTTTTTTTTTTATACTAGAATTTTTTTTGTTTCTTGCACTAAAGTTGATTGATGATTACGTATTTAGAGAATAAGTGCCGGATGACTTTTTATAATTTTGATAATATAATAAAGATAATGGGTAGAAATAATACGCAAAATATAAAGAAGAAAAGCTTATATTTAGATGAATTTTTTTCGTAAATCTTAATGAGAAAAAAGAAACGAATAAGTACTACAAATGTAGGAAGGAGTACTTTTAAGATAATTAGAAAAGCTATCATTTATAATTATTCATCCGTCTGGCATAATTAATTTAATTATTACTGATTCTTATACGACAACCTATCTAGTGTCATATCGTTTTATCATTGTTGGAGCTTCTAACCTTTTGTGTATATCTCAAGAAGACATAAAAGGTGGAATTCGTCAAAAGTTGACGTATCAATCTGTCCGAGTGATATCATCTTCCAAGTATTTTCCTACCTATTAGTCGAGAGACAGTTCTGTCGCCACCTCGTCAACAGGGGTGTAATTAATGGCGACCGGATTAGAGTGCAGCGTCACGGTCACGCATCACGAAACTTTCGTGACGCACGAACAAGGGAAGCAATTAGTTATAGCGCGGGCGCCAACTCGCCTAGCTTACGACCTACACGTTCAAGAATGTAACCAGAATAGAAGTAAAAGCTTTCAGTTGGTCGAACCTATCGGATACGTGTTGGAAAATGTAATGAATGGTACGTCCAGCATCCGGAAGAGAGCGAAGAAAGGGATATGGTAGAATGTGAACTATAAGTTATTCAAATATCGAGTGGCGGAACTGTTAGCTATCAATGCAACTGGTTTTTCGATAACGTTAACCACATTCGACTCACGTATGACGTTGATACGTCCATCTGTCTTCGTACGCATTGCACAGCACTCTCCCATTAGACTACAACTCGTAAATATTCGTGAGGGAAAGATCGGGTTTTGTCCGTCGGGCCCCCGACTCTAATTACACCGATCATGTTACATGTCATTTGTCATGCTGCAAACTGTCCACTGCAACCCTATACACATATCGCGCTTGCGTTCTCCACGTCACGATCGTCCGGATCCAATAGTAGACCCACTAAGAAATCGAATCTTGGAAAATGAATAACAGGAAGTAGACGTCAACTTAATAGCAATTACGTGAGAGAATTACTCGATTGAATGTTGAATAAATTGACTGAATGATTTGGAAAAGGGTACCTGGCGTGTGCGGCTGATAAATTGTATTCTGTATTACAATATGTATCGTGGGAGATTGCTTTTTCTGATACACTTAATGGCATAAATAACGCTTTGAAACAATTATTCGGTTTCGGTAATTTGTTACGTGTCATCTGTTATCTCTGAAACTTTTGATACTAGTGACAAGGCTTCGCCTTAATTAAATAACATTACAAACTTTAAAATTTATCATAGAATCCATCGGAAAAAAAAAAAAAAAACACAATCCCAAACCGCATTCGATATTTCAAATTTTTACTTTTCTTTATTAAACTTGACACTTCTTTTCAATTTTCTGCTTTAACATTCGCATTATCAATTATATTTTTTTATCAAAATTAATTAAATAATTAAGTAAAGTCGAAAATATTTGTTTAGAAAATCAGTAATTCTTCTATTCATATTTTCTAAATTATTACTTTCTACTTCATTATTATTATTATAATTATTGAAGAGAGTTTAAGGAAGAATGAATATGATTCTTTAAAATAAGAAAAGAAAAGAAAATAAGGCCTTCGTGCAGAAAGTAGGAAGGATCAAAGTAGATTTGATAACTAATCTGTTCTTTCTATTGATCAGTTTAAATTAGAACTCATGAATTTTTATTATAAGTAGAACTGTCAGGACCACATAGACAAAGAATTTTTCTACAAATTATCGATTCTTTTATATAGTTACAAAAAAAAAGAAGAAGTATTGTACTTTAATAAAATAGTTTTCATCGAAGGAAATTATAAATTATTTATATCATTCTTTAACTTACTAATTATTAATAAATATAAAACGTAAAAAAGAATCTCTACGAATAAACTGTACATTTTTTTATATATTAAAAGAAAAAAAAAATACAACTTTTTACTTATTTTTAATTAAAACGTTTCTATATTAAGTAGTTGTGCAATATCTATTGAAAAGAAGGGGGGAAAAAAAATATCTTCAAACTTCTCATAAGACAGGATTAAAATATTGAAAGAAATTTTCCAATTTAAGGAAAACAATTTAATTAAAAAAGTTTTCAAGATTTACTCGCTGTTTAGCTGTATCGGCTTCACTTGTTGTGTTTAATTCGATAGAAATTATGCTTATGTAATGCCGAGTTTTCTAATTATAATTTATTCTAAGAATTAAAATATTTTAGATATGTAATAAGGGTACTACTGGAAGTGCCTCCATCTGTTGATGCAAAATTGCAGTAGGTATTTTATTTAAATATATATATATTTAAATAATGATTTTTTTTACCCCATCTCGTTAGTCGAGGATTATGTTTCAATGTGTCGTTTGTGTATTTGAAAATTATAATCCGCAATTTTAATTTGTAAATAAACTAGTGTTTATTATATGCGTGTAGTTGAACCGATTTCTAAATACCGTTAAACATCGCGATGACGATATAAAATTACCGTTTTAATTAATTAAAATGATATCTCTAAGAATATTTAGAGTACAAACAACGACAGTAAAGGAATATTAATTTACAATTGGTAAATTGTTCCCGGAGTTATTATTAATATAAATTAATTATTTTTTATTAACTGTTAACTGTAGATTTTACTGTATTTTTTTCTGTACTTAACATTATTAAATATTCGAATAAAAATTTGTGAAAGATTATTGGAAAAATTCCTTTATTATATATTTAATTCCAATCTTTTATAAATATTACATGTGTTAAATTCAAGAAGCTTTTAATGAATAATTTAATACTTTATGGGTATAAAATATATAATTATGTGCAGTTAAATCTCAGTTTATTCTTAAAATAATTAAATATTTTGCGCTGCTTATAGAACAGTTCTGTAATAAACCATTGTATATTTTATTACAGAACTGTTCAGAGATTTATAATTAATTTAATAAAAAATAATTTCAATAAGTTACACGATATTTTAACTCTCAAAACGAAAAATTCCGTAAATAAATGGCAATAATAATAGTTAAATAAATTTATATTTACGCCTTCAAATGTACTAGTCACAACCTAGAGCTAGGGAAAATTATTTTAAAGATTTCCGAAACAGTACGCACAGCAAAATAAACGATATTATTAACATAGATTCAATAATTATTCAAAACTTAAAGGAAAATCGAGCGAAGCAATATTCAATATTCAACAGAAAATGATTGTCTTGGGGCAAACTGTTGCGTGCTGTAGCAAACTTAGGACAAATGCCTTAAAGGGTACGTCATCAGTAGAGGAATGTCCTTTAAAATGAGAGTAAAGCAATTAGTTATATCCCGCAGCAAGTAAATATAAGTATAAAGTTTGCGTAGAAAGCTTTCAATTTATACTTTGTCATATCTAGTTTAGATACAAAATGATGGCTGATGCATCTCCATCCTGGCATACACCTTACGAGATAGAATTAATGTTTGATAAATATTTATATAATCGAATCAACAAATAAAACTAAATTTATAAAGGCAATTAAATAAATTAGATCATTTTAATAAATCATTTTAGCTTTTATTCGAAAAGGAAAATTACAACTTTACAGAATAACGATTGGTTCCGAGATGATTCACAAGGCCGTTATTAGCTCTTATTTCTTTGAAGAATTATAAATAATAGATAAAGGAAAATGACAGTGAACGATACCAATTCATTTTAGAAAATTTTGTTATTCTCATACCTTTGAGAGGAAGAATTTTGCATGATTCTCTTCACGCAAGAAGAGTCTGTTGATCGCATGAATCAAACGACCTAGCTGGCATTTTTCACTCCACACGGCAATAAGATTTCTAGTTCTGTCATTGATTTTGTGTCAGGAACGTTACCAATCAATCAGTAAATTGATCAAAATATATCAATGATTACTGTAACATCCGATTTTATTTCCTGACATTTACTTTATACCGAGAAATTCGAAATCAAGACCAAACTATAAACGTATGTGCATATTATAAATATTGGATAGTTCTCTTTATCTTTTACACATCTCTCGAAATGTGATTCTTCCTGCCATTCCACATTTTTTACATAATCTCCACACTCGCTTATAGAAAATGGATTCAAACTGCATTTACATCTTATTGAAAAATTCTTATTATTGCATACACATAAAAACTATTATTAAATATTGTCAAAAATATATTTATCTTCGACTATTTTTGCCATATAATATTAATCTATTTTATGTATTTTATTTATTTTATAGCCTATATAATTTATTCTATCGAAGAATTTCTCTAACCTTCTCTATAATAAGAAATTAATATGTAAATTTATAGAATAATAATTTATCTTTTATATCAAATAAATATTAATATATTTCTATAACGATAATCACTTCGATCAAAGCCAAAATTTGTATTTCCTCTGCTGTTGAATTTTAATGTAAATTTTTACGAGTTGTGTGTTTTTGTAGACATGACAATATTATAGCATTAATTATGGCCGTCGCCTAGAAACAGTTTTTCTTAAACAAAGAGAGTCAGACAGCCTGTAAAAGTCGTTTCTGCTCTTTACTTTCTTTATGGATGTTATCATTCAACAGTCTTCATTTCTCCGTTTTTATTCATCATTCCGGGTTTTATTTCGGACATTTTTATAAATTTTGATCCTTTTAAATCAAGTAGTTATCTATTTTATTCCTTAGAAACTGTAAAAAATCTGATCAGATTCGCTTTTTACGATTTCCTATCATTCATGTTTTAATGTTGAACTGTTGACTTAACTGTTTTGCTTCTCTTAATATTATCCAATCAATTTCTTTTGTGTGTGGTGTGTGCCAGCGCGAGTACAGAAGTATTCCTTTTAAACTTATTTTCATTTCTGTAATAAATCTAGTTTAATATAATTCCACTATATATATTTTTTTTCTACTTTCTTATCCCATACGACCAGGTGTTTTCGTAGCAATAACCTATCGCCTCGAGTCAAAACTCAACTTAATCATGGAATATAATATTTTAAAATTTACAGTAGAATTGCTGAAACGGTTATATGTATTTTTCAAAATTTTAATCTACCAAAACACGAAATGATATTTTTTAAACTAATGAAAATAACACTTGATGGTCATTTATTTATAAGAATTTACCGTATAATGCGAAGCTTATTTATTTATATATTAACCTTCAGTTAAATGATTACGAAATGAAGAAATTGATTTAGAAATTGGAAGAATTTCGAGATAATATCAGAGTTATTCTCCAACCATTTGTTGTATTGGATCTTATCTTAAGAGTAATAAAGAGATGATACTGAGATTGTATTTGGTTACGAAGCAGAAAAGAGTAAAATCTTGCTAAATAAACAGTCATAAAACACAGGACTATTAATAATAAAAATGGAAGATGGTTGAGGAGAAAAAAAAACAAAAAAAAAAAATAGAGATTTACGATGTGTGCCAAGACGATAAGATTGGTACTAAAATTCTCTCTGATATAAATAGAAATGGCTAAGCAATATCCATTTTACTCCATCCAAACAGTTTTTGTTTAATTAACAATTTCTGGAGACTATTTGCTATTTTATTATGACTCATTCGGCACTTTTTATTATTGAAAAGTATCATTTTTCAAAATTGTTATTAGTCGAAACATAAAAAAAACATTTCAAATTTGTACGTATCAAATATATGTATTTTACATTTTCTAGATGAATCATTTTAATTTTTAAATATAGTTTTTTCTGATTTTTTTTAAAAAAAAGATTTGCTTAGTTTACGTTGAAAATGATTAAAACTCGAATTTATTTATGCGCAAATGATCGTGATTAAAAAGCTGTGGCAATTTGTATAATAATACAAATGAGCGTAATGACCACTTCATTAATTTTTACTTAGTTCTACAGAATAACAATTCTAGAACCGAATTCATAAATTGTTGAAGTAAATTAGCATAAATAGTAAATAGTTAGCTAAAAATGAATAGAAATTTTTCATGTTTATCACGTTTCCTACGTTTCTCATTTTTTTGATGAACGTTTGTAACATTTAAATTATATTAAAAAAAAAAAAAATGTTTAAAGTTATAAATAACTTTAGTGACTTTAAAATTTTCATTCTATGAACTTTTGTAAATGAGAATGGACATATTTAAGGGTCTAAAAGATAAAACTGCTCTCTCGGGTATTTCAGAACTCCTGGGGGTTCATGGTGGATGTTGAGATTAGATATGTCTCCCGAGATCATCTTTGTATGCATCAATAGGATTGGGGTGGGTCGACTAGTCTATAAGCTGGATCGAGTTAGCCATCAGATATTGTCAAGCGACATTCCGTGAGAACGGGCATTATCTTCCTGCACTATAAAAGTGTCACCGATTGCACCTTTATAACGTTTCCACTGGGATCTTAGCAGCGCTTGGAACGGAAACTACACCATTCCTATTTAGCTTACCCGTTCCCCTTTACACTTTAGTTTATCCGATAATGAAATTTATTCTATCCAACTCTATTCTCTCTCAATGAATATATATTGTAATTCATTTTCTAAGCTAAATCTCGATTAATCCACTAACGGTAAGAATTCATTCATTTTACATTTAAGTGACATCTCTATACATCCAACTTTATGATAAGGATTAAAGAATTTTACGAAAAAAAACGTGCTTATTTCTTCTAAATAAAGTGGAAGCAACTTGAAGGATCCTAAATGTTTCATTTTATCATTAGTTTCTTCTGTCAATGAGTGTATTTACGGCTTTCTGAGATTGTATTTTTCTATGTTCTTGCTCCAGTTTTTTTTTTAAATAAATATTTTAGCTTGTTGAAACTGTGCCCGCAGAAAATGCGCTACAGGAGACATTGAACCACTTGGCTACATTCCCTTGGCCAACTTTCTATTATTATTATTATTTTTTCGATAGCTTTACGTTACAATGAATGTCTTGAATGAATTTTTACATTCATTGTTGTAATTTGTTTACTTTAAACTCCTTTAAAATGAATTAAATTTATTTTAGGAACTTTCCTTCATATATAAAAAGTAATTATTCTGCAAATAGCGATAATCTAAACTCGTTATTGTCGTTTAGATTATAGAAAAATGAGAATATTCCTCTAATTATCGATGCAAGAAATTTGTTTTTAATGTTAAACAGAAAGAATTTTTTTTAAAATAATTACAAATAAAATATTTTCTTTTTTCTTTCTTTTTAAAAAAAAGGAAAGAAAATTCGATAGCTAAAAATATTTTTCAAATCTTTGTAGAATAAAAAGAATGATTCGATTCTTTTCCATTTTACCAAACACTTTTGCCACGCAACGAGACTAAAATTTTAGGAATGAATATTAAAATAGTCTTTAAAAATTATGTAAATATCAAAAGCTGGAATTTTGACCCATTTGCTACTAAAATTTAGAGCGTTAATAAGGCAGAGAAAAACTTTTCTAGTGTTTAGAGAAAAAAAATTATGTATGAAAAATGCTAAGAAGGAGAATAAAATTATGGTAATTCTTTGATAAGAAGGATAAGATAGTGTACATAAGCCTATGATAAATAGCCTTTTGTAAAATTTTAAATTTTAAGTAGAAATATTTGAATAATTCAAAAAATGTATTAAAACGTTTACAATTATTTAGTCACGTTTTAATTTTGGAATTTTTGTATTTATCTTTTGAGAAATGTTTCGTTTTTTAATGGCACGTTATAGAAAACAGAATTCTCTATCATTTCCTTTATTTGGTACCATTATTCCTATCTCCTCCTTTGGGATAAACTGTTACCCATTTTTTTGTCAGAAAGACTTAAGATACGCTGGCAAAGCTTCTCGCCATTTTCAGATGTTGTAGCTTATGATATTGCTGTATAAATAATATACTGAATATAGATCTCAGTAAATCTTGGACCTCTTTCGGCTTTGCAAAAATAAGTAGGATTATCTATGCTGTGCAATAAGCTAAAGTTTGTTTATCGCTGATAAAAATTATATAGAGGAAAATCGATTTTTACTTTTATTTCTTATAGGGATCAAGGATTAAATTTTTAGATTTTAAAGCGGTTTTTATAAGTTTTTAAAAATTAATTATTAAAATTAATAATTATCCAAAAATCACGAAGAGAATGCATTTAGAAAGTTGTTAATAAGACATACAGCCTATACTTTTTTCCTTTATTGGACTAATGAGTGAGACGAATGATAAATTGTTGGAAGTTTTATAGCTAATTATTAAAGCGCTAGTAAGGAATTAGATTATGAAGTTTTTATCATCAGGAATCCCAAAATTCGAAAACAAAAGCCGAATAAACGTGCACCAGTCGTTAACAAAAAGCAGAATGATGATGTAACAAAATATTTCAAAACCTTAGCACACGTAACGACTAATCTGTTCACGGTCATAAAACTCGAATATACAGGGAAATTATGGTTTTAAAAAAGTAATACCGACTTATAAATTAATCTAATATGGTAAATAATCAACGTTCTCAGCTCCGATTATAAACGCAGACATTGACGTATTTCCATTCTGTTCATCATTACGGTAGACTCTTGGATAACATTGATGATTCGTTAAAGGTCCGTTTGGTGAAAATGGCGTCGGTATTTGCTGTAAACTGCCACTTTATAACGTAACGACGTCGTCATTGAAAGCCTCTTTTAGGACAGAAAGCTGTTAAGGAAGTCACCATAATGGTCTACACGAAACCTAAACAACCAATTAGATATTTTCAAACGTCAGTTTAAGGGATGAAACTGTCACATATAGTCATTGTCTTAGCATTTTAATCATTGCAGTGACATTGATGGAATTATAAGACTTTAATAGTATAGGAATGAGGAAATAGTAGTTTGCAGATCTTTATTTTTTTTTTTTAGCGAATCAACAGTTTTCAGATTTCTATGAACCCCGGAGATGAGTTCAGCGTGGGGTCTTAGCCATACGTTATGTCATAGCTCGGACCACCCACCTGAATTTCCTTGCTTAGGTGTGAACTGTCATTGCCACCAAAGGAACGTAATGGATTATCATTCCACTCTCGTTTATAGGAACTATTTGGCATTAGATCCTTTGAAACTGGCTAAATCATCAATAAAGATGTCCAACACACACCGTGAGCTTTACATACCGCTGTGATAACATTCCACAAATAAAATTATGATGATACTTTCCTATTTATAACACTAAAATCGAATTATATATAGTTTTAAATTTTAAAATTTGAATATTTATATTCTAAACAATGTCATTCTAACCGAGTATATTTTCAAATTTAATTATTATTTTAAAATATTTTACTAAATTCTTTTCAGTTAAAAATTTTAAGATCAAATTAACGAAAATAGCCAAAAGCAATTTTAAGGAATTAATGAAATAAAATTCTTCATATCCTTTGTTTAATAAATATAAAATGAATTATAATTTACGATCCTCTTTTTATTCTCATCTTTAATTTATCTAATTTTTAACAAAAATTACTTATGAAATATTCATTGCAAATCTAATTAATAAAATATTTAATTATTCTATAAATCATCTTTAACGTTTAAAATATTCACGAGAATATCTTAAAATTATATTTTATGTATTTTTAATATTAAAATTTAAAAAAAAAAGAAAAAAAATTAGAAAAATTATCTCTAATTCTCAAAGTAATTTAAGTCTTTAGAGGATTTAAAAAACTTAACATTTTTTTTTAAATATTTGTATATAAAACTTTATAATTTAAAACACGTTTATATAAATACTTAACAAGAAAAAAATATATAAAAAAAATTTTTAATTGCGTTTATAATCTGATTATGGAAAAAAATTATCTCTAATTATCCACATAATTTCGATTTTGATCTAATTAAATGTAAATTTAACTTTATCAAGTTTTAATTGGATATTTAATAAATATTCTAAATCTCTGGTAAATATTAAAAAGTGGAAGAAAACTAGAGTTATTTATTTATTTATTTATTTATTTTTTGAAAATTTTATTAATTTTTTAATCCAATTTCATCATTAAAAATGTACTGTTTACTTTTATCGTTAAATATTTAAATGTTTCTTAACGTTATTGTTAAAAGTATGTTAATTTCTGTTTTATTATTGTTCATTACTATTATTAGGAGGAGGGGGAATCTACTCAAGGACCTAAACTGAAGAAAGGAAGAGTGAAGAGATGAGAAAGAGAAGGTCCCAGTAGAGTAGTAAGCAAGGGTAAATCAAAAAGTATATATTGTTTAATATACGTCATTGCTTTTTAGAATAATTATATTATTATTATTATTGAATAAAATAAATAAAATTTATCAATTTTATTTGGTTAATGTTACCTATGGTTCCAAAATGGCGGCTCGTCTCTGATTCCAGCAAACAGAAGAAAGGAAACAGTGAGGACGCACGTTCTAACCTAACCTAACCTATTCTTATAATTTTGTTGATAATAATTATGGTAATTTATTAGAATAGGTTAGGTTAGGTTAGAACGTGAGTCCCCACTGTTTCCTTTCTTCTGTTTGCTGTAATCAGAGACGAGCCGCCATTTTGGAACCATAGGTAACATTAACCTTTTATTTAATTTAAAAAATTAAAATTTACATATACAGTAAGACCTGTGTAAACCGGACCGATTTGTCAGGTTTCTATTTTGAACAGTTTTTGTTTTTTTTTCTACTGTATTAGACATTTTAATAAATTATAAAATACAGTAATTTATCCTAGTAATTTTATATATATATATATATATTTTTTTTTTTCTAAATGCAATATCAAGTAAATTAACAGTCAGATTTCATTATGTATATTTGCTTCGTAATATTAATTATTTTACTTGAAAACTTTTAAAAATATCTTTATATATAAATGTTTTTAAATTTATAGAATGAATTTTGAATAGTAAATGATAAGAAGGGTAGGACATTGTTAAAATCTTCCAGTTGACTTCCTTTATTTTCTTGGCATCTATAATAATCCAACGACCTTATTATTTTCTGTATAGATATCTGTTCAATTAATTGTCGAGATAAAAGCAAAAAATCTTTTGATTATTATAAGAAGATATGAAATAAACCCGAGAAAAAGATAAAACAAAAAAAAAAGCTTTATTATTTTTTAAAATAACTGTTACCATAAGCTTATTTTAAGAGAAATTAATTTAATCAATCGATTGTGTAATTAGTTATAAAGTAATAATCTTAGATAAAATACTAAAAGGAGAGAGTATTTACTAAAATCTCTTGAAAAATTGTTATGAGATGCAAAACCCTCCGAATTAATAGTGAAATATGGAAGATTTTTAAAAGTTGTTTTATCAGTTTAAGCAAGGAGGGAGATTGTGACAGAACTTTCTTCTATCAGCCGGTTAAATAAATGAAGATGGATTAGATAAGCATCAGGTTTACGCATAAAAAAGCCGATGAGATATTCTTTCAGTATATAAAAAGAAAAAAAAAAAGAGAATCTGATGAATGACCTTAAGAATGACTCTAAGAACCTCTCGCATTACCCAGTTAAGAAAAATAAAACAATAATTACCATAGTAATGAGCTTATAAATCAGTGAACATAATCCAATCTGTCCATTGAACAACAGATTAAGTTTTATTATATATAGGTTGCTTTGATTGATTGTATAGGTAAGCCATCAGTTATTTAAAGATGAGTGATTTTAGACATCAACTCCCAAGAAAAGTCAAATAATTTTTTCCCTGACTAGAAAAAGAGACGTTAAATATAGTTCAACACAATTACAAAATTTATTATGCATTTATATAAAATTTTTATTCATTTTTTTAAAAAAAGCAGAAATAACCTTTTATATATTAAATTTTATGAAAATTATATCAATATAATATTCTCTCTAGAAATAATACAAATATAAAATAAAAATACATCATCTAGAAATAGATATACGTTAGTTGTTAAACTTTAAATTTGAAATGACTTTAATATTTAATAAAATCTTTATAAAAATTCAAATATAAAACTTTATAAAGTATCTTTTATAATCTCTCTCTCTCTATAATAATATATTATAAAATACGACGTGAAGTAAGACCAAAATCGTCAAATAAATTTATATATTTTAGAAAAGATTAAGGATGCTAAGGCATCTTCGCTTTATTTTTCGTTATAATTATACATTTTTAGAAACAAATTTAATGTTTTTAAAATATAATAATAATTATTAGATTATTTCTTCTTTTATTTTCTAATTCCAGTTTAGTTATTTAAAGTTATGTTTTTAAATTTATTAAAAAAAATTAGTCATCGTTTCTGTTTGATCTATGTTAATAACTTACGCATAACGGTAATCTAATTGAAAAACACTTGGAAAAATTACATTTAGCGAATGACATTATAAATTAAATTTTCTATTTTTCCGCTATCTCTTTCAAACGAGGAAATTATTTCTATTGCAGAGAGTTGACATCTCTAATGACTGACGACGTATATTTGCTTACAACCGATATAAAAAGCAAAAAGAAAGGTATAAAAATTCCATTAAAACTAATTATTGCGTTGATGCTTTTCTACTAAATAGTTTCCTGGCGACAGAAAATTTGTCTATAAATTTTCTTTTTTTGGTTCTCTTTTCCTTGCTTTCAAGAAATGTTATTGTTAATTTTTATGAAAATTTCTTCTCTTTCAACTGCATCTTCATGTATTTAAAAATATACTGTTTATATATATATATATATTTTTAAACATAAGTTAATTTATTAAAACTTATTACTAAAGACATTTTTATGTAATCGAAAGTCATCTGTGAATATGTACAATGAATTTTAGTAAAATTGAATTACAAAATAATATTTTAAAGGGTTTATTGGCTGTATTTTTCTTATTAAAATGTCGGAAGCTTAGTTATTTTATATTCACGGCAGTTTGTCAAAACACATTTGAACAATAAAACAGTATAGAAACACCATTAGAGTCTTTCTTTTCTTTCTTATTATTTTTTTAATATTATCTATCTACACTCTGTTCGTTCTTCTTCATCTTATTTATATATATATATTATATATTTTTTTTCTTCTGTCCTCTATTTTCGGACTCCAGTCGTTGGTCACGGCCTCGTTTTTTTTGTGGTTGGGGAATTTTACTCATTTTGATGTTCCTTTCGGCTCTTAACGTCATCCATTTCAGCAAAGAAACTATAAAGAAAAAAAAATTACTAATATAAGTTACAATTACGTATATTTGATTTAAAATATAATCTTAAATTAATTCTATCTGAGAACTTCTATGTATTACTATAGGCAACTGCGATAAATTTATACACGATAGCAGCATTGTATGCTTCATTACAACGTCGATAATCGATAAACTTGGATAATTATAATACGTATTCTCAATCAAATAGTTAAATTATGTAAATACATAATGATATTGTCATAAGGATGGATTGTTTAAAAATTTCAATGTAAAAATACCTTACTAATATTATAACAATGGTTTGATCAATCCTTTTTTTAATCATAATTTTTCAAAAGTAAAACTTTCTAAAAATAAAATCCGAATTAGTCTTTACTTACAAAACTTTAAAAAAAAAAAATTGGATTCTTCTTTATCCTTTAATTCTTTAGATTTTAGACAATTATCAAGATTAGACGACTAAAGGCCGATTTTCAAGCAACTTAATCAATTTCATTGTAGATAAATCCTATAAAACTTAAAAGGAATTCGATAGTTACGAAATATATCTTATTAATTTTTGTTTTTAACCAAGTAAAATCCAATTTTTAAATATTATTATTCATTTACTAAACACATAAATTAAAATTGATATTAATTCCAATATTTATATATCAAATGCTACAACAAATTGAAGCGAGTAAAATTCCTTTCTTTATTCTTCTTCTTCTATGTTAATTACTAAAACAAAATTCAATTTCGATACTAAACAAGATCGTAACGTTAATCATTAATTACTTAAAATGTTATTCTAGATGGAAATTAATTTAGTGATGATTTAAGTATTAATTTCGATAATCGTTAACGATTTACCTCTTTATTTAAACCCTAAAAAGCCAAATATCACGTATCTTTGTATCTTGTTATATGTAAAAATATTCTTTTCTTTAGATCGATAAAGATTTTTCTAGACGAGGTTTTCATTCCTACAAATAGAAAAAAAATATTTTAACAAAATTATATATACATTTCTACTAATAAAAATTATTTATTTATGTATATACATATACGTATCATTAAGCGAAGACATTGTATATGTTAATTAGCAAAATACAATATAAGAAACTGATGACGATTTAATTTATTTTAATGAGTCATTAAATAAAACTCTGCAACAGAAATTCTCTTTAAAATGAATGCCTGTAAAGGAAGACGTCTAACTGATGGCTTTTGTTGACGCAAATAAAACCATGCTTCAACTACCATTATCTTAATTAAAATAAAACTTTCGCAGATTCTCTTCATTACTATAGAAAAACTATTAAAATGTTTTAAACCTTTTTATAAGAAAAATTTATATAGTAAACGTACTTTACTAATAATGATATCGTCATTTCTATGCATAAAAGATTGCATTAAAACTAAAAATTGAAAGTTGCCATGGTGATATCGTGTTATATAAGTGAGCGGAAAATCGCACGTGCCAAAACCGAACCCTCTAATCATTTTGCCCTAAGCGTGGATTCACTTTATTCACCCAGAAGCTGTCCCTCTCTTCTAGAACCGCGTACAAAACAAGTGGAATGGAAACTTCTTTAAGGAAAAAGGAACGATTCCATTAGAGGCAAACCGGAACGAGCGAAATGAGTTTCTCTCTGTCTGTCTGTCTCTCTTTCTCTTTCCATCTCTCCATCTTTCCCTATCCCGCCGGTAAGAATAAGAAACAAAATTAACGAATGGAATGGAAAGCTTCGGTGTGGTATTAGTTTTCATCAACGGAATCTCCCTAGACTGCCTTGGGGCGAGGGAAGAGGGAGAAACAGAAGAAAAAAAATAAGAGAAACCCGAAATGAAAAGAGAACTGCATCCTAGTCAGGAAACCAATAAAATTTAAAGGGGGAACCGAAGCGAAACACAAGTCCCTCTCAAACCTTACTCCCCAACTGACCCCGAAATAGCCTTCTGGGAACTTTCCGCTCTCTTGGATTCGATTTCTAGCTAGAACTTTTCCTTTCAGGCATCTTTCTTTAACCGAGCGAAAACACTATATGCGCATTTATTACTGTATCCCCTAACAGAAAAGCCATGCGTTGAATCTTAAAAGTTATGTACTAAACGAGTAATTTAATTTTCTTTAAGAAATATTGCCCAAACGAAAATATTTTATTAACTTTAATATATTTACAGAGATTTTTTTTACAACTAAAATTGTACATAATTAATTGCTAGAGGTTTTTTTTTGATGATGTAAAATCGAATCGAAAAAAAAGAAAATTAATAATAATAATTATTATTATTATTAAACACTTTATTTAATCGATTTCTTGTCTTAATTTGTAACATTATACGATAAAAAATAGAATAAAGTTAATAAATAAAACGGTTAATGTTACCTATGGTTCCAAGATGGCGGCTCGTCTGATTCCAGCAAGGAAACAGTGGGGACGCACGTTCTAACCTAACCTAACCTACTCTAATAATTTTGTTGGTAATTTATTAGAATAGGTTAGGTTAGATTAGAACCTGCGTCCCCACTGTTTCCCTTCTATTTGCTGGAATCAGAGACGAGCCGCCATCTTGGAACCATAGGTAACATTAACCGATAAAACTAAATAAATAGTGTGTACGTATCGATAAAACTAAATAAATAGTGTGTACGTATGTAAAGAGTGTGTTGATGTATGTCTGTGTGTGTGTGTGTGTGTGTGTAGATTCGCTATAAAATCGGAAAAATATAAATAAATTAATCGATTTTACTTAGTTTTTAATATATAAATTTCAAGAATGTTAGAAAATTAATTATTTTCCTTTATTCATTCTTTTTTTCCTAAATGGAAAGAATCAAAACATAAACAGAAACGATTAATTAGGAAAGAGTTAAGAAGAGTTTGACTCGCGTAATTGGTCACCCTGTTGAGAATAAGAACACGAAGACGTGCAAAGAATGTTGTGAGTTTTGAACTGGAAGAAGAGAAAAAAAAAAAACAGCAGAAGACGAAGCTAATGAGCGAAAAGATTATCTGAAAAGCGCCTTTGTAAGCACAAGTCCATAAAGAAGATGCGTCATTAGTAAAAACGGTTTGAACGTTGGATGATTCCGAACAAATAGAATTTTTATCTTATTATTTCTTTCTAGAATGTCTTCCAGAAAACATTTGGTTTGATATAAACTATATAAACGCTTAAAACAAATCATTAATTATTCATTATAACGGTAACTCGCTATTAATTAATTTATGAAAATTAGCATGTGTTAATTTTTATCTTTTATCTCGGTTCATCTCGATTATTGAGAATGTTTTTTTTATTTTACTTATTTTTTAATTTACTCAATTGTTGGAAAAGGAAGAGGAAATGGAAATTTTCTTAGAAGTAATGAATATTATTCTAAGGCAAAAAAAAAAAAAAAAGATAGAGAAAAAGTGGACTTTAGTGAAAATATGCGAAGTAAGAAAATCTCGCTAATTACTTTCATAGAAAAGAGTTGGAAATTTAATCAAGTGTTTGTCATGTGACACGAAGCTATTCAATTTTCTCTTCCGTGGCCGATATTTCTCTTCAGATTTAAAATTTTCTAAATGAAATGAAGATTGTATTGCTTAATTTCCAAAAAGATTGTTTAGAAATTTATTGATTTATCGTTTAAAAATCATTTTATGTCAATTATCGAAGTTAAAATATATCGTATGTAATTATGAAAATATATAGATTTGGAATTTTAAAATAACTATTATTATCTCTTAATTAACGATAGATTTAGATAATTGCGATTTTTAATATTGTATACGACTGTTCTTTTTAAGCTTACGAGAACCAACAACAGCATATATTATTTACTATCTTCTGTATTTATCCCATAGAAACAGCAATATATCATTTTATAACGAAAATTTGTTTGTTTTATACTCTGTTTGTTTTGAGGAATAAGAAAAGATATTAATTTCTAGAGATTTTTATTTATTTATTTATTTTTTTTTAAAGTATTTTTCCAATCGATGCACGAAAAACCGGAATTACATTAGGAAGAAGGCAATTTTTGACATATGTGCATCCAGCAAGATATTTTTCGCTCAAATGACTTCTTTCCCAAATGTGCTGTATTTCAACAAAATATTGTGGCCTCTAAACGCTGTTTGTTTTTCAATCGCCAACCTAACCTACAGCAGAGAAGATAAATGAGATATATAAAAAAATTTCCCTATCTTTAAATGAGTTCATTAAGTTTCTTTCTGCTTTCCTCTCTTAGAATAATCATGCATGATTGTTTTCCTATTTCTAATTTTAATTTCTAATTTTATTATAAAAATCAATACAAATAATTCTGCATAGAATAAACTTTAATCTAAAATTACAGAAATTTATTCAGTCCGTAGCTTAAATGATGCTTTAAAAATTATCCGGTTTATAATAAGTTTTAATGACAAAAATTGACTAAAGGATGAATTAAAAAACCTACCTACTATGGACAGAAAATGATAATTGCAGAATCGTTTCTTCTCCCTTAGACCTTTCACATTGTCTTCACCCCAAAACCATTGTCCGTGTCTTCAACTGACCACTCAGGAAGAAGAAAAAGCAATGTTCAATTAAAGAAGCACCGGACCAGAAAGGTCGTGTTTACTAATTTCACTGTTATTGGGAACCGTTTTTTCTTGATCACCAGGGCTAGATGCACTACGATGTACCACAACTTGGTCCCCGCATCCCATAGGATCTTGGATAGTTGCATAGACGTTTTCTGTA
The DNA here is from genome assembly GCF_030686945.1 of Centruroides vittatus. Lineage (NCBI taxonomy): Eukaryota > Metazoa > Arthropoda > Arachnida > Scorpiones > Buthidae > Centruroides > Centruroides vittatus. Next base: position 1,846,165 of record NW_027122715.1, read on the forward strand.
GAGGAAGGCTCGACATTTGCCCTAAAAGATGATAAATTGACTAAGTTCGACCTGTCTTCTTCCCTGTTTTCCAAGTTGCGTGCGGCATTGGTAGGTGCAGTAAATGTTCGGAAACGATATGGAGAACCACATGGTCTTTCGGTTGTTCCCATTCGTGGTGGATTATGCGTAAAACCATATCTAGTTCTATAGGAATTGGAAGATTGAGGTACATATATCCTAGGATAACGTAAAGAATCGGATAAATAACTAGGATATCCGTACAATGCTTCGTCATCCGGCCTGGCATAGAGGTGAAGATCTCTATGAGATCCTCCAGCACTCACTTCGGGTTGTTGGTAAACGTATGGATCATGATACGATCCATCATTGTAATTTCCAACTTGCGATGAAAGATGGCGGAGGGCATCGGGTATGGCTTCATAGAACGAAGCTGCATAAGGTCCATCTAATTCTTGATAAATGGCATTAGAACCTAAAGAGTTTCTTTTCGAAGATCGGCCAGTTCTAGGTAAAGTTGTTTCGGCCATACCTTCGCTACCTCTACGAGAAAAGGTTTTTCTTTTCTTTTTTCTCTTATTCCTACCATCGTCACTAGAACAAGAAGCCGTAGCTTCACGGGAAAGATCACCATCCGTTGAACTAGTTCGAGACATCGATTGACTCTCAGATTGGTCTTGAAGACTCAACTCGTCTTCCGCGAATTCCTCTTCACTGCAAGTAGGTTCTCTAGTAGTAGGAGAATATAACTGTCTAGTTTCGTTAGAAACATTATCGTAATTTAAGCTAGGAGGTAATTCCGATACACCATTTTGAGGAAAAGGAAAAGCTTGTCTCAGATGAGTGGTTCCATACCTATCATATTTCACATGTAAAACCTGAAAAAAAGATTAATTACTCTTACTGTATTTTAATAAAATTCGAGCTATATATAATTATAATTTATCATTAAACATCATTAAAAGATAATTAAATTTCATTAATAGATAATTAACTTAGTGTTAAACTTTTATAGAAGACTATTGAAATAGAGTTTTTTTTTAATTATCATTTTTAATTACTAACCAAGTTCGGCAGCTAAATGAAGAAAAACTTTACGTCTTATCTTTCTCATTCAATATTATACTTAATATCTTACACAAATTCGAATAAACGAATAAAAACCTTCTCATAAAGTAAAACGTTCGTTCCGCTGCACATCTTTAATCTTGCTTGCAGTTTATGTCACTATATGATGGCATACATCAGTATATATGTCACTATTATAAATGATCTATACTGACTTAAAGCATTTTTTATATAAATATATCTAAGAATATAACTGACTTTTCGAGAAATATTTCTTCAATATTTTTAAAATTGGATTTTCTTTTTTACTCTCTCTCTATCTCTCTCTCTCTTTAGCAAATATTTTAAAGGCATTTAAAAAATTATAAACTTTTTCTTATCTTAATTAATATCCTTTTAAAATCTAAAAGAAGTATTCATAATAATTAAATTATTGTCAAATTAAAGCTATTCATTATAAACATGGCATTTCAATATTTGATTATCCATCTTCAATTAGCAATTATCTATTTATGTGGATAATTAAATTGACAAAGCGAATTTTTCTTCGATAGTAATCACATTAACGATTAATTCTATTTAAATTTCTCTAGAAAGAATTGAGGGAAATTCCATCTTTCATTAATATTAACGATCTTCTTGGATATAATGGATCATAACTAAATTAAAGAGGGGAGGGTTTATTATTATTTATCACAAAATTTCTACATTAAAGGTTAGCAAAACTCAATTTTTAACTCCAATTAAGGACAATGGAGACTTTTACAGAGCAACGAGGTATAAAAGAAAAAAAAAAAAAAATTGTAAATTGCAGTGGTCAGTGTCGGGATTTCGTTATTGAAGAAAAGTGTTTGCAGTGGTTCTCCAATTTCTGCAGCTTTGCAAACTCGAACAATCCTTCTTGCCAGATGAATGGATCAAATGCATTTCAATAAAAGTTGGAGGACGGATGGAAAGGAGAAGAAGCTACGATTGGTGACTCTAAATCTCGAATACTTTTTACGCTGAAAGAATCTTTAACCGTGGCTTTTCAGCGAACAAGACTTATCTTTATTTCTAAATCGATCAACTATCTCATTGAAAATTGTAGACATCATAAAACATTGAAGTATTGCACGCTTTCTTAAGTTTTATTGAACTGACAACAACACCGAATAGGTACTTGCTAGAAAGTTTTTAAGTCGTCCTCGATCATGCCAGTCAGCGATATAACATTATTCCTAAGTGCTTTTTCTATGTCCAGACTTAGTTTGTTATGAAAAAAAAAAGAGAACATAAAGATATTTTTCTTTTCTTTGAACCCTACGTTTAAGATTTCATTACTTTCTGAATAGATTAAAGAGTATATTTTCGATTTTTCTTCAAAGTTGCACAACTATTTAAACAAGGTATAAAATGCGAAAGATATTCCGAAAGCAATATTTTCCTCGACTCTACATACTATATATTCTACATTGAAAATTTTATTGTGGATATAAAAGCAATATAAATCAGAAATAGGAACAAGTTTTATGGACATATTTTATAAACGTGAATATAAAATTCATTTTCTGTGCAATAATAAATTTTCTCGCTCTTCTTAAACTTTCCCCCCCCCCGACTAAAAACCGAAATATTACAGGGGATAAATTTTTTAATTCCTTAATTTTTTAAACTTTTCGAATGTTGATGCATTGTAAATTCAATTAAAAAAGGTTTTCGTGAATAAAAAAAAATAAATCCTTTAGAAAAAAATGGCATTAAGAGGATATTAGTAGCCATCGAAAAATAGTTGATGCTAAGAAAATTTTACAATTAGGATAATATGGTAGGAAGAGTCGAAACTATTTTAGTTGATGATGGAGCTAATTATTGTAATTGAGGTTGGATGAAAAGTAGCGATAATTGGATAGACGATAAGTTTCCTAATTGTATAACTGATAAGCCCGACCATAACCTTATCTGGCAATGTATCAATGATTGGTCGCTTGTCATTAAATCGGATAGGCAAAACCGCCTGACTATACGTTTCCAAATTTAATGTGAATGCCATTAATGCACATAGAGTAATGTTCGTCTATTAACGGTGATGACTTTCTATCAGTTCTACTGTTTTTCGTATGACCATTTTATCTGCAGAATAATCGAAAATTTCGAGATATTGATATGCAGTGCGGTTGATGAAAGTCGCTTAATTTATAATATTATATTGTATCCGAACTGAATATTGGAAACATAATTAAAACTAAAAACAAATATGTTTTGGGTTAAGACTTCCGAAAGAAAAATTAATTAAAAGAGTTGCCTGAAATGATTTTAAATATTGTTAAATATTAGAAAAAAGTTTTTTAATTTTTTAAATAGTATAAAAGAAAAAAAAACGATTTTAAGTGGAAGAAAAACAAAATAGAAGGACAAGATTTTTGGAGGAAACGTCTTCATTCTTTCGTTGTGTTTTGCCCTTTTCTCCTAACATCTGTAATCTCCTTTCAGTCTCTGAAGACCGTCTGCTTGTCGAGATAAGGAGATTAGGCAGTTCGTTCATCTCTCTAAGCATTCTGGAAAATCTGCCGCAGCCAAGAGACGTTAAGTCTAATTACGATAGGCATGCTGACATCAAGTCGATGCTTCGACGACGGATGACGTAGCGACGTGTATATGTGTTTGGAGTTTGGTACTCAATACGCCATAACCGAACGTTGGTCGCAATGAATTGTGAGACGTCTGGGAAAAGGAGATAAGAAGCTGCTTGTTTTCTTTTTTCTAATGTCTTCATTTGGAGAAAAAGTGTTTTACTGTTTTACGAGACGGCCATCCTCTCGAGAGATATTAGTCACTAGTCTCATTTATTGGATTCAGATTTTTTAAAATTGCAATTGTTAAAACAAAGAAAAGGAAAAGACTTTTCGATCATATCCCGAGTTAAAGTCACTATTAAAGTTAAATTTATTCAAAAATATGAACGTATATATATATATATATTTTTAATTTCTTCTAGTAAGAATTTCTCAGTTTTATCTTTATTTCGCTTCACGAGTAAGCTTTTCAAATCGAGAAAAGTTTATATATAATCGTTATTAAGATTACGAAAAAATGCATACCTGACAGGGAGGAAGATTGGATGTGTCAATTCCAGGCTGAGGAGGGAGACGGATTGGATGATGATTGATGATCATATCATCATAGGTAACTCCGTTTGGATTAGGCAATTCACATCGTCCCGAAGTTTCCGTTTTCGTCGGTAGAAAATTCTGTACTTTCTTTTTATGTCTGAAAGCATTTTAAATGTATTATATTTCCGAATAAATCACAAATATTAAATTAGAAAAATGGAAAATATAATAGAAAGTTAATTAATTACGAAGAATCATGCTACCAATATCGAGAAAAGGAGGGAAGGAGGGAAACTCTTCTCTGTTGACTCTATTTAACTATATTTACGATAGCTATAACTTACGTCACTCGTGATTTCTAAACCAAAAACAGAAAACAATTGAAACGAAGGAGGGCGTGAATCAAGCTGTTTAAAGAATCTACAAAAGGAATTATTAGAAAAGTTTCTCTACTCGACTTTAACTTGGCGTGAGCAAAAGGAGTCACGCGCGAGAAAAGTAGCATATGATGTAATTCCGATTTGATGGAATTCGCTCCTTTAATTTTATGATATTTCGAGAAAAAAACTTCATTTTTCAAAATAGAGAATTTAAAATTTATTACAACAGAAATAAATTAATATTTTCGAAATTCACTTTTAACCCGATCAAATGCAATTAATATTACATTTATAATTTTATGCGAAAGTTCGCTACTTATTAAATTTTATCATTATTGTAAAATTAAGTGATTATTAAAGGATTATTATTTATGTAAAATTACTCAATAATTATTAAATATTCGTTAATGATATCCACAGGGATATATATTACAGTTTTATTTGTGTTAAATTATTATTACAGTACATATAAAATATTGAGAGAGGGGATTCATTTTTAACATTCTTTAATCGGTATTATTGTAGAATATATTCATATACTTGAATTTTTATATTTTATTACCTTGTTTTTTTTTTCTATTATATTAAATATTAAAATTGGATCTATGTTATACGATAATCAAAAAGAATAATATTGGTAAGTAAATACGGTTTGAAAATTAAATTTAGTTTTGTTTACTGTTTTACATTAATATAAAATAGCCTTTTATTACGAATGTTAAAGCACACAAAAATATTAAGATATTAAAAAAAATGAATAATATTTCAAAATGTGCTTATTAAAATTGGAATTTCTATGAATATTTTCTTAAGAATAACGATGGAATTTAAAGTATAGACATAACAAGAATGGTGGAAAGAAGGGGAAATTCTTTTAGTAAGCATATTTCGTTCTCTTCTATATATATATATGTAAGCCAAAACTGACGTTAATTAGCCAATTGTCGTTAAGATAACCATAACCTTTAGTAGTAATTAGTATTAAAAGTTTTATATCTATAATAAGGTCTAACCTATAGTATTTATACTCGTACTGTACATTTATTTTCATTTGAGTTATACGTAGATTAATGATATAACTATGCAAAATAAGGTTAATCTTAGAATTAGCGTTAATATTTAGTAATAAAAGTAATAAAATAAGCAGACACAATATGTATAAAGTCTGTAACAAAATAGATTATTTCATAAAATTAATAACATAATAACGAAAAAAAAAATTTGATAACTAAATCTAAAGATATTTTCAGAACTACAAATTATTCAATTTAAAAGAATTTATAATAAAAATTCAATAAAAACTCGGTTATCGAAGTTTTCTGTTTATAAACATACGCCTAATGTAGAATTCATCAAAAGGTGAAGTTTTAAAAGATGTTATCATAGAAGACGGTGGAGAATTATAATATATATATTTTCATAAGTTAAGTGATATTTTAAAAGTAAAATTTATGGAAACGTTCTCATTAAATGTAACATTTATTATTTAGAAGATTTTTATGATGCATAAAATAGTAATTCGCAAAAAGAAGTACGCTTTTTATTCAAGATACACCGATAAAAAAAATATGGAAATTGTGAAGAGTTCCATCCTGTAACCATCGTTTCCATCTTACAGGAACAACTTTTTCTGTTAACATTGTCACAACATCCCTCTCCTTCTCGTTCAACATAACCATATGCAGATGCGCTGAATAGAAATGGTATTGCTTGCATCTACTTAGAAAAATTCACTTTGTAAGCAAATGAGAATACATATATAGTAACTCGTAGCAATACACGAAACACCCCAGCTTAAAAAAATATTTAAAAAAAATTTTGTAAACTAACCAACAAATATAATTTTATTTTTATATCATTCTCTGTACAAGATTGCGTGGAAACTGAACATTTAACACTTTTTTTCTTCTTTTTTTTTTCTCTGTTATGTTTGAACGTAAACCAAACACTTCTAATGGTATTAAGGAGGATTTTATATTCATTCCTACAAGAAATACTTTTAATAAGATTATTGTGTAAAGAATAAATCACTGTTAAACTGTTTATAAAACAAAAAAAAAATGATATTATTCTATTTATATACTACACAGTGTTTCGATATTTTGAGAGATACTATCGCACTATTGTAAGAGCCACACTGGATGGGGGAATCTGCGAAAACCAATCTAGTGTGAAGTATAAGTATGGATTTTCTTGTTGAAGAAAATTGTAAAGACTTTTACCACTCACTCCAACTTGTGACAGTTCACTTATAGATTTCCTTCGACTAAGCTCAACACTGGACGATTTCAACTCTTAGAAGTAGGATGACTTCGGAGGTGGACTGACATTCGATCGATAGCCGACGGGATGGTAGAAATAAAGAATTTTAAATTTTTTTTCTATGCTTCATATTCTTTTCTTGACATTATCGGAAAACGTTTTCCTTAGCTAACCCGAGAAATCTGATCTCGGTTATAATAAGTGTTTCGATCGGGCCACCAAAGAAGTTAAAAAACTAAATTTATTATTATTTTTTTCTCTCTCCTCTTACTCTTTTAATAACAGAAGAAAAAAAAATTCTAAAATTTCCAACGCTATAAACCGTTTTATACTTTAGAAAATTTTTAATTAAGTTTAATATTTAAAAATTCACACAGAGTTAAGCTTATTATAAAAGCTTATAAAAAAATTAACATTTATTTAAACGGGAATGGGTTTAGTAATAATGAAATTAGCAATACCTAAAAACATCAAAAGTAATTATAAATAAATTTAATTAGATAGGAAAAAAACACACTAAACACTTTATAAGACTAAATTATCGTGTTACCGAATTAATTCATAATAAAAATCTCATTAAAGGCTATTTTCTGAATGTGAATTTCTTTTGATCTATTTATCTCAGCTTTGTGTTTATTTTTCACATCCCGCTACCCTCATAAAAAGTATTACAATAAAGGGAAACATTTAACAATATTTTTTAGATAGTAAGAAAAGAAATAGGAAATTAAGAATATAGAGACATTTGTAAATTCCTAAGGTCGTCGACCTCATCTCTTAGTTTAAAACTGAGGTCAAATTGACTTTGTGTGTGTCTAACAGATTGAAGTAGCCGTTAAATTATGCAGTAAATAGCTGGAGAGTAACTGCTGAATCATGACGTGAATAATTGATTGTGTTAGCTTATCTTCACCCCTTGCATTTCCCCTTCTTCACAACATAAACCTCTTATTTTTTCAATTTCTTTGAAGAAGGCCAATTAATTCCGAACATCGTGTTTATTATCTTTTTCCTTGCACAACTCTCTGTGTTTCTGTAAAGATGATTTTTCATCTTTTCGATGTTGCCAATATATAAAATTACATTTATGAATCGTGTTGTTGCACTTTACGATTCTTTCAATTTATTAAAGTCTTTTAATTAATTAAATTATGAAGAAAATTCAACAGATTTTTTAGTTTTTGTAGAAAGTTTAAAATATGAAATTGTCACGAAATTCTACTTTCGTTTTTAACAATAACAAAGCTGTTTATTGTCTAAGGAATATCCTTTCTCTCTCGTTTTTTGTAGTATTTACAACACGCTGTAGACACATTTTAAAAACAAGAATTGCTTACTGTAAACTGTTTAGGTTACTATTTTTAAAAACTATGAATTTTATAGCCAAATAACATTAAATATTACAAAAGGTTGTGACTTGTACTATACATTAAAATTTAGAAAATGTTAAGAATACAAAATTAATGCGGATAAAAATAGGTTTAAAATTAAAAATTGACAGATCATATATGAGGATAACAAATGATCATGGTTTCTTTGTTGTGGAGAAAGCAGATCGGTACCTCATTGACGTTCAAGTCTTGTGTCGACTACACGATTGTCGACGCCAGTCCGTCTGATACAGACTGTGTTCATAAAGGAGAGACATTAGTTCCCCTAGCGTGTGTTCAGAAACCCGCAGTACACGAACCAAACCGATTTACCCTTTGTCTCATCGCGAGTTCTAGTTGATGCGTTTGTAGTAATTCTATACATTTATATTTATTATATTTTCCTCTACTTACTCATTTTTTTTTTCTCTTCAAATGCAAATGCAACTATTTCGGATTTTGCATTAACGAACAATTTTATCATTAAATTAATAATAAGAACATTATTTCTCTCGGTTAATTTTCTTCGCGTTAATTATTCTTAATAACGTTTATTAATGTGGATTCGCCTAATTGTTCCACTCGTGTATTCATTAAATATTAAATTGTTACGTATATTTAAAAATTTTAAATGTTTTCATTCGTGCAAAAAATTATTTTTTGTCATATCTTTTAAACGGCACATAAACTTTTACACTGGTAAATACGTTGATATTGAGTACAGTTATATCTAAATTTCATCTTGTAGCACCATGAAAATATTTTTCTCTACCATTTCTCATTCTTTTTTTTTTAATTTTATATCAAGGAGTTTATCAAAAGTAAAAAAGTTGGCAGCAACAGAACTCAAATCAATCCATTTACCCGAAACAAGGGGAGAGTCTAACACTGCCTCTTTTAGACTCATCTAGTCACGAAAGAAGCCGCATCCTTTAAATCATTAATCCTTTTCCATCCTAACAGATTGCGATACTTTTTAGATATAACTACTTTATCCTGTATACTGTCAAAATTAATTTCTGTTTTTCCTTTTTCTTTTGAAGATTTTACTCTTAGTCAATTTGTTCTTTTGGTATTACTCTTTAATATGTCGACATTTCAAAGGCAGATTTAGATACTTTTTACTCAATACTTTATATAAACACTGTCTGATAGAAAATAGGCTTATCTTCTTTACTTTTTTTAATCATCAAAAGGAAAATTTTATAATATATATATATATATTTTATAAAGTTCTTTTTACTCACATAATTGACGAAAGCTTGCAATAGAGATTTCTCCCTTAAGTTAATACAATTTTATAATAAATTTCAACAATTAAGACAAAATTGAAGCACTTTTCTATACTTCTATTTTTTAAAATGTTTCTATTAATCTCCTATTTAGTTAATTATATAAATTAAAAACGAGTTAAGTAGATATTAACTGACGACAGTTATAAATATTAAAATGAGCCACGTAATATTTTAAAGTAAAAATATCGTCGACCACAATACATAAAAATCGAAATATTTTTAAAATATGATAAGAATGCATTGGATAACAAATTAGCATATAGACTTCTGACTTATTTTTACTGAAATATTTAAAAAAAAAGGCAATAAGCTTGCGTGTAACTCGTAAGATTAGAAAAAAGTCACGCGATGCTGCATTTTCTTATTATAGTTAATATGTATCCACGTGTGTTTTTGTGAGAGATGAATCTCATTGCTCTAAGAAAAAGCAATAATAAAACTTCTTTTGATTGCTATCTACTCATACATTAAGCAATTTTTATAAACATGCAAAATACGAAAAAAAAAATATATATATATAATCCTGCTTTTTTTATATTCATAAAGTTTAAAACTACTTTAAAATTTTATGATAACGAAATACTTTCCTTATTTTCTACGTGTTTAAACAATAAATGATTAACGTCATTACCATAAATATGTAATATTTTAATACTAAGATTAGCCAAGAATTTAGATAATTAGTGAAATAATTTATTATATTAAATTCGTAGATAATAAACAAAAGAAAAATTCTATATTAATAATATTATTATTATAATGAAAGTTTAGATAATAAAACATATTTATTAAAAAGAAAATTAAAAATCTATAAATTTATATTAAAAATAGTTTCAGTAATTGTTCATTAAATTTTTCGCATTAATTTATTTTGATAATAAAAGCTAGCACCTACTTAATCTTGTAATCATTTGTAAAGAAAGAATGTTATCAGCAGAATGCATATTATTGATTATGGTCCAAATGAAGTGTTTGACTGATTAATGGCATGGCTTTGCTGACTCTATACATAAATTAAACTGCTTTAAAGAATAAAATTTATATTAAAAGCTACAAATTTTCTGTTTGTCATCTCATTTCAAACGTTTTAATAGCTAAATTAACATCAAAAATATAAAATTAATAATTCAATTGATATATGTCCAAATCACATGATATAATAATTGTTTCTAATTCATATCGAATGCAAGTTGCTTTACCGAGAACATTAATTATGTAAAAATAACGAAAGTCATATCTTCAGATAAGTCTAAATTTTCCATTAATGTTAAATGATAAAAAATGAAGGGGAAAAAACCCATAAAGATTGCACGATTAAAGCGAATTCCAATTGCATTGACCGACCAACTGACAACTGTAATAAATCTGATAAAGTAGCTTTTATTAGATTAAAATGAATAATTTATATAATATAGAATCAACTATATAAATTAAATTAGTTTAATATATGATAATTACAGTTATATATATATATATATATAACTTTAACGATTTAATGTATTGAATTTAATCTTCTACTTTAAAAATGTCTTAAATATATTGTATAAAAATATTATTATTATATTTAATAGGTAACACGATATGGTTAGTAGTTACTATTCTTGATAAGCACATAGAGAAGGTTAAGGAAAGGAGGGAAGATGCAGGAATTTTATCTCTGGGGGTGTAAACCACATGTGATGGAAGTATCGATTGAGAACTTCCACCTGGGGCACACATTGCTTAGTTCCATCTAATGATTAAATATTTAAGACATAGGAGTATATTAAAGTAAATATTTTATTTGAAGGGGTTGATGTCTTCTTGCCGGAATAAGGACAGAATTTCTTGACAGAAATAAATAGGACTGACTATGTATGGATTGCAATCTGTCAATTATCCATGTCTATTCCATATGCCAGATAATTAGCATTTCCAGTAACTATAATTACGTCGTTTCATAAAGGATATTTTGTATATATTTTCGAAATTAATGTTGATAAACTCCGTATTGCATCATTCGATTATAGTTCGGTACTTAGCTAATAAATTTATTCATAGTTATGACTACAACGAGTGCCTAACAAGATGCACGAAACATTACAAGTTAAAACCAATATTATAAATATTTTATTCGTTCCGATTTAAGTAAACATTTCGAAATAGTCCATTATAAGGTTTACAAGTTTATCTAAACATAATTTAATAATAAAAAAAACATTAATTATTATTTACTTTCCAACACGCGGTAATTTCTTAATTCGCTCTTAATTATCTGTGTTACTTAAAATATTTAAATAATTAATATTCATCAATATCGAAGCTTTGATCTTTAGTTAGCGACAGAATATAAAATTTCTTGCGATTTTAATAGATGGATTCATTTAAGAAGAATAAACTGTAGAAGAGTTAATAGTGATTGTCACCAATTTACTTCGTTACAAAATCACTCGTAGTTCACAGGTCGAAGTGGCTCACAACCAATTAAACCCATTTATATAGGCATTCGTCCAACTTGTCCGAAAGTCAATTTTGATTTTCCTTTTAGCTCCATCAACCGACTAATTCAACGATAATTATCGCTGCTGACGTTAGCATTTTTAAAATCACTTCTCCTACTTAAAACAGCGAATGGAAGGACGATTCCTTTCGACTATTACGTTTTTTTTTTATGACAAATGGTAATTGTTAATAGTTCTCCTAATTATAATTTTTTATATCTTTACTTCATGACAAATAAATTAAAATACACGTTTTGTGGAATGAGATAATTTGCAGATCCTGACGTCCGTCGTCTTCCGTTTATAAAAACATGAGATGGCAAATATTTGTAAACAGGAAAAAGTCGGTATTTTCGTTCTAAGACAATCTCAAGGAACAGGAGGGGAAGTAGCACAGATGGAGTCGTAATGGGGATCGATATTTGCCGTGCGTGACCGTCATTTACGGTCCCACCCCCTCTCTCGCAGATTTATAGACATCATTAAAATCCTCCCCGCCAGAAGGGGTGGGGCACGTCACCCATTGATTCGGCATAGCTGGAAGAGTTCATTAGTCCGACCACAATGACGTAGTACTGACAGGACCAATCATGTAAGGAATAAAAAAAAAATCGAAAACACGTCTGCATTTTTTTTAATCGTCACGTTTTCGATCAGTTCAGATTTCGATTCGTTTTTATAAATTTTTAAATAGTCTGATCCATTATTAGAATGTATTTAAACTTTCATAAAATGTAGGGTGGATAGTTGTTAAGGCTCGAACCGACTGATGGTAGGGGAAGCTAGACGACAAGTCCGGAGAGGTTGATGTCGATTTGGTGTGCCTGAAACATCGATCACATTGATGGATGCGAAGCATGTTAGCGACGGGGTGGATAGCTTTTCTCCGCCCTCATCTCTATCGTCTTTCTCCCATCTCCTCCTAATTAATGATGCATTCATTCTCTTGCCTATTGTATTGGAATTTCTCTGGAAACCGCATCCATGGTCAAGAATCACTGCATAAATTTCCTAAAAATCGTCCCTTAAAACGATTTTAAACACGTGGCCCAAACACAAAAACGAGTAAGTAATTTCCCCTGGTTAGATAAGGCCAATGTTTTTTCGTGCAGTAACGATTTTCACACCTGATTCACCACGTTTGTTTTACGCTGACGTCGAAGCCCTTGGAGTGTAGCTATACCGCAAGGCCTGGCAGTTGATGGGACCAAGTGCGAAAATCACTTCTAATCACTTCAACCGTCGATGTTCTTCGCATATGCTTGAATGGCTTCGTCTCAGTCATGTGAACGACAGGCTCTAGTAATTAGTTGGTCGCCTAGCAACAAGGAACTGAAACCTCACCTCTTTCAAATCCCCTTCAATACTTTCACTTTTATCGGAATCGATTTGTAATTTTTTTTTTCCTCTCTTTTCCTCCCCGAAATTCTTTTCTAAAAAATAATTATTAACCAAAATTTTGTTTCTTTTAAATATCTCCTTAATCTAATTAACGATTAAATAACACAAAAGTGTAATGAAGGGAGGAGAGAGATAGAGAGAGAGAGAGGGAGAGAGGAAAACTAATGTTTCTATTTCCGTTTTAGCTTTCTTAATGATCAGGGGCGTCGACCTCATTTATAGGGAAGCTGGAATTTCTCACCATGGATGAGATCTTCCTTCCACTTATCATGCGTATCCAGATCCTAGATAAACACTGTCATGCAAAATACTTCGAAAAGCTTTCACTCACGTGGTTTTTACTGTTGCTCATGCGTATTTTCAAAAAATAATATTGGCCCATTGCCAAAATTTGTTTATTTTTACACGGTTTTGTATTTTCAATTTGAAAGAAAAAGGCTTTCTTGTTAGAACATTATAGATTTATTTGAATTTCAATACTGATGTTCTCTTCGTTATATCACTTTAATACTGATCGAAAAATAACATTTAGATATAAATTTTAATAAATATCGATCGAATAATATTTCTTCTATCATACGTATACGTATGAATAAGTAAAATATACCGAAGAATAAATAATAAAAACTTATTTTTACCCAGTAATTGTGCAACTTACCAGTATATGTCCATAAATCTGATTAGTTAGATGAAGTAACTAAACATCAGATGAGAGGTCGAGAACCGACGGTTTTTAATTAGAAAACCTCAGGTATGTTAATTAAAATAAGAAAAAAAAATTAAAAAATTTGATGATGTAACAATAATCATTCCGTTTTTAATCACTGTTTTACTTAATTTTTTTTTGTCAATAAATTTTTTTAATAAATACCAGAGCAGAATAACGGGCAAAAGTTTTAATACAATTAAAAAATATAACAAAATATGTTTTAATTTAAATCAGTTAATCGAAAAAAAAAACACACACACACACAGGTTACATTAATAAATTAAATTCTTGTATAGTGTATTTGTTTAAGTACGTTAGTAAAAACGTCGATAAACAGTTATAAGTTTGTTTTTTATTATATAAAAATGCATTCTACGTTCCTAAAAGTTTACTTTTTAATTTATTTATTTCCTGATTTAGGTTTTGTATCTAAATATTTTCTTCATCCTACTCTAGATAATAGATTTGAAAAAACAAATAAATAAACAAAAATTACATAAAGTATTTACATTCACTCCCTTTATTTTCATAGGATTATGTTTATCTCTTTATTATCTTTGCTTACTTTTTATATAGCTAATATCGATTACTTCTTTATCCATCATAACTGATAATTTTTACAATAAACAGTAACTCGAACTTAATTCGAATTCAAGAGAAATCTCATTAGTACTGATTTATATTTTAAAATTTTATGAAAATTTATATCCTTTTTAATGGCATTATTATCAAATTTAAGAGGAAACTTTCAAGATTAGCTAAATTTTCTTTAATTTATTAACAGAGCATGGATTTATTTTTCTCTCAGTAAAGAGATTTATTACGAAATTTTACATTCAAAAGAAATGTATTTTTTTTTTAATTCAAAAAAAAAAAATTCAAATGTATAAGCAAAAAATTCAAAACAAGTTTCTCATGAATATTAAATAAATGCCTTGCTAGATAAGATAAATTTTATATAAATTCAACTTTTCCTTCTCATTTTTATTAAAAATACATTTTAAAAGAATATAAAAATATGATTTCCACTTTTTATTAGAAGTAATATATATATATTTTTAAAAATATTTTGATTTTTAATAAACCATTTTAAAGCAATTTAAATGAAAAACACACAAAAATAGATTCCCCAGACGTTTTTCAACTTCAAGTCTTAAATCCTAGTTGCGAGTTATATAAATAATTTAATGTATTAGAAACGATTCAAACATTAAATCACGAACTAAAAAATATAAAAAAAAACGTTTATCATTGTCAGAATTTAGAATTAATTAATGAAATTACATATATAATTACTTAAAATTTATAGAATTTTAAAAGATAATTAAGCATCTCTTCCCTCGTTACAACGTCTCGTAAGCGCAAAAAAATCTAGTTATAAAATATCTTCTTTTCAATTTATTTACAATTTTAGTTTACTTTGATGTCTTATTATGGAAACCAGTCCATCTGCAGAAGCTATTTAATAATATAAAAAAAAAAAAAGTTTCTCTTTCTAGATCACAATCGAATCTGCAGCTTCGTCCTTTCATGTTGCTTGCAACATTGATATTCCTTATATGTCGCATTGCTAAACTGTATTCTGGGCGACAAACAGACTGAGTGACAGGAATTTATCACACCATCTTTCTAGATAATCGATAACATTCTTCGTTACCGTATCGATATTATGATATTTCTCACAATACAAAGAACAGAAACTAAATTTAACTTTTAATAAAAATCGAAAATTGTTCGCAATTTTACTACACGAAATTATTCTAGCGTAGGAAGAAAGAAAGAAAGAAAGGCACATTGGTGTATTACTGATCAATATGGTTTATTTGTTGGCTTGATTTAATCAAATGGGTTTTTGCAAGTTGATAGGGAGAAGAAATTAAAACTCTACTTAATACTTGAGTCGTTTATCCTAAATAAAAGCGATTTCACTTATTTATTTTGTTTTTTTATAAAATACAGTAAATGGTTTCAGATTTAAAAAAAATAATATAAATTTATTTCTATGATTGAAAGTGAAAATTGAGAAGATTTGAAAAAAAAGAAAGATAAAAAATAATTTAAAAATTTTTTTCTTTCAGTATTAACAATAAAGAAAAAACGACGACGAAAAGCGAGAATTTATTAATTTTATCTCTCAAGATTACAGAAAATAAATTTCTTATTCTTTCCTTAAAGATATCCGATAAAGAAAATTTTAATCGGATGATGTATTTCGTTCCAGTTTAGCTTTCGATCTTTCATTTCTCTACCGCATCCCGGATCAAAATCGAGGAAAAGCATAGAGACGAACACCTTTTCTATCCATCCTTCTATCGATGCCAATACTGATATAACAGTCGATTATGATAAAAATCCATCAAGATAGTGAAAAATAAGATTGAAAATTCCACAACTGATTATATCCAACAAATTGCTTCTACTAACTTCTAAGAGATTGAAAGTAATGACTCGAAATGAGACAAGAAACTTATCTAATACATTAGAAGGTGACAGTTTATTACAGAAAGGAAACAAATTATCTAGAAATATAATTTATAAAACTTACTCTTTTTTTTTTTTTCATTCTACAACGAAAATATTACACATTACATCGGATTTAAGCGTCATTTTAGAGAGTAAGACATTGTAGTACGTCTCCATTTAGCAGATTACACGTGTATCCTAATCGTATTGTAAGAGACGATCAAGTATGCCAATCACACAAAGTCTATTTTTCTTTAGTTCTATTCAACAAATGTTCCGTTGTCGAGTTGATTAAAGTACATTCATTTAATTGTTTCAAGTACCTTTAGGAATTCCATTATTAATTGAATGATTTAGAGAGTTAACGTCATTCTTATCAACTAATCTATAATTATGTATACACTATACAAGCAAAGAAAAAAAAGAGAGAGAGAGAGAAAATAAATAATTTTTGAAAATCTTTAACGTTTTTTCTAATTAAAAAGTAAATATGTTCATTAGAAAGAAAAATTTAATTTTAAAAAGTTTAAAGATAATTATCATAACTAATTGGAAATTAGAAAATATCGATTCAAATGTTGTAATTAGTACGAGCTGTTACTAAAAGTGCGTATCGATCGTTTAAAAGATGAAAACCTTAGCTATAAATTTATATAAAACAAGTAAAAAGATTTATTTATACCATAAATAATACTAATTGAGATATAAAAGACTTTCTTTAAAAAATTTTTCAAGATAAAAATATGGTCTTTTAACTTGTTTACAATTGCTTTAGAAGATAGATAATATCTATATTATTTTAAGTAAAATAACTCGGAGGTGTTTATTAAATTAATTATGTTTAATTTTGATAATTATTCTACTAACGAGCTTTGTAAGATTACGTTTAAAATTTACGTAAACATATCTATAAACGAAACACAGTACAATTATTTAATATAGAAAAAATAATTGATAAAAAATAAATGATTTAATTAATGACATTAACAAATAATAATAATTCATTTTTTTTCTAAATTTTACTCAAACATTCAATTAATTTCAGTGATTTGCTTTAAGAAAATAAAATTTTAATTATTCCTATAATAAAGACCGGCTGCGATTTTAACTAATTTTCTTCCTTGTTTCACATTACTCCTGCAGTTTAAAATTGCAATTTTGTCTCTCTCTCTCTCTTTCTTTTTCTTGGAGATTTTTCTTAATTTATTTTTCTGGGATATTTCGATCTCTCGACTGTGAAGCATCTCGATCTGGCATGTTACGGATTTTTGACGTGAATCGGTAGAGCAGAAGGACTGTTGGGCCACTCCTTGACTAGCCCAACCGTATAATCACGATCTTATTCTAGTGTCCATCACATTCTTCTATTCTTCTTCTCCTCCCTCATGCGAGTTATCGACTAAAGAAAAAAATTCCTCTTTCTGACTTATGGATGTTGCCTCTGCTTCTATCGAGTCTTTTTAAACGTTGTGTGTCTTTTATGTTTATTCACCAATTTTATTATCTTCTTCTCATAACGTTATTCCAAAACAACTTAAAATGTTAAATCACTATTAAAATAAACGATGCGTATTTTAAAAATTATCCTTTTTTTATATTATTTTCGGGCTAATTATTTAATAGAATATTACTGAATCTGCAGATCGTGCACTATAATATTCAGGCTAAAATATAAAAAAAAATATGTATAATTTAATAGTTACTAAGTCGTATTTAATGACGTTTTACCACAAAACTTGGCGTGAATGATATCATGCGCCATCTCCAAATCATTAGTTATTCAAGATTAAATAACTTCAAACTATTTAAACGTCATTAACTATTTTTACAGAACAAAAAAAAGATATATTGCCATCTTTCTGTTCTATAAAAATAGATAATTGTATTTAAATTCCTACATATTACATTATACAACTGTAGTTAATGGCCTTACATAAAACTGCAATACTATAATATATTACTTACCTCGTAATATATATTATAAACCTTTAATGATATTTAAATTGCACAAAAATTATCGCAAATTACGTAAAAATCAAAAGCTGTATTATATCAAATTAACAGTCTCTAAACAGTTTTTTTCCCCTAGTAAACGTCTCAAGTGTATAGAGAAAGACCAGAGAGGAGAAGGTGAAGAGGGAGAGCACGAAAAAGATGGGATGAGGATGTAGAAGATGATTTGAGAAGGATGGGTGTGAGCTGCTGGAGAAGGAAGGCTCAAAATAGAGGGGAATGGCTGAAAATCCTGGATGAGGCCAAGGTCCTGCAAGGACTATGAGGGCCAGAGAGAAAAAGAAGAAGTAAACGAATATGATAAATTCTGTGATAAATATTTAACATTATATAATTATAATTCTACGTGTTTACCCATAAAATTTTGGTATTTTGTTTAGGAATTTTCCTAAATTTCTTGTAAATTGATTTTATTTGTTATTATTGTATTAACTTTAAAATGACAACTTCCATAAAGTGGTCCATATTGGTAAGTCGTAACACCATCGGCTATACCTAATTACAAGCACTATATGATCTATAATATTGATTAGAGAATATCATAAAATATGTATGGTGGGGTGACTAAATCATTACTTGGCCTGAATTATTCTATACTTAGGACATATTAAGCACGCGGCTATATAATAGAATAGACGTTAATAGTCTATACACCAGACAATAGTTGTAATGGTAGATTAAATTATTTATGCTAACGAGCCTGCTTTATTAATTTTGTTCGTTTTACACATTACTTAGTTATATTTTGAGGCATTCGAGCAGAAGTTTAATTTTGAAACGAATTTTAATAATAACGATACAGTGCATAGCGGTAGACCAATATTTAGTTCTCTCGCAGCCTGTATAAATTCTGATGTATCGTAAGATGTTTACATAACTGTAGAAAATAATCTGCAGAATGTTTGTCTAACTGCATGCATGAAATGCAGATCCATGATGTGCATATGAATGGAACTTAATACGAGTTTAAGGTACTACCCTGTTACAAATTTTCTGCACGCATGTTTCTAGGCGTGGTTTGTTTTTTCGATTTTTATACCAGTATATGGAAATCTTAACATATTTCTATGGTTTAAATTAAGATTTTTCGGACAGTAATTCTGTAGAGAGAATGTATTAACTAGTAAAATATAGAATTACGACCCGAAGGAAAGTGTAAATTGCCATTAAAACTAATACCTTATTAGTTTACATTAACTTGATGGTTTACGTCTTTAACTTCTTCGAGCCATCAAAACATGTTTGAGAAAATTCGTTCGAGGCCGGTTGGTCCAATTACGATCGTTAACGTTCATCTTACAAGTAAGGAAGGAGGAAGGAGGCTTGGCATTGGTCTTTACGTGTTATCTCTAGCGGAAATGACGTCACGCCGAGTAGAACGACACTCCCTGGGGGTACGATAAGAGCGCGTTCCACGCCCTGAAGGTCCCAGTTTGGGTAATGAATTAATTAGCACAAAGTTTCCCAATTAAGTTGACATAGAGGGAGAAAAGAATGCTGTGAGACGGATCGATGTAGTGTCGAATTACTAAGAGGCGCCAGTCGAACTGGACCAAAGGCGGCAGTCCACTTCAGTTCAACTAAAATATATATTATCGTCAAGAAATTATTGAGTTTTACATTATGTACGTAATGAGATAACTCTAATTAAGTTAATTGTCTCGCACTTTGAACTCCATCAGCATCAGTAACATTAATCTCGACAATTCGAGGTGTGCTTAATGTTCTGTCACCGAGTCAGCATGATGAAATATTTTAAATACAATTACAGATAACTTTCTACTTTGAAATCTCCATAGCAGATGGTTTTATAATGGCTCGTGTATTTTCAAACATCTCGATTCTCCGACCGAAGAGCGGGTCCATGTTTATTGAAACTGCATCTGTCGACATCACACACCCGTTGCTATAGTTACTTGAGGTCGTTTCATTCATAATCAATGAGTGACGTCACAGTTGCGTCACTGTCTTGACGATTCTATTTATGATTTTTATATTACTATATTTATAAATATTATTGTTATTTATATATACTTATACGTGTGTATCTATTTCCCATTGTTAAATGTTTCATGAACGACATGTGGTCTCTGTTTATAGTTACCTTTCCACAATTGCTATTTTAACAATGGAATAACAATTTTAAATTCCAAACTGAGCTATTGATTTTTTAAAATATAGAGATAAACAATAAATATAAAGTATTAATAGATGATAATTACAATGATAAAGTACACATATTGTGCTTTCATTTAATACAATTGAACTGTATATATTGTTTAGAAATTGAAAAAATACAATAGAATTTAAAATTGTTTAAACAATTTATCGAATGTTATTTTTTATAAAAAGAATTAAGTTGTTTTAGAAGTTATAATATTTTCGATCGAATATATATATATATATATACATTTATATTTTAAACTAAACTTTTACTTGTATATAGCCTTGGGGAATTTATTGAATAGTCTAAGATGTCATCATTTGTCGCTCTTGTCAACTGACATTGGATTGCACTCGCTTCGATAAACTTTAATGCAGCATATTATTGCATAGATAGAGCGTAATATTCTTTTTTTCAAAACTATTTATGTTATTTACAATTTTAATTTCCACTGGTTTAAACGTTCCTCTTCGATAATATAACATCCAATAGAATTTCGCGTATTATTCTGATCAGTTAGAATTCAAAGAATTCACTTTATTTTACAAGAATAAACTTACCTCCAAAAGATGTAAGTGGCAACAAGAAGTGCAACGACTATTACGGACGAACACACTGTTAAGATAGGGAGCAGTGGAAAGCTAGGAGGGGTGTATATTTCTCGGACTGGTTCCATTCTGCAATTGTGGAGTTCGTATTCGTAACCTGTCTTGCATTCCTCCAGAGATGCGGGAGCGGGGGGAGGCGGAAGAGCAAACTGAGGAGGAGGAGGAGGATCCGGGCAGTCGCACGAATCCGCATCTTCTTCCCATCGTGCACTGCTGCGATCCATCTTCCAGATCCAAAAGCTTAAAAGATTCATAAAGAAAATTTAAATTTTTTTTTTTAAATTAAATTTGAGAGGAACTTTTAATAAAATTTAATTAACTATTAAAATAAGATTGTTTAGTCGCTAAGATATTTATATCGGCTATAAAAAAAAGAAGAACTGACGTAACACATTCTTGCTATAGTTGTCAGGAAGGATATTCTGATAAGGATGATTTAATAGACTTTTTAAAAGAAATTTCCTTATAAGACCATTATAAATAATTCCACTATTTAATAAAAACCCGTCAGTGACATGATAATGCATGATACCGATCCATTACTCAACTAGTAAGCTAAAAATGCGAAATTGCAAAGAAAGCATTTGATGGAAACCGGATGAAATTGGTAGTGTACATATTCTTCAATCCCAAACGCAAAATGAAGTGGTTGGAACCGTCAGAACAGAATGTATAATATATTCTTAACA
Organism: Centruroides vittatus; assembly: GCF_030686945.1. Taxonomy (NCBI): domain Eukaryota; kingdom Metazoa; phylum Arthropoda; class Arachnida; order Scorpiones; family Buthidae; genus Centruroides; species Centruroides vittatus. The sequence goes on from NW_027122715.1 coordinate 1,868,159, forward strand.
GTTATTAGTATTCGGTGTCGGAAATGCTATTTTCCTAGAAGAACATCTGTCATGGATCCGTGTCGTTTGACACATTCCTATTCTAGAAGCAGCTTCTCAATCTCTCGCTTGTAGCGACAGTGATCAATCACTAAAGAAGTCGCAGTGCTTATCTTGAAGCCAAAAAACACTCTGAGCAAAGACGAAGAGTAAAACATATTCTCGGCTTTAAGCCAGTTGAGCATCTCAGGAGAAGTCTTTAGACACGGTTTGTCTTTTCATTTCGCGCTAGGATGGATCTCAGTACAGCAATTAATTAAAGGTGATTAAAGAAGTGATTAAGGAACTTTCTTTACAAAGCTCTTTCTCTCTCCAATCACAAATTTATAAATTACACAAAACTCTTCCCTGGCTTTATCAAGAAACAATAGATTTAAACAAAGGTTTTTAAAATATAATAGAAATATGTTTAATAAAAATCGAATTTTTTAAATTGTAAGACTTTAGAAAATACACGCTTTTTACATCCTCTATTTAATATATTAAAATGTTTTATATATATATATATATATTACAAATAATTGAATTTTTCAAATAAATTTGCATTTATCGTTTGAAAAACCAACAAAAATATTAAATTTTTAATTAAAAAAATTGATTTATTCAAGACTCGAGTTTAAAAATATCAGGATAAAGAACCTAATAATTTTTATTTATAAATAAAATTCACAAAAATGTAAATATTTGTCAAACATTGCAGCATACTTTTTGTATATTTTTCTCTCTCTAAAAAAGAAAAAAAACAGAAAAAAATAGTTAAATTGCATCTCCGTAAATAATATATATATATATATATATATATAAATTCGAATTTGTTTTCATATTATGTTTATTTTTTCAATTTTTTAAAATAAAATTACTTATTCATATTAAAAATTATAAATTAAAGATAACGTATGATGAAGGAAAAAAAAAAAAGAAAAGATTTTTCTTTAAAACTGCATAATTCACAATAAAAAATGTAAAATTTATTTAATAATAATATTTCTTTTTACAAAAAGAAAACAAAAATATATATATGCATATTTTATCATTAAAAACACCATTTTAATTAAATATAAATTTATCAAAATAAATTTTTATTTGTTCCAATTTACGGAATTTTTAAATTAAATTTAATTAAAACGACGTTTCTACAAAATTACAAAAAAAGTACCTTGTTTGCTTTCAAATAATATAATTAAATTTAATAGCAACGACAACAACAACAATAATAATAATAATAATAATATAAAACGTGTAAAAATGATTTAAAAAAAAAAGCTAATAATAAAATTTGTATATAAAAATAAAAATAATAATAATAATAATAAACAAATTCAGAAAATTCCCTTTCAAAATGATAACAATCTCAGAGTTAATTTTTAAATTTTAAATTACAAATTTAACAAGAAATATATTTTATTATTGAATTATTTATTATTAAATTATAAATAACTTTTAAATTTTTTTTTTTCTCCTTCTTCTCCAATAGTCTGTACGGACTTAAATTGCCCTATTCTCGAGTTTGAATGGTGTATACTGTAAACAGAAAAACGATATATCAACTAACCCAATTATCTAAGTGCCATTCTACAAGTGTGTATGTTTTTTTTTTAAAAAAAAAGACAAGAAAAGTAAAGAAACAAAAGAGGGACAAAAACTATAAGTTCTATTTTTTGACAATCCTTCGTTGATGTCAGCCAATTACAACCAAAAAATGTCATTCGTCCTTATTGAAGCAGAAATACCATCTCATAGAAAACGTTATTCTTTTATAAGTTGCACACACTTCTGTTTCCTCTCTCCTGTTTTCTTTATTTTTTCCCCTACTCTTCTGCTATTTTTTTATTTTTTTAGCCACTTGTATTATATAAATTACAATTCTGATATTATCTATTTCTATATTCTAGTCAAACAATCTTATAAACACAATTTTTTCCACGCTTAAAATGGTTGGTTAGCATCAAGCATATCACACGCCCATTCGACTAATAGAAAACGAGATTAGAATGGATGTTACGCAAATTTTGCAGATTATCATAATTTGACAAGCTAGAATAAATTGCACAGTAATCTGAATTATTCTAGAATATCCTTTTACGTATTATTATAGGATTAATGGAATTGGAAAATCGTTAGGCATTTTACTGATTTAAATATCTTGTTTGCCTTAAAGGAATATTAAGTGAGAGAAGTAACATTTAATGTAATAATATATTTATGAAGTTTTTAATTATTTGTTTTATTTAGTGATAAAATTTATGTTTTAAAACTTTTCTTTTTTATTTATGCTTGCATTTGTTCGTTAAAATTAACTATACGAAAATATTTATTCAATGGTTGTAGAGACGTGCATAAAATTAAATACCTTTAAGATAATGGCTTTTATATCAAAATAAATAGCCTGAAGTATGTTTTCCCGTATCAAATATGATGTTTATAGCCGAAAAATGCACTGGTTTTAATATTTTATCTTTAAAAAAATCTTTAAAGTTATTTTTAACATCACTTACGTCAAGGTTCGATGGTAACTTTATATAATATATATATACACCATATATAAAAATTGTATGTGTATATATATATACACCTATACATTTTTTAAAGAAACTTAAAAACAAAACAAGTTTTTAAATCACATTACAGCATAAAAATCGAAGAAATTTATGCAGATATTCTTTGTTTAGGATCCGTTGTTTTTCTTTAATATTTATATGATACACATCTTAAGCATAAATATTATTTAATAATCCCGGAGTGGAACATGTTGCTATCGATTGACATAAATGGATCGAACACCTTAGAAATTTGAGGCTAGTATTATGGAGAAAAAAGATAAGAAGCAAGAGCCAGGACAGGATCTTCCTTAATATCTACCGCTATCAGCTTTCCAGACATAAATGATTTCTATTTATCCACTTTACTATTAACCAATGGAGTGGTATACATCGAGATATTACAGATTCAATTATTATGGATAATGGATAAAGGCGTCACTTATATAAAATAGGCTATTTAGATATAGGTTATTATTAAGAATGTATCAAAAAATTTCTTCAAATATTTTTCTAATAGAGAAATTTTTCTTTAATGATAAATAGCCACACGTCTTTAATTTTTTTTTATTTAACTGAGTTATTTTGAGGTTAATACCCTAAATCGCTTACTTTGCCAAATGGGTCATGAAATTTTTAAAAGTACTTTAACCGATCGATAGAGGTGTCCGCAATAAATACATTTAAACTAATTACGAATATTAAGAACTTAATTGAGATATTGAATAAGCGTAAATCGATTTTTAAACTAACAATTTATCACTATTTTAGATAATTTTGTATACGTAATTACTTATTTTAATAATTTCGACAATTATATATTCGTGGTTAACGTGGTTGTAATGCAAAAGAAAAAAAAATTAGTGTAGAATTATTCAGACAACCTAAAGAAACTGCAATGAATAAACTAACAGCGCATATATATGTGTGTATCCCATTCGGATGACGTTTTTACATAAATCAGCGCTTCTTTTGAGCTATTCTCGAATGATATAACATCTAAGTTGCCAGCAACATAAAGCATAGGCATACTATTCACTAGGGAGAACAAAGCCTTCTCTGCATTTTAGCGAGATGTTCGCTAACTCTCGACTTCACAAAAAAGGAACTATAAAGTAAATATTGAATACTGAATGTAATTCAAAGAATTTAGATAATGTAACTTCACACTCCTTGCAGAAACACCCGAAAAATTCAGATTTGAATTTTAAATCGGAAATATTTCATCCTTAATAATTCTACATTTTTTTTTTATGTCTTTACAAAATACGTTCAACGAACTTCTGCACTTTTCCTTTTTTAAGGAAAGAAAAAAATATGTTTAAATAATTCATTTTTTTAAGAAACAAATTTTAAATTTTGGATTATTGTTTGTAGTGTTTAATCCTTTTTAATCCTTTCCATAGTAAATAGATTTAAGGTAGATTAATTAACAAGCAAAGTGACAATACTAGACCGACTGAGCGTGATTTGAAGCTATTACAATGAAAGGATTTAAATTTGTCAGCTTAGGGATTTATACGTTCTTTGTTTCTCCTTCATTTCGCTGAAGGCAACAAATAGAAAGAGAAAATGACGTGACATAGAAAATACTCCATGAATGCCAAGGCGATTTAGAAGCAAAGCAAACGCAATGTTGATTGATAAGATTTGCAAGATTCTGTTTCAAACAGGACAAATGGCTACAGACCTCTTGCATGGTTTAAGCAGGATTAACTGGATGCAGATATATTCAATTTAATATAAAGCCGACTTTCTTTTCGTCCTTAAATCATTACAGAAAAGTACTCGACGTTATAAATATTTTATTTAGAAGATTAATTTTATTAAATTTTAAATTGTCCTACATGCCTTCAAATTATCTTTAAGGTTGTATTCGGTTAAAATCTCTATAAGAGTAATTTTCTTCGTAAGTTAACATCCAAGATATTAGCGAAAGCACTTTTATTGGAAAATTATAGAAGCTCATTTTGTATTTGTGTCCAGTTCATTTCTCCGTTTATCCCGGAGTCAATAGAACGTCTTTTCATAGATTCTGATCACTCAAATCTGAATTCTCTGGAAATAGCTTGTTTGAGAGGTTATTAGAGCAATACACATGACTAAAGTATGCAATTGGTGGTTCAAAGCTAAGCGTAATAGATTGCATTATTGTTGGTTGAGTCATTGAGCCAAGCGCGTTGACTCACCTCTAGGAGCAGAGAAACAAGGTGACCATTGTAATGGAAACTATCGACAAAGCCAACCTGCTGTCGGAAGCTTAGTGTTAATCCACTTGCTGTTTCTGCCTCCAGACAATCTGCTAGCGACTCGAGTCATAATTGAATTACGAGTTGTTACATGGCGTAGCTAGATGTTAGATCAAGCAATATAGGAAAGGCAGCATGTGGAATGTTAAGGAGAAATTCCAATTCAGCCAAACTTCATTTGGAATGTTTGAACAAATTCTTCTTTCGTAAAGTAATCGAAGACGTTACCCAGTCACACTTATAAATCACAGATAATGGTCAGCATATCTCTATATTATTATCATTAACAGTTATATAATTTATCGAAATATGAAAAAATTTTACACGAATTTTTTAAACCTGTCATTAAGTTTAGATATCAAAGTTTATTTTAATTTAGAAAATTATGAATAAATCTTTAACGAGAGGAAGAGAGAAAAGAAAAATTATTCAGTAACTTGAATAGATTTTAAAATCATCATTTATATGCGTTTACATAAAATAAAAATAATTATTAATTATTTACATTAGGATGAATGCACGAAGAATCTCTGATAAATAAGAGACAAAATAAATATTATAAATTTTCTCATTTATAAATTTTTTTAACCCTTTGAGAATTTGGTTCGATATTCAATAAGTAAAGAAATCAAATATAGTTTTTTATCTTCTGTTCCATATCTATGGTTTTCATGAATAAATAATGCAAAAGAAGCGAAACATCAAAGGAGAATATTCTATTTTATTCTCAAATTTCTTCTATTTTATTATAACTCATACGAAAAAAAAAATTAATTTTGAAACTATTTTTATATACGAAATTCCTTGCATCGAAGACAAAACAATCTTGTAACGAATTCTTTAATTGATTATCGTGATATGTTAACTTCTGATCAATAATATTTTCAGATATAAAGATATTAACGATCGAATATGTATGATTCTTTTGTAGATTTATAAGTTATATATATATATATAAAGATGAATGGGAGATATGAATCTGTTTAAATTTATAGAATGCAAGAAAAGAAATTGTAAAGTCAGAAAGGCGTTCAATATCCATCGATTTGAGAAACAGCTTTTCATCTACAAAACTTGAAGGAATAAAAAGAGGAAGAAAATAGAGAGAAAAAGGAGGGATGCAAGATCAGAAGAGCAGACAAGTTGTAATTTTACGGCGCAATTCCCTAATCTGAAGAAGGGACTGAACATTTTATCGTCGTTTGGGAAATTTAATTTGAAATCTTCTGACGCCCTCCCAGGACGATCGATGTAAGTAATCGAATTAGCTGTAATTTTTTGTCTTCCAGATTAAGGAAACAGAAACACTGATCGTCCCTTTTTCTTCTTCTTTATTAGAATAGAAACCAATGTTTTGTTATTTGTTTATTCTAAAAGATTTCTTTAAACGAATGAAAGAATTCGAGACACCAATATCCAGGTGTGACTTTTCCGCAACTGTTTCTACTCAACGTTTTGTATTAAAAAAAGTTCTTAATATGGAGAAACTTAATGAAAAAGTAAACAAGCATTTCTCTTTTTTTTCCCTCCTAAAGTTTACCTCATTAAGAATACTGAAAAAATAGTACGCTGAAGAAAATAAGATGCATCATTTAACACTTTATAAATTAGCAAAATGATAAAAACGAATTAACTGGATGTAACGTTTATGATGAATTCAATGGGTAACAGTTGTTTACGATGAAGATAAAAGTACTAAATTAGTGACGAATTAAGGGCATAAGGTAATGAAGCAACTGATAACAATCATAAAGACATTAATCATGTAAATTAAGTTGATACATTGCACAATTAATTTACTATAAACCATTTCTATATAAATAAAATAATTGTGGATAAAAAGAAAAATTAGCTTATGTGATCTGACTTGTCAGCAATGTCGTTTTAATAACAGTTTAATCTTTTGTAGCAAATTATAAATCTGGAAAAAGCCGAAATTTTAATAACATAATTATTAGGTTTTATCTGATAATTTATTCTTGGATAAATGGGGCATTGTACTTCATCCTTAGGTGTGGTCATACTGATGCTTTTTTTAAGCTGGCTATTTTGTACTAAATATTATAAGAAACTGTCTTCATATATTTTGGATTAAAACTTTATATCGAAGTTAATAAATAATTAAAAAAATCTAGAGAAATTCTAAAAAATTTAATCTTTTTATATGTATATTGGAGATTTTTATAAAGCATATTTAAACAAATCAATAAAAAAATTTTAATAAATATTTTTAAAAATAGACAAATGACAAGTGTCGACGTTGACTATTAATCTATCATCATCTTAACATCTTCAATATCAAAACAAATGTATTAATATAAGAAATGTAAAGCAATCTGTTCTGATTCGTAATGAATTTTTCGTTGATTTTTCTTAAATATTACTTAAAATATATTAATTAAAAATTTTATAATAAAATTTCCCTTTCAATTTTCTAATTAATAACCTTAGGTCTTAACGGGAGTTGTATTTAATATTTTCCAAAATATCCTCACCGTATTAGCAAAGTTTATTAATGATAATTATCTGATTTAATTATCAGTCTATTAATTAATAATAATTATCTAGATTACTAAGATTTTTAATGAGTTAATTAAATATTATTAATTAAGCATTTAGAGTTTAAGGATATAGATTTAGTAAACTAGAGAGCAAAACTTGAATCTGTTATAGAAATTTTAATTGGGACGGAATAGAAAAAAAAAAGAATTCGAATTTTTCACCTGTCAACGTGTTACGATAATTAATATATTTTTGTTTCTTTGGATAGGAAAATTAAATGGAGTTAAGGTAAAATATATAACATAAATAATTCGTCAGTGACAGTCACTAATATTAAAAGGTAGTCGTAAGAAAGAAAAGAATGAAATATCGTCAAGCCAAACTTCTGGTCAGTAATGTGTTACGTCCAAATAGTCTTTATGGCTTTGACTAATGAAGTCTTGCTATACTATGGCAAGTAACGAGACAAGTCCATCAGAAATAAGTGTTGATGCCAACATTTTCTCGAGAGTGAGACGTACAATACTTCATATATCAGATATTTGCTTCTCTTAAGTACAGTTTGTACTTGTTCCAAACTCTTCAATTATAACTTTAACAACTTTAAAAATATATATATTTCTCTTTTCTTTACACTAGCAACATCATGTTATCAATCTATAAGATGGTTATATCAGTTTATAACCTAAGAAAATTATTTCTGAACTATCAGGATCTATTAAAGAAAGGGGAGAAAGTCGATTGAAGCTATTTTAGAAGATATAAATCTGTGATAACATTGTAAAGATGGATACTCTAATGGGAAGAAACATTAGATAGAAAAACAACTTATATTGCGATCTAGTTTATCGATCGCAATTAAGTTTGTACTGATAAGAATAAACGATCGAGTTTTCGTTGTGTATATACATATCTACTATATAAATTCTCACGGGATGTAACATAATGAACAAAAGGTTTCTTTGGAAAATAAATATGGATTATTGCGATAAATGAACAAAATTCAATTTTTACTCTTTATTATTATTATTATTATTATTATTTTTTCTGGTTCGATAAATAATTTAGATCAAATTGAAAGCCGATATTTAGAAAGAGGAAAACTTTGTCGAGAAAAAGAATAAGTCAATTTTTATGTAATAAAATATAACATAGTTTTATTATATTATTATAGATATTGAAGATATATTTATATATAGAATGGAATATTGAGTAAATCGAAGAAAAATAAAATTCGTTATAGGATAAAATATAACTTAGTATCCGAAAATGCGATTGAAGGAAAAAGCACAATTTATCAGTTTACAGCACTATGATTTTTATGTCAATGTTAAAACATAGTTCACGTCAGGAAAATACAACAAAAATTTATGATTGATGTAATTGTGTTGACAATGGCTCACTCTATTGATTGTCTCATCCGTGGGATTAAAGGATGGAATGTTACCACACATTTACAGTTTTGAGCATACGCTGTATGCAGAAAGATGAAATTTTAATAATATATTTAATAAACTTTTATATAAATTCTGTTTATTTCAGACCGAAAAGAAAACAGAGAAAAATATATGTTTACTCCGAAAAAATATTCTTGTAAACTGAATCAATTCTATCTTTAACGAAGAAAATAGGAAAGAGTTCAATTTTTATTTTATTTATAAATATCTCTTTACCTTTATCTGTTATACGTCTATCAATATACGTGTGTATTGAAATATATTTATACAAATTTTAAATACAAATCAGCATATATGTATGTTCATATACTGTTTTTAAATGTATTTAATACATTTACTTTTGTGGATGTTATTTAAACAATTATAAGTTATGTGTTTTTAATACTAAATTTACTTTTTTTTTAAAAAAAGGAATAAATGTTTTATAAATGAAACAATTCAATAAATTTCGAAAATATTTTGGCTACAAGCCAAACTTCAAATTGAACGATAAATAAGATTGTTTCTAGATATAATTGGTTTCAAATATTTTATTACAAATATAATTTAAAAAAATAATAATAAAATAATTTTATAAGAAAAAAATATTATAGCTAAACACTAAAAAAATAAAAAAATAAATTACTTTAAAAACATTTTACATAATTCATGTTTTAAGTTCAGTTTTAAATATTTAAATTTTAATATTTATTATATACAATCTAAAAATAGAAATACAATGTTTCAATTTTAAACAATATTGTAATGGAAGAATAAAAATTTTCTTTTACCTTATAAAAAATTAAAATATCTTTTCATAAAATTAATCAAATAAATATTCCCAATATTTAATTATTGAAATAACATCGTCTTTTAAGTAAATTATAATTTGAAATCATGTTACTTGGATGTGTTTTTATAGCATTAAATTTAATTTTTACACATATATTTATCTCTAGATACACTTGCATATAAATAAACAAATCTAATTTTAAAGAAAGGAAAGTTGTTTCTTTGGAAAGAGAAAGTAGGGAATATTGAAATTCAGGTTTACGACGAACAAAAACAAATTCAGACATTGAATCTTGGACATATTCGCTTGTATAAGATTGTTGCATGCATGCCCCAGAGAATTGTCTGTAATATCATTTGTTAGAGAAACTCAGTACTCAGTCTGCAGTATGTATCGTTAGCCAGCTGTTTACAGTTTGAACGTCGATATCTTTGGCAAGTCAACAGCTCACTTGGCTGTAATGTTGAAATAAAGACTATGTTGACTGTGGTGTATTGGAATCTACTTAGTTAAAACAAAAATCCCCTATCAGTTATCACCAATGACGAAAACAGCTGCTATATTTCAATTTAAAATCGTATTAATTTATATAACTGCCCCCTGTAAATCATACTTTTCTGCGCATACAGGTAATACTGCAGTGAAGTATAACAATGAAGGTAAGGAAATATTTTATTTCATTTCTCGTAAATTAGTGTAATAAATATAAATTTTAAAGTTTATTTTTGCGTGTGATAGATTTGTCTTTAACGTCGTCTAAGAAAAATAATTCCTTTAAATAATTATAGTTAAAAATTATTGATAAATATAACATTACATAACAATAAATGTGACGAATTACATTAAAAGATATTAAATATAATAGGAATAGAATTTATTATGTTTGCATAATATATCTCGCATTATACATAATTTTCAACTCGCCAAATAGTAAATTTACAAGTATAATTTTAATAATGTACATCTATACAATATTAATGTTAAGACTTAGTTTACACAGCTAAGAGAAGTATGAACATATATAGTCAATATTGTGTCTGCTTTTGTCACGCACGTAGCTACAACAGACTGGTTATTATTGGAAAAGCGCTTATTCTAATGATTAATAGAAAAACACACTAATAAGCTTAATGCTAGAATAATCTTACCTTAAACAGGAAGAAACACAATGCCTTGCTTTGCATCAGAAGTCCAACCGAACCTTAATACACTTAACTGTCTGATATCGTTAATAAATCTGGAAATGATTCACGACTCGTAGCATGCCCACCCCGTTACAACTGCGATAGAAATTATGTGTTTCCACGTTAATTTTCTATTTGTATATCGTTTTTCGCTTTCCAGAGAGTGAGCTACTGTTCCTCGTTTGTAGTCGTGCACAAGGAGATTTCGCAGGGTTGCTTGCGGGCTGCGGGTCAATACTCGGGTCTCGTCCATTCTCTCGAATGTGGGGTGCAGATAGTGGGGATGTTTCTCTGTCGTGGGCGTGGTGTCCTGGCAGCGGTTAAACTACTCCAGTGCATGGCGTCAGACCGACTGTTTCGGTGTAATTTGGTCCTTGCTCGCCATTTTTTCTTAACTCCAACAGTCAACTTACAACCGCAAGACGTTCTGTTGTTTAAAGAATAATATGTACACAGTTATTTAATAATAAATTCTACGTGATTATACATATTTTAAAAAAAAATATTTATTTATTAAATAAAAATAGCAATTTCTTCTGGAGAAAGAGAAATAATACTTTCAAAATTGATACATTTAAGCATCAATTTAACAGAATGGTCGTATAGTTTAATGATTAAACATTAACTGACGAATTTACGATTTTAATAGGACTTTCAAGAATTCATACTAGAATTACCGCTTTGCTCTAACAGGAAATAAACGATAAGCTCGTAATGACTAGTAAAACTTTGTTTTTGCCATTTTAAAACTTGCAGTTAATATTACTGAATTATAAACCTTAAATATTTCTATATTTAGGAAAAGTAAATGTGATTTTAATTCTCTTTTCTAAATTTTTATGAAGTTGTTATTGAGTCTGATTATTGTCATCATTTTTTTATATTTATCAAATTTATAAAATATAATATTTATACGTACAAAATGGTCTTTTTAAAAGCTTCAATTATAAATGAATATACATATTTTAAAGTACAGGATCATGAAATCTATTTACATCAAAAGTTTACAATTGCAAGATGTAAAATTTAAAGGATAGTTTATAAAATATATACAATTTCAAGAATAAAAATATATTATTAAATCGAATATTTTAAATATTTAAACATTTTAAATTAATTTAAAAAGCTTGTTTTAATTTATTTTCAGTTTTAACTGCGTTTAAATAAATAATAATAAAAAAATAGAGGATATTCATTTGAATTATTCATTAATATATTTTTTAATATCCGAAATAGCAAATTAATCTTGTTTGTCTGTAAGATAAAAAAGAAAAATAAATGTAATAAGAATTAAATATGTTATTAAGATCTTTTTCCCTTTCGGCTAATGATCATTAAGAATAAAACATTGATATAATCAACAATTTGTTACAGCAAGACGTTTCTGCTTGTTATTGCTGGTCATTTGGGTGCAGAATAGCAAATCAGTCAGCCACATATATACAACATCTCTTATGGGTGCCATTACATAAAGTTTCAATCCTTTCAATTAGGTAGAGTTATGAGAATTCGAAATATGAGCTCAGTTATAATTAAACAATTCGCATTTATTAAATTTTAATACGTACTTTTAAAAGCAATTTACCAGAATTACGCATAATTATTTATCTACTTTAATAGTTATTGATAAAATATTTTAAAGTATTGTAAGCGAATTAATTTATCTACCTTTTCTTCTACGTCGATAATTTTCGCGAAATATTATTAATATATGAATTCTCCCAACTCAAAATCACTTAACTCTTCTCGAATACCTAATTATAATCCTAAAGCTATACAGGTAACAAATATCGTTTCGTCAGAATCTAAACGATGGCATTCTCATGCTTGATGAACACGACAATCCAGTAAGACTTTCAAGAGTAAAAGGTGAATGACATTATCCAACCCTATAGTGAATCGTAATCCCACTGAGCCGAAACATCTCGTGCGAAAATCCTCTCTAATTAATTAAGCTTGAATGTACATACGACAGTTACTGTAGAATAGTCGGTTTGAGTACACAAACTTCATATCTTCCACGTGGCTTTTCGCTATACCGAGTGGAAGATACGAAGTTTGGATTACTAGTGTTTATCTTTGACAGCCTTTTGAAGTCGTAATTAACAATATACACCTCTGTTTCTATTCTGATTTTTATACCGACGAGCATTAGAAAAATCAATAACAGAATGTTTACGGGACAATGCACTCTGGAAAACTATCTGAAAATTTAAACATTTTTCAATAAAGATAAGTTGAAAAAAAAACAATATATACTCCTTTGTTACGAATAACAGTATAACATTACGGGATCGATATTTTAAAAAGGATTTATTGTCATATCTATTCGAGTTTATCGAATTAACCTAGTTATTTTTTGGCAGTTTGAGTAGTGAATTACAGGTTTATCAATATTTTTGTTTATTTTCGGTGAATAAATCGGATTGAGTGTGTTTTCGTTCACTTCAAACCGATATTAAAATTGTATTATTTACTTTAGTGGGGATGTTTCTCCCCCATTCATTTTTTTCCTTCTTCTTACTTTCTGGATGAGTTAACTGTGAATTTATGTGTATAAAGAGCGTAAATTAATTTAGTGTTTAGATTTTTGGGTATAAGACTTCTTTGAATTCCAAGCTTTTATCGGAATGCGGAAATTCCAACGGAAATAAATGGCACAAAACGAAAAAAAAATAAACAAGAAGAGTAGCTTGGACAGGAAACTGCTCTCGTTATCGTCACTTCAGCATTCAGCATGGCGGATTGACAAATTTCCGGAATATGACGGAATTTCCTACGATAAGGATGAATTTCTACTACAAAGGAAGCTGTAGTGTTTCCATCGATAATTTGTTCTCCCCTTGAAATAATGTATTTTTATAGTTTTAGCAAAGAACAATTTTCAATAAAGTGATAAAATATAACACATTTGGCAATAGGTCAATATCGCGTTTAATTAAATAGAAATTTACCTGGGTATAAAAAGAAAAATCGATTGTATCAAAATGTCAATTTGGACACTTTCCTTATCCATCACATGCAATCGAATGTATTTCATTCTTTTTTTTAAAGATTCATAAACAGATGAAATTTATATCCATTTAATTTAACTAATTCGTGATTTTTCAGAAATTTTAAGTGGACGATTATTAAAAGGTATAGTAGAACACGATATCATTGTCGAAGTTAGTATCCTTGGTGATACTAAGCAATGTCCCAGCAGGCAACAAGATCGTTCGCTACTCATGAACCATTCAAAACGTCTTCGGATTGGTTGTCATGGAAACATCTAGGAGTGGTAATGACATCTCAGGACGTGAATGAAGGAATCTGGCAAGCTATAAATTTGTAATCGAATCTCTCCTGCGGAATTACGACGTTGGAAATATGCTTTCGTTAAACGTGTATTGAAATGAGGTGTTTTCTTCGCATATTTTCAGAATAAACTCTTTCATTCTATATATATATATATATACACACACAAACATTTTAATAAAAAATAATTAAAGAAAATTTGATTAAAAATTACAATTTCAAATTAATTAGATTTTTAAAAGAATTTCATCCAATTAAAAGTTAATATTTTTCATAGTCGGTAACAATTTATCTTGTAATTTGTTTAAAAACTTTAATGAATAAGATTAGTGATTTAGATGCTCGCAAACATAAATTAACAGTAGATAAAAACAATTTTTAAATTAGAGTAAGCATCTTTATCCTATTGCTAACATAAATTCACATGATTTTACACGACATTCAAGTATTTAATTAACTTAATATGAAAAAGTAAACAATTTACAAAATATAAATTAAAAATGTCGGAGAAGAAGTTACGAATTAACTTTATTTAAATAGTTTAAGAGTAAATGAATATTGGAGAAAAATCATAATTTAAATATCCGTTTAGTAAAAGAAAACAAATCGGTTTTCTCTTCTATTCTAAATATATATATTGGAAAACAAATATTGTATAGGCAGTAAAAGAAGTTTTAACGGTTGTTGAAATTATTATGGAAATTTATACAACAAACGGGTCACGGTGGTTGCTAAGTAACATGACTGTGGTCTGCCAACAGTAAAACACACAATGGAATGATGGGTAGTGAATAAATGTTCCTCAGGTGAAAGAAAATTTCGACCTTTACAAACGTTATACGTAAAATTCATTTTAATATAATTTAGTTATGCTTACTTACATTTTAATTTTATTTTATTCAAACATTTCTTTTATAATTTTCTATCCGCATTTCAGTACGTTCACGCCTTTCTCCTAGAGTTCTGCTTCTGGCATTTCACATAACTACGCAGTGAAGTATCCTTTACAGGCGCAAAACGCTACATCATGCTTCAATAGATCTTATCGTAATTTCTCTATCAAATATTGATTATGCGATGATATATTTCTCGGAATCAATATTAATAAATACGAATTTATATTATTTTATTAAAGTTTAGCTTTATGCTTAATATATTTTTAAAATATTTTACAAGAGAAAAAGAACGATGATTATATTTATACGTTTTAAATGCTATAATTACATTAAACTATTCGAGAGCTACCTACTTACTACTTAACTTATTCGTATAATATTATTTAAAGTCTTTAAAATAAAAGTATTTTCAAGATATTTTACAAACCAAAACCATATTTTATCACTGGGAATTCATACCCATATCTATTTTATGTCAGCAACGACATGCGATTAAAAATACATGAAAATTTTCAAATAGACGTGTCTATATTTTTGATATATACTGCACTTAGTTTATCTACAAATTCTATTAGTGCTTATCGAAAATTCTGTTTACCTTCTCGCCATTTAGACAAAGTTAAACCATTCTGCACTTTAAATATATAAGGTATGTTTTACAATGTGCATAAAATGCTAGTGGTTGATGTTAAATGATGTCAAAGGAAGGTTCGAAATATCACGTGATTGAAATATTCATAGGTGAGCTTAAGCAAGACGACAGCCAAAGATAGATGAGACTCAAGATAAAATGCACGCATGCGTAATCGTTTTCTCACGTGAGTATTTCTCCCCCCCTTTCTTTTTCCTTTTTATATCCTCGTGTTTCTGGATTCTTGTCTGCACGACGACCTTTCAATGAAGTACGTTTTATTAAGAAACGAATTTTATATCAGCCAATAGGATTTTATTTTACTACTCGTATTTATTATTGCGTGCAATTAGTGATGCAGAAAGGAATTGATTCAGTGAAACCATATTTCCCTTATAATCGAGATTCGTTAATAAGCTGGTGATGACATTTTTTATTAGTAAATATTTAACGTTTTCCGCACAAAATGTATTATTTTAAATAATGCAAATTCTATTCTTTTACAGTAATAAATTATTAAAAATATTCTGTTTTAAAAAAAATCACAATAAAATTTTAAATATAATTAAAATCTTTACTATAATTAGAAACAGGAGAAGATAAATATAATTAGTAATTCTATTTTTTAAAATAATGTTAAAGTTTACAATTTTTACTTTAAAAATTTAATATTTAATAATATTTTTATTCGCATACATTTGTTATTCAATTTTATAAAGTAAAAACTTTTTTTTCCCTGTATATTTGAATATATTTCTATTATACTAACTTATGTAAATAAAACACATAAAAATACATTAAAATAATAATAAAAAAATATATTTATAATTAGTTTAATAATAAATTAGTTTTAACTTTATAAACATCATTTAAATTGTTTTTTTCCAATATTATTTTGGAAATAAATATCTAATATTGACTTTCATTTTCTGTTGCACACACAGATACACACACATATATTTATATGAAAAAAATAAGAAAAATGTAGCAAGTTAGTGCTCTATAGATTCAAGATAGCCAAATGGGATTTGAACTCGGATGTTAGGTTCACATGCGTGGGAAAAGGTTTTATTTGGAAAACATCTCTTTTTTGTCATGGGAATCCTTCTTTCTCTTGAGAAATTACCTAATAATTTCAAGGGGGAATCGAATGATTGTTTTCTGTTATACTAGATCTAGTATTGGAGCTTGTATAAAACAAAAGAGTTTTAATGTTCAAATTTATTTTTTAACAAAAAAAAAAAAAGAAAACTATATCAAATATAATATTACCTTTAAAGAGTAGTAGACAATATCTAAATCTGGAAAATTTCCTGGATGATTAAACGTCAAGAAAAAGGAAAAATAAGATTAAACGATGTTATGCGTCTTACTCAATCATTTTGGCCATTTAAGTAAATAGTAGATTGGTCACAGTGGAGTTTCTCTCTCGTCCGAAAATGATAAAATTTTCAAGAGGTCATCTCGCCTCAATTGACTATAAATCATACTTGAAATATTTACAAGTAAGGCAAATTTATGTGGAAAATTTTCATTTTTAGATATTAAAAATCATATCGATAATAATATTTTACACATTTTTTAATTATATTTTCTCGTATAAAATCCTCATAAAATATATTAGAGATGTATGCTCGAAAGAACGTCGTATTAAAAATACAAACTTTAGAATTGTTTTTCTATTTAAAAGATTTAAAAATATTAATAAATTAATAAAATTATATAAATTGATTTTTTAAATTTAGTTTAATTACGAAGAAAATAAAATAAAATGTAATGAATAGAAGAATGGTAAATGTGTTAACCATATTTACTATTTTTATTTGTTGATCTTCGGTTTTAAATTTATTAGAAATTTAAGAATAAAATGAAATGAGTAAAATATTAAAATATCCATTTAAGTTGATGTCGTCTAAACCGAAATATCTTTAAAACTCGAAGAAAATCTTTAGAGAAAACAACATTAAATTCCAATTGCTCCTTTCAAGATGTAGTATTATTAAATTAAAATTGTTTAAATTTTAATTTATTGCGTCTGCATTCAAATGGAAACGTAGCTAAGATCTCTTCTCCACTTAGAATAACAGTGTTTGGCACATATAAGACAAACGTTTCTAGAAGAGAATCTATTGAATTATAAGCTCGGTATCTTACCTCTCTTCTCTGTATGCTCATTAATATTCATTTTCGGTCATTAATTGCTCGACGGTTTTCGTGCAGCCAGCTCATAGGAGCAAGATATGGAAAAGAGGGAAATCCATGCCACTGCAGCTATCATTTGTTTTAATTATGAAGACTGTCACAACGCGAAAACTTTTGTCTTTTAGTCATTTCAATATAAAAGATGGGTTTTATCATAGTCGACAGCGTAAAATTTGTATATAATTTTCTTAATAGATTAAAACGGTTTTAATTCATTGGAAAATTTTCACTTTTAAAATGTCTTATATATATACGAGAATACACATTTTATGTTTGGGTAGTAGTAACATGTAAAAATCGATGATTCCATTAAACATTTTGTACGTAATGGAAGAGATATTTTTCCAAAAAATCGTAAAATTGATTTATTAACTAGGTGTTCATCGTCTTTATTTCGTTTCATGGTTTTTATTTTGTGATTTATAACGACAGGTCGGCACTCTTAATCTCTCAGCACCTTGGATCACTAGGCACATAGAAAGCTTTCGAATTCGGTGAAGCATTGCATGTAACCCCTCATGTGTACAAACTGTCCAGAACTGATTTTGTACAACACCGCAGGCATGTTGGTCTTCACTCTTAATCCGATCCGTTTGTCTTCCTTGAGACTGTGACTCTCTCTGGATTTTAGCCGGAGGAAAGAGATGTCTTCCTTTATTACATTGACAATAAATGACAACTCCTTGTCTCTCTTTTCTGACCCGTTGCACACACGTTAGCATTACAAATTGGGAATAACGTCGTTCTAAAATAAGCATTTTAACTAAAGAAAGTTTCTTTCTAGGCGAACGACGTTAGCAATGAAAGGAAATTTATAGATTCTAACAATCGAAGATCCTTATGTGTAGTGAATCGAAAACAGAGCATCCCTTGAGCACATTAAAGAATCTAACTTTTCTAGGCGTCTTTTTATTATTATTATTTCTCTTGTTTAAAATTTCTCTGTCTATTTTTTGTTTTCTTTATTTTAAGATAAATTGTTATGTTCGTTTAAACTATATCAAATTCAAGGTTAATGTAACTAAGTAGATATATAAAGAAAATAAACCTTGTTAAAGTTAATAAAGATGCACTCACCTTCAATTTGTAATACTGTTTAGTACACGTGTAACTTTATATTATCCAAGGAAAAATTTATTGATGTTTGTGTGAATGACTGGGATTGATTCCCTAATGGGAAGAAGCCGTCTTTAATGGTGTTTCCGCATTGAATCAAGACAGGATGTTTACGAGCCAGAATAATAACACTAACCTTTTACTTTTGAGTAATCAAGTTATAGATATTTTAGCCTCAATGAGATCTAATAAGAATGCTGTATCTTATAACTTAAACACAATTATTTTGTTTGGACTTTGTTTATAGAAATAAAACAATGTTACAGACTTTATTTTTTTATTACTTAAATACTCTTATCTTCTATTAATAAATTGCCTTTATTTTTAAATAATAAAATAAGAGACGTATCGAACAAAATAGAAGTGTTTTTTTATAATAAAATATTATAAAATCTTTAATTTATTTCAACTAAATTTTAAAATTGATCTCATATTTTTTAACTTTAAATCAGTTTTAAGACAAAATATTTGTTCTGTTTATAAATTTATTTTAAAATCTTACTAAAATATAACATTTATATCAGAAAATTTATTTTATTGACTTAAAAAACATTATATAAAACGTTTTGTAAGTGTATTTTTAAATTTAATTAAATATTAAAGAAGTTTTTATATATTATATATATATATATATAAAGCTTATAGGTCTACACGATTTATTTTCTATAAAAGAAAAATTCAAGATAAATTCTAAATATTAAAGCGTATAAATCTTCCATAATCAATACACATAAAAGATTCATATTTTATAAAAATTTATATAATAAATTCTTATCAGAATTTAATTTAAATTAAATTTTAACACATTTTTTATATACAAGACATATACTGTTTCACTCAATTTATTTTTAATATTAATCTTATATAAACTATTAAAATATAAAAAAATAATAAAACAACAACATTTTAAATAGATTATTTACGTTATAAATTCCTTATAAAACACGATTAACGTTAAAATGAAAAAGTTTTTAATGTTTAAATGGAATAAAAAATCACGTTCTTATAGAAAACATTATCTTGATTAAATTTATTAAAATGTACGAAGGTATTAATAATAAGAATTTAAGTATTATTTCCCGTAAAGTAATCTTAATAAATATTAATTACGTTTAAAATCTAACTCATTAATATGAAACAGTTGAAAATTTTTATATAAAAAGAAGATGAAGAGATCAGAATAAAGCATAAATATCCAATAAAGGGTATCACCTATTCTAAAGGACATCATTCATTCAAATCACTTCTACAAGCAAAGCTAAAGCTAAACAAACATAACGTTTCTACCATTTTAAATATTGGATTTTAAAAACTTTAAGAAAAATGTATAATTTAAAACATGTTTATGTATCATATTTGAATTTCAAAATTCAAAACGTGACATTAAAGACTGAATTTTCTTTATTTTTAATTTTTAATTATAATTTTTCCCTTGTATAATTATGAATTCATATACGATGTGATTTTACTTATGTGAATTTTAATTCAAATTCAAATTCAAAAAAAAAAAAAAAAAAAGATGAAATTTCATTCCAATACTCGTATTAAATTTAAATATTCAATATAAATACATTTACATTTATAAATATTAAAATTTAATTTAGAAAGTATATCACTTAAAAGTGAGAAAATTTGCTTTATTTATGAGACGATCGATGCAAATTTTCAAGATATAAAATGAATTTTTATAATATATTTATGCTTTAAATAATTATTTTCAATATTTTAAGTAATTTATTTAAATTAAAAGAATTTATTTACTGTTATATTAATTACAGATGAATAGTGTTTTTTTTTTATAGTGATAAAACGGAAGAAATGGTGAGAAATTTGGTTTATATTTTGATATTTCTTACTTAAAATCTTCGAAAATAAACTGTGAATTATTTTGTTTGCGTGATATCTTCCTGTTTTTCTTAGCTAATAGCGTGCTTAACGTCCCTTTTGTAAAATGAGATGCTGTTTTTTCTTCATATTACCAATCTGAACTATATTTTGCTTTTGTTCTGCTTTTATAAAAATCAAAAACTTGAAAATTTTACTTTTCACGCAAGTTATAAATATATTTGTTCAATTTAAAAATATCTTATTTACATTTAAAACCGTTATATCAACGCATATTTAATGTGCCGTCAAGAATTAATCTTACGTCTTGACCGCTCTTTCTTAGTTATAATTAATAAACAAGAGAAACGGAGGAGGAAAAAATATGTATTCGTATAAATTTTACAAGAATTTATTAATATATATATATATATATAAATGTCCATTAAAATATTGTCCATTAAAAGATTTAAATAATTACAATTGACAAAGCGATAATTATTTAATTTATTAAGTAAATACAGAAGAAAATTTTAGCGAGTTAATTACTTATCGAATAAATACGTGACGTAAGAGAAATGATTTTTTTTTTTTTAAAGGAGATAAATAATTGAAACAAATGATAATTCGCTTCAGATTCTTCTTTCCTTTCACAATAACAGAGTAATCGTTGGTAAATAATTTAATTTTGTGTGGATACTGAATAATAATCTGTCAACGCAATGTTTCTGTGGGACTAAATCAACTTCACGGCATTAGAACTAAAGATGAACACAAAGAAAGTACGAGGCCAAATTGGGTAAAGTGTACCTAGGATATAGAAATAGTGGGGTGGCGCGATGATTCAACTGACTATTCACGCATATGGGATGGGAAAAATTCTTTATTAAAACATTCCCCGTCTAGTACGGACTTAATATGCATTAGTATAGCATGGGTAAGGTCGGGACAGCTGTGGCTACCTTCTATGTTGGATTTAATTAATATATCCTTCACAGGATATTGTAGCACTGCTGAGTATGGACTGAGTCAGAGGACCCACACCCCTAATGGAGTCCAACAAGTACCGTTTTTGTGTAACTCTTAAGTATTGGCAGGTCACACGATTCGAAGGTCAATGAGGAAGAATTTCTTTTTTTTTTTTTTTTAAACTGGGAGTCAAAACGATATCGATAAGTTGATGACATGACACGTAACATAAAATAAAACGTCGCGAGTTTATTCGTGGCCTGACTCAATTATACAATGATAGATGGAAGTTGAGTTGAACTTTTTTTTTTTTTACAGTGAAAGAAGTGACATATTGCTACCTGTCGAGAGAGAGGTCAGGCGCTTTCATAAGAAACATCTACAATAAATTTATATTATGAAATGAAAAATAATGTCAATACAATGCTTTCATTGTTATGTTAATGATGCGACTGAGTGCTCTAAACTATTAATAATTCTCTTAATCATCGTCAAGAATTGTTTGCCAAGAAAATCGTTATGAATATGCTATGCACTTTTATATGCATATATTTAATATTAAATAGGATAATTAAAAATACTTTTCTTCGATAAATCATTAATTTGTAATGTAATTAAATGTAATATATATATTTTCGTCCGTCTTTGTTGAGGAATTTTTGCAAAAATACAAAGTTTTAGATAAAACTTTAAACTTTCTCTTATGTAATTAACCTTAAATCATATTTTATGACCTCTACCATAAAAATCTTCTTTAAACTATAATTCAAATTGATTTAATACGAATAAAACTCGCGTTTATTGCTACATTTATAGTCTGCATTCGGTATTAGCTTGACCTTTTCCTAAGCGGGTTGAGTGATTTCCGTTATGTGACGTCAACCGGCTCTACCCGAAGAAAAGAATGTTCTTGTGCACAGAGCCAAACAGACAGATAGAACGGATTGCCATAAAACAAGCTCGTCCATGTGGGTAGAAACTCGAATTAATCACGATAATGTCTGTAATTAAGATAATGAAATCTCCCGACCAAGAACTATTAACTGTAGGCACCCGCATAGCTATCCAGCCTATGGGTAGTTGTTAAAACATCTTCATGATGGTGGAGAATGCACAGAAGTTGAAGATCACAACTTTGCATGTTACCATGATTGCTCTGGCTAAAATCACTCCGCCCATCTCAATACCGTGCATTGTAATGTGCACATTGAACATTGCAGTGTGTGAAGTGCATTATAATGATTATTCTCGTTTATTGGATTTCCCAGTAAATGTATGAAATCGTTTAAGTATGCATTTTGAATTTTGTTTAAATCTTTAAAAAGCACCGATTTGGAATTCAAATTTGCATTTAATTTATGTGTAAATCTTATTTATTTAATTGCATTTATCGTAATAAAACTCGATAGTTTCTAAAATTATAATTTTTATCAAACAGTTTTTTTTGTTTTTTGTTTGTTCTTTTCTTCGAAAATTTCACTTAAAATATGTCCGGAAGCCTTTAAAATTTACAAATTTATTTTATTAAAATGTAAATTTAAATAAATGAATTAATTATGAAAAAAACTTCGAGACCAAATAAAATAAATTCATTAATTAAACATATTAATTTTGTAATATATTATTAAATTAATTATCATTAAAATCGATGGCAGTTAAAATGATTTAAATTGAAGCGAATTAAAATGAAAATTACGCCGAAATTGGATCGATAAATTTAGTGAAAGGATACGAAATTGAAAAATTAAACATATTTAAAAATTTGTTTGAAAGTTTTCCAAGTAAATTTTGGGAAAAAATAAAATTTAAATAATAAACTTATCAATGAAGAACCAATCAGTAATGCTTTCAATTATAGAAAAATATTTTATTAAACCTAGTTTACATAGATAATTAATTGGATTTGAAGATAATCCTATAAGTAAGCTTGTGAATTAAATGCTACCGTAGAGAAACTCCGTCTGGAGACATTTCCCACAGTCTAAACTAGGAGACTATAAGGGGAAGTTAACGAAGGGGGGAAGAAAGAGAGCGAGGTCCAGTCTCAATGGTGACATCTGGACAAGGAGACCATATTCCCTTCATAAATCACCTGGCTATGTCTCCAGCGGACCAGTACTCTACTGAAGTAAGCATTGACGTATTGCCAGTGTAGTGTCGAGTTTTTCTGGATGGTTTGTTCGCCTCTCGACGTGAAACAGCTTGTGTGGAATGTACACGTCTTTTTATGTCTCATTTCAGTAAATAACAAGCAAGAAAAGAATACACTAAATGATAAAAAATAAAAATACAAAAGAAAGAAATAGAATATTCTGATTTTACGGTATTTTTTCCCCGCTAACATTTTCGGTAACAATTTTTATTTTTACGTCACAAAAGGTCGTGACCTGTAATTATATTATAAAATATTTTTCCGAATTTTAGATTTTAACACGACGGTGCACCTTTTACGTGTGTTAGATATACGATAAAGGAAGAAAAGAGCGTGATTGTCAGCAGGTGTATTTGCGTATTCACGGAGTAGAATCGGATAGTATTGATCGTCATTGATTCATCAACTGAGAAATATTCTGTCTCCGGCGAGAATTACAAAGTCAAACAAGAGCCTGCTAATGACATCATCACGTATGTCCGTCTGACAAAGTCGAAGAGGAAGGGAAGCAAATCTTCCCATCTAATCCGACTCACCTCTGGAATAAGAGATTGCCAGTGGAAAAATCGATAAAATTGCCAGCCCTTTTCTCTCTCCCCTTTCCCTTGTCTCCTATTCACTCTAGGGATTTAGTCACGTGATTAAAACGTAACGAAGAGCTCTCGGCGGGATCGTCCGTCTAACGAGAGGAGTGGGGACGTCCTGCGGGATCTCGTACGTACTTACTCTCGCGAGAATGGATGTCAATTCTTTCGGTGTTAGAGTAAAGCAATGATTTGGAAGGTTGAGATTCGCTGAGAGAACAAGCCTTTCCTGTTACACAAGGACTCTAGGTAAACATTTGTTTATGCTACAGGGATATAGATTAAAGCAGGCTTTCCTGTCTAACCGAAAATAATATATTCTTGTGATTTTTACAAAGAAAATCATTTCAAATATTTATTAAATGTTGAATAATAATTAAATGAGATCTTCGAAAAAGTAAAAATTTTTACCATTTCTTTCTCCTGTCAACTCACAGATATAAAATTAGTCGAATAATACTACTCCCTCACCACTAATCTTTTTTAATTACTTCAGAATATTAACGAATCATACCCAAAGGTGTTCATTTAATCGTTTTCTAGTACGATATGCCATAATAATTTTAATTTATCTTTTATATTAAAAAAAATAAATAAAATACTTTTTCAATTTCATAAATTTTTTAAACATTATAATAACCTTAATTTTCTATGTAATCACAACGAAATTCTGTTATAACACATCTATTGTTATGTAAACATATTTAAATGTGAAACAACCTCATTTCTTTGATAGAAACGAGTTAGTGGCATTATTAAAATCAGAAAAAAAGTGACATTACTTTATACAAAAGTCGGTTTAGAATGTTAAAAATGGCTCATTTTTATTAATAAAAACGAATCTAGACAAAGGACCAGAACTTGTTGAATTTACATAACAATACGAAGAAGGCATATTAAGACATTAAAAAATCTTTTATAATAATATACACTAAATTTTTACGATTTGGTTCCTTTCTTTATTATCCTATAGAAGGATTACTTACTATTGTTCGTCTTTGTTCTTTATTGCTTCGTCGTATCACGTGTTCATGATAAAAATTAAAAATAAAAAGAAAATATATAGGCTTCGTATACATATAAGATGAGTTGTCATAAAAATAATTTCGAAAAAATTAAAATGAATTGAGAAATTTTCTATGTCATATTTGCATTTACGACTTTTCCACACACTTTTTTCTTTTTCTTTACTATTTTTATGAAACGGTCTCGAAGGTATAGTTTGAATATAAAATATTCAAAAGCCAGAGACAAATTTGCTATGAGTAACACAATAATGAGGTAATATTTTTAAGAAAATCTTACTAAGCCAGTTTCAATCTATTTTGTTTTTTCTTAAAAGAAAATAAAGTATTAGCTTCATAAATTTAACTTTATATCTTAATAATATATTTCGGCATTGGAAGAGTTTTGAGAAAATTAATTGTATTTCTTTAGAGAATAATTGCACCGATTTTTAAGTTATCTAATATATTTTATTATAGTTATCCAAGTTATCTAATATATCCAAGTTATCTAATATATCTAAAGTTATCTAATATATCCAAGTTATCTAATATATCCAAGTTATCTAATATATCTAAAGTTATCTAATATATCTAAAGTTATCTAATATATCTAAAGTTATCTAATATATCCAAGTTATCTAATATATCTAAAGTTATCTAATATATCTAAAGTTATCTAATATATCCAAGTTATCTAATATATCCAAGTTATCTAATATATCTAAAGTTATCTAATATATCCAAGTTATCTAATATATCTA
The DNA here is from genome assembly GCF_030686945.1 of Centruroides vittatus. Lineage (NCBI taxonomy): Eukaryota > Metazoa > Arthropoda > Arachnida > Scorpiones > Buthidae > Centruroides > Centruroides vittatus. Next base: position 1,894,338 of record NW_027122715.1, read on the forward strand.
AAGTTATCTAATATATCTAAAGTTATCTAATATATCCAAGTTATCTAATATATCTAAAGTTATCTAATATATCCAAGTTATCTAATATATCTAAAGTTATCTAATATATCCAAGTTATCTAATATATCTAAAGTTATCTAATATATCTAAAGTTATCTAATATATCCAAGTTATCTAATATATCTAAAGTTATCTAATATATCTAAAGTTATCTAATATATCCAAGTTATCTAATATATCTAAAGTTATCTAATATATCCAAGTTATCTAATATATTTTATTATAGTTATACCAAGTTATCTAATATATTTTATTATTATATATGCTTCTACATAAATAACGTAAAAATGAATTTATAAAATGTAATTTTTCCTAATTTATGAAATAATTTCTGCTCGTTTCATTTTCTGTCTGATCTCTTCGATGAACATTTTCTAGCAAATCAATATTTAGTTTGAATTTTAATTATGATCAATAAATCTAAAAATTTTTCCTAATTGCAGTCGAGTTTAATTAATATCGGAAGTAATGGGAAAGCTGTAATTTTCTCTAACTAGCAAGAATATCAGATATTGTGTAATGAAAATATAAGGGAGGTGTCACTAAGGTCGCCGAGGACAACGTTGTATCATTTAGTAGAAATTTTAATAAATCCGTAAGGAAAGTACGTTAAAAATTTTATTTTAAAAATTAAATTAAGCACAAAATTTAAATTAGTTTAATTTAAATTGCTCTCGAAAATTAAACGAGGATTTTTGTTTTTGTTGAGGAACAAATAAAAAAACGATCTGTTAGATCTGCGAATAGGAAAATTTCTATATTTAGCGTATTATCTACAGGTTTATAAGCAAGAGGATAAAATCTCATTGTAGTTACGTATTGAAAATACCGAATTTTTTAAAGAAAAATTTAAAAATTTCTTTTATAAAAATATAGAGGGGGAAAAATATTTGACCTTCCAGTCTCAATGTATCGCTTTGGGCAGGCAAAGAAGCGACAAGTTATCAAAAAAAAGACAATTTATTTCAGACTAACTTTCGAGTATAGGATAGAATCGTCACCAAACCACCAACCTACGCCTTAGGCGTACATCATCTCACAATATAGTTGAGTTTTTATTCTTTTGCAATTTCCTTTTTTTAGTTCTTTTTTTCGCATTTTGTCTAGCTGCAGGCATTGGCTACTTCAGTGGATAAAACTATACCGTAATCGTTACCCCGTACAATTTCTTATGTTCTAACGTGAAATTTACTGAGAAATATTCCAGCTGACGACATAACAGCAGGTGAAGATGGAAACAAGGTCTCCTCCCATCAACCAATGTCCGTCTTCGTGTTGAATTCTCATCATTAACTCACTCCGATCTTTACTATTGAACTTAACATCAATTGAAAGAAGTCTTTTTCTTTTTTTTCTTCACTGAAACTGTATATCGGGTTTTAGCTTTCGATATTTAATCACAAAGGAAAATTTTACCAGAACTTTATTACCTTTATTATTTTCTTAAGATCAAATCTTAAATCTATTTTTCTAAAAAAAATTAAAGAAATTGCTTACATTTTTATGAAAAATGGTAGAATAAATGTCATTGATTTGCTCAATATGAAACATACCGTGAAGCCATATCAAGCTATATATGAAGCTTGCTGCTTGCTGTATATGAAGTTTACTTAAATCAATACCCGATTTAATATCTTCAAATTTAATTAATTTTATTCCTTTTTGCGTGTAAAAGTTCTTCATCATTAAATATTAATCCTTTAAAAAAATCTTTGACTTAAAAATTTTGAATCTTACAAGAAAACTGATGACACGATTTAAAATGATCAAATTAAATATTTTAAATGCTTAAATAGATTAATGTATCTATTAAATAGTAAGAAAATATACATATAAAATAGATTTTATAGGTAGTATAAATATATAAAGTTAAGTTTAAGTTTGATTAACTTAAATATCTCATATCACTAAACATAAAAATCGCATCTCAACTTTAAAACTAAAGAAAAAAACATGAAGTTTTCAGAGCAAAAATAATAAAAAATTAAATATATTTATTTAAAAACCTAAATTTACATATAAAATATTTAAAAGTTTGTTTAAAAGAAAATATAAAGTCTCCATCTCTCATAGGGAACGAGTCATTCGCCTGTATACAGACCTTATTTTAATTTTATTCAGCTATTAAAATTGGAGAAACAATTTTAAACATTCCATAACGATGAATATAACGAAATTTAAAATTAACAAATGAAGAATAATTTGAAAATACGTCAATTTACATATTAAACACTAAACATAACAAGGAGATTTATGTAGATATTGAGTTTAGAATTGAGTTAAATGAATTTAAACTTAACTAACTTGAAACGGAGTATTTTCTAATAAATATTCATGTCCTATTTTCAATAATAATCACTAATAGCAATTAAATAGTTAATTCGTTACTATTATATTATTAAACAACCAAACAACGTTAAACTATAGAAGGACAATATGTACATAAAATGAATTAAATAAATTAACATTTCAATAAGATTGGAATAGTTAATTCTTAATTTATTTTAATTGGTAGCAATTGTTAATTATTTAGCACTACATAAAATTACAAGTATTTTATTAAATTATCACGACATTTATAGCTGATAAATCGAATAAATAAACATTATATAAATTAACTGCTTTTACTTTATTTTTTACTTGGGTTTATATGATAAAAGCAATTTACTCTTCGAGCTTTGATTTCCATTAAATAATTTAACTAGCAGTTAAATTTAATGGACAATTATTATTTTTCTTGGCATGTTTCCCTTTCCTAAATTGATATAAGCAACAGTTTAATGCAGAAAGTTTAAAAAACATATCTTTTTTTATGCTTTAAATGAATTGCTAAGTGTTATATTGCAAATTAATTGTTTTGAATAGTTATTAACAATTTATAAACTTCATTAAAACATAATTTATTTAAAAAGTCTAATCTTATAAATATTTTAAAACTACGTCCTGTTAAAAGTATCGTGTAAAGATTCATTAAATTTAATTTTAACGCTATAAAAACGATTAAAAATAATAAAAAAAATTTAATTTAGATATAAAATATACATAAGTCAACATAAAAATTTAAATTATAAATAGAATATTTAATAATTAAAATTAAAAAAAAATTTTAAATTTATTTTTTAAAGTATCTTCTTACAATTTAAAAATATTTTTAATACATCAATACATATTTATTATTATTTTTATTTTTATTTTATTATCGTAAATGCAGCATCGTTACCAATTAAAATCACGTGTCTAAAATAGGAAATAAGTAAAAAAATAAACAGTAGGAAACAATAATGAATAGAAAAATCAGTAGTAAATACGTTTATTTGTCCAATTAATCTTATTTTTTTAATCTTTCTTTTAAGTAAGAATCATTAGTTGTAATTTCATGTGTTTGGTTGTATGCATTATAGATCCAAAGATCACGAAGAAAATAAATTGTTCCTAAACGAAGGTTACTTTATGTCCTCTCTGTTGATGAAGAGAAGCAAGATAAAAATACTAGAAATCAATTATTTACAACCTTCATTAAGAATTTACATCGTTTCTAGAATCCATTTAGAGGAAATGTGAAAAATAATATCGTTTCATCTTTTATTGTAATTCGCCACGTATTCGTCTGATAAGTAAGTTAAAAAAAAGAGTAAAATAAGGAGTTTATTTCTTTTATTTTTATTTTCTCCATGTTATCTAATAATCTGAATGTGTTTACAGATTTTGAATGTGTTTTCTGTTTATCATCATCCGCATCTGTTTACTTTATCAACAATGATCTTTAATAGGATTTAGAAAGAGAAAAGAGGAAAAAAAAGAAAGGACATCACCAGTTAAAAGCCTGGATAAGAACTTAATCATCTTTATACTTTATTATTTTAATACAGAATTTCGTAAAATTATAAGACGGAATATATACGAATCTATATTGAAAATGTAAATTATATATTATAAATTTAGTTTATAATAAAGAAGAAGGAAAAAAAAAAGAAATTATTTGGGAAACTTTTTAGCTATAAACTTTAATGATGATATTATAAAATCGGATTAGAGAGAGAAAAACATATTTAACTTCGCTTATCCATTAAATTTGTAAAATATGCATTAGAATTCTCTTTCTATTTTTGAAAGTATTTTTTTTATAATTTTTATAAAGAAAGAGACGTATTTTTAAAAGAGAAAAAGGGTCCAGAAAATTTTGTCATTGATGAAATGGAAAGAAAGAGATTTCTTTCAAGAAATCATTAAGGGTTTTTCAAGTTTTAGACTCAATTCCTTTTGTGTTAATAATCCATTCTGGTCTTGAATGTGATCATTATTTTACTTTTCCTGTTTTCTGATTTATATGAAGTCATCTGTAATTGGAATGCTCTGCAGCTGACACTGACATAAATTAAAGCCAATCAATATAGCCAGTTGTGATGCTTCTGCACATAGTAGAAGAGTTGTGCAGGAAAGTCTGCTCTCTAGGTGTTCATGGTTGATTTAAATGGCAATGCACCAGACAGTTTTAATACCCAAGTTTAGCAAATCGATTAAAGCTTACGTAATATGTAATTATTCTTGAAATTCGTTTTATTTTTTTCCTTTTCTCCTTGCTTTCTATGTCTTGCTTAAATTAAACTTTTTAGATAAATAGCTTTTAATAAGTCAAACATTTGATCACATTAGGGTGAAGATAATATTGAATTGAGAACTTAGGGAAAGAAAAAAAAACTAAACGACATTTTCAATTCGTTACGGCAATTAAAGTACAGAAGATGAGGAAATTATACACGTGTGTAATATGTTCTACCAATGGATAATTAATTTTCGAACCGTTTCCCACAATAATTTTCTGTAAAAAATTAATTGTCAAGTATATATAATCTTTTGCCAAATTTCACACGCAGAATAATAATAATAATATATATATATATATAAAGGAAAAAAACATTTTTAATAACAATAATGACATAACGTAACTGCACTTTTTTTTTACAAATTTACAACTTTGTTTAATTGTGCAATTAACGAAAAATTTGATTTTAAGGGATTTTTAGTCATAAAAATGTGTCTGAAACAGCTTTAAAAAAATTTACTCGCATACTTACGTTAATATTAACACTCGAAATAAAAATTTCCAAGTTTTATTATCAAATAAAACTCTATAAAAGAAGGAAAGAAAACTTCGGTTTTATGATTCTTATATACGTGACAATAGCCTTGTCAGTTCGTATAAAGGAACAAGAAATAATCAGAGTTTCTTCTACTTACTAAATATCACTTCAACCTCCTTAATATCAGTACAAAAGTCTGGAATCGATTGGGTAACACCGATCATAACTCTGCGTTAGAGACAGACAATGATCCCATTATATCTATTAGCAGACTATTTTGAAGCTGTAAAGCAGCTATTTTTTTACAGACAATGGATTATCGCCGTGCGTGTTGCAGAAGGAACGCATCCATTTCTATTAAGTACCTTGTCGATCTTGGAAGTAAGTTTTTTCCCTTTTAAAAAGATCATAGTTATCACTTAAGCATAGAAGAAAAGGCCAGAAACGCATAATCGGTTTGACAAATGACTGTATTTTTGACAATGACTCTTTCATCCCGACTTATCTGCATTTTGGGAGGTTGATCATGTGATTAATGAGCGAAATCAGAAGATATTGGAAACTAACGATAATTTACTCTCTTAAATCTAAAAAGTATGAAGTAAAGAGAGAATGATACGTCTGAAAAACATCGTTTCCTAGCAACAAATCGTTATCTGTAAGTGATTAAACTTAAAAAATTAAGTACTGTCTTCCTCTTACCAGGATACGTTTCCATTTATCTATTACGACTTTTGTTGTTTTTTCTTTTTTTTTCCCTCCTACAGAAACGGGTAAGCTTGGCGATTATCACCCCGCAAGAAACGATCATTTGTGAGGATTTAACAATGACTATGGTAATGTGTTGCAGTCTCAACAACTGCTCAACAATGGCCATTTGCGAAAGAAATATGTTCTGATATCTAGAGATGACGCTTAATTTGACTCTCGACCGAGTTAAAATTCGACTTTTATTGAATAGCTAGCGACTCAAATTATTTTTCCAACGGATAAAAAACCTACCTAGTTATTAATTTTATAAAAAAAATTATTCTTATAACGCTACTTGTAAATTAAATAATTTATGAAAGATGAAGAAGAGTTCATTCTTCTTCGGCTTCTCTTTTAAACAGAGTCATTATTTACTAAAGAATAATAGAGTATAAGCTTATAAATAAATATTTTATTCATAATCATAAATTTATTTTTTATTTTTTTGTTTCTTTGTCGTAATAAATTCAAATTTAAACTTGTTTATCGCATTTATTACGGAAGATTAGTGAAAAATATCTCAGGATGCGATAAATAAAATGAGTATATATCTAGGAAACCGTTAGTGAAAGAATTTAATAAGTCTTTCTTCTAAATTTATTTAAATTGCCAATGCCCATTCCCTAATGATGCCCTCTCGCTCTTTATTTTTCTTTTGGATAAACTTTCAGCAGCGGTGGTGTGCAAAGAATATTAAGAAGAGTAAATGGAGATGAAGAAGGGGGTATGACTTTTCTATCTCTTCCAGCCGTTTCCATTATCAGTAATCATAAACGGCACTAAATGATAGAATCATTAAGGACCACGATGTGTATCTAATGAGTTGTTCCGTCCATTCAATATCCTCGACACTCTTTCTGATTTATTATTATTTTCTATCTTCAGACAACATTCTACTGGCGTCATATTTTGGAGAATATTAAATATTCGCCAATGATTTAAAGTAAATAAATAAATAAATAAATAACATACACTTCTCCTTATTGGTCTATCTTCCTCTCTCTCTCTCTCTGCTCGATAATTTTTCCAAGAGTGCAAAGCAATTCCCATACGTACTTGTTGTCGTTGCTTCATCTTTTAAGTGCAGATGCCAACTTTCTAGAGTTATTTACGAGAATATTTATAGTTTGTTGATCAATCAATATATATATAAATTAAAATATTTTGAAAGTTTTCTACATTTATATCTGCAGTATTAAATTTTCAGAGAAAATTATGAAAACCTGCGATGATTTAAATCATCCAATAATTTTTTTTTAAACATTCCAATCAGCTTATATAATTTTTTATATTTACGAAAGTTTATTTATTAAGAATAAATAATAGAATTAATTAATAACTTATGTTAAATTTAAAGAGTTTATTTAAAACAACTAAATAATTAAAATTAAATGATATATATACAAAAGTTGTTATTTTTTTTTTATAACATTTTTATGTTGAAAGTTTTAAAAATTGAATTTAATATCGTGTTCCTAAAATTTACAATTTTATAATATAAAAAAAAATTTTTTTTGATAGTGGTGTAATAATAAAATATTTTTAAAAAATTTATTACTTTGGTAGGGAATTTTTGTTTTTTATTAAAAATTTACTACTTCTACTACTACTACTACAATAAAATTTGATATTTTACAAGGAATTTACTGTTATGGTAACAAAAAACAATAATTTATTTATAATTTTTTCAATTAAAAATGGTTAAAATTTTTAACCATTTTTTTAAATCAAAAACTATATTATTAACCATTCTATTTAATAATAATAATTACATTCAAATTAATTTTATTCTCTGAAAATTTCAAATATTTATTGATATAATACTAAATTATTATAATAAATTTAATGTTACTCCGAAACAATCCAAATTAAAGTGTTGTTTGACAGAATTTTTCTCGTATTATTTTAAACAAAACTCTCAAATTTTGGTCATGTGAAAGCATGCAAGTTTTTATCTTTTCTGTTTTTTTTTCTTCCTTTGTAGGTTTAAATAGGAAAAAAAAGAAGAGACTGAAGTTAGAATGCAATCCGAAAGCGAAACGTCTCCTCAAAATTGCAGATGGTTGAATTCTCATCAGAAAATCGCTTGCCTTATTTTTAACACGGTCTGAATCATCAGATTTGACTCGCCCGGTTCAAATGTGTTTTCTATTAATAGTTTTTCCATACATTGATAATTTTTAACTTAAAAAAAGAGAGAGAGAGAGATTCGATAATGTCTTTTCTTTAAATGCGTTTTTTAAAGTAAATGTTTATTAGAATATCTTTGATTTTCTATCACTAATATCACTTGACAACCTTTTAGAGAATAAAAACGTTCTCTTCGCTTTACACGAGACCTTTTATATTAAAAAAAAAGTGCTCTAAATGTAAAATAACTCTTTGAAAGAGGAGAATTTTCAATATTTAAATTTGATAATGTACACATCTTTTCGTTTTCTTTAATGATCGTAAAATGTGTTTCTTTTCTGTTTTTAAATTATTTTTTCTTCCTATATAATATATATATTTTTTGTTCTTTTTTTTACATTCTCGATTCAAAACTGAAGAGCTTTTAGTAGTAGCTGTTAACGTTTTTCTCTTATCATCGCTAGCAAAATTCGGGGATTTCTGGAAAGTCCAAAACTGTTGGTAGATTACGAAAAGTTGACATAGTTTCGATGAAGTCTTATCTCTTTGGAAGAACGTCTTCATCTGGATCTCTTTTCCTCAAAAGAGTATGAAAGAAAATAGAAAAAAAGACGAATGAAACGTCTATAAGTTTTTTCCGGATCTATCAATCCATATTTATACAGTAAATATTATATATATATATATATATATATATATATTCAGGTCCGTCGTGAGAGGGAGGGAAGCTGCGAATTTTCCTCCATCCCTCGGCCTTTATAGTGGTTCTTACCTCCTATAAAGTAGTAATATTTTTACTAACAAAACATAAAATTATTTAAGACTGCTTTTTATTAATAAATAAATATTCTACATATTTTATTTGTTCAAAAATAAATGACAAAAGAGGCCTTCTAAGGACTCTACCCCGTGCTGCATTGTATATATTCTGTTATGTGGAAATCTTTGAGAAATATTATTTCTGTTATATGTTATATTATTCTGTTATATGGAAATCAATCTACTTTTTGAGAAAATGTTAATACAAAGTTTATTTAACGTTATAAACATATATATATATTTTAAATTCAGTTTTATTTATATATAATTTTGATAAATTTACTTAAATGTTAAGTTTTAAAATGTGCTGAATATTAATCATTATTACGTGCATTTTGATTTTTTTCTTAAAGAGAGAAAAATTTGACTATTAAAGACTTTTTAATATAAATGTATTGAAGACAATTTTAAAATTTAAGCATTTTTTTTTTTTTTTTTTTTGAAAATCTAAATATTTAATAAGGTTATTTTGATGAACTTCTTTTAGCTCTGGCCATATGAAACACAAAAACACCGTTTGAAATATTCGAGAGATTATTTTTTAAAGTTAAATACTTTAAAGATTTGGATTTTTTAAATGTTTACAAAACTCTTGTAAAATTTTAAAATATACACTTTTATGCTTTTGAGTATTTTAAAAATATCTGATATTTTAATAGATTTAGAGCATGGAAACGTTCGAAAGAGTCGTTATTCTTTAAATATTCCATACTTTCAAATAAATTAAGGATCTTAATGTTCTTTCTAAAATACTGAATATTTGAAAGACTCTCCCTTATGACCCTTAAATTTTAAAGTCTGTAAACTTAACAAAAATTTGAACACTTTAAACGTTCAAAGCACTTAAAGCTTTGCTTGTTTTAAAGATTTAACCAGCTTTAAAGATCTTCTATCTTTTAAAGAACTCCAAATCATTTTGAAGGTTTAGTAGACTTGAACTTTGAACGCTTTAATATTCTATCCCCTTTAGAATAGCTTTAGGAATCATTCTAAAATCCTAAATGTTTGAAATTTCTTTAGAAGCCTTAAAAATTTAAACTCGAGACTTTACAAAAAACAAAATTTGAAGGTCTAAAAAAATCTTTCTCCTTAAAGAAACCTTTTACATTTAAAATTACATTATTTTTTTTATTACTATATTTCTTTTAAAAATCCGATCGGTTAAATTTAATAATAAGAGTTTTTAATAACATTCGTTAAAATATTATAAAATCTCTTATGAAATAATTAATAAAAGATTAGAAATATAAGATTAATTTGAACAAAGATCGATATCGTTTCCTCATTAGATATTTTTTCCTCCTATCTTTAGGCATACACTTTATCAAGTCTACTGGGATAACTAAGCTACATAAAGTTGTATTATCTTCAGGAACTCCACAGTGTTCTTTTGTTTATCCGAACATTTTTCTTTTGATGGGAAGAAATGTTAGAAAACTTGATAGTCCCTCTCTTTATAGTAAAAGAAAAGTAGTACCATCAGGGATTTCCATTGTCAACCAGGGAAAGAACTTCTTGAAAAAAGAAAAAAAGAGATTTTTTCTTGTTACATCTCCCTATCCTTCTGTCGCACTACCAATTGGGAGAATGTATCAAACGTCCATCACACTCTACCATCCTCAGAGACAATACACAAAAAATGTAGGACCAATTTCTTGTACACGAAATTGGATCATGCGATGCAAATAGCATGATGATTGCAGCTCTTCTCCAATATCGTCTTAATCTGAAATTCATCTCCGGAGGACTAAAACGAATTTAAAAAATAAAAAATAAAAAAAAAACGAATTTCAAATATAGTTAAATTCATATATATATTTTTTTAAAGTTACAAAAACTAACGATATTTTCACATTTTATCGCCCCTTTTTCCCCTCTATCACAACTTTAAGCTTTAATTAAAAACTTATATGACAAAAACGAAATTCAATGAAGATTATTTACTAACAACCTCATTTAAGAACATTATGTCGATCGACCTCAAAGATCAGTGCTGCCCCCTGCGGCGAGTTTTGTAACTAAACGCCATAACCAGATCGTTAGAAGGACTGATAACGACTTTTATTTTAGCGTCTGGTCTTTCTAATCTGTTCTCCTTATCTACAGTCTAATTTTTTCTTCTTTTTTTCTGTTTTTAGCTTTTCCGGCCCGAGATGATCTAAGTTAGCGATTAAGTAGAGAAAAGTCAATTAACGATCTACTTAATTAACGCTCGCTAAGCAGTTTTCTAACTCTTTCAACCTCGAGGTAATGAAAAGAGTTTGAAAAGATGCTTAGGATTATAACTGATTTTCATTTCTTCCCCTTCATAAAGTCCCCCCCTTTTTTTCGTTGTATGAAAGAAGTCTTAGTCAGAAGGCGCCTATAAAGCTGGTAAGTAACGTTATCTGATATCTGCGAAAGAGAAAATTGAACACAATTTAAGAAAACTTCTGTTATCGTTTGATTTATCGTTCCTGTATGTAAGATAAGTTTCATTAAACCAGGAGATACTTGCCAAGAAAGCTCGGATACTGATTTATTAATTGTACAACATGTTACACCAATACTTGTAGAGTTAGGAGTTGTCTCAAGTTTTAAAAAATCGATGAATAATATCGAATAAAAATACTCTCAGAAAAGGAAGAAAATATTCTGTTTGAAATGTGTTTATCCAGAAAGGAAAATCGAATTTGTGGCGCCGATAAAATTGCATATAAATATTCATCATCTGGATAGATAATATAAAGAAAATTGATAAACTTTGAGTAAGTACATTGGGGGTAATAAAGTTAAATTTATACGAATTGCCTTTATGATACTAAATTGTATTCGAACAAAGATGACCATTCCGGATGTCTTTGTAAATATTTTTCCAGTTGTCATTACAGAGAACTGTTGATTAAATCCATTCAGGAATCGATACGCGGCTAATATTATTCATTAGAAAGTTGGAAAAAAAAGTTCTTTTTATAGAATTTTTTCCCCATTTTGATCTAGTTTAAATTGTAAAATATTTTGAGATAGTTGTAGATAAAGCAGATGGATGTTTCGAAACTAGAAAATGATTTAAAAGTTGAATTTCTACATAAAAAAGAATAATATTGGGTACTTTAACTTGTTTCTTTTCTATTATCATTTTTAAAATATATATATATATATATAATATAAGTATATAAATTGAAAGAATAAAGTGGAATATAAAATGATTGACGGTAAACAAGAAAGGAAAGTAAATTGTATGGAATATAAATTAAAAATTTTAAATTTTAAAATTTTAAAACGGTTGGATGGATATTTTTTATTTATGAAATATAAAAGAAAAAATCCAAGTTTTCATGCGAATTTATGAATTATCAGAGTGCGTTTTTAAATCGAGAAATATTGAATAAAATAACAGTAAGCTATGAAAAGATAGTTTTCTGACACGAAAAGTAAAAGTAAAAGCGATTTGAAGCAATGTTTTCTTTCTCCATCCCTACTTAAATCCATACACAGTCACATGTTTTTGATGCTTTACATTCTAAATGCTTAAAATACATTAAATTCAGCTGCAGTTGTTAAATTCGGTCCGATTTCTAGCGTTTTAATAATTTTCCGTGTCATAACGTTTCCTTATTCAAAGTGTATCACCGAATTTTCTTTCCTCTACCATCTTACGTTTCCGGATAAATAGACTGTATAATAAACGAATTAAGTTACTTTTTTTACCTGCCACTACTTCATTGTAATTCGCACAGAAATTTTAGTAAACTCATTAAAGGTTAAAATACACACAGAATGGGAGAGACTTAATGGAGCATGAGGATATTATATAAAATATTAAGTTTGAAACTTATAGAAGCTTCTCCATTCTTTCCTGTTTTCTAACTTAAATATCTATGAAAAAATAATAATAAAATTTATTTTTAATGTTTTATAATATTTATATATAAGGTATTTCGTGTATTAACCGAAAAATAAATGTAATTATTTTAACAATTCATGTAAAATAGCAATTATTCTTTTATAATCTCTTAACAATATTCTTATTTATACATAATTTTTTTTTAAAATTAATTATTAAAAAGTAATATCTTTAATTAAATTGAAGAAATTATTAATTCGCTCGGTTTGTTTTTCTCAATCATTTGAGATATTAATAAACTTTTAATGGATATTTTTTTACTTATAAAATATTTCTTGAGTTATAAAAAACTAATAACTAAAATCTGATTTATATAAAGTGCACTTATTAATAAAAGAAAATTAATAGTTTATATAAAAATATGTAATTTATAATTTATAGAAATTCTTCTTATTTAAAAGAAATTATTAAAATATCATTTTGAATTTTTTATTGCTTTTTTAAAGTCTGAAGGTTTATTAAAACTCCATTGTTATTTCGGAATTAGATGAGATTTTATCGATTTTTCCCAGTGAATAATTTCTCTAATTGGCTAAGTTAATGAAATTAATTAGAGAAATTTTTAATAATATTTATAAGCATCAACAATTTTGTCATGAAGTGACATAACAATCGTCGTTTAGTGTATAAACATGTGAACATTTCTCATTAATAACAAGTATATTATCATTATTATAAGCTCTATTATTGTCATTCATAATTACTTGAATAAAATATTTAAAAATTAGTTGAAAACTTTTCATTATAATTATATAAATTATATTAAAAATGACGTTATAAATGTTTTTTATCCATATTAAAATGATATATTTACGCATTAAACTCAATTAATATTAGATAAATATAAAATTAATTATTAAATATAATACTTAATTAACAACGTTATATTCGATATTTATATTTTATTTTTCGAGTTACTATTTTGAAGGATTAATCTGTGTTATTTACACAGGCAAAGTAACAGTAATAAAGATGTCTGCAGCGTGTCTAGTAACTCAAAAATGAATTTAGTCATTAAGAGGAGAGTATAAAGAGAAAAAATATTTACCATTCTAAATAACAATAATAATAAAAGTTTGTTTAGAACAGATTAATGCTTGTTTATTTATAGTCTCTTCTGACAGCTATTTGTCAAAAGGACGGCATGAGAATCCCTCCATGTAATTAAACAGAAATTTATGATAATTAAATTTATGATAGACCGAACTTGTTTTCTGTTTGAAGTCGGTAATTATGCCATGTTCTGGTATTTAAATCTTGGTTATTTTAATTATTACTTTTTAAAAAATCATCAACTTTCTGACAATAAAATGAAAGTATCGTTTTCGTGTTAGCGGTGAAATAATTTGTTTTACTCTAATTATTGTGTATAAACACGATGGAAAAAAACTATTAAGGAAAATATATCGTAGATAAAAACATACATGACTCATTTTTTATTGATTAATGAGTCATTCAGCTCACGATAGGATCTCCAGAAAAAAGATTTTTTGCAGAGTATGTGATTATGAAAATCTAATTCCGAAAGCTAGATGATTATCTAGGTAGTCGGTATGGGATGCTAATTTATAAATAGCAGGTGTGCTCATTTTCAAATGTATGTAACAAAACGATAGAAGAAAGTATTAAATATTGATATATTTATCTCTCCTTATTGGTTATACAGTGGAGAATTTCCTATATTAGTCGACGATAAATCACGAGTGCATTTATTGAAATAGGTCAGATATTATATATATATATATATATATAAAGTGGAAGCCGAGTTAATGTATAGCCTCAGTTTGTCAGGATTTTGTCCAGTCGGGATGACAGGAATTTGGAATACTTAGAGCAACAAAGAAGTGAAAGGAATGTAGAGGATGAGCTTGGAGCATCACCATGAATTAGCAAGGAAATGAGAAGCTCCCGAAAAGACAAGAAGAAAGGGTAAAAAAGCGCGCGTAGCTCGATCGTCCGACCAAAATAAATCATGAAGTGGAACGGAACAGAGGGATTGAGGATGGAGAAGTAGACGTGCGTGTTTTCCGGCCGTCAACTGAGCCTAACCCGTCGACCGGTTGATGGATGCCTATGCCGAGTTTCCTGTCACGTTCAACCAGCGAAATTGGAAGTAGCTGGAGGGTGTAATAAATATGTTAAATGGACGATCTATCACGCCAGTCTGATCGTGTGGGATGTTAGGGTTAAGTTTGTACAGGCTTCTGGGATGCTGGGAAAAGATGCGATGGATTGCTAGTAATTACCCTTTTTTGTTTTGCATAATCATGTTTGCGATATCTGATATTAACTAATAGACACTAAAGAATGCCTCGTGTGATGGGAATTAAAAATTTCTTTCTTATCCTTTGTAAACCTCTACGAATACAATTCTATGAATGCAATTTAGAGAAAAACTGCATCTTACTCCCATAAGATATATATATATAGTATTTTATTTAAATATTTGTTTTCGATAAAACTTTACTATTAGTTAGATATGATCTAATGTATTTTCTTTTCTGCAAAAGACTCTATGATGTTGGTTGTAGCTCTGTCGTAAAATTTATAGCACTTTTATATAAAAAAATTTTAGCTCCAAAATAAAAAATATTTATCAAAATTATTATATATAAAAGGCCATACAGTTTAGAAGATAAAAGGATGCGTAGAATGAAAAAAAGTTATATACATTTTTTATCAAAATTTTTCCAATTTCGCTTTAGATAAAATGTAAAAATTGTTGAGAATATGTTCTATATCGAAATATATATTTATGATAAGATATTAAAGTAAATGGATACTTAAATGTGACGGAAAAAATGCAGAGTAGAAAGAAAACGAAAATCGGAATTTCATCTCTGTAATAAAGATTGACTCAAAGGAGAACAGAGAATCGTACAAACTATTAGAGTGTTCTTAGACGCACTTGGAGACATCATAACTGTCATCCTTTCCTAGTATTCGTGTCCATCATGTTGTAAAAAATCTACTTCCAAGAGAATAAGAGTTATAGAATTGAAGGAGCTTGTAGACTTCTCGCTAGGTCAATAAAAAGTTTACTGATAAATCGAACAGGATTCACGGATGCTCTTCGTATGCTATTTTCCTTTTTTTTTTATTATTCTTTCTTACGTATACAAGATAGAGCGATGTATATTATATATACATTTAAATATACATTTAAATATAGAAAATTAATTGCATCTTTTGGAAAGAATAAAAGAATAAAGAAGGAGAAAGCAATAACGAAGTTGAACCATGTGAAAACATCAAACAAGTTGGAAGATCAATGAAAATAGTTCAAACAGTGGAGATGAAGAACAGTCAGACATGAAAACTTCCCGAATTTAACGGATAAACGGATGAGGAAATCTCTAAAGAAGCGAGACGAAGATCATAACAAGAAAAAAAAAAGAAAATAAATAAAAGGGATATAACGTGAAGATCAAACACGGGACAAAGACAAATTTCGTAATATATATATATATATATATATATATATATATATATAAAGCTTCCTATATCAAAAAAAGGTGGAAGAATATCGAAAAATAGATCAAATAAAAGAAGATCAAACAGAAACTGGAGGAAATCCGGGTTGGGAGTTTATTAGAGCCACGTCATCTAACAATGGAGCCGTGTGCAGACTGAGTGTTTGATTATCCAGAAAGCATCGAATGTGTCAAATGAAAGACGAACCTTCTTTTCAATTTATCATCCTCCCGTTTAAATGTCATCCGCTTAATTAATAACGAAACTTGTCTCTCTTAAGTTAACTGAATTGCTTACAGTCTCCTATCTAAGTTATACAGATCATCAGCACCATCATCAACATTCTTCTCTATTGTAAAGTATTCATTATTGTTTTCAAGAATAAATTTTTTCTCTTTAATTATTTTCAGCTATGATAAAGATATAGTCCATAGAATATCGAATGAGTAAAGTTTATTCTAGGTTGTTAAAAAGATAGAAGATTTAATTACTCAAATCTTTTTTCTCGTAATTTTATAAGTTATAAATGGCGCTTGATATTAAATTGTATATCATATTATGAGCATTTTAAGATTATTCCGGAGCAATGGTTTACACAAGATACGGTAAAGAATAAGAAAAGTCCTTTTTATGTATAATTTTACTCATCAGTTACTCCACAAGTCAAAAATGAAAGCTTAAATTTATTGCATGTGAATAGGATTAAGTTCTATAAATAATAAAATAATTCTATACTTATTTTAATTTGTATATAATTTTTAATTAGATTAGTTATTTTCCAGTATCACTCGCATTTTTATTATATTATTGCCTTAAAAACAAAAACAAAATCCTCAGATAATATATAAGTTTACTATAAACAACATGATTATTATAGAAAATAAATAAAAGAACTAACTATACAAACGTTCGAACATCAAAATAAATAAGTTATTACTTTTTTTCAATAATAAATAAGCCTGTATGATTATTTTTCAGAATTAGTTTTTCACATAAGAAAAAAATAAAATAAGAAAATATTTCGAAAGTTGTATTAATTTCTGAAAGAAAATAGAATAACTTATTAAATTATATTATTTTTGTTGCGAAATATTTAATTTTATCTGTTTATTTTCTCAATAACAATAGTATAGAGTTAATTTTTATCATGAAATCATTTGCCAATTACCGTCGATATATCTCCCGAATTTGCTGTTTAGCAATAAAAATTTGCATGTGGATTCTTTACTTTTTCTTATTTAATTCTTTAATTATTTTTTACACATTAATTTTGTTGTATCAACACAATTGTTCGCTGTATATTAATTTTCAAATGTACGTTAAAATAAATAATATTTATAATTTATTATTGACATTTATTAATTATGTTTAATACGAAGCTAAGTCATGAATATTACAATGATATTGAAATGAAATTTTAATTATAGAATATTTAATGATAATTACCTAAAGCTTTGTTTATTATAATATAAAAGTAATTAGATTATTTTTTAAATATTTTTTTTAAAATAATTTTTATATTGAATTTCTTTAAATAATTAGAATATTTATTTAATAAATAAAATGAAAATTAAAATTTATAGATTGTTTTTATATTAAATATAACAATAGAGAAAAAGTATGTAAAATAAATATTATTATTTTTCTAATTAATAAAGAATAAGAAATTATTTATTTAATTTTAATTGTAATTAATAATTAATAAAGATTGTAATTAAGAAATGTTTTTATTAATTAGAAAATATAATTTTACATGTACTGTACTAGAACATGTCATTTACTAGTTAAAAAGTAATAAAAATTGATTATCAGTTATCTACAACACAATAAATGACTTCTGTAATTAATAATAACGCAAACAGCTTGATAAAAAAATAATTATTTATCTTAGTTAAATAAATAGAGAAAAATATTGTAGCATCTCTTCCAATTTTACTTATAAAGCTACGTAAAAATACCATAAATTTATATAGGATTTAATATGAATTTATGTGAAATTTGAAAGAAAAATTATATAATTTTCTATAATATAATTAAACATATTCATTTTACAGTAATGTACATACATTTTAAATAATACTCTAAAATTACGAATATTTATTTATAAATATAAAACAAAAAAGAGTATCCAATTACACGACTCTATGATCAATATTTTATTATACTTCGTTGTTAAAGATTTTTAAAATATATTTTAAATTTTAATATATTATTTTATTTGACATTTTACATTACTACAATTTCTCCTCACAAATAAATCTTGGATTAATAATTCCATATTATACAAAAACTTTAAAAGTCTTCTAGTAAAATCACTAGTTTACAATATTCTTTATCTTATATCATTAATTACATTTAAAAAAAAATAATAATAAATATAAATTTTTATTTAAAATCGATTTTAAAAAATGGTTAAAAAATAAAATGGTTAAAAAATGGTTAAAAATGATGGTTAAAAAATGGTTAAAATGATGGTTAAAAAATGGTTAAAAATGATGGTTAAAAAATGGTTAAAAATGATGGTTAAAAAATGGTTAAAATGATGGTTAAAAAATGGTTAAAAATGATGGTTAAAAATGGTTAAAATGATGGTTAAAAAATGGTTAAAAATGATGGTTAAAAAATGGTTAAAAAATAATACAAAATTAACATTTCCTGTAACGTATAATATGTTTTTATGAGTTGAGAGTCATAAAGTTAGTTTTTGTTTACTCTAGCATCGAAAGTTATATCGACTTTCATTTATATCGGTTTGGTAATTTAATTTTTTTTTCTTTCTTTTACAAGATAAAAAACATTCTGAAATGATAAATGTTCGATCAGATGACGTTTCAGGAACACGAAGAGCAGGAGAACTTCATCATATTCGGTAAATGAAGTAGCACAATCCGATGTATAAATATTATTCTTATTGCATCTTTGTATTCGGTAATTTTGATTTTTCTAGCATGAAAATTGATAATTTTTTTTCTTCTTTCTTATTTTTTCAAATTGGCGACAGCAGAAGTTGAAGTTCGTGTGTGCTTCGTTGAAAAAAAAAAGAAGCTCGGAAAGTAATCTTCGAATTTTAAATATGATTAAAGACTAACTAAATAATCTTTTTTTAAAAAAAATATATATATATATATATATATATATATTTTAATGGAAACAAATTATGATAGTAAATTTGGGATAATATTTTGTAAAATAAATTAATAATTAATTTTTTTTAAATTATTAAATAGGTTAATAAAGATGTTTTTAGTACCAAAAATAAATTTTAACTTTGTTATGTTTGATTAATTCCTTATTTTATTTTCCTTTTTTTAAATATATATATATATATATATATATATATATAAATATTTTACGTTTTTTAAGCGTTAAACCTTTCGAAAAAAGCAATAATTTTCGTTCTAAATTATACTTTTATTATACAACTTTTTCTTTTTCTTTGCAAAATGATAATCCTTCGACGAAACGTTATCACTTATTCGCGAAGTATTAATATCGACAATTCAAATCATACAAAATTCTAAAAAAATAAAAATAATAATAATAATCTTCATAAAAAATTATACTACGATCATAAATTTCTTTCGTTATTTTAAATATTAACAATCTTTCTCAACTAAAAAAAAAAAAAATAGTTAAAATCCGAACAAATTTTAATTTCTTCTTCATGTTTTTGCCAGATTAAACTCACAAAAGAAGCATGAATGTTTTTTTAAGTTGCGTAAAAAGTGCAATTTTCTTAAATTAAAAGCAGAAACAATACTTTTCCTCCACTCATTGTTCGACGGAGAAAAAACGAAAAGAAGAAGAGAAAAAAATAGAAAACAAAAATGGAGGGGAAAAAACACGAAGATCTTAAACGCCTACTTAAACATCAATTGGTATAAAAATTGCAAATTGTGTCGTCGGATACCGCATTGTCGAAATCGCAAATCAAACGCGGGGCAAACAATAATTCAACTCATTAGTGCTCATGTGTAGTAGTGCTCTCGTTAGCATGACGAGTTAAGCAGAGCGGAGAGGCACAGCAGCAGTTTCCTCCCCTTCCCCATGGCTAAGAGTAATAACTGGTACAGAGCGACCTGTGCTGGCCATCAATTAAACTTTCTTGACATCATCGTTATAATGAGAAGCTTACAAGGCTAAACAGACCGCAATTACAATGCGAAAGACTGCTTTATTAAATTTTGCTTGTGAAAACAACTGGACAACGAACTGCCATTTCCAAAATGAAATGCGTATCGTCATCCAGTTACCCTATAGAGAACAAATATATACATTCGTATGCTTACACACAACAAACCTTTCTGAATATATTAAAAGGCTGCATCTGTTAATTGAATGAAAGTATGGGGAAATCTCTAATATTTCAATTTAATAAACCCAGTCGATGTTTTCAGCCATTTCTTTTTTAATACAGCTGTATAAAAACTTTAAAAAAATGGAAATATAAATAAATAAAAAATTGCATTTTACCATTTATTATTAAAAACTATTTCTTTAATAATATTTACATGACATTACGTATTTATATTTTATTTTATTTAGAATTCCAGGCATTTAATCATTTATTTATTTATAGAAAAGAATGATCATTTATTGCTATTTTAATTATAAATAATCATTTTATCACTGTAAAAAATTTTTAAGAGAAAGATTTATAAATATTTTTCTTATTTTAATTTAAATTTTTGCATAAAAGTAAAAATTCTTACTACTTCTACACGAAAATCGTAGTGTTATAAAGAAGGATAAAACGATCCCCTAACCGCAGATTTAAAATTTTGTTGCGGTTCTTTAGTTTTAGTATTAGAATAATTTGAATTTATACAGAAAATTACGCATTTTTAAACGAAAAATTCAACGTGTTTCGAAAGACTAATAGGGAAAATTAGCTAGACAAATTGGTGCATAACAGGATTATCTTTCAGTACGGGATACGGATCAACGTAGCAATTGATTGTGTACGCATTTAACTACATTACAGGTCCACTAGAGATCTTCCTCCCGCCAGTTTCATTCAGGATAGAATCGTAGATTAGACGTAATCCTCATGTGTGTGTGACCTCTTTTATAATTCATTAAGTAAATATCGAGGAAGGTCCTCTTAATTCCAAGACCTGCATCGTATGTCAATTAGCACAGGAACATCTACGGCTACATAATTTAAAATTTCATAATAAAATTTACGTTTGTTACATCGTCATCTTTCATGTATTTTTTTTAATTAATTGTTCTTCGAATTATCTATCATTTTCAAGAGATAGCAATTAAAAATTATGAGAAGAAACAAATTGAAAGTTTCGTTAACAACTCTTAATTCTTTTGACTTTATCAATTAAGTCAATAAGAAAGGAATCTATTCAACCATGTAGAAATGATTCCCGAAATATGATGATAAATAGCACATTCACTTTCATTCGTGAGTTTGATTTATGATGATAATTTAGCATCGTTAAAGGTAATAACGATGCACTACTTTCAATAATTGAGCTAATTGATCACATTTACGATTACGATCGATCTTTCTATTAAGCATCGTATATTTATATTTAAACGAATAGGCCTATACGACAAATAAACGAATTACAGCTTCTTATATATATATATAAATTTAAAATTATGTTTTGCATTTCTTCATTAGTGAAGATTTAAATGTAATTTCGAAGAGTGTAGTGCCAAGAAATATTGCATGTATGTATCATTGTATAGTTCGTTAAAGAAATCGATGCGGAAAAGGAGCCGATAATACTCTTTCTAAAAGGTCTTCATCATTCTTGATTCGTCTATTGGGTGTGTTATCACGACAAAGTGACAAATAACTTGTAGCATGAACTACTCCGAAGAGAAACTCCATAAAAACCATTAACAGAATTAGTGGTGCAATGGTGCAATACTGCATCGCATCAGACATCCAATCGACATAACGACGGAGTTTGTACTATTGATGATACCCAATATGTTTCTTTTGATATCCACTGATGCTATCTACTTAAAAAGTTAATGACCATTCGTTTTTATACTATCATTATTCAAAATTTATTTATCTGGATATCTATATATACTTCCGAATACGACGAGAAGCGTTTTGAATATTTTAAAAGTTAAGTTTATATTCAGAGAAATCCATGATTGAAACTGTACAGTAAATAATTTATGTAAAAAGATTTGTATAAAAATCTATTGTATTTTATTCTTAAATTCTGTATAAGCTTGTTTCATTTAAGGCGATTATAGAGAAACATATACTGTATATATATATATGCAATATACATTTATTTAAAACAGGTTTCTATCAAGAAATTTCTTTGACTTTTAAAAAAAATCCCATAAAGAAAAATTTTCTACAAATAAAAGATTTTTCTGGCAAAATAGGTATATATATGCAATACATATAAATATATACAGCGAGTGAATAACATATTTTTCTGTAAAAATATTTTAAAAAATAGCAAAAAAAACATATATATATAATGAGACTAGAAAGAAATAGAGTTTATGTATAAAAATGCTTAATTATCTCCATTTATTTGCGTGATTATTCTTTCATATTTATTTAATTAATAAAAGAAGAAAGAAAGAAAGAAAAAAAATTCTGCAATTTCTAAAGAATTTTTTTCAAGCTCTCTACAACTTGATAAACCATTAAATTAATTCTTTTTTTTTAAATAAAAAGAATTAATAATTTCCTCTTATTGATATTACCAGATGATGAAATTTATATTTAAAGTTTAATTTATAATTCTAACTACGATAAAACGATCGATTTTTTGCCGAGAAACGGGTAAACGTTTACAGTACAAATATTGAAAGAAAAATTTGGATAAAGTCTAAACTGATAGAAAGGATAATAATTATACTTTTAAGCTATATATATATATATAAAAACTTAAATTTAAATAATTTATTATTATATTTAATAAAGTAAAAAACGTATAAAATTCAAATTTATTGTTGATATGTCAAAGATAGTTGTTTATCGATCCGTACAATTTAGCAATTTTGAATGTTCGAGGATTAGTTAATTATAGAAATTGTAGTCTTTAGTGTAATGAAAATTAAATTCTTGAGTTCTCTTGGGTCTGAATAAATATATATAATGCATACCTTGATTCCTAGAACATAAACTTGTTATATTTGTTTTACCTAACTTTCATTTATACAATGTATAAAATTATATATATGTCTTTAATATAATGAAATATTCTCTTATATGAGTATTTTTATATTTTTACACAAACAATAATTAATTAAAATTTAATGAAATAATTACTTAAACGAGATATGAAGGTAATTTAATAGCAATGATGAATATTTTTATTAATCATAATTAAAAATCGTCATTATTATATTAAATTATTGAAAAATATTTTATTGTTTGTATAAGTTTTTCAGCACATTCAATTGTAATTAAGCATTACAATTAAATATAATTTATTTGTTAATAAATTAATGTTAAAAAATACAATTAATATTCAAAATTTTATATGAAATTAGATCATTTTGTTATTAATTTATCGTATACATTTCTAGTTTTGTTTTTTTACTGCCTATTCGTATTATTAATATATACTACGTATAGTACAGTACATTATATTGCCATTAAATAATAATAATAGGATCATCACTCAAGAAGAAATAATGAAATTAAATTATATCAACATAATCCCAGTTATAATTTTGATTTACTCGTAAAGTTTTATATTTTATCAGATAAAATACATTTTTTTTTTTTTTGCTGTTTTATTTAATATAATTCTTCTTTATTGTTTGATTATTTAATTATGTTATGAACATAGTAATAATTAAAAATTAGAGTAAATTATATATGGGAACTATAAGTATCCGCTAAGGTTCTTCCCATACATAAGTCTTTAATCATTATCCGTATATAAGTCGTATTTTATTTGTTATAAATAAAAAAGGCTATTTACACCCGAAACAGTGGTTCGTATGGTGACCAGGCGAATTTGAATTAGGGGACCCCACGTGCAGTATTGATTTCAGACATTCTTCTTCGGGGAAGTTTGTATTGAAAAAAATATTTTTTTTTATATAAAAAAGTTGGTTTGGGGCCCCAAGCAAGTTCCCTTTTTGTCCATAGGAGAACGCTCCAGGACACGAAATGCATTTTCTAACAACAAATACAATAATAAATATGTATATTGGTAAAATAGCGCATCGAGATCTTTAATTTGTCGCTGGAACCATTAAAAAATGGCTATGGAAAGGAGGACCCTATCGTGGGGTTCCAAGCAATTGCCCTTTTTGCTTCGCCACTTATTACGATAAAAATAATATTTACTTATCCTCCGATAGAAAAGATTATAATTCGTTTACGAGTTTATTAATTATTTATAATTATAAAACTTTAATTACCCAATTTGTAACATACGAAATTACAAATAATTACATAAAAAAACATTTCATCAAATGAAAATGCCTATTTTTCAACACGATAAATTCATTATTTATTTATTTATTTTCGTGAATAAAACTACTTAAACTTTCTTTATATTTTATAATTATTAAAACAAAATATATATATTTCATTTATGACGAATTTAAACTTTAATAAAATTCGAAATAGCTAATCAATTATTTTTATTCCTCTTTCATTGTTTTATTTATTTATTTTCTAATATTTTATTCACACATTGATTCAAAAGTTACTCAGATATTCTTTGATGTCTAATGATTAAAATGTTTATTAAAGTTACATTCAAAATTCTTAGGGCTATACAAATTTCGGTTTACAAATTGGAAATCGGAATTTTATTTTACATTGTGTTATCGATATTCTTTGATTAGGGATAAAAGAAACCGAAAGAAATATTTTTTAAAAATTTTGTATTATAGTAAACATTACCTTAATGATATTTTATCGTAAATTATTTCGTAACAAAAATAATTGCCTTTAATTTTATAAAATATAATTATTTAGAGGAGAGGAAAAAAATAATAATAATAAATAACGTGATGATGATTAGACATATAAAATTAAACTCATTTGTAAATTACTTTGTTTCAGAAATTTTCCACAAAACTCTCAATTTTATTTTTAATATTGATGATAGGAACGTGTTATTAGTTAATTAATTTAGTAATTAAGCCGTGCTAAATCTATATAATTCAAAATCCGGAATCAAATTACCACTAAACAAACTGAATTTTTAAGAATTTAATTTATTATATTTAGTAATATTAAACTTAATATATAATTTTCAATTAATTTATTCATAACAAAAATAACAACAATTATTTTAAATAAACATTTAAGTTTTATTTTAAAAGAAAATCTCCGCAATGATTAATTTTTAATTAGAAATTTTATAAATAAAAATTTATTATTTAGTTACATTATAATAAACTGTAATTTAATCCTTGAAACAAGATAAATAAAATTTTTTTTTTTTTTTGTAAATTGTTTTCTAGTTTTATATACTTTTTTTAAAAATCAAATAAACGAATTTCTTTAACATTTACAAGCAGATTCAATCGATTTTAAAGAAATTTTAGTCTGCTTTCGAGTTAATGCTTTTATATTGAACACCTTTTCTCCAACAGACTGATACAACAGTTTCAACTTTTTTCCCTTTTTCTTCCTCTTCCTCTTCTTATTCTTCTTCCTCCCATCTTTCGTCACACTCTTTCTTTCATTCCAGTTTATTTTTAGTTTCAATAGATAGAATTTTTCGTCATTTTCCAACTTGGCAATCTTTATTTTCCTTATTTTGATATTTTCTCCTGTATTTTTACTTTTTTATCTGTTGAAATTCGGTAATGTATACCTTTTTTCACTTCTTACATTTATTGTATAGAAGATTATTTTATATATACAAAAAAAGAATCTGATTTGTAAACAGAATTAGAATAGAAATGTTAAATTTAGTGGGATTTTGTTAGCATTTTTTTTTTTTTTAAATATCTTAAAAACAATATTAAACCAAAAGTATGCTAGAAATTTGTCTTTTCGAGCTTGGTTTCTTTATTGAAAAAATATTCTGTTAAACTACATATATATATATATTCTCGTTTATATTCGTGATATAAGGGAAAGAAAGAAAAAAAATGAAATTCAACTTTTCTTCAATCAATGTTCAGATTGCCATAGAAACAGAAAATATTATTTGCTTTGTTGCTTTTTTTTTCTTATATTAGGCAACATTCCAATAGGGCAACATTCCAACATCCCTTTACTATTGCTTATTCTCAACACCGCATTCAAACAATAGCAACAATGCTATTTGAATATTGACATTTCGGCTGCAAAATTCTTCAAAAATTCTTAAAGTTTTGCTGTTTTAAATTCTGTAATACTTTGAGAAAACATTTTATAAAATTTTAATTTTTATATATAAGTTTATATACAGTTTTGTTTGTTTTTTTTAAATAATAAAGGAACGTTTTCTGAAATACTTAAAAAAATATTTTATAATATAAAATAAACTATTAGTATTAAATTTAATTATATTTAATGTATATACATTTATTTATTTAAAGATTTAAATTGCATTAGATTAAACATTATAATTCATTATTATATAAAAGTATTATTAAACGAGAGAATAAAAAAATAATAATAATATGTTTAAATAAATAAACAAAAGCTATTTCTAATTTATTCTTTTAAATTACAAAATTAAAGATTAATTTTTTTTAAAAATAATTTAATAGAATATTTTATGATGATTAATTTCACTAGTAGATTTTCTAATGTTTTTATCAAAATTTTATTATTTTAAAATTATAAATAACTTTAGAAGTTTTATCATTACTTCCTTCGTAAATGGTTAAACGACATTTTGATGTTATAAACTGTTTTAAAATTTCATTGAAAAATAGTTTTTTTTTTAAAAATTTCTCAAAGAATCCATTTTTCTATCTTTAAATTTTTAAAGTAATAAAAACATTTTTACTACTTTAAGCTAATTATCAATGCTAAACTCTTTTCAAGGAAGAAAAGTTTACTTTTTCTATACAAAACCTTTTTATAATTCGCACTTTTAATATTAAAAAAAAAAAAAAAACTCATTTTATATTTTTCCTTGATATATTCTTTTTCTTCTGATTTTTATCTCTTAGTTTTACAGTTTAACATTCTCAACATCCCTATCGATTAAAATTGTTTGCATAAGAAAGTCGATAACGAAGTCATTTACTTGACATTCAAGTAACTAAAATCTTGTAACTGTTAAAAACAAACTTTCGCTTGGGTAAAATATATAAATATATACTGAAAAAGAAAAAGTTGCGTGTTGTTTTTCTGATGAGAAATATAAACTTAACGTGCTTTTCCCATCTGGGTGCAAAATGAAGCTGATTTATATGCATACCATCTCTTGTAGCCACTTCTTTTAAATGCACAAAAATACCAAGAATCGAAATTCTTTTCTTTATAAAAATTTTTTGTAAATATTCAGAATAAATTCTACAATTTATAATGTGTAATAACTAGACTTTTTCTTCTCCTTTTTTTTTAAAATACAGAATATAAAAATCGAAAAGCATTTTAAATCCTCTTACTCTCACTGAAACATGACTTTTGATTTATTTTTATTTTCTTCATTTTAATTAAACGAATGTTTTATTATTTAAAATAGTATTCTAATATTAGTATCTGTTAAATAAATTATTATTTTATACTATTTTTAATTCTTTTACTTCATAAATTAATTTTTGTGTGTGTGTGTGTGTGTGTCCGTCCGAAATCAGTTTTTAAAGTTGAAATTTAATTATCAATAAGTTTAATGAAAGATTTTGAAGTTCAGAAAATAAAATTAGTATAAAGTTTTTACGTAGATTTTGCCAGTTAGTTATACACTTTAATTAATTCTTAATTAACGCTTAATAATTGAGTTAAATCAGTCCTCTTAAATAAGTCTGGAGAAAGGAGTTTCTCTTCTTTTCTCGTCTTTTCGAAAATTTTATTTTAGAGAAGTTACCTTTGCAAATTAAAGTTATACACATAAAAGAGATTATTTTTTTATTCTTTAAAAATCTCTGCAGATTTAAAACATTTATGAGTAAAATATTAAAAACAAACAAGAGACATACGATGAAAATCCGGTTTATTGCTGGTAAAATGTATACATTTTTTTCCTTTTTTTTTTGTTTGTTCAGAAACAGAATTATCAAAAAACTCATTTTTGCCTATAGGAACAAGGAAGGATTTCCAATCGATCCTTCACATATATATATATATTTATTTATTTATTTTTATATCACTTATTTTTTCAATTTAATAATCATGATGCAACATTTTGTGTCAAATTTATACAGAAAGATTTTTAATTACCATTTTGATCAGTCAATCTCTTAATGCTAAATTAACACATTTAATATAATTAAATTCAAAAAAAGACTTAAAATATATGTTTTCTTTTAGCAAAAAAACAAGCGATAAGAGTCTAAATCTATAAAGATAAACACAATAAGAATAAAAATATGCGTCCATCAATTCTTTTATGGTAGAGATCTGTTTAGGAGAGACGTTTTGTGAACAGTCATCACAGAAAATTCATTTTTCGGCTCTTTTGTCAGCAGCAGTTTCCAAACGACGTGTCCGCAGTAATTTTGTTTCATTTTTTTATTTTTTTTTACATTTTTCTGCCACAGGGCACAGTTTCTATCAAATACACATCTAACAAATAAGAATCTGCTTAGACTTATGTTTTCCAAGAAAAAAATAAAAAAAAAGAGGGAGGAAAAAATTGTAGTCATAAAAGACTACTTTATTACATTCTATACAGAGCAGAGCTTATATATATAATATATATATATATATATATATATATATATATATAAAACTTTGCTTAGCATCACTGACATTTTCTTAAATTTTTTGCGCTTCACATGTTCTTTTCTTGGAGTGTTGCCTTCGACTATCTTTGAAAAACTTGCCGCCATACTTTACAATATATTTTAAAATCAGAATATATATATATATTATTAAATTTTTCTATTTTTTTATTATGTTTTATCCCGTTAGTATTGCTTATAAACTGTTTAAGAAGTCACCTATAACCGTTCAATATTCAATCTCGAAAGAAAATATTGAATTTTATTTTATTTTTTTCTTCAAATGGAAGCAATTTATATGTATATATATATATTTTTTTATACATAAAAGTATCATTTATTTGTTGAAATAATTTTGTTTATCACAATATAAATTTTTCAATTTTCTGATAATTTTATCAATAAATAATCATTGTAATAGTCTTAAAAACTAATTATAATTAATTTCTACGTAAGCTTTTAATGACGATAATGTGAAATAATCACTTAGCGCAATCATTGTAAATGCATATTGACATTTTTTTTTTTTTGGTTTGATCAGCAGTTACAATGATTGATCGATTTTCAAGCTCATCTCGGAATAGTTTATGGGAGAGTAGAATAATTTACATATTATACTCTTCTTATACCATATACTGCATGTACAAGACACTTTTTTTTTAACCACAATTTTTTACGTAATTAATCTTAAATATAACACATTTAACAATACGCAACACTTAATAATTTTACTTAACATCAAAGGAAAATGTGTAAAACGTAGTTTTATCACTCATATATGCTAAAACTAGGGAGAAACAATGCACTAGAAACTAGATATCGTTCGGGATTTTCTCGGTTTTATTCACTTTTCTTGCATATCAAATTTTGGGAAATACTATCCTGGAATGTCAGACAATAATAATTCACAACTATAAAAACACAATTTATCTTAAGATTCAATACAGAAGGGTAATTGCATCATTCGTATTTATATACACTGTACACACTGCTTTCTGTTTTCAAATTTATATATTAACTACATTTTTTTTATTATTATTATTATTATTTTAACAACACTATCTTATATGGCAAATTTGCATAGACACGTTAAATGATGGCATCTTTGTTTTTGTAATAAAACGCAAAAACTTCGAAAAATTTGGGAAAAATGACATCACTGGGAGGCCATGGTTAAAATACATTGCTAGGGAATAATTGGGCATTAAGCGAGCGAAATAGCCCATACAGCTCATACACGATGAACTGTAAGTGAATAAATAAATTTACGAGATGATAGAAGAGATAAAATTAAAAAGAATTCCTGCTTTTCAATTATTTATTTAAAATATCAAATTTATGTTATAACGGCAAAACTAAATTAATGTAAACTAACTTCTGTTTACACTTTATTTCTTCTAGAAGTTATATTTATGTTTATAATATTTGATGCTCGGTTATCTTGTATACATTGCTAAAGTCTCTCTCTGAAGGAAAGATTCAATTTTATCTTTCATTTCTACTATCTCCATTTTTTATTCTATTTACTTACAGTTCATTCTGTATTTTTGGGGTGCCTTGAAAGATTGTCAGGCGCTTCTTAAGGGAGCATATGTATATATATATATATTTTTTTTTTGTCTTTTATTAAAGGCTATTTAAAATTTGCCATCGCTCTACGTCTATACAATATCTACACTTTAGCACTGGATAAAGTTGGGATTAAGGAAATATTCGCGATTGATTTTAAAAATGTTTTTCGATTCTATATCTATCGGGAATTATTCCGTGGTTTTTTTTTTTTTTTTTAAATATTTACAATATTTCGGAGAATGGGAAAAGTCAGAACTTTAACGAATAAGTTCTTCGTTTTCTCGTCTCCTATTCAACATCATAAATCATTCAACAAATTTTGGCTTTCTAGAACTTCGAGTCTTTACTAGAAATATTCATATACGCGATAGGATTATTGTTTTATCAATTCGAGCGCGATCTGATATTGAAAAAAAAAAAATTGGTTAAACTTAGAAACCGCCCTTCTTAACCAAACAATGATCACAGTTTAATATTTTATACGGACGATTTCTGTCTTTGTTGATCAGTTGGCCAGATTTCTTGCAGCTGCAGCTCGACTTTGGAATCAAGTTGTTAAATCTGATTATCGGTAATGAAAGCTACAAATATTAAATGGCATTATTATTAAAGAAAGAAAATTTTACTGTTTAAGATATTTATATTTCTCTATCTTTGGAGGTTCTATAGTATACGTTAAGATATAAAAGTACTCACATGTTCAGAAGCGCTACCGTTTCTCTCCTATATCTTGCAAAACTTGTGCTCTATCTAAAATTCTCGAACCTAAAATTGAAGAGCCTCTAGTCAGTCCAGCTATGGGATCACTGTATTTTCGACTTGCTATAGTAGCATAAGCCGGACGGATCTCGGCAGAATCTTCGTCTATGCTGTAATAAATATTTTCTGTAGACAAATGTCTGTCGTCTTCATTAGCGGGATATGGATGATAAGCGGATAAGAGCTGTTGGATTCTGGATTCTTCCGGAGTTCTCAGTAGTCTCTTCGATTCCTCTTTCTTTGACGGCATAGTCGAAGAACCTCTTCTGAAAGTAGGCGACCGCGAAGAATCTTCGTTCTGTTGGCTTCGGATAGTGAGGTGTATATTGTCTCTAGCTTCTTGAGGAGTTCTTCTAGAAGATCCCATAAGTAGTCTGTTATTTTGTGTAGATGGGGACGACTGGGCCAGGAAATAGGAGTGATCTGGTAACGAAGTGATGCTCGACCTATGTCTTTCGGTTGATCGTTCGTTCGGAAGCGAATTCTGTCTTCCATCAATTGTTCGAAAGCCTTCTGGAAAGATGAAATCCGGATGACGAAAATCCCTTGCTAAATAACGCCCTCTTGGATACACTTCCATGTACTTTCTAGCTCGGGGTTCTCTACGTAAAAATAACGCCATTAAAGCATTACTGCTACGATCTAGTGCGGGATCTTCTTGTATATTGGCAGAAGGGTTACGTCAACTGGTTGGGAGTTGTTGCTCAATCTTCTGGCTCTGTAAGTACCTCTTCCCGAATCTGTATCGTTGGATAGGTCGTTTATAGTTGACCGTTTGGATTTGTTTTCATTCCCGGCTCCAACTTCTTCGTAAATGGGTTCTAACGTTTCTTTACTTCCCGTTCTATCTCTGGTAGTTAAACCCATCAGGTCTTCTTGCTTTAATGGGACAAGTTGAGTGGCACCGCTATTATTTTTCATGACAGCCAGCAACTGAATGGTGGAAAAATAAAAACACGATACCATAATTTTTCCATAAAACTTTAAATATTTTGAATATATATATATATTAAACGTACAACAAACAACTCTCATTTTTCTGCATTTGAATTAAAGTCATATCATTAATAAAATTGAAGAGAAACAGAATTAGAGAAATAAGTGACTAAACATTAAAATAAAAATTATCTACATTATTTTTTATTATTTTCAATTACGATGCGAGTTTAATTGCGACTGATTTAATCGTACGGTTCCCTAAAGAGTAGATATCTCATGTTTAATGAGTACGTTATAATAAAAATCTCTCTTTTCTCTTTGAATGATAATACAGAGAGGACCGAAGAGATAAAAATTATCTCAGTAAGTATACATTACTAAAATAATGATATAATACACACAAAAACATTTTTATTATTACGTTGATGTTAATTGGTCCTTCCTTACTTTTTAAACGTATTTGTTTTAAAGTTTATTATAAAAAGAAGTTTTTTTTTCTTGTAATTAAAGTATGAAACACTCTCAAATGTAGTATATTACGAAAACAATAGCAATAAAATTACTTGAGATTGCACATATCTTTCTGAGTCAATTCACGCAAATTAACTTGGAAACTTGGACAAAAGTTGGATAAGAAAAATTTTAAAGTATCTGGAAAGACTTATTTTTTCTTCTTTATTTATCCAAACAATATAACCTGTCTTGGATTGGTTTAAACATAGAAATACTTGAGACAGTTCCATAAAGAAAAGCTCCTTCTGAACTCGAAAGCAATCTGTGTACTGTAGTTGCATTACTTTCTCACAGGACCTGATATTGCTTTGTCCTCTAAGCCTATTGGTATTTCTAACGAATTCCCTAAGGAACTGTGAGACACGAACCAAGTATAAGTCACAGAAGACGTGATGTGATCCGATTTCTACAGTTCAACTCATTACATCACAACCCTTTACATCTAAAGAATATCCTCTTGGGTCCTTTTCATCCTGAATTACCGACTAAGTCCCAAATGAATAGACAGCAATTTTACAACATCACCACCACTTTATATAACGGATAATGATATATATTGCACCCGAAACATTTAGCTGTAAATTAATTAAAATATTAATGCCTATTTTCTTTTTTACTTTCGACTTTATTTGTTTATTTATATTTAGTTTCTTTCGTTTAAAAAAAAAAAACAAATTCTAGATTACGAGACATTAATCAGGCGTTAATTAAGATAAAATTAAGCTGTTGATGCATGAATTTTCTTGTAATTTTAATATATTATTTTTAAAAGAAAAAAAGTAACACACTTTGCAATGTATCCATTATCATGTTGGTCACTTTTCTATTGACCTTTGGGAATGTGCCAACGACCAAGTCGGCCTTGATCCTATTTTAATAGAATTTAATTCACAACAGACCTACTTACTTCTTTTATCATCTGATCACGTTCGACTATCATTAAATTAAGCAATTTATGGTTAAATGGCCACTTTGAAAAAGAATATAACGAAATTAAAAAAGTCATAAATATTCTTAACAAAAGTTAATAGTAAAAATTAAAATTTTTAACAATATTAAATGACTTGCGAATACAGTTTTATAATCATCGTTAAAAATAGGAAAGGAATAAGGTCTTTAATCAAATAATACTTATGATCATTATTTATTTTTCAATTAGAAGGCCCATGGGATGGAATGTAGAGAGTTCTTAAACGATTTTGATCGCATCCATTAGCTCGACATTCCAATACTCATAATGAAGCAATAATGAGAGCATTTAGGTGATGTGTTCATCGGTAAAGAGAACGTAGAAAGGGGAGGATAACACCTTGTCTG
This sequence comes from Centruroides vittatus, assembly GCF_030686945.1. NCBI lineage: Eukaryota > Metazoa > Arthropoda > Arachnida > Scorpiones > Buthidae > Centruroides > Centruroides vittatus. Next base: position 1,928,436 of record NW_027122715.1, read on the forward strand.
GATAAGGAAATTCCATCCTCCCGGCACCCGTCGTCCAACAGGAAGTTCGAGGCACCAACCAAAGTGTTTGTCGTGCTTCGAACCTTCTTATCAACACCGGAAATTGGGCAATAGCGGAAGCGAATAGCGGAAGCAACCATAGTTAGCGGAAGTGGCATTCTGACGATTTATGAGCAGTCGTAATGAGAGTGGTTAGTTTGATTTGCTCACCTTTGTAAATCATCTCAGTTCTATCTTCGACATTGAAGCGGAAATCGGCTATTTTGTGGCTTTTTTTGTTTGTTTCAGACTAGCTAAACTATTACTTATTCCACTTTATTTAATTCTTCTTCCAATTAAATTATCTCAAAGAAATTTCAACTCGTCAAACATATGAACTATTCTTTTCTTATACATTTTTAATTATTAGAACCATAAGTCACTATTTATATGATTTTTAGATGTCCTAGCTCTAACAATTATAAACTAATTTGCCATTCATATTTTATAATTATAAAAATAATTTAAAATTTATGTTAAACTAAAGTAAATATATTATCAAAAGTAACTTTTTAATGGAAAAAAAGAGTAAGAATAAGAGAGAAAAATCTGAGCTTTTTTAGATGAATTTATATATTATATATTTAGTTAAAATGTTAATTTGAAAAATTATATAAAATATGCATGAATCTTGCTCATAAGATGTTTAATGTTAAAAAAAAATATATATTATCCATATTAAAATTGGGAAAATTCGGAAATTTATATGGAAGAAAAAAGAAATCCAATTTTAAATTTTTGATATATATTTTTTCTTTTTTTTTTAAGAATTAAAACCTGACATTCTTGGCTTCCTTCTTAAAAAGCAATTAAATTAACAAGAAGCGAATCTCATCCATTGAAAAGTAGGAATTTTCTTTACTACAGTCAAATCGAAGAGAAAGAGAGTAATGAATTATGCAATTTCTAATGGGAATTCATTACGAAAATATAATCACAGCAAAGATGAGAAAAGAGATGAGAGAAGTCGGGTTAGACAGAAAATAAAAAAATATATTAAAAAATTATATATATATATAAAAAATTCTGGCGTCAACATTGAAAGGCCAGGTTGAGGAAATGTGGTCGAGAATTATTATTAGCAAAGTAAAGGAAGAGAAGAAGAAGAAGAAGAAGAAGAAGAAGAAAAAAAAAAACTGAATTAATCTAAAGTTTTGAAAGAGCGCACCAATGGAAACTCAATTACCTTATTTCTAATGAGGAAAGATAGTCGAGGAAAAGATAGCGAATTAATGAATTCTGAGAAACGAACTTAATTAAAATAAAAAAGAAGGCAAAACTGGAAAAATAATGAAGGAAATAAATAAGATGGTGAAGTAGAGAGATAGCAATTGAAAAAAAAAAGAAGGGGGACTCTTCTTTGCCAGAAAGAATAAAGGCGATATGAAGGAAATCCATCTTTTGAATGCCTTTGATGGGTGAGGATTATTAACTCGGAAATTTAATGGAAATTTAAATTTTAATTTATTTTTTTCTCATCTTCCGAAATTATTATTATAACATTTATCAATATTCGAAGTTAAAAAAAAACGAAATTAATCATTAAAAAAATATATAGATATATATATTTTATTAAATAACAAAATATGAATATTCTATCTATTCTTACATTGCCACCTATTCGTTTGACTGATTTTATATTCCCACCTGTGCTATTTGGAACGGTGCCACGTTTTCTGATCAGACTGTCGACAATCTCAAGTATATAGAAGATAGCAAACAACTCGAGATTTCTTTCCTCCTGAACACAAGCAAAGTATAACCATTTATTCCAACTAAACTAATATAGATAAAATGTATCTTTATCTTAATAATTATTAGTCACAAGAGATGATTTTATTATTTAGATGAGCTGTCTTGAAGAGTCTCTTAAGCCTCTATTCTATTAATATTAAAACGGAGAAAGGAATAAGGATTCGTCTTATTATTTAGTAAATGAACTATTCTTCTAACAAACTCTACAAATTGACAAGACATTTCGATATATATTCTTTTGAATCATTTATAAACTTATCTGAAATTTAGCCTACATTATTGGTAATTTTTCAAAGGCCTCGAAGGAAGATCTTTAAAGGGAAAAAAAGAGGTAATTTGATTATGTTCGAATAAACCCAATGATGGCGCCAGAAAAGCCTAATCCGATTTCAAACTCACGAATTATTTATAAGGAAACGAATGAGATTATCTGTCATATCACACATTGAACAGTAACATGGAGGAAAGGGTCTGTGTTGTTTTTACGTTACAACAATAACTTGATCTGATATGATCTAAAGATGATTTTCTTTTTATTATATTTATATATATAGAAAATTGCCATCAAGATATAATTGTTATGTTTAAAACTCTAATAAAATTAATATAGATGGATTTCGTGATAGCATTTATTATACGATATGTTTTTCTTGCTGATAATTTTTCCCTTTGTTCTTTTTTCTCTTTCTGTAGATCTTATCGTAAAGATAGTTTTGATCTAAATCTTGCTTATATTGAGAATTCCTTCAACTTGCTCTACGTTAATTAAAATTTATTATTTTTACCAATGTATTAATTGTGAAAATGCAGTTTCAAAATCTGTTTTCGAATTCAGAAGCTCTTGAATAAATTATTAGAACAATCAGAATTAATAATGACTATTCTAAAATTCGACTATTTTACTATTCCTTAACCTATTAGTATTTAATTTCGCATGTTTTATAATTAAATTTTAATAAATTATTTCTCTTTTAAAAATTTTCGTGTAGAAACGATGGGAATTTAAAGTGTATCTTCATCATTATCGTGAGAAGATATCAGATGTCAAATTATAAATTCAGCATAATAATGTTTCAACAAATCTAGAATATTATGAAAATCACATGTGTTAAATATAGGAATTACATAACTTCCTTAATTTCTCTAAGGAATTTCGTTAACGCATCGTCCATTACGATTTGCTTAAATTATGGAAATTAATAGAAATGAATTATCCCAATTTATATACAATCATCGAACATGTTTAGATGTATAAAAATGATACAGTTTTGACACTTATCAATTTAGTTATTATATATTTATGAATCGATGATAATAAGCTAAACAATTCATGAAAAGAACATTATCTTAACTAGATTAATCTCGTTAATAGAGTTAATAATGCTTCTTAAACATGCTTGTTTATACATAAACTTTCATGATAAATATATTAAAATAAAACTTCTTAATACAGGAAATCAAATTGGAAAGTTTTATTTAATTTACATGTTTTATTTTCTACATTATTAAAGCATTAAGTTTTCTTAAGTATTATCTTAATTGGTTTACTCTTTTCATAAATAAAAACGGATAAATCGATTATATGAATCTAATATGGAATGGTCTTTTCGTGGAAGTAAGGATAATCAGAATAATAATTTATCAGAGGATGGATTCTTTCTAATTAAAGAGAATTCTGTAGACTTAAAGGGAAAAATAAAGAGAAGAGGAAGAGGGAAAAAAAAACTCTGGAGGGTGTAAGAAGCTGAGTAGGAGGGGAAAAAAAGGAAAACTGTAGGTCCGAAGAGAAAAGTAGCAGCGCTAATTGTGGCTAATTCCGGAATCATCCAACTGTGAAAAGAAGACGAAAGGAAATTAGTCGCGCGGAAACAGCAGCGTATACTCGTTCCCCTTTACTTAATTGCGTCATCAAAAGCATCTAGAAGAATCTGAAGATGAAAGAGGAGGAGGAGGAGGAGGAGAAACAAAGTAACAGCAACACATCGCCCATTCCTAGTTTATCTCATTGTTCTTCACTTTTAAATAAATTCTATTTTTCTGATTTAAAATAATTTAAAATCATTTCCCTTAGTAATAATGTCTACCTGATTAAAGTGCAAATCCTTTAAACATAAACATTGTTTATTTCGAAGAATTAAAGTTTTCCAACGAAGTAATAAAGCTTAGCGCTGATCTAAGTAATGCTTTTATGAATTAGCAAATGGAGATAATGTAAAAATAATCAAATAGAAGATAGATTCTATTTATTTAAAATAAATGGAATTTCCATTCCAAAAATGGCGACGGAACATTAATAAAGAAAAAAGTTTTCTGAAGTTTATATTCGTTCGAGTTTGTTCTAAGACATAAAAGATAATGATGGCCATGATAATTATACTGTAAAATTCAAGAAAAATGTATCTTACATCCGCTTAAATTATGTCTAGAAAAAAATTTTTTACACCAGTCTGGTGCCAAGTATTAACTGTTTTCGGTTGAAGCATTAGCTAGATGATATACAGAGTTTTTATTCAAGCAAACTCAGAATCCAATAATCTTTCTAAGCCATCAATAGTTGGTTGGAGTTAATTAAGACATTGGTGGCGCGTACCTTTCTACATAAACCTAATGGAAGCTATTTTGGAGAGACCGATGTGTCATTACCGAAATCGCTTGTTAGAGATTCTATATATTTTTGGGTGAAAAACGCATCGCGTGTCCTACCAAATGACGTCATTTCCGAACGAAACGAATCTCGAAGCAATGACCGCTAAAGAACATCTCCAACGTTCTTTGCTCGCTCATTTCTTAGAAGCATCTACCAAGTAATTTCCATTCTCGTCTAGATAAATGGATCGACTTTGATTACGCGTTTATTTCGGAGATATATTTGATTCCAAGTTGTCCCTTGAGTGAATTCACTTCGAGCTTTAATGTCCTCCACTCTCATTCCTTCCATCAATGTTGATAAAACTTTATCAAAAGCAAAAGAAAAATTTTATTTATTTATTTCAAAATTTTTCATAATGTAATTTAAATTTTTTTTCCAGTAAAGTTATTATAACTTGATGCAAAAAATTCTAAAATATTTATACGTTGAAAAGAATATATATATAAAGCACATAATGTTTTCGAGTTTCTCACGATATTCATTCAAAAAAGTGAACCAGCTTATACTTGGCTTTTAGAAGATATATGCTGGCTGACAATAGACGTGGCTGCTTTAAGTCACGTATTAATCTGCAGAAAGGTCATGAACTGTCCTAAGATAGGAGATCTTTTTGGAAAGTAGATGCAGCCATGAATGTTTGACGTGTTTGCTATCAATGATTCATTATATCACTGTAATACACAACGTGACACCCTACGTAGTCGTCAAAGAAATATTTCACGAATCCTAGTCTATGCAGTCGGATTCGATCCCATAATTGTACCGAAAGTCGTAAAGTAGACCACTTTCAATCTGGATTCCACTATAAAATCTCTGAGAGTTTAAGAACCCTACACGAAATTTCTTTTGTTGTTTATTTTAGCCTATCATTTTCTCCAATTCGAATCATCCTCTACGTGTTCCTGCAACTGGACGAATAAATGCCGAGTAAAGATGGAATGTGCAGCTTTACATTCTTTTTATTGCACTACCTTTTCTTAACATCTTTCCATCATACACTTCGATTTTCTCTATACCTTCGACTTTTATAATTTACAATACTTCGACTATTTTCTTAAAATTATATATCAGGGAAAAGCTAAGTTTAAATTTGTTCTACTATTCTGTGTAACATATATCTGTTCCTCTTGGAGGTTGAAATTTCATTAATGGAAGGAAAAAAAAACACTCTTATGTTTATATTTAAGTTATGCACGTGTACTGTATATATTTACCTCGAACGGAGTAACGGACTGTGCAGGTTGATCTGTCGTGGTTGGGGGTAGACGAGTAGGATGATGATTGATGATGACATCATCATAGGTTATCCCATTTGGGTTAGGGAGCTCACATCGTCCTTGAGGTTCTTCTTTACAAGGTAGAAAATTTTGCACTTTTTTCTTATGTCTGTCAAGTAGAAAAACCAACTATTTATTATGAAAAAATAATGTTACAGATTTAATAGAATTTCATACAAACATTTCATTTAATTAAAAATTGATTATTCCTAATAACAAAGTAAGGAAAATAACAAGCAAACTATATTATTCTTTTTTTAAGTAGGTCTGGAATTTTTAATGTACAGGAGAAGAAAAAAAAAGAATAACTAATAACTTAGACGAATAAAAATTTAAAGAATTAAAGAAATTAAAAAAACATCATTTGTTTCGTAGAAATGTGACCAAGCACCTATATTGCTATGGAAGTAAAGTAGACATTACAAACCTATTTACGGATGACAAATGGTCTCTTCGATGGGATTTGTACAGAAACTCATTTATAAAAAAAAAAGTCACGAAAATAAATTTTATAAAACTCAATCCATTTATAAATAATTCCCTTTTCCACTTAATGATTATTTTCTCGACAAGTTTTTATTTTTCTCCTCTTTTTAAAAAAAAATTTTATATATATAGTCATTAGGAATTCCAAGAAAAATTTTATGGATACGGTTCTCTTTCTAATAATGATTATCCACCTTTAGAACGTGATTATTCTCCTCTTAATAGAAAAAAAAAAGGTAACATTTGTCTTATTTCTCAAATACTAAATAATAAAACGATAGGGAAAATAATATAAAAAGTCAGTCAGTCAGTCATCAAGTAGTAAGATCTATCATCTTTCTACATCATTCTCTTATCAAGATTTTATCTTGTCTTTGATAACTTAATTATTATTTTTCTTTTTAAATATAACAAAGTAAGATTATGAAAATTAAGAGAATTATCCACTTCACGATTGTTTAACATCGTTTAGAATTAAATTTGCAAGGAATAAATACTTCAAAAATCAATTAACCATTTAATCACATTTACTGAAAAAATAATAAATTTTTACATAAAATTATTTCGTTTATTTTGTTTCATTTTTATTAGTCGTTATAAATAATTATTTATCATTAAACATTTTTAATTAATTAATGCAATAAACATAAATTTTATTTAATAATTTGATCATCTTTAAATTAGTTCAATGTTTGAAGAATTAATCATTAATATGTTTTATTTTTTTTCTAATTATCATCTTAAGAAGGTAAATTTTTTGAGAGAGAGATGTAATTAAACGCTCTTTTAGTTTAGTTTCAATTTTTTTTTCTTCTTCTTCTTCTTCTTTTTTCCGACTTACAAACACGTATTTTCTAAATAAATATTTCACTTAAAGATTCAAATTGTTGTTTGAACTTTAATTACCCAAGGGAATTCTCGAGATTCTTAATGAAAATTTCATTTTTGGAAAACTGAATTCTATCTACAAAATTATCCTTAAATATTTTTTAGTCGCACTAATGACCTTATATTTAATCTTTCTTTGTTAGATTGCACAATAAAATAATAATATAAATTTATTTATTTTCTTATTTTTTCCCTCCTCCTTTCGCTCGAGAAAGCTAAAACGACCTAAATTCTCTACAAATTTTAATTGAAATTTCTTAAATTTTAGTATATTTTTAAGTACCGGTAACATTGCTAAAATGCGATAGATTAATATTTCTCTACTACAATAACATATTTAAAAAAAAAAGAGCATTAAATAGTCAACATACTAAATTTTCTAGAGAATTATTTATTGTTTAAAATGGTAAATAGTCTAAATTACACAATTTAATGCGTAATTCTATGTCCTGGAGGACGAATAACCGTGATTACAAAGGATATCACGATATTATCTAATGCGAAAGAGTAATCCGATTATTAAAAGTATACTAATTTTGCATATTAATATCTAACAGAACAAGGAAAATTGTTATTGAATTTATATATAAATAGATTACAAATATGAAACAAAAGGAAAAAAAAATATATATATATATATATTAGATTTAATAATTATCAAAAAATTCTATTCGTGAAAGAAAATAATTTTAATACACGTTACAATTTATTTATTTTATTAAATTTAGTAATTTATATTTTTATGAGGAATCATAAACATTAAACATTTACCAAGTTCTCTTAAAATTTATCACATTTCCCTTCCTTTCCATCTTTACCTATAAAATATGAGTGTATATATATATATATATATATATATATATATATATATTTATATATATAAAGTACAGATACCATTTTATGGCTGGAAAACAGTTTGCTTCATCCGAAAGAGAAAAATTTCACTTTCTAACTTGATTAAATTCATAAAAAAAAAGTATTTTGGGATATTTCTTATTTCGAAAGTTTTTTCTCTTTAAAATGTTGTAAATTTTCCAATAAAACCATTTTATCTTGAATATTTTTCCTGCTGAGAAAATTGCTCTTGTTCGTTAATATCTTTCTTTTCTATTCTACGGTCGTGTATATAAAATTACTGAACGTACTACATTCAACGTGACTGGAAAAAACTATGTTTCAATTGCTGACAGCCGAGTCAATGAAAAGCCTAGTCACACCATAATTCTTTCTATTGCCGTTCTACAGTCATTCATCACCTCTCCCTGGACGACTTCTTTGTCATATAAATTAGTGAAATACGCTTTGCATCTGCTTGACCAAGCTTATGATTTATAAGCTATCACCTCAACTTGTCTAAATTCTATCGTAAATTTTTGCTATAATGCGCCAAGTAAACTGTATGAAAAATTGAAATCTTTGCTTATTTACTTGGGATTTTTTTTTAAAATTCTTTTCTCTAAAAAGTATTTAAACTTATTTCTAAATTATATGAAAAATTTGAGAGTATTAGATAATAACTTTAAATAAAATCCCATCTTGTTTGGTGAATAAATAAAATATATTTCGAACAGTAAATTTAATCAGCATTTTAAGAAAACTTTAATGGAAAATTTATGTATGAAAATTATATTATGAAAGCGGAAGCATTTCAGAGATTAAAACGAGATCACTCGTTAAGAAATATAATAAACGAGGAAGGAAGTGAAAAGATAAAATCAAGAGCTAAGCATCCTTATTTATATGTACGGTCCAGTAAATAGCAACTAAGATACAGCTTTAAAACTATTTGTGGTTTGCTCTAATCTGATTGGCTGATGTTTACCCCATCAACCAATCAGTTCAAACGAAGTGTGTATAAATATTTATTTTGAATTTATAGCTTAACTTGATTATTTATAGATCGTAAAGGCTAAAAGATTTATGTCAAAACACAATATTTAATTAAATTCAGATATTATTGGAGGAATAAATGTATTATAATTTCATAAAAGACACAGAAAGAGTAAATAATGATTAAGATATAAGAATTATATAATAAGCTTATAATAATAAAAATACACTCGTAATTTTGTAGGACGTTTACAAGATCTGTTCTTACTCAAATATCATCGTCCCCGGACATGTGAATTCGTGACCAGCGTGACGCCTACCTAGTGACGTGCGCCACGAATTTTTTCATTTGTTGCAGTTAGTGATGTGACAAGTTATTCTATCGCCCTCCAGAAAACCACACATGGCGCCAACCAGTCCCCATAACTGATCGATGACATAACGCATCGAGCATGACTATGTAATTTCGCAGCTTTGCAAAAATTTTAACTTAAAAATAATGATTTATATTTTCTTTATTTTATAAACTTTTCACTAAATACGAAATAATAATACTAATTAAAATATAAAAATTAAATTATATTAAAGGATATTAGATCAGAAAACAACACAAAAGGGAGAGAGAAATTTTATAATTATAGACACTATGCTGCCATCTGTAAGGGAAGTAAGATATTAAATTGAATACACACACACTATAAACAGATAGATATTTTGATACATTTTAATTAAACTGTTAACAATTTAAAAAAAGTCTAAAAATTGGATTAAATTTTCCAGTTAAATTTTATATAAAGTCCCTAACGTAATTTAAACTCATTCTCATTACGATTTTAAGGACAATAATAAAATAAAAGGCAAACGAAATAATTAAAATTTTCTCCAGAAAGAATTGAAGAATGCTACTTTGTTGCTTAATATTCGAGTTAACACTATCAAAATCATTTAGTGCGCTTACCCTCCTATGTTCTCCAGAGAATAAGCTCATCCGTTCGGCCAGATCGCCATAGCAACGGTTGACACTCGTAAACAGACTCTAATTACCTAATTATAAAGTAAAAGTAGCCAGAACTAAATATACGAAAAGGCATAATTAAAGTATGGAGGCCCTAAACCCCATTTCCATATGCTTTGATACAATACATGAAGGAAAAACAGTAGAGAAAGAAAGAGAGAGAGAGAGCTTTATTGATCTTCGTCCGAAGTATCTTTTAGAATAATGATTTAGACGCTTATATCGAAAAAGTTTAAGTAACGTATAGGCTTTAAAATGGCAACATCCCTGCGAAAGTGATGAAAACTAGTCACTATCTCAGCTAAACACAGCCCTGGTAAAGCTATATATTAGAGTTTAGAGCTAAATATTAGTTGTAAAAAAATATAAAACTTACTTTTCTGAAAATTTTATCAGAAATATTACGTAAGTTATATTTAACTACAAATAATTTAAAACACAAGGAAACTCTGTTACAATAACAAGCACTTTTATAAATCAAATTTTAAAACAAAATTATACACTATAAATAATTTTAGACGTAAATAAACATAATTGAAAGTCATCTTAAAAGTGTGAATTATCGGTCAGATTGTTCTGTATGAGAGGATTATCATTTCAAATGCAAATATACACCTCTTCTTCGGACTTTGGTGTAACTTTTATAATTATGAACGTGAATATCATTCCTTATTTCATTCTTCGTACGTTTCCGTTCGCTTCACTGGGCTTACATATAACAAAGTAAGAAAGTATTCTGTAAAATTGAACTTTCTAGTTATTAGTAAGTTCACAATTCTCCAGCTAGTTCAAATTCCATTCACCGCACGGCGCTGCCGGCAGGTTTGCTTGATATAATGCTGAAGGTTGTTTCCCATCGGGTGAAGTTCGTTAGATGTTGCTATGTCGGAATAAATAGTTTGGACTAAACCCGGCTTTAAGTAGAAGTTGTGGCAAGTCTGAAGCTTTATTTCCGTTCTGTACTGACTCGTTTCTAACGCTCCCCTGTGTGAGATACGTGACTAGAATTGCCACTTTATTTCTATTGTAGTTTCTATTCCCTAGCGGATAGAGAAGTTTTTGGCAGTAGAAGAATGTATACAGTATATATACTCGTTGTCAATACATGATATTTTACACTTATATATAAAATAAATTTAATTTTAAGTAGTGAAAACCTGCTTAAATCTCTTATATTTATGTAGAAAACTATATGAATTTGTGAAGCATTGCTCTAAGGTCTCGGGTTCACTTAACCTTAAATTATATTCCTGCAGTACTGGAGCATGATATACAATGTTGTGACGTCATGTTTACAATGTGCAGGTATAATAAGTGTTGCTCGTTGACCTTCGCACCTTTCATCAGATTGTCACGCCTCAGTAGACGTTCTTAACGACTTAATGAGGGATAAAACCGAGTCTTTTAAATCCTTACAACAAAAATCTACTTTATAGTAAATTTATCTAGCATAAAATATTTTTTAAATTTAAAAAAAAAGTATTAGTTAAAAAAGTTAGCAATAAATTTAAAAATTTATAACCCTACATCATTTTAAATAGAAACTTTTCCTCATAACCGAATAGGTAAACATTAATAACGTTAAAATATTATATTTGCACATTATAAATTCTATATTTATATAGATATATTTGAAAATAAAATATGAGTAAAAGTGATTTTATTGGAGATGAATAATTATACTTAATGATAATTTTATTCAGGATCTTTATGGAAATTACCGATTACCTTACTGGAAAATGATAAGAGAAGTTTAACGAAAACAAATTTGGAAGTTATTGTCTGTAATAAAATTTAATGAGATGATTAAAAAATTTATCTATAGTCTTGAAGTAATTCAGAGTTGAATTTACAGCTATCACTTTCATTAAAGATATTACATCCTTATTCTAGGAATTTTATCTGGAATTTTTACTATTTAATAACGAGCTAAAAAAAACATTTTTTCATAAGTTTATATTAAAATTTATTGTATAAATAACTGAAAAGATTGTATCAATTTTTTCGTGATAAAGTTTTCCAACGAAAAGTATCATATGTATACAGATTGATCCACAATAAACTCTGGATATTTTATAAAAAAAAAGATATAGGGCCTATACACTATCCGAATTTTGGAGCAAACTTTATTTTTCAATTTTTATCATCTCATAAAATTTTTAAAACGAATTTTGATCTATGGAAGATGAGATGTTATATTACATTTTTATATAAAAATAGAAATAATTTTGCTTTATTTTTATATAAAAAAATATAAACATTATTATTTCTATTATATGAACATATATTACATAATAGAACATACGTTATATATGTTATATTCTTTATATAAAAAAAATGTCTTTAAAGCCATTGTAAAATATTAAAATTTAAGTATAAATATTTCAATATTTAAGATGTTGTTATAACATGAATAGAAACATTTTAAAATAAAGCGAAAAGAAAAAAATATTCAATAAATAAATGATTAAATTTAAATATTAGTTTAGTTAGAAAACTATTCATAATTTAAAAATTAATATTTAATTGGAAAGGAGAAAAGAAAAGAAAAAAAAATAGATAAAATAAATTTCCAGGATATAAATGGTAAACAATGAATGAATATTTAATAAATATTTATAATGTTTAGGAACATTAAAAAGATAACAATTTGAAACCAAATAACAATAATAAATTATATTAACTTGTAATTTTTACAAGAATAAAAATTTCCTTCTGTATTAATTTGCATAATCATAAAATTCAATTAGAAATTACATCTAATCATACAAAATAATGTACAGGTCGAACTTCCAACGTCAGCAATCTCCTAAAAATGGCCACCTCTTAACAACGAGTTTTTTATGTTCCTGTCAGTGGCCGTTCTTCAGAGCTTTAACTGTATTTGGAATAAAAGAAAAAAAGATACTTCTCTTTGCTAAAATTTAATAAATATTAAATTATTTAGTCGCATTTTCTACTTTAACATTGATACTAAATATAAAATTAAAATAAAAAATTTAATGCTTGTAACATTTGATGTATATAATATACAAATAAATTTAAATAAACATCTAAACTTTGACTAAATATTAATTTAGAAGATTATCTTTAATATATATATATTTAAGCCTACAAAAATAATTTTCAAACTGCTAATTACATTAAAACTTTATTATTAGGCTGCTAGATCTCTTTTATATAAAATTATGTTCTCTAATTACGTTAAATTTTATAGATTTCTTTAATTTTTACTTTATTAAATTTTAAATATCTTTAATATACTTAACAAATTCCGCACAGCACTAATCTCATTTATCATGTATTAATTTATAGAATTTAATCTATTCAGAGTATAAACTTCTATTAGATAATTAATGTCATAAGCAATTCTACAAGCTATACAGAACTTTAATTAACATTAATATTTACTAAATATTAGAAACTGCATAGATATATTATATCTTCAGATAGTAAGTTTCCCAGCTTAACAGTCATAAATAACAGCCATAAACACACTTAAGAGAGATGTAAGCAATTAATTTTCTTCATGTAAATTTTAGCATTTTTGAGAAAAATATAATTATAACAAATTATTTATGAGGCTTGTTTGTGCTTATAATTAATTTAATACATTAATATATATATATATATATATAGAGAGAGAGAGAGAGAACAATAACAATATTAATACAGAGAAAAATCACAGAAAGGAAAGAGGAAAAGAATGAAAAAAAATTCCTTAGAGAATCACCATAAATCTTGAAAATTAATGACAATCACACAAAGCATGAGTAATCAATAAAGTTCATTGTTAAAAGTTGGGTTATCCTAATTGTAATTTGATTATTTACCTAAATAAGCTGTAAAATTTATGTATGGTTTATTCAAATAAAGCAATCTTGCTAAATTATTGTAGTATTATTCTGAAAGTCACAGTAGTAGTGATAATTAATTTTAATTATAGAAAGTTTGTGAAAAGACCACACTAATGATATTACATTAGATTAGTTAGGATTAGTTAGACTTCTATTCACGAAAAGTGTTGATATTGCCGAAACTTTTCAAAAGTAAAAATAAATAAAATCTTTCGAGTGCAATTTTAATTCATTTTACAATAACTTAATTATATAATCTTTTACATTTAATTAAAATAAATGATATTTTAAAACTGGTTCAACATTTTCCACTAAATTAATATCAAATTAGTATTTAGGTAAATTAAAATAGTTCATTTTCACCTGATTTTCTAGTTATAACCTCATATATTTTTATTTCGTTTAAACAATTTTTACTCGCTCCTTAACACACGAACTCAACAATAAAAAACATAATTCGTACAATATACACGTGGGATAATTCAGATTTTCATAAATAAATAAAATACACTTATTTCAATGCTAAAAATAGGTTTTAAAATAAATAAATAAATACAAAAAAAGCATTCATGATAACATAAAAATAAATAAAGAATTAATAAGTAGTTATTTTATGTGATTTATGAAAGATCAGGATAAAAACTAAATTCAATTTCTTTCAAAATCGAATGAAAGTTTTGGAAATCTGATAACATACGAAAGAAAAAAAAATTTGTAGAATATTTTTTTCCCTCTTTTTCGTTAACTTATAAATAAAAGTAACAATGGTGGAACATGGTAGAAAATGGTTTTTTCGGTATTGATTGGTACGTCGTTTCAATTTTATCTAAAATGGGTGATTACCAACGAAACAAAAGTGTACTATACAAGGAATAAAATTAAAGTTTAAAATTTGTGAATATATCTTTTTTTTTCTTCTGTTTTCTAGTAAAATTTCGCAGAGAAAATTCATTTATTTTTTACGATTTTTTTCCCTTCTTTAATAACACTATGCTGCATTCATGAATGTTATAACATTAAATTCAATTGATCCGTAGAGATTTTTCGAAACTTGCAATAATCAAAACGAAAAAAAAATAATCTTTATATATATATATAGGCTTAGAAATATCTAAAAAGATTTTAATATTTCAAATATATAAGTTATAATTACATAATTAATGAATTAAATTATTTTTGAATTATTATGGAATATTTATTTGAAAAATTAACTTTAAATAAGAAATGCGAGCAACTACACAGTTATTTTTATAATATTCAATTGTTTAAAGCGAGTTTTAAAGTGATTTATATTATTAGCAATCATTTTATGTTACATCTTTCATAATAAACAGATGATATATTAATATTTTTATCAGTTGTTTTCATAATAAACTTTGAAGAATATTGAAAATAATTTAAGTTCTTCTTATTTTAGTCATTTTATTCAGTTGATGGCCATAAAGTTTCAGATTTATTATGATATTTTTGGCAATAAAATCTTGCCAAAAATAGATATTTGAAAGAATCGAAAATAAAAATTTATATTATTAGCATTCTTTTCCTTTCTTTAACTCTTCACATTTTTCTTATGGTTAAGATTAGAAAATAATCTATAAATTTAAGCAAAAAAAGGATTTTATATTAGCCTAAAATTTTTACAAAAAAAAAAAACATTTCTTACGTTAAATAATATCTACTTGAGGAAATTTCGATTGTCGTTAAAGTCATATTTAAAAACTTAACTACGAGCCAAGTAAACTTATTACCGGAAAATTCCAATATTGTGCTCGAAAATTCTCTGTTATCAATGCACTTTAATACGTTAGAAAGTATTGTATCCTTTCATACGAACGTGTACATTCGCATAATAGGTTTGCTCCTATTTATTATCCTTTTATTCGATATTTTACTCGGGACGAATGTTCTCGTTAGTGATGGACTAGCCGAACTGTAAGACATGGTGTACACTGATGTTACAATCTGTTTGGGTAGTCAACTTCAAAACTACCCAATAATTACCTCGAAAGCACAACTTACAAGCGAGCCATTAAATACGATCGATACTTGTATTGTCAAACTCTGCAAACCAGAAGTTTATTCCATGCTTTTTCTAATCATATCCGCTTTTACATTATTTTAATGCCCTCACTAAATTATCACAAGACAGTTCTTCGCTTCTACTCAACGATTCCTTATTCCTAAAATGGCTCCATCATTAAAAAAAAAAAATTTGAAACAAACGTGAATGTTTATCAATTGATTCTGTCTCTTACAGGGAAAAAGAATTTTTCTTAATAATTTTAATTAGTTATAAATTATATTTCTTGTCAATTTTTTAAAAAAATTTATAGCGCAAAGTAACTTTAAATAAGAACTTTTAAAAATCTTTGTAAAAAAAAAAAAAGGAAAAATTTATTTTCATATTTATTGATTTATCGTTTTGCATGATGTATTGCCCATTTATCCAAGAAGCCTTCAATCTTGTCATTTTTACAAAAAAACTTATACCCCTTTTAAAAGGGTATAAATAATGTTATATTTATTCGTTAAAAGTGTAATGCTCGATTTTGCACTTTTGTAGGTTTTCCTAAATTTGATTCAAATAAGAAGACACAACTTTGTACTTTGCAACTTGGCTATAACTAAATCGATATAGATTGCCGACAATATATCAGAAAGTAAAAAGAAAAATAATAATAATAAAAAAAGAAACAAAACTCAATTCGCCAAAAACATCGAACTAGCACGTTTTTCCACGCATTTCATTATAAAATGACGTTTGAATGATATTTTTCTATAAGAGGAGAAAATAGCAGCTCATAATCTTATCTAGAACACGGCACGATCGCAGAGAATCACCTCCAACACTTCTTCCGACTTTAAAGCATCATTTGTTTTAATTTAATTTTACAGCTTTGTATCTACACCAAATGGTCGAAAACGATCGCGTATTTATTTTCATAATTCCTAACAAGAAACTCAAAAATTTTCACTTAGAAAATTGCTATTCTTCCACACAAAAAAAGAAGAAAATAAAAAGAAGGTTTTACAACAAACAATCCTTCCCCATTTTCGATATTATATCGTGAAAACGACAAGAGAACTTTAGCTATAAAGTGAATACTTTTATATATAAAAGTTTATTAAGGACATTTTAACTGATAATAAAATTAACAAAAATGAGTTAATTAAAGTTTCCTATTTAACGATTAAACTTTAATGGACAGTTTGTTTTAGTTAATTGCTTACAAATCCATGAAAGAATTAGGTTATTTTTTGTTTTACTACAGTAATTATTTTCTGCAGAAAGAGAAGAAAATAAAAATTAAAAAAAAAAAAGTCACGTTTGAAAATTACACAAAAGAAAAATAAAATATGTAGAAAATTTTGCTAGAATATTCCTGAAAAATTTTTAAAATTGAAGTTGGAAGTCCAAGAAGAATCTAATAATAAATTCGGGATTCTTAGAGACAAGAATTGCGCTTGTCGAAAATGTAGAAAAATATTAAAAATTTACCAAACCGTATAAGATTAAGAAAATGTAAATTTTGTTTATGATAATTAACTTGAAAAAAAAATAAATAAAATAATAATAATAATAATAAAGTTAAACGAGTTAATATTATACAAACTCGATTACGAAGAATGTAAATAAATTATAATTATTTGCGATATTTAAAAATTACTGAATGAGTTTAATGAAGCAATAGATATATAATTGAATCGATTATGCTTTAAGGAATGCGTAATTTTATTATACAAGAATTACTCATGCTCATATTGCTAATATATCCTAAATTGGGCATGTTTGTACTTTCTGCTTAATGATCAGAGAAATCGGAATGACCATCTCATGATCATTTAGTAGCATCACGCAACATTACTTGCATTACCGTCCGCTTTTACCACTGTTTGTTTATTATCGTACGCTTAATTAGTAAAAATTACGAAGTATTCCTTTAATGTCTAACTATAACATCGCCCCGAAACATTCTATACGATAGCTCATATAGTGATAATAAAGCATAATAGCCATTTATACAACTTATTCGTTTTTATTTATGTATTCATTTTCCATAAGAAAACTTCTCTAAAGTAAATTAGATTTTATATATATATATATATAAACAAAGAAGAAAACATTAATTTTAACGACATAAACTTCAATAATAATAAATGAATATGGCGTGATGAAGTTAAATAATCTCTATGCTAACCTATTCAAAGTTTGTTACTCGTTTATGTGTTTAAGCATTAAAATTCACGAATGTTAGTTAAATTTCCTTATTTTCTCTTAAGTGAAAGTTCAAAAAATACGTCACACACTTAGTAATATTGCTGACGTATAAAGTTAGACTTCTTCCAATAGAATATTAATTAATTTCGAAATCGAAAATTGCTACCATCGACAATCCATATCATCACCTTTAGGGATCCAAACATCGGATTATCCAGGCTGTAGATTTTTAATTTTATTGCTAAGCTTCATTCCCTCCACTAAGAAACATATTGCTTTCCTTTCCTACCAGTTGGATTTGCATTGAAATGACGTGTCAACAGTGCCTATTATTAATTATGGTCCTCTCCCCTTTCGACTTTCCATCAATCTCGAGTGCCAAATATTGGCTAGAGAGCGAGATGAAGGGGGAAATATATATATATATATAATTCAGGCGGAGTAATTTTTTTGATAAATAAGAAAGCGAATTATATATGCAAATGATAAAAGCGTTTTGAAATTATATGTAAATGTATAGAATACGTTTAGCAATCGTTTCAACTTTCGAAATTATTTTAGCTGTTTGTTTTCAATATAAATTTAAATTCTGTTTCTAAAGTAATGTTTTACATTCAAATTGAGTCTTTGCCATATTTATACATCGAAACGGAATCATTGTTAAGAGTTATGAAAGGAAATTTAAAGAAAAGAATTTTTTAGATGATTCAAAAAAAGGTTTAAAATAAAAAGAAAATACTATTTCTCCTTTTTCTTCTATATATATTCAACATTCAAAAATTTTCTATTCTTTCGAATAATCTATGAAAAGAATCGTTTCTATAGAATTTTCCCCCCTCACTTTAAATCGTCTATCATTTCAAAATGTTATCAGCGCAAATATTTAACAATAAGCTGGAAGAAAACCTATAAATCATAATCCATTCATTGAAAAGCAATAAATCACTCGATTTAAAAAAAAAAAATTATATATAATAATCGAATCGATTATAAATTTTAAACGTAAAATGGCGCGACTAATGAAAAAAATAATAATAATTTTTTTAAAAAAAATCTACTAAATCAATAATACGAAAAGTTGAAAATTTGTTTAAAAACAAACAAAACAGTTGTTTTGGATAGAAATAGGCTCGCTAGAATCAATGAGTGCGTGTTAACAGGCCATTTAAGTTGGCCCCCTTTATGATTTTTCATCTCTTACTAGAGACTTTCATCTCCATCTTCTGTGAAAACGTAGTTTACCATTGCTTGGGTTAAGTCTGTTCAACCGATGTCCGTATAGCATAGTGGAAGGTGACGAATAGATCCGATTTACTATAGCGTGATGAGATTTTTGCGTGTTTTTCGGCAGTTTAAAGGAATGACCTGCCGCCTAGATATACACCGACGTGCAGTATTAGACTTAGTCATCGCTAGAAGGTGGGACAATGTACATCCTGCGCCTTTATATGCGATGGACACGAAGGCTACAGGATGATGGCAGAGAAAGATAAAATAGCTACGCCTGATGGCAGTTGATTTTCACATCACTACAGAAGAATTTAATGTACTCATTTTGTGTTGTTTTGTAAAATTAGAAATTGCTTTTTTTTTGCCTTTAATTTATTCTTTAATACACGCTTTTCTCGATTTATGTTAAAAAAAAGTTTTTTAATCCTATTTCTTAATGATAAAAAAACTATGGCAAATTTTGTTTATAAAATATTTACGCAGATATATAATAATTTCAATATTTAACTTAAAAATTTTTAGTATTTTTCATAGCATAATACTTTTTGATAAGATTTGAGGATTGTAGTAAGAGGATAAACTTATATGTGACATTTTGAATTTAAAAAACTCGAAAGGATAAAAAAAAAGGGGGAGGAAAAGGAGTCGGAAAATGTTATTTTTCCAATCAAATCAACGAAATTTCGACATTTCTATAGAAAATTTCTCCCCTTTAAACAAATAAAGGTTGTTATTTTTAGAAAATTCTTCTGATCTTATAGATGATTTTGATATTTCTGAATATTTGATGTAAGAACTAGAATGAACTTATTATACTACGACTGGTATACATGTATACAAGATTACTTATGGGTTATTCATTTAATTTTGTCAAAATGCAATGTTATAATAATAACTTTTCGAGTAGTTTACTATGAAAATGTTGATGTTTTCAATATCGGTATGAAAAATCTCAAAAAAATTCTCTTTATCTAGCTCAACGAAACTTCGGCATCAGTTATAACTAGAATATTCGATCTAAATAAAGTACTTATATTGAGAAAATTGTATATATTGTAGACTAAAGAGATGACACTCAGTCTCTGTTGGGTTAAGTTAGCTTGTGTCGGGTGTCTTCATCATCTCGCAGCATCCAATCAGATACCTTAGTTTTTCTCTATTAAATCCTCCCGCAGAAACTGGATTCAGTGTTTCGTCCGATAGAAGCTGTGTTTAAAATCTCTCTTACTCGTTTCATATCAGGCGTATTTTTTTCTTTGTTTTTTTCTTTCTTATCTAGCTCAGCTTATTGGGATTTAGCAAAAAAGCCTTATCGACGTTGACGGTGAGTCGGCATTGCAGAAATTGACTTTCTTCCTTCCATGTGGAGTTGATTTTCTTTCTGTAAAGAAAGCAAAGTGATTACGTGCTTCTGTCGGAGAACGTCACGTAATTGATGTTGACTGCACAAGAAGCTCACGCGTGATACACTGCATCGAGGCTGAAGCTGACACCGAATATAATTCTAAAGCTAATTGAATGGAAATTACACATTGCATACTAACAATTTACCATATTCTGAATAATAATTTGTTGATTATTCTAGCCGTAACTTGCCAAACAATAATTCTGATGAGGCGAAACATACTCCAGAAGTTTATTATAATACAATATCCATAACAAAAATTAAGTCCTTGTAATAAAAAAGGAGCTTCTTATTTATTTATTTTTCTTTCTTAAGTTAATGCATTAACTTAAGTATTAAGCCAGCGATTATTTATATAAAATTTAAATATAATTCCGTTATAACTATATGAAGAAAAATACATAATCGAATACAAAATTATATATTTTGGTCTACACATTTTGTATGGTAAGTTAATATTTATAATTAAATTTTAAAAAATATATATATATATGTATCAAAAATGTCGAAATCAAATAACATTTTTTAAATTGTTCCAGAGAAAATATTTATATGGATACGTTTCAGGAATACGTACTCATATATATATATATAAAATACATTAAAAATATAATATTTTAGGATTACTTAGAGGAAATTTTTTTTATAAATTTTATTTTATTTTATAGTAAAATCCGACTTCTGTCCTCATTATTCGGACAAAGTTTCATCCCAGATATTGCCATTTTGATGCTTGGCAGAGAAAATTTCCATTGGAATGAATACTGTTGCTGTAGATATGTCTTCTTGAATAAGAAAAATAGAGGAAAAAACGACAAAAGAAGGTGCAATAAATGGAGTGTAAAAACATCCTCAAATGTTGAAAATGTTCTTTATATGTCAGAAAAGGATAAAAGTGTTGAAAGGATACATTTTATTCTCTTCTTGCATGGATAAGTTTTATCATATCGAAATGTACTGATTTTAATAAAACTACTACTACAACAACAATGCTGTAAAAAGTCCATTAATTATATGAATATTATTTGAATTTTAAACTAAATTTTTTAATATAATATAATAAAATCTTGAAAGAAATTTAATAAAAACAAAAATCTTTTCGATAAATCAATGCGTTGTAGCATTTTTTAACGTTAAAAGTGAACCTTTTTTTAAATAAAAATTCTAGTAAAAAACGTTAGCTTTGTGAACAATATATAATAAAAAATAATTTAAAAACGTCTTTTGAACGTATTTATGTGATAAAAATGTAATCTATTATTCATGAAATTGTATGAAGTTTCAAATTACTTAATTTGTATCTATATAAATAAATAAAAAAACTTTTTTTACTCTTATAAATTGTAAAAAAATTCTCATGCCATAATGTAAAGTAATCAGTACATTTTCTCTCAGGTAATTCCAATGGATTAAAAAGTATCATCATATAAACAATTTTTTTTAACAATGTAATTTTAGCTTAAAGCAATTTTATTTATCTTATTATACATAATGAAATTATAAATTTGCAAGAAAGATTTTACTCTGATTAATAAGATTTTTCTTAATAATAGTAGTAATAATAATAATAATAATGACAACAATCTATTGCTTTAAGCAATCAATTTTAAATGATTTTGGAAAATATTTTTCAAGTAATTAACACTAAAAAAACAATTTTGTATGTTTGTACATATACAAAACTAACAAAGTAAATGGAGTGATTCAACAACGAACACAGTAAATGGAATGATTCAACAATGAACTATATAGAAATTTATTTTAAAATATTTATTAATATATAAGGATTAAGCTCTATACGACGTACTTCTAAATTATTTTTTTAATTTAAATATAAAAAATAAGCTTATATTTTAGGTTTTTTTTTTTGCAATAAATTATGCTCTTTCCGTATTAGTTATTCGTAAAATTATTATTATAATTTAATAAATTCTTATAGATTAAAAACCATGGAATATAACACTCGAACGAACAAAAAAAATAACAATATTTGGACATAACAAAATATTTTCTTTTTGATAAAAGAGAATATAGATTCTGAATGACGTGGGTTCACTTCCCATTTGGTCCAAAACATCATTTTTTTCTTCTTTCGACATATGATTTATGTTCTAGGCTTATGTTCGTGGTTAATTTATTTATTTTTATTCTCTACATTATCATTATTATAAAAATTATTATTTTCTGGTCATTAAACACGTAAAGAGCATATTTTTCAAAATTTTCTCGTAATTTGTATTTATTCAAATCAATTTTATTTGCATGTAAATTACGATTATTCTAAAATATTTTACTTTATACTTTAAAATGTTTACTTTACGCGATATCTATGAAATATTCTTTCGAATTATTCGAAGTTATTCTCTGTGACTGACAAGAGCTTAAAAGTAAGAGCACTACGAAAACCACTGGAGTCTTCTCAGTGCTTCACTCTTAACCTGTCAACGCTTTATCATACCTGATACTTTCAACTGAATTTAAATATATATATATATATATATTAAAATATTTGGTTAAATTTACCTATGGTAGTCAAAATGGCGGCTCGTCTCTGATTCCAGCAAACAGAAGAAAGGAAACAGTGGGGACGCATGTTCTAACCTAACCTATTCTAATAAATTACCATAATTATTACTAAACAAAATTATTAGAATAGGTTAGGTTAGATTAGAACGTGCGTCCCTACTGTTTCCTTTCTTCTGTTTGCTGGAATCAGAGGCGAGCCGCCATTTTGACTACCATAGGTAAATAGTAAATGTTACCTATGGTTCCAAGATGGCGGCTCGTCTCTGATTCCAGCAAATAGAAGAAGGGAAACAGTGGGGACGCGCGTTCTAACCTAACCTATTCTAATAAATGACCATAATTATTACCAACAAAATTATTAGAACAGGTTAGGTTAGAACGTGCATCCCCACTGTTTCCTTGCTGGAATCAGACGAGCCGCCATCTTGGAACCATAGGTAACATTAACCGAAAAAATATTTATAGTAACTTAAAAATTTATCAGGTGAAGCTAATGCTAAGCAAGCCTAGAAGCTAAGGTATTAGTATCTGATAAGTTAGCTTTCTAGACCCCATAGAAGAAGTTTAAATATTAAAAATTTAATTTTTTTTTTCAAATATTGCTTATTTTGAAATCGCATAACGAATTTAAATATAAAATCTTTTTCGTTGCTCGATTCTTCTCACCATAAAGAGTATCATCCTTCTTAATTCCGGATTATTTGTACTGATAAGATGACTAATATAATCCTTACACTTATTAAGAAAAGTTTGAGGAATCATTCAGGTAGTCAATTAACAAAAGTTTCGTTCCAGATGACATACCTTCTACCTAATCCCTAGCAATCATTAACTCCTCTTCATAATTATGCTCGGATGACATTTTAGTCTATAAACTTGTTTTCTTTAAAGAATAAATAAAGAAAAACTGTAAAAGTTGTAATCTCGTTTGCTTATCTAGATTAAGCTTAACGATGCCAGTAATTATATCTTATTTTGTTAAGGCAACGAAGTCGATAGTGATTTCGCATCAAAGCTGATCAAATATAGAACAAGACTTAATTAACGAGATGTTATTACTTTAAAGTTAATAAGATGAAGAAATAAGGCAGAGCCATAAAATTTCTCTCTACTTTCTACTGGATTATTTTAAGTTTAATTCACTTTGCTACATTTAATTTCTTTTTATATATATTATTAAAAGTAATTTTCTCTTATAAACTTGCTATTTTTAGATTCTTATCGTCTTGGTTTAAAAAAGAGAATGTGGAATTTTCTTTAGCCTTTTTTTTTTAAAAAAAATAAGAGGAAAAAAAATTATTTTAATGATGTTGAGAGAGGAAAAAAAATTTTTTTTTTCTATCGGAATCTAACAATGCTAGACAATTGATAAGCTCAATATAAGTTTATCTACTGAAATTTATTTTTTCAAAATACGTTTGGCATTTTCCTGCCATCTTATCGCATCATCGTCATCACGCCACTTCTCTTATGTAAATTATTTAAAGTAAAGTTATATATATATTTGTCTCAATACTTTAAAAAATACCAAAGTTTAAAACACTTCTTAAATTAAAAACATTACATTATTAACATTTTTATACGTTATTTAGTTAGCGCTCGACCATCAGCAACGAGTCTGAATTTGGTACTAGCTCATTTGATAAGATTAAAAATCATACTTTTTCTCCTCTTTTTATTTCAAGAAATTAAAGTATAGAAGCTATATGATTTATGTTCTACAGGAACACGTAGAAAATAAGTTATTTTTGGTACTTACTTCCAGAGAAGAAAGAAAGCAACGACCAATGCCACGATCACTACTGATGTGCAAACGGCTATAACTGGAAGGTAAGGAAAACTGGAATGACGATAGATTGTTCCGACAGTCACCAGATGACAATTTTGAAGTCCAGTACCACCCGCTCGACATTGCTGTTGTGATGGCGGGGGAGGAGGAGGGGGAACACCAAACTGCGGAGGTGGAGGTGGGCAGTCGCATTGAGTGTAATCGACTTCTTCGGCTTCCCAATAGGGACTTGGATGGGGATAATGTCCCACTGGTGACTCCATAGGGTCTTCACCCGGGTTGGTACCTAAAAATAAAAATAAAAAAAGAAAGTAATTCCAAACCTAAATCTCTTTTACTCTTCGTTCAAAGACGAAGAAATCAATAGAAAACATAACATAAGGATGCACGTTAACACAATGACGTTAGTTACTATTTAAATGCAAATATTACAGATAATTCTCGATAATTGAAACTGCCCGAGGAATTAGTTATAACAGTGGCGTGTTTAATGAGAACAATATGTAAATATTAATAATATTTTCATACAGAAAAGCTCATTTTAAATATTTTAATTGAAAATAAATCGAAATTTTTCTTCCAAAAATATAATTATTTTTAATTTTTTTTTCTTTCGAATGCGGGTCGAGATATTTGCATTTTTATTACATAATTTCACCTTGGAAAATTTATTATCATCTTTTTTTTATTGTTATTATTACGATTATTATTATTATTATTTTTTCTTAGCTGGAAAATTTCATCTTAGGACATTAAACACGCATCCCACAGATAATCATATCAGACAGTCCATATTTTTCGTTGAAAATGGAAAAATTTCCATCACAAACTTTTCCCGTTATCGAGTAAGTTTTCCAATGATGCCAGAAAAGCAAGTTTCTTTGGGACGGCTAAAAATTTAAAATTTAAATCAATCCAAATCCTACAGTTCACTCGTCCAAAACCAGTCAACAGGAATTGCCCGTTCCTATCAGTTCCAGCAGAGTGCCCATAGCGGATGGTAAGCGATATCCCGTCATGCACCGCGAACCACACTCTGGTATCTTAATCGAACATTTCAGGAGTCTTTTGTCATCCTTTCCATGGAATTATGGCAAAACTCTCCATTGCTGAAATGAATAATTCTTCCAACCGTATAAAAGTCTCCATAAACACGTGTTCCTCAATCCAATACAGTTAGACATATGTTACTTAATAATTATAAAATTTACCACTCGTGCTTAAAATTAAGGATAAAATGGTAAATTAAAAGCATTAAAAGTATAGATTTTCACTACTTACCGAACGAGTCGCCTTTAGCTAAACTAGTAAGAATTTTTAATTAATTTAACATTAAACAAACTGAAACGAATAAAGACAAGTTTACATTTGTGTGATTCTTAAAGATTTATATATATATATATATATATAAATTTTTAAAATATTCGTTTTTAAAAGGTTATTTTCGTGTAATAAAAAAGTACAACTTTTACTTTTTGAATATTTTGAATGTAGATATCCCTTAGAATTCCTATAATAAGACGACGACTTGCGGCGATTTCGAATAAATCTTCAATCCACGATTCAATAGTTTTGTATCAAATATTCTTTCTAGAAATTTTCGAATCCTGGAGAGAATATTTAATAAGGAACTACATAATTCAAAGAAATGCAAAATAATAGTTAGAGAAGAAAAAAATTGAACTTTTTCGATATATATTTTCTTTTTACTTTAAAAAAGTTGACATTTATGAATTTCTCCTCAAGCTAGAATCGAATTATAAAAGTTTTATATAGGTAAAAAAAAAAAAAAAAGAAAATACTATTTAAAGAGTTAAAGGATTTCTAATTAATTCTAGATGCGATGCCTTACAGAACAGGAAGAGACGAAGTGAAAAACGTAACAATATAAGCCGATTAATGTATGTTAAAAAAGAACTTTTTTTTATTTTAGGTTATTTACGTTATTTTCTGCGATTATTTTTTTTTACTTTATCGTAATTAGTTAGCATTAAAATCGAATTTTAAACCGTGTCAGCCCTTAAAACGTTCCTACAAAATCTTTCATCCGAATTAATTTACATATGCAACTAGTATTTTCGATTTTGTATCATTATTAAACTATTATTAGTTTTGTTTTTTTTAATATAAATAATAAATAATAATGGCATTAATCCTTAGAAATAACGTAAATTTTAAGAAGCTTTAACAAGCTTTTGATTAAAAGGATGTTTATTTATAGATTTAACCTTAATATTTATATAATAATGATTTTATTAAAGAGAAGTTTAAAAAAAGAGAGAGAGGAAAAGGGGAGGAATAAGGTAAAAATTGTAAAATTTTAATTAGATTAAGGAAGAAAATGTTATGTTTTTGTCAAATTTACGATTTAATTAGAACAATTTAAATTGTGTACAATCTTGACAATTTTCTTCTTAATGAAAAATATTTTGGCGATATAAACTTTGTTTAATACAAACACTTATAGTAAAGATACGCAGGTTGCTTTAATTGAGGTCTTATTACACGTCAGTCGTCAGTTCAAATGACAATAATCCCATAGGAAACGTAATTAAACTAACAGTTGTCAGTTATAAGCAGCAGCTGTCATTAATTCGAAGGAATAAAGATAGTTTGAACGGCAATTGATAAATTGAAACAAAAATTAATTAGCTGTGTTTTTCTATTTTGTTATAAGATTAATGATCTCCAGCATCTTTTGAACGTTGAACGGTACTTAAAAAATCATTTATATATATGTATATATGTATTTATATATGAATATCTTTCTCTTTTCGATATCTTACTCTAAAAGAAACTTCTAGAGTATTATAATAGAGAAAATAGCTTTAAATTTTCCATTAAATTTGTCATTTTTTCCCCTTCTCCAAGAGATTTTGCTACTTGGAAAATGAGAAATCATTTGTTGTACAGAAGAGGAGAGAAGAAAAAAAATACCAAGATCGACTTTATCATGAAAATACTTTTCTAGCAGATAAATATTCAGTTTAAATAACTATTGATAAAAATCATTACCTGCTAATCTACTCAATAATCATCCTATAATGTTTAAATTACGATAGGGAAGCAGTTACATTTGAATCTACATCAGTAACTTGGATAAAATTTTTTTTATTTTTTAAAATAAAAAAACAGGAATTATAAAAGTTATTATCTTAATTGTAATTTGAAAAGTTACTTTAATTATATATTAAATTTTATTTATTGTTAAGTAATATGATATAAACTAGATTTTTTTTAATCCATTAAAAATTATATTAGGATAAAAAAATATAATTTTATAATTTTGTAAATAACTGGTTCTTATCAGATATTTTTCAGCAATAAATTTATAATTTATTGCTGGAGGAGCATGATTTATGTGGCGCCATCTAAGAGAAAAAATTCAAGATACTGAAAATTTTAAACAATATATATATATATATATATATACACCTTTACATATTATCTATATACAGTATAGTCTATACATTATATACAGTATATATAAACACACACATACACACAGCTTAAACTAATTTAAAAAGCAAGAAAATTTTCATTTACTTTTAAAATATTGACAGTGATGAATGACTTAGCTTTACTAATTTCTAGAATAATATAATAATTAAAATTATAAAGTCATGTTATTATAGGATTTAACAACATATTTGCATTCGTATTCTGCTAAATATGTTTAACTTCCCTCTTTAAATTCTCATTAGAATTATTACAATATTAATTTTAATGAAGTTAAAATCATAATGACAGCGAAAACAAAGTTATTTTATGAAGTGTCATCGAAAAAAAACGAAAAATATATATATATATATATCAGTAAATACATTGAAAAATAATTACGATGAATGTCAGGATATGTGGCTAATGAGATATAAGTAGCAATTTTTATATTTTAATTTATTGATTTTCTAGCTTTTGATACATTTTTCAAAAATGTAATAAATGTTATAAAATTTATGAGAAATAATCAAATTTGATAACATTTTATAAATCATTTTTGTAGATAACTTTGTTATTCCTTTCCTGGAAATTTCAGTGAGTAAGCAATAGTTCTAAATCAATTTGTTTCTGTAGATGTGACTCAAATGTTAAATGTAATAATAATTTCAAAAATTACCGCTTTTTTCTCCTTTCTTTTTTTATATAAAAAAAGTTTACAAGTCTTGAATCATCAATAAGCTGCGAATTATAGAAAGTTTCGTCAAAGCTTCCTGTAATTTTTCATCGAATTTTTCACTTCTGTCCTTATTTTTTTTTTTTTTTTAATCTTAAAGCTCAAAAATTGTTAAAGTATCGAAAAATGACAAAAGATAATCTAGATTTAAAAGAATTTTCTAAGAACTTTCTACTTTTTTTTTTAAATTTTTATGTCTTCATCCACTTTTTATCCACTTCTCTGTGATGCGGATAAAAGATCAAATTATCTAAAATTATTACATCTTTCTAGTTTATAAAACGTTATTTTTTTAACTATTTTAAATCGATTTAACGATAATAATTTTATAGCATTATTCTTTTTATTTTTTTTAAAAAAAAGAAATACATTCTAAACACATTTTGAAAGTAAAACAAAAACTTAGAAGTCTACTGTACTAAAGAACACTTATGAATACAGCATGGTACATGTCATAAGGCAATGATTTCCGCAGGAACAGGAAGTAAGCATCGAACAGACAAGGTTTCGTACAGGAAATGGCATCGTCGTGTCATCTTTCTGTCCGAAAAGGGATCTTTTCCTTCAAGGGTGACAGGAAATGACGTCATTATTGCCAATTGAAGTATCGTCCGAAAGAGATATTCAGAACAAGCAGAAATAAGACGATTTTCCAGATAAAAGTCATTTTATAAAATGAAACTAAAGTGATGACTCGTTCAACTTTTAAGATTTATTAACTTCCATTAATGTAAATTTTCGTCATTATGTAGATTTTTAAGTATATTTATCCTATACAATTAATAACCTTAAACTTCTTTCTCGTTTGTTTTAATGAGCAGGAAGATAATTTTAAAAGTTGTACAGTTCTTTAAAAAGATCTCGACCAAAAAAATTGTTATTGTTATCTCATTAAGAGTTAAACGAACTATATATATATATATATATAAAGCAATAAAAAGTGTAAAAAGCAGAAAGCACATTCGGCTTTTTGATAACAGTTGTTATTGTGTTCTCCTTGACAACCCGAAGTGAATTGTCTACTTAAACAATCTGGTTGTCACAACAAAAATAAAAGACTTCTCGGATGAAATTTAATACTATCAAAAGTCATTAAACTCTATCAATAATAATAGAAAAAAAATTTATAAAAATTTAATTAACTTTGATCGTCAGAAAAATATCTCTGGCCATGAGCTGAATCTTACACCATATTTATTATATAAGTGACAATATATTTTAAATTTATTTTTAAGACATTGTTATGCTGCTTATAAACAAGTATTGACAGACAATATAACATCAGTCAATGCGTAGGCCTACTGCTTTATATCCTTAGAAGAAATATTCTTAACGATTGGGGATGATGCATGTTAATAAATATAGAAAAAAAATTAAATTAAATATAAAGAAAAGACATACTTCAGTTTATAATTAATGTGTTATTTTAGTAAACGAAAAGAATTTGAAATCATAAATCACTTTTAAAATATATTTAACGTTAATGCAGTCGTGTAATAAATTAAAATATTTATTAATAATTTCATTAAAAATAGTTTTAAAAAAAACTGTTTAAAAATATTTTCTAAACGGTTTAATCGTTAATTTGAAAATAATGTGTTTTAAACATATTAAAATAAGAAACTTTCGGCGCAGATTTCTATTCTTTAAGAATAAAATATAAAGGAAACATGCCACTAAAAATGCATTTTACTATATTAAGATATCATTCTTTAACATAAATGAATGCCTAATTTAATTCTGTTTAGTTTTGTTAACGCAATGAGTAATAATTCTTGGTCGTATTCTATAAAAGAAGAGTCATCCCAACCTCATCTTTAGCAATCAAATGTTGCAGGCTATTAAAGATCCATTGATGTATAGCTCGAGTTCAGGATCTTTTGTAGTGAAGGAAATGATGATTCTTTGTTAAATCTCACCCCAGCAGTCATTACCATCGTTAACTCTTATCTGTCCGTAAATCTGAGTCTGCTGCAGTTGGCCTATAATTATCCCCACCCACAACATTTGTGTATAGGAGGGTAGGACCCTTGACACGTGATTAAGAAAGACTAATGAGAAGTCGACAGTTTTGCCGATAGGAGGTAATATTGCTGGAGTCTTTCCATGCATTTTGTCTTGTTGATTTGACAGGAAAAGACATAATTTTCATAAACTGGATGCTATCGACGATAACGTATGCTATATATTTCTCTGGTTTAAAATTTAAACATTGATCTTTACAACAAAAATTAATAGTTGACATATTTTATAAATTCATCAACCTATCATAATTACTTATTATACAAAATTATTCTCGTAAGGGAATAATATTTTATGGAATAAAAGTCTTAAATTCATAAACAACTTTCATATAATTCATTGTAAATGGCTTTAAATAATAATTTAAAATGTAATTATTTAGACGGTCTTTTAAAATATGCGTATATATTTTAATGAATTGATATAAAATACTTTTATGTTGGGATTCTAAAAGGTTTCGAATTCAGAATCCATTACGTTTGTGCAATCATTGGAAATTCTGAAAATTGTTAGTCTGATGGAGAATTTTTGTCAGTAACTTGAAACATTCTGACTGAATTTGACGTTTAAATAAACTCAAGACATTCCTAATACTCTCTGGATTATTACTAGAAAACCTTCAACTGTTTTCAATGGATTCAAAAGACTTACATTTTTTTTCTTTTTTTCAGCTCTAAGCAAATTTATCAATTTTTCTGCGGCATAAATTTATATTTTAATTAAAATTTAAGCATATTAACATGCCACTTACTATAAAATACTTAAGAATTTTGAATTTCGATTAGAAGATTAAATTATAAATTTTATAAACGTGTAAAATAAATAATTTATCTACTTGTATACTCGTTCAAGCATTAAAGAGACTCTTAGATACAATTAGAAATGAAATATTGAAAAATAGATTATAAATTAATAAAGATAAATGCCACTTTGAATAGAAAATGATTGACTAAATCTCTTAAAACTATTCTAATTTTAATCAATTTTTTCGCCAGTTAAATCATCCATATATCAATTTTATCTTTCCTAAATCTAAAATGTTTACTGGAAAATAAATATAATTATGGGCCATTTTTATTTAATTTCCCATTAAAATTACTTTATTTAATAAGAATTAAATTCTTCTCGAATAACTAGAAGCTCGATATCATTAGAAAATGTCAGATTATCATTAAACATTTTCATTAAAAGACGATAAAGCCGGGTTATAATTTACATATTCCAATATAAATTAACCAAGTATCGTATCGTTATTACTTAAGATAATAAAATTTTCGAGTGGATTTTAATATTCTAAGAGGATCCATTTTTATATTTAAACTCTCTTAAATAAATATTTTAATAATTCATAAATACGAAAACACTCCGACAATAAACTTATTAACAATGTAACAGATAATACGAAGAAGAAGAAGAAGAAGAAGAAGAAGGGGGGAAAAAATAAAACAAAACATAAAATTTATTATTCTACCTTAATTAGTATCATTTTGAAAAATTTCCAGAATGAATAAAAATTTGACTAGAGATTCAGCATATTGCAAACTTTCTTTATTAGCTTTACAGAATGGAAGCAATGAGAGAAGAGAGAGAGAGAGGAGGAAGAAAAAAATCCTTGTACGCTTGTGTTATTGAAATTCTATTGTTGGAACTTTCTAAGCTAATTCAAATATCGCCAATTGTTTGTCACCACAACAGAATATTTTTATAAACCTCTTCGTCTGCTTTAATTAACAAAGTTGATGATATATTTTTTTTTTTTTTTGTTTTTAATTTGAGAAGAGTTAAACCATCCATTTTATACAGATTTCCATATACACGTATAGAGAAGAGAGAGAGAGAGAGAGAGAGATAAAAAGTTTCTAGCTAAAAGCAATTTTTTTTCCTGTTTTTAAAACAATTTCCTATATAAAAACATTAATAATTTAGATAAAAGTTTTTGACTCTTAATATAATTTTAATCTATTATTTTCCATTTAAATTTTCTTCCTCTTTCTCTCTCTCTCTCTCCCTCTCTCTCTTGATGCTCTACTTTACACGTTGAAAATATTGGATTTCATTCTGACAGTTTGCGTGACAATTTTACCTACGTTTAGAAAATGTCCTTTTAGATTACATATACGATAAAATTCCCAGCTTGTGGATAGAATTTGAAAGTTTATTCAAAATTTACATTTCTTTTACATAAACGCATCATGTATTTTGTAACTGCATGCTTTATATAAGTTGTATATATAAACATATATTTAGATCTTTATTAAAGCGTGATTTATTCTTTGTAAATAAAACTTTTTATATTCTTGTTTATATAAATAAAACTGTTACAAATAAATTATATATATATATATATATATATATATATATATATATATATTAATAAGAAGGGACTTTTATAAGGAAATACTTATAATTTTTTTAATATTTGTTTTTATTAAAAATATAGTAAATATTATTGTAAAATGATTAGAATATTCTAAGAAACGTGTAAATATAATTTAATATTTATGTAAATATAGGAAATATTCCTGTCAATAGATGAATGATTCATGTAAACATAGTGGAATATTATTGTAAATATTGTTTTCCTACAAAATCAAATATAATCTTAGTATATTATGAATTTTCTCAATAGATTTAACTTGTTTATTATTGTAAACTTTTAATAAAATATTGATATAATATATTGATAAAATATTGTTTAATTAATTGGGCTGCAACTTGAAAAAATTGTAGTCCTATAAATTCTCGCTGTCGCCATTTGCCTGTCTGTCCTCCCATAATCTCGAGAATGAAGTTAGATACATGAAAGTCGCGACCAGATATGGAAAGTTTAGGGGCAGGAGGCCCTGATTAACTGTATAGAAACTTCTGCAAACGAAAGGTTACGTTATTTCAATTGAAAATTTTTCTCTGAAAGGTGTCAGACAACCGGAACGACTCTATTGTTAAAGGAAAAGTATAACGTACAGTGGCAAAACACTACTAATTTGAGGTGGAGAGGATATATTTCAAATTAAATACATTTAAAAATATGATTAAAAATTGCAGCCCGGCATTGTGACGACGTCACAATAAATAATTGCATGTCTTTGTGTGAATCTATGAAACTTCTCTATTACATTTTTATCTCTCTTCTTCAACAGAATAACAATTATAATGCGGAATTTTAAAGGAAGATATCGCCAAATCTTGATATTATTGGAAAGCATCACTATGAAAATTTATCATTTAGATTATTCCAAGGACTAAATCATGGACACTTTATAGACATTTTATCTTTGTTTTTCGATCATAGAGATATTTACTTTAATATGCATAATACCCAGGAGTAAAGTTTGTATATTTTCATTTACTTTTTTATAATTCAAAGAGATGGTTGAACGTGATAGGACCACTAATTTTGTGACTCTTCGTATTTTTTGTTAGTTGTATCACCTCGAAAGATCTCTGACTCCTAATACTTGTTAAAGGTTTATTATTATGAATATGTTAACTTTAAATTTTTAATAATAATAAAATACTATCGGATAATTTCATTTTATGGCGAATTAATCCTATTTTTAAATAATAAACGTTTAAAGTAAATTATGTTTGTATTAAATAGACTGCTAACATTTTGTAAATATATTCTCTCATTCACAAAAATCAATACACGAACAAATATTCTATTAATATTAAAAATGTATAAACATTTACAAGGATATTCTGCATTAATAAATATTTTTAATTTGTTAAAAATATTCTTAGAAATTAGTAAAATGGGAAAATATTCCTGTAAATGCGTTTATTGACTTTTTAAATTTCGCTTTTAAAAAAAAGAAAAACTCTTTCGTGTTGATTTTTATTACAGTTATTAAAAAATTTTATGGGAATTTTTGAACATTTTTATGGGTTTATTTCTTATCTATCTTCCAAATTTACTTTTCTATAAACGAGAGAATAATTAATATTCAATATCCAGATGGTTTTTTTCCTCCCAATCCATCTAATCAAAAGATTTCTAATTTCGAATAAGAAGACGGACGGACAGTTTATTGAATACCTATATTAAAAATCATTTTTTTTCTAAGCTAAAAGGAAGATTATTCGTTTCTTTCGTGAAAAAAACAATGAACCAGTATTAAGAATACTTCAATTTTCACAAAGACTGATCCTATTTTATTACGTTAGCAAAGAAGAGGGAGAAAAAAATGCCTGGAGAACAATACTGCACACTTATAAATAAAAATATCTGCATGATTAAATGTCAATTTTGAAATTTCAGTAAAGTTTTTATGCTTTTTTTTATTTATCACTCTTCTAAAAATTGTCTACAACATCCTTTTTATCAATTTAAAAACTACATTACATACATTTAAAGTTTAAAAAAAGTAGAAGTAAAATTAACACGATATCATTTAAACGTTTTATGTGTGAAGAATAGAAATTAATACATAATTCTTTTCTTAATTCGAGAAAAAAAAAACAAAAATGTAAATAATTTAAACGTAATTTAATGCCTGTGTTGGGAACCTGTTGAAACGTAAAAATACTTTATAAATTAATTAAAATAAATCAATAAATCTGGATTTTTTGTTTTGTTTGTTTTTTATCTGTAACAATACTGTAGTATATGTTTTGAAAACCTTGAGAATTAACTCGGATAGATGAACAGAGTCATCCTAATCTGTCAAAATCGCCTCAACATGACCTCAATCTCTGTCAATACAGCAAATGCTGTTGGATAACAATAGTCGTCGCCTGAGATCGAGATCGAACTGGCAATGCCAAAATCGATTTAGCATCGATGCCTTACCCACTTTCCCGCATCGAGAATCAATATTAAACATTTACCGAATATTTTTTATCTTATTTATCCAAGCGTTTTGTATATATACAATATATACAATATATATATATATATATATATATACATTTCAAGCATTGTAATCATCAAAGGAGATTACGAGTTAGTGTAAGAGTTTTTATTTATTTATTCTTTTTTTAAGAAGCGTATTTTAAAAAAAAAATTATCTCGAATTAATGGATAATTAATTTATCGTGATTTTAAGTGAAAAGTGAAAGGACGGGGTTGTTTTTTTATTTTTCGGAAATCTCTAGACGCATTGTACTCTGAAGAATCGACACAGGATGAGGATAGAAAAAACTTCTACCAAACAATTCTGTTTCCCAAATGACTGTAGCAAAGGAAAAGTGCAAGGTTTGTCGTCATGGCGACGTACGTCGACTGCCTGGCAGTCAATTTAGAGGCTTGCGCCTTCGCCATCCGCATTTAAACGAATTACGAACTGCCAGAGGGGACGAGTCTTTCTTCGCTGAATCTTCTTTGAATGAAGATCCATTCCTTGATGACGCAACCCTTGGCAATGTTCGTCTTGTACATTACTCATAATTACTCTGTAATCTATCGATGCGGTTTTGAACGAGGAAAAATTTCTGCCCCAAATCACTCTTACTAAGTTTTGAAATTGTAGAAACATGACGTAATTCTTTCGAGGATTATTAAAATGATAAAGATTCAATCGGCAACTTAGAGTCGTTATCATTTAATTATTTATTCTAAATTGAAAATTTAACTGTGGATAACTAATCCAATCAATGAAGTTTAGAGAAAGTTAATGTGGTCGACAATGAGATATTAATAAAGTGATAAAATATGCATAAGCCTGTCTAAAATTTTATTTTTAGTTACATTTAACACGTTTATCTTTACGAAAACTTTAACCTTTTGTCCCTCATAAGCCATCAAACGTTTCTGATTAATTCAATTTTCTATATCCAATAAAACATTTTTCATTAATATAAAAGCCTTTCAAATAGCAAATGCTTATATTATATTACTGAAAATCCATAGAGACATTTATCTAACTTATATTAACTGTTCATTTCTTATAATAAATTTCTTACATTGTACGCTCGAAGCGATGGAAAATCGGTTTATCGTTCCGACTTTTTAAATATTAATATATGACTTATGTTCTGATATCACTAGAAGTTTTGATAAATATATTTTTTATAGAATTTATCTGAAAGATAAACATATATAAATAAATCTTATTAATGAAATTTAATTATATGGATAGAGAGAAGAATTATTTAAATATATATGTATGTATATATATATATATTGCTTATACTGTTATAAATCTCGGTAAATAACTTACAAAATTTTATTCCCTAAACTATTAAATAATCATAAAATCTTTTCTTTTTTTTTCTGTGGATTTAAAGATTTAGAAAATTTAAATAATGTGTTAATTAATTTTAATTAAAAAGCAATTTTTACTTGATGATATTTTAATTTCATTTAACCATTCAAAAATAATAAATTTTGCTTAACGCGAAGTAAACAAATTTGTATACGTCTACATATATACGAGGTTGACGGCTATTACTAGTTAATTTGTCTTTTCGCCTTCATTTACGTATGATCTAGTCATGTCATCGCATGCTAACCTCATTTGTGAGTGTGTAGTACATATTAGAAGCATCTACTGTTCGTGAATAGATTACTGCATACCACTACATAAAGGCACCTGTACTAATGTGTCCAATTTGCTAAACATATCCGATAATCGATTTTTAACTCTACGCCCGAATATTTACTTTAACGATGCTAGAAACTTGGCGCCAAATCCAAATCTGTCATAAGTTACTACACGCTTTTCAAGTATAGAAAAGAATTTTTGATTAAACTCTTAGATTTTTACATAAAGTTTTTAAGGGCAACTCACCTGTCTCCTTGTAATCCGAACCAAACAAAGTCGTACATGATTCTTACGCACCCAGACACCAAAACACAAAGTGAGCTAAGCTACTCTCTGGAGATCGGACAGTCATTCTCCGGCCCGCTGTCTACGTCACATCCTGTATCCTCCGCTAAAAGAAAGCACGCATCACTGAGGACGGTAGCAGAGCAGACAGCTCACTGTACAGTGACTGCCACCAGAGAACTCTCGGGTCAATATACGGGAGCCGGGACTGTGTCGTGTCTTTCCTATCCACCATCGGCATCAAT
The DNA here is from genome assembly GCF_030686945.1 of Centruroides vittatus. Lineage (NCBI taxonomy): Eukaryota > Metazoa > Arthropoda > Arachnida > Scorpiones > Buthidae > Centruroides > Centruroides vittatus. The sequence continues at coordinate 1,966,613 of NW_027122715.1, forward strand.
CAACGTCCGCTAGGGCGGCGCTGCCATCGCTGCCAGGTGGCGGCACCACGCAGATGATGCCAGAACTACCTTACCTCTCGTAAGATTTCATTCAAACCATTGTAGTTGCCAAGAAGTTTACTTCGTCTCCAAATGATCCGTTTTCAATACATTAAATTTTGCCCATTTGGTTCACTCTTACCCGTTTAACTTGAAAAATGTTTCTACTATATGACTATGGAAAGATATCAAGAAAAATTCACGTTGGCTTTGTTACACATTGATAAATTTCCTAGCCCCTGTAAATCGAGTTTCACTGCCGAGTATTGGTGTTTGGCAGCGTATCTCTTCGCTCCATTGAAAGTTTAATTATTGCGGGAGAAATCTTCTTCTTTTTTTTTCTAATTAAAAAGCGAAAAATAAAATTAAAATCTAACTAAATTTGAAATTATGTTACAATATTTTTAATCTGATTAAAAAGTAAACTTTTTAAAAGATAAAAAAGTAGAAAATTCTAATTCGATCAAATCAATTCTGATGGCATTTTAATTGGAATAATCTCTTTAAAAATTAATTAATAGATATTTACATATCATAATTATCTTATAACAAAAAGTGATTATAGTTAAATATTCAAATTTAAAAGTAATAAAAAAAAATAATAATCATAATAATAATAAATAACGTTTAAAATTGGATTAAAATTGCTATACTTCTATAAACGATCTTTTAAAATGAAATATTTATTTTGACAATTTAATGAATAATAAAGCGATATTATTACATTTTTACATTTAGAAACTCGTCTGAGATGCTTAATTATTTAAGAAAAGAAAAAAAACATGAAACATGATACGTGTATTATATTACATTAGTCTGAATATTGTTTATTAAAGATTGATGAAGGGGAAGCATAACTGCAAATTAGTATTTTGAATAAATAAGAATAAATTTATTTATTCTTTTAAAATTATTTAAAATTTAAATTTTGTTTGTTCGAAGAGAAAATTTCGAAATTTTTATTCAAATATTTATATTAAAAAAAAACTTTTTAAAATAAATTTAAAATATGATATTTGCAGGCGACGTAAGTAGATAATTCAATAATATTCTAATATTGAATTATCGTTCATTTTGTGGATAATTTCGGTCCATAATCGTCTGAGAATCCCGAATGTGTTTTAAGTATACGAATGCCATTTGTTAAAGTAACTTTTTTTGCCATTTCTCTTCATTTATTTCCTCCACTTCTAATTAGCTTGGTTCGCATGTGCAATCTCGCGTGCTTGGGTGCAATAGTAGATAAGAAACGAGACCCTAGACAGTCGTTAACAATTCATTAAAAAATTTCCAAATTAGCACTTGGCCATTGGAAATATTAGAACTATAGATGATCGTAATTAACTTAAATATATAGATATATATACGTAATGAAAAATAAGAATATTTTGAGTTGGTAGAGAAGTAATATTTTTAAGTGTAATGGCTTTGAGAAATTTTTTGCTGCTTTAAAAATTAATAATATAATAATTCAGTTATTGTTATTTATTTATCCTATAAGGATAGGGAATTTTCTGAAAAGACAATTTTTCTACGATGCACGAAATGTTTTAGAAGTTTTTCGATTGTCGAATTAATCCAATAATATTCTTACTTTACTTTAAATTTTACATATTTTTATCCCGATCGGCCGGTAAAATACATGGAAGTATGCATGCCGTGCAGTTGCGGCAATTTCCTATTTCAGGATCATAAAATAAGTTATGGCAGCGAAGATAACCGCGTCTGAAACAATGTCAATTTTTCGCAAAAATGGTTTACATTTCATATCAAAACCCCCACCTTAATACGCGCTATTTTCAATTCTTGAAAAAATGAAAAATACTTTATAAATCATACAAAATATCCTATTCAATCCACTTTCAAAATAACATATTTTCCTGACTCGAAATTCCTAAAATCGATCAGTTGATAAAAAGAAATGTAGTCGAGTCTTTCTATTTCCTTCAATTATATATACGATCGTAGTTTTTGAGGGAAATACTAGGGATACATTCGATCAATATCCCTTTTTCTAGGGGATTCAATTTAGATTTTCATTTTAGAATCTAAATTGAATCTGAGGGGTCATGTTAGCCCGTCCAATTTTGGATAGGGACATACACACTCTCGATAACAAGCCTCCCCTAACCTGCACACAGTTTCATTAGGGGACTTATCTCCACTACCAGATAAGTCAAGGGGAAGGTTGGATCGGACGTCCGAACGTGATAAGAGTCAGTTTCAGAGTGTAGTGAGTCACCCAACAAACCTGTACAACTAACTTGTACATGTAGAAGACCCCACTAACCCTTTTCACTCGGAAGGATCCTTTCTCTACAGTTGCATCTGTGAATACAGATAGCTTCAATTCTCATTGCGACTAGAGTTTAATGCACCGTAATTATCCAAAACTGTAATTGTAATTGTACAGTACATGCATATGAGTATGATTTTATAAATTGACTTCGCTTCAATTTCCTCTCGTTTCTTTCAAATTTCTATCGGATAGCCTCAGGTAAGTGGTACAGATGTAAGTAAAAAGTATTGTGCATTACATAATGGAATTTACATTATTGACAAGAACAATATTTCAATTTGTAACCATCTGGACAGATCCGACCCGCCAGGCTCGTTTTACTATTTGGTTATCCGAGAAACTTTCAAATCGTATTACTTTCTTCTATTCTCCGATTATGCTTCGAGAAATGATAAAAAATAAACTTTGCTATAAAATAATTATTTTATTTTATATCGAATTTTATTTTCTTTTATCGATTTATCTTTAGTCTAAAAATGCAAAATTAATTCGTTAATACATCTAAATTTATAAATATTTTTGGTAAAATAAATGATCAAACTTCATACAAATTAAAAATAACAAAAATTTATAATATATTTAAGTAGATTTTTAGTACTTTAAACGTGACACGATATAAAAATATATTAAAAAGTAACTTCATATCATGCGACAGAAATTTATGTTGTATGGGTTTAGCCCTTTAGAATTTTTTCGTGTGAATTATGACATTAATAAATCAAAATACGGAATCGTTAACTCTATAATAAAACGTATTTTCTCCGTTTATTTTAATGTTTTCTAGAATATAAAACCTTTTTCCAACAGCGAAAAAATGTATAAGATATAAGCTAATGCAAAAGAACAGATAACCAGTAGAGCTATATCAGCTGAGCAACATCAATAGTGACATTTGCAAACTTTCCGACGCGATGTCATCACTCAGTGTTGTTGTTTTTTATTCTCAGAGTACTCTAATGAGGGCTTAGTCGACTACGTAAGCGACAAAGCTGTCACATTGAATCCCAATCCAAAGAGAACCGTGTCGTCGCGACTCATCTCCTGATGTCTCAACGCATCTAGTTCAAGAAGTGTGTATGCTCCGACAACACTAAGCGGTATCAAGACATCAAGTCACGACCGGTAATGCCTGGGGCGTGGAAAGTGTCGTGACACGAACAGGCCCAGCAATCACTACATTCTGTCTTTCTCTCGCTCTTCCCCTTTGTTTTGAAACCCTATCGAGAAATTGTAGGTGAAAAGAAGTCATTCGGACACCGACTCGAGGAGAGCATTTTTTTGGTTGCAAACTGGAAGGTCCGACAGGAAATAGGGTTAGTGACGAAGCGGAAGTGCGGAGGAGTGACAAGTGAAGCTTCGTGTGATGCATTAAGACCAAGAAGTTGGAAGATGGAGTACTCAAACTAAAGGAATCTCGCCTAAAGAAAAAAGTCCTAGCCAATCAAGCTAGTAAAAAAAAAAAGAAAAACTAGCACTAATGGAATGTATAGGTCATTGCTTGCTGTATATAAGTAAAATACTCTTGCACGACTTATTTATTATTAATATATTCTCTGCGTAATTCTATTTAAAAATATATAATCTTTACTTAAATATATTATTTAAAAAATACATTGGTTACATCATATATATATATATGTACATATTAAATTTACTTAAAACATTCACTAATTTTGCATATTTAAGTATTACTAATGCAAAAATTCTTATAACATCCCTTAAGAATTATCAGCATCTTTCAGACGTAGTCGTAAGTATTTATAATTTATATGTTAATTAAAAAATATTCTATAACGTTATAGAAAAATAGAATTAATTAACGACGTTAGAAAACAGTTTTCCGAATATATATCCATAATTTTTCTGGTCGATTATCTCTAAACGAATAGAGAATTGTTAGTATTCAACTTTAAAGTTAAATAGTAAATATTGAAAATGACTCCTTAAATCTATTCTTTCATCGAGTTTATTACTTTAATTTTGGAGTATATATTAATTAAATATCTATTTTTATTTGTTCTGTGGTAGAAATGTAAACTTCTCTGCTCTTTTATTAGCTTCTCTCTCTCTCTAGATTAAAGAAGGAAAAATCATATATATTATAATAAAAATAAACAGCTCAAACTCAATATAATTTCTGAGACTTTTAAATAAAAATTTATAATGAACAAGTTCCAAATATAATATATTTATGCTCGGAAGCCTGATTAAATACCAAATTCTCATCAAAGTCATATTATAAATTTAAAATTCTTATTATATATTCCATATTGATGAAAGTGCTTTTGAATCATTTGCATAATGAAATTTTCATGTGTTAGTTTATTCAATTTTTTATTAATGAAATTTTGTAAAAAATTATTAGTTTTTATAACATATTATCTTATTTTAAAACTCCAAATGAAATTATAAATTTAAAAATTAGTTCTTTTCCCGTTATACAGTCTGGTTACCAAGGTAACTGTCTCTAACGTCCTGTCAAGAGTATTATCATTAGTATAGAGACGTATCCTTTTAAACAAGCTAAGGCATCAATTTTAAATTATGCTTAATAAACTTATGTAATATTAATTTAAAATCATCATAAGTTAACTTTTAAGATTTTGAAAATATTTGTTTTTTTTTTGTTTTAATTTTTAAATAATTAAGTACATATTATTTTCTAAAACACTTGTTCTATAAATACCTTAAATGTATTTATTATATAATAATAATATTTTTAATAAATTTTAGATATTTTTATTAATTGAGTGACTTCCATTTGTAAAAAATCTTTCCATTTCTATTCATGCTATTAAGGAAAAGAAGAAGAAATTTAGAAAGTATAACCGTCATTATATCTTCTAAATTCTTTTTTTTTAATATATTAAAATAGGATACTTTGTGAAAATTTAGTTTTATTTTAAAAAAAAAGAGAGAGAGAATTACTCGTATCAATTTATTTCATACAAATACGACTTCTATATTTCACTAGATCAATTTATTTCTTTAAGAAAAAAAAATCGTTTCTATTTAGAAAGAAATATTAGTTTTTCGTGTAAATAATTAGAAATTAACATTTAAAAAAAAGAAATGATGAAATTGTTAGCTTTGCCAGAGCATTAAATATTGAGAATTTCTTTCTGGTTTACTCATCTAAAGTTTAATCTCATGTTACCTGTAATTCTGAGATGTAACATTTAATACATTCTTCACATTTGTCACTACTGTCTCGATGTACTATCTCCGGATCGTTAAATTTTACACTGCGACATATTAACCTCAATAATAATGCTATAAGAGGATATAGAGGCAATATTTTGTCGTCGTCGTCTTTGCATCGCTCATATATAACTAGATGAATCAATCCTCTGTAATGTTAAGGTTGCAGCTAAGTTGGTAAGCTATCATCTTTGATGGATGCCTCCGCTTCCTTCGTAATCAGAAGTCACATTTTCAGAAGATTTGATTATAAAATATTTCGACTCGTGAATATTTTATTCTGACAACCATGATGTAATTTGTAGGATCGTATTTTTAAATATTTAATCACGTTTATATATATAATTTGTTAAATTTTTGTAAATTTTAAAAATGAAATAAAAATTAAGTAAAAAAAAAAAAACATAACGAATTTATAAAGATTTTTTTCGTGTATAAAATCATTCATATGACGTTTTTTTTTAACGACTCTAACATCCTTATAGTATCTGTATATTTATATAGTGTTAATATAATAGTTGAAATTAAAGCGATAGAAAGTACCTTAAAGAACACTTTTGAAGTAGAATAAGGGATCCACTTAGTGTTAGGTGAAAACACTAAAGAAGCAAAAGTAATATTGTCCTGAATGGAACGACCGAGTATAATGTGACTGTTAGAAAGGATGCTAGTCGTAAACACAGGATGTGGGAGTCATCCAAATGTTTTGTCGTCATTTTAACGGTAATGGCGAAATCCTGTTAGCTTTCCTGGTGCTTGCTAAAGGATCGATTGTTCAAAAAGAGGGATCGACGAACGAAGAGATAGCGGTTGCGATTTTTGAAATCCAATATGCTCAAAGCCTGCGGTAGAATAGAGAAGAAGAAATTATCCCGGATGCTGCACGAATAATACACTTCTCTCTCTCGTCTCTCGCTGGCCGAATTAAGCCGTTGTATAGTGTGCTGTACAACGGTTTAATTTCGGAAGACGTCAGTAGAAAAGACCAAAGTGGTAATTGTCGTCGACCTCTCGAAACAGTTTTGTAAATCTTCGTCCGTAGTTGACTCTAAATACTTTTATTCCAAGACATTGATTTGGGTTTTTGTTTGTGACGTAAATGGCGAAATTCGGTATCGATTGCCAATATTCTTTCGCTCCATTTAGTCTTACAACGTTTTCAAATCCCCATCCAGAGAAGTCTAATCGAGCGTTCCTAAATTTTCATTTTTGAAACAATTGAGAAACGGCACCTGACTCAAATGTCCTTTTTATAATTTATAAGCATACATTATCTGGAAAACATGTTTCCTAAAAATTGAATGGCGTTTAAGTTATTTTAATAAACGTCAGCTTAATTATATAAAAGTTTAAACGAGGAACGAAGCGTGGTGAATTATTGGTGAGTTTCCAGAAACGATATTTTTCCGAATCTATAGATAAAATTTCGTCTTTTTAATAACAAAGGATAAAATGAACGTTATATATATATATATAGGTAGATAGTAACGATCTTGATTCTGTTTATCTCATAATTTTCCTTCGATTCTAGATATCATTAAAACGTTACATTATATAGCTTTATTAACGTTGCGTGACTATTATTCGCCTACACCAATTAACTAACGAGCAAAGAGAAATGATAAACTAAGAAAATAAGAAGGCATTTTTTTCGTCTATTAACTGATAAGAGGACTACTTATCCAATACAAATATTTTGAATGGCTCAGAACCGATTTTCAAATCGATGCGGATTGTTTGGAGAGGGTGAGAATTATTATCGTCGTCTAAGTAATTGAATAAGCCTAAGGGAAAAAATGCATCTTGTAAATCTGTTCCCGTTATAACGCTTTCTATTCTATTCTTTTTTTATCGCTGTTGTTATAAACAATGCGGGTGATTCGGGAAACATCCTACATAACTTAAGGTAGACGATAGAGAATGTAGAAGAGGTAGAAGTGCGGGTAGATACATTCTTAAGAGCGAGTCCGGTCGACCGAGTGCAAAGAGAACGTCACTCAGACGGAATGGGGAAGCGAATGGTCTACCAACCGGAAGAAGGGTGCTGAAGTACTACGACGTTAGCGCCCCTGTGTGGTGAGTAATGGAATCACGGTGGCTCTTCGTTGGAGCGTGAGTCCTATACCCACGTTGACTCATACGGGCTCCTCCTCCTCTTCTCTCACTCTTATTGCTCGATTTTTTTTTGTTTCCGATTCGGCTATATGACTCCCAACTTTGTTTTCTCTTAATATAACTTAGCCTACTAGTAAAGAAATATTGTGAAAACAATAAAAGACATCATTCTAAAAATATATCTTTTAAACAGTATATCTAACTAATAACGTGTTTACTTATAGTCTATTTTAATATTATAGAAATTGTTTAATGTTATGTACTTCGAAGTTTCTAAAAATATAAAATTATTTTTCTCCAGTTCAATTTCGATTAATTTTTTCCTAGAAAATGTTGCATTGTCTTCTGTTTCGAATGTTCTTTTATGGAATTATTTTATAGACTTTAAAAATATAAAATCATTGTCATATTTTATAATGTAAAAATATAGAACTATTGTCTATTTTTAGAAATATAGATTTACTTTTCTCTTTAATAATCCGCAATGGGAAACATATAAATTTATTATTTTGTTGTTGACTCTAGATTCATTTTATTCGTATTTTTTCGTTATTTTAAACTAGAAAAAAGAAAGGGAATTGTTTCAGTTATTATTTAATTACATAAATTAATTATATTTGTAATATTTTTTAATGCTATTACATCTAAAAGATCCAAGTTTACAATCATTATTTACTGTATAAAGGAAATTCGAGTTTATCGTATTTTATTCTGCATCCAGCTTCACTTCTTTATGCAGAATTTCTGCTGATAATGTTGTATTGGAATAGATATTATATACAATAGCGGAAAAGATATTTTACATCAATATGATTATGTAAACTCTGGTGTTTTAGACGTCAGAAGAATTGACTTTTTGTTTCTTTAAACAAAACACAACAGTAGAATATAGACGATAAAATAGTCAACCAGAGATAGAAAGAAGTGTTTATTTGCCGGAAAAGAGACGAGGTGACATAACAGTGATGCTGTCTACCAATTTCATTCATCAAAAGGGAGTCTCTGCCAAGCTAAGAATCCGAACGTCTGTCTTTTATTGAATAATTCATAGAAATGTATTGGCTGCGCTTCGCTTCTGCCAGGCAGACTACATAACCTGTTCGTCTGTAATATGTGATAACAATGGTAAAAGTCGGATAAAGAACGTAAAAATAACTTAACGAAATTAGAAAATCCCAAAATCCCGAATTAATTCTTAAATATCAAAAAAATTTTTTCATTATTTTCTAAGAAGAAAATTGAGTTTGCTTCGATAGAAATTGTAAAAATTGATTATATGAAGTTAAAATTAAACACTCGAGTGGATTTAAAAATAAATCCCGAACGTGTAGACGTTATATTCAACACTAAAAAAAAAAAATTTAAATAATTGAACAGAAAAACATTTTCCTGAATTTATAAACAGAAAATTGCATTAAACGTAAAATAAATAAAATTATCAAAATTTATTATAAAATAATTTATTTAAATTTTCTATAATCTTATTAAAATATTTATATATTTTTAAAATCATATATAAATTAGTTTATTGTATCATATAAAACAATGTAATTAATAACACAAGAAACAATATTAAAAAAATTTTGTTTAGTTTAGTGCATCAATTTATATTAGATAAAATCATAAAAACTGATAAGAAGTTAAAAAATTAAAGACTTATATAATTCCGAAGATAATCCCAACAGTTTCCAATAATATAGGGAAAAAGATAATCTTTTTTTTTTTTTTAAAAAAAAAAAGAGTGTTTTCCATCAGACAAGAAACACGGTCGGCTGCATTTTTATATTGCAAGAAAAATTAGATATGTCCAAGTTTCGAACGGATTTAAACTATACAGGAGGCTCTAACTAAGAAGTAAAATATCGATCGGGATAGAAAAGAGACGAAAGGGTGCCAGTTCTGGCCGGGTGCCAAGGAATGCTTACCATGTGCCGAAAGGAGAGAGAGAGATCGGGCAAGAAGAAGAAAAAGAAAAAGAAAGAAAGAAAAAAAAAAAGCCGTGGCACTGACTGACATTGCCGTGATGAAATCTGCTAGGTCGTGTTCATTGGGTGTCTCCTTACAGGACCTATTACGTGTCTCGGGACTTCTCGTTATTGCGCTGTTTTCCCTGCCCCTTGGCGCCAACGTAATAAGGCCGAGGTACGCAATTAAGAGTTCTACTGCTACTTCCTATAAGTGTTCTTTCAGAAGTATCCAGTATTAAAGTTTCTTCTTTCTTTTTATGCGGCACTGATCGCAATTTTTGTTTAGAAATGTAATCCAATTTCTAATTATTTCCATTTTTCTTTCTTTTCGTTTTTTAAATGAAATATTCATATTGTATTTTTCTCACTTTTACCATTCCTTCTTCTGCATCTTTCACTTTTATACTGTACATTTCCTATTTTAATCATTTGTTATGTTTTCTATTTTTCTGTTTCTCATATCTACTATTGCTATTTATACATTCTTCTACATTTTTGCTACTTCTTACTTTACTTTTTTCTTGTTTTAATATATAAATATATATACATATATATATTCATACTTTATACTTTATTTTTCACTGTTTCTTATATTTACATAGGCTTTATCGTACTGTACACATCTCGTTTGAGTTTAATTGTTTATTAATATTTCTATATTTCATTTTGAGTCATTTTTATTCTTAATTTTTCCATTTAATTTTTCGAATTTTTACTATTTTAATTATGTTACACAGTTTTTCTCCTTCATTTATCCTAATATTATTTACTACGTAACATCTGTATTAAATAAATAAATGAATATAAAACTTTTAAAATGTTTTAAATTACGTAAATATTAAGAAATTTAATAAATATCTACTTACAAAGCAAAATAAAAATTTAAGATATAAAATTATATTGATCATAGAACGTATAAGTAGTATCGAGAATATATCTAGAAGAATGAAAGGTCAATATATTTAATAAATATATAGCCATTTTTTAATTATAAACGAATGTAATTATCTGAATAAAGATAAAATATAGAATTTATATCTAATTTAATTATGTAAATACTCGAAAACGGATGCTAGATTATTAAACTTCGTTCAACCTCATCATTACTACTAAATCCAACACAAGATATAGTTAAAACTTTAAAAAATGTAAAATGTATTAAAATAAAATAACATAAATAAACGTTGTATTGTTGTTATTATTATTATTATAATTATTTACTTAAAAGTTAATTTAAAAAATTCATTTCACATTCTTTACCATTTTTATTTTAGAATAAAAGTATTATAGCATTAAGAAATTAATTTTTAAAAATAAAAAAAGCTTTTATCAAATTAAGAAAATGCAGTTTATATAAAGTAAATCAAGCTTTAAATTTTCTCTTTTTTTTCAAGGTCAATGATAAATTTAGTTTGTTTTTTTTTTTTATTACATTTGAATTAATTAACGTTGTAACATGATAATTGGATGGGTTAACGAATTTGAAGTTTATAAGAAATTAAAACTAACAATGTTTAACTTATCTGTGTGTTAATCTACTATTGATTACATTTAAACTGAGGTGAAAAATAATATAAAAAAAAGAAGAGAAATTTAATTAGGAAAAATCACAGATAAAGGGCCATTAGGTACGCAAATGTCTAGTGTTTTTTTTTACCTTTGGTTTCGTTTTTCTTGTACTTTCTCTTTATTTTTAAAAGTTACCTTTTAATTATCCATAAAATATTCTGAAAATTTTATAATAATGATCATGTAAATGCACTTATTTAAATTCCTTCGAGAGCTTTAATAAAGTATAAGGATACCTTAATCAAACTAATATAAAAATAATCAATTTTATCTTTTATAAATTATACTCAAGGGAAATTTTATATATAAAAATATTTAGAATTTTAAGTTACAAATAACTTATTATATTTTCATAAAAATAAAAAGTAATACCCAACTAATAAAGATCTAATGCTAAATGTTTAAACAACCATTACTAAGATCCTAACCAAACCTAAAAAAAAAAAAAAAAAATCGTTTCTCGCGTGAAATATTCTAAAAATAAGATGAAAAACAAAAGTAGAATGCAGAATTTTATTATGCAACATTTATTCTTATAGAAAAGAATCCATATCGATTTATTGCATGTTTTTAAATTACTGCATTGGAATGCATTAACTCAAAAATGGATCCAGATGGAATTCTTTGAGGGGGGATTTTCAATTTGTGTAATGAAATAAACAATATATATATAAAGGTTTTATCGCTTTAATAGTTATTTAAAATAAGCTTAAACAAAGTAAAAATATAAGAAAATTTTAAAAAAATGATTAAAATATTTTAAAGGAAGAAATAATGAAGAACTTGTTAACAATAATAAATCCCTATTGTCTCTATCTATAAATCTGTTCCTGTATTAACAGAGTTTATTTCGTAACTATAAACATATTTACTTTTGCTAAAATTTTGGCAAAACTTCTAAAATGAAGAACTTAATTTCCAATTATGAAGTATGTATGTAATTTTATTTTATATCATTTTTATTTATAGAAACAAATTTAAAAAAAGAAACACTCCGTCGAAAATATTCTTGTACGTAACCCCGTTCTACGATATATCATAGAGATTTGAATAAGTATTTTATTAGTATTCCATAAACGAATCTCTTATTTCCATCTTTATGAGTAGATTTTCATTTCCTATCGGTTTCTAAACTAAAAAAAATATATATATATATATATATATATAAAAGTTCTATATTTTAACATGTAAATTTTATAATAAATATTCTCTTATACGTTTATCAAGTAAAATTCGGTAAAATATTATCCATCATTTAAATGATTTCTCTATTTTTCCTCCCATTAAAAATTAATTAAAATTAAACATTATTCAATATTTTTTTAAATTTAATATTTAATGTGTAAATATGAATAGTTGTTGCTAATGAAAAATAAACAAACAATAAAATTGTCTCCAACGACTTATACGAATAAATCCGAACAGCAAATAAGAATAATAATGGAAAATGTAACAGCCAAGAGAATAAACTCTGTGGTGTGTTTCTTGTTATCAAACGGTGCTGATGACAACTGCAACAATATGTGACAAGTCCTGACTTTAGGCACCACACTAAACTAAACTTGTGCAATCATGGCGCGATGCTGTTAGTGGCCAAGGTGCATTTGACAGGTAATATCCGACAGTTTGTGACGAGGGTGGTTCGTTAGTCAACTACGAGGTGACGGCTCTCATAAGCAATCTTCGACACACACAACCTCTCGAAGATGCTGCCTTTTGTTGAAACTTCCTGCCAATTAAAAAGAGAATAACAAAAGAATAACTTTGCGTTTTTAAAAATAAAGGATAAGTTTATATAATCAAACCTTTTATAGGAGAGAGAGAGAGAGAGAGAGGAAAAAACAGGAAAATTATTTTTTTCTAATTTCTAGTTTACTCCAAACGACATTAAAATATAATTTGCAATTTAAAATAAGTTATTTTCCATAAATTTTAATAAAATGACTATTAGAGTTAATGTTATAAATTATAACTGTATAAGTTGAAAATTAAATTATATATTAAATATTTATTTAATATATTTTTTGAAAATTTAGCATTGTGTTTACTGGCAAGAATTCAAAACTTTATTCATCAATAATACGGTCTCGTCTGGTGAGAATTTAATGGTAAACAGTTTTTATCTTTACTTCCATTAAGTAGCTTGTATCTGACTTATCCCTTGCCTGTTACGCGTTATAAACATCTTCTATTACATTTTCTCTCTTTTTTTTTCGTATATTTAATACTTCTAGAAAACGAGTTGCTGTTAAAAATACTATTTAGATAGCGACTGTAATTCTTTTTTCTACTGGTCAGAATTTTAAAATAATCATTTCTAATCGGATTTTCATTACTTTTACTTCGGATAAATTCCGTAAAATTTAATTTTGACGACTTAAAAATAATGTAAGAGTTAATTAAGATTTTACGATTACTAAATTGTATTTTACATGTAATTAAGTAAGAGGTTGTATTTTTTTTTAATACTTTCTTTTAATGCTTTTATTGAGTTCTTTTAGACTTAACAAGAATTAAATATATTTATCCACGATCGATACCTTTACCAAGTTTAATTTAAAAAAGACGTATTTAATCATTTAAAAATAGTTTATAAAATGCATAAGTTGTTATCTATGGCATTAATACGTGACAGATAACAACTTGTTAATTTTATCAATGTTCCAGAATTAGATATAAATGAATTTAACAAGAATATTCCTGAATTATTAATTATTTTAGCTGTCTGAAATATAAACGGAAATTTACTAAATTATTCTAGAAAAGATAACACAAAATGAGTTAATTTTAATTTTAATTTTTAAATAAATACGTGTGAAATTTATATATATATATATATTAATACATAATCACTACTAAAATTTAATAGAAATTCAACTCTGAAATCTTAATATTCTACAATAAAAATAGGATCATGAAATTCTGTTTATATATATATATCTGACTCCTTTTTTAAATCAATATTTATAAATATTTTTGACTCGACTTATATTATTATTATTATTAAATCACTTAGAAAGAGCAAATCTAACATATTCGGTTAATGTAACCCTTGGTGCCAAGATGGAGACTCGTCTCTGATTCCAGCAAGGAAACAGTGGGACGCACGTTCTAACCTAACCTAACCTATTCTAATAAATTACCATAATTATTAGAATAGGTTAGGTTAGGTTAGAACGTGCGTCCCACTGTTTCCTTGTTGGAATCAGAGACGAGCCGCCATCTTGGCACCAAGAGTTTAAATTTTAATCATTTTACGTGCAAGATAACTTCAGTATAATAAAAATTATAGGATAAACTGTTTCAAATTGCTAACGAATAAATTTGTGTTTAGTAGGGGAAGAAAAATATTAAATATTAATATTAACATTTCAACAATTCCTATATAATATTTCAGCAACGAATTAATCAGTTCCCATATAAAGAATTCCTGATTTTAAATGATGTTATCTTAATTAATCATTTATTTTGGATATAAAATGTCGTAAAATTTTAATACAGACGTTTTGAATAATGTATTTCAGTCGTATTATATGTAACATAAACATATTTCGCGTAGAATAATAACACTAATTGTACTTATATTCCTAACGAATATATTTTATTAAATAATTAAATAATTAAATAAAAAAACGTTAAAACATTTACGTATTTCATCATTTAGTAGTTGTTTTTTTCTTAAAATAAAAATATATTATTAAATATCTTCACAAATTTGAATAAATAACTTTTATTTTTTTTTTAAATAAGAATATCCAATAAAATGGAAAATTTCCTTATTAAATTAGTATATATTTTTTTCTTATCTTGTGTTTAAAATACTTCAATGTTTTATTAACTGTTTAGATAAAAAATCGGAATATTTAAACAAGAAGATTTCTTTATCACAAAATAAATTATAACAGCAAACTGAACTAAGATCTTAATAAATCTCCCTTCTATAAATGTAAATAAGTTAAGAAAGGAATAACATTGAGATGAAACATATTCTCAACCGTGCTACTGACAAAATTCATTCTGTAATATTTCGATATAAACATCAGAAATAATCTCACAGCATGGAAACATATCTAGAGTGTTATAAAGAACATATAAGCTTAGATTTTTCTGCTACTGAATTCATTTGTTACCAATTTTATCTTTTTCTGTTGAATATTTCATCTTCTTTACAAGTATAACATCGTTCAGACAAATCTTTGAATTTATAACTAACAAATTTTAGAATTCAACAACTATGAGAACCTTCAATCTTTGTCGATTCATATTAAACGATAAAGTTTGTCGTTTTTTTTTCTCCCCAAGAATCTAAAATTTCTTTAAAAATTCTTGAGTACGTGTAGAAAATATAAACTAAAAAAAGTTTATTTCTCCTTTAAATAATGATATAATATTATAACGTGGCTCTAAATATATTTGAATAAGAAATACATAAGTACTTTTACTAGTTTCTACAAAAATTCAGATAGGAACGAAGTAACTTCTTAATTCTTTCCGTAAAGAACGTAGAAATTCTATATCATTATATCTCTTTATTCCATCAGATGATATTGTTTCTACCGCATTCGGAGAATTACTGTCACAGCAGCGCCTAATTTGCATGTAGCAGGATAGAAAAGACCGAAAGAACTGTCCAATCTTTTAGTTATTATATTGTTACTTTTCGGTGATGGAATAAAATGTTTCTGTTTTTGATCAGGCGAAAAGAACATTTTCCTTCTGACTGCGATTATTTCTCTAGTTTTGTCAATTATCAGCCCACCATTAGCGTTAAATCTTGTGATTTTAGATACAGAAAGAAGATTTCCCTCGAGGTACAGAATGAGTAATAGTACATCATGGGCTATTACCTTTATCACAACATCATTCAGTTTCGTATGTACTGTTACTGTAGCCTTTACTTCTACTAGCTAGCTTTGGCTAATATAGTGTCCATATTAATATCTATAGCTTGTTCCAAAAACTAATCCTTAATGCTTGTTATATGTCTATGTAGATAATTTCAAACAAATAAGAGTTTGTTTGAAATTATCAGAAAATTCAGTTTAGTATATTGTTTTTTTATACAATAAAATTCTATTTTGGGACATTTAATTAAAACAAAAAGTAGCATGGCTATTTTAGGAGTCTAATAAGAAAAATACTACTCATTAGAAGGGATTATTGTGGAATCTCATCGCCATACAGAAGCATTGATTTTCATTCACATAATGATTTAAACATTTGGTCATTATGTAGTTAGCATTCAACTGCATCGATTGATAATACATAAAGCATCATCAAATTATTAACAGTATAACATGAAGATTTTAAAAATGTACATACATAATAATATATACTTATATCTATAACAGTAACTTTTACAATATTAATTTAATTACCGTTAAAGTACTAGTATATTTCAATAAGACATATCTAATTTACATATTTATTTAATTCTTTACTGATAATTTTTTGCTTGCTGTAATATATTTTACGGCAAAATGATCATTGCTGCTCGATTCTTATATTACGCTCGGTAAAAATAAAACTTTTTTTTTCATTCACGATACACTCTACTTTTGAATTAAAGAAGGTTGTTTGCTAAGAATATTTTCAATTCTAAGTTTATATTTCTTGATGACAATAAAAAGATTTCTTTGAATGACCATTGTGCTCTTTTGCAGAACGGTCGCTGAAGGATCTTCCAGTCATTTATCTGTTCATTGTACCTAAGACCTAAGGGAAAATTCTTTCATAAATTCAAAGATTGTAGGAACAATTTTAAATCTAGTTTCTTTTGTTTATTTCGATATTTATTTTATTATATTTCTTGTTTTTTTTATGCAGTACGTTTTCTATTTACATTGAAAGAGCGTGTTTTCAAGCCAACTAATATTTAAATATATTAAAATTAAACAGAAAAATTATTTTATAAATTAAATTACCACAGATCTAATTACTTTTGCACTTTTAATATTTTAAAATATTTAATTTCCTCACATAATTTTATAATTTTACATTACAGATTTTTCGAATAAATAAAAAAAAAAACTGATTTTAAATCTATTTAAAACATTAATTTGCTTAATTTTATGTTGAATGATAGGTTGTTTTTCTTATTTTTATTTTTATTGGAGGCAATTGTTTTCGAGGAACGTTTTTATTTACCAATGGTATTACCTATAAGTTTAAAATAAATAAAATAAAAGAAGTAAGTAAACTTTAGCACGTATTCTTTAACAAAATAACAATTTTTAATACCGTCAACGGTTTTAAAGATTAAAACAATTTGATTAAATTTTCAAACTTAAGTTTACGTTTATTAGATTAGAAATATATGTATAACTTAATCCAATAAAACAAGAGAACGTATAGGTATATACTTTCTTGATTTTATTATTATTATTATTTTTAAAGAAGTAGAAATAAAAAGATTTACGTAGATAAACACATTTCATAACGTCAAAAACAATATCACGTGTTTTATGTTTTCAATAAAACAATAAACGATGTTCTTGTTTAATTACTTTTTATACTTATAAAAAATTTGTTTTATTAATAAATTGAGTTATGTTTAGTGCATCGTTTTTAATAATTAATATTTTATAAAGTTATAAAATAAATAAATAAATATTTAAACACCGTTCGAACAATTATTAATTCCATAATTAAATTTTCAATCTTTTCTTTTTTTAACAGAAAATTCGAGTTATCTTGTAAATTATTTCCAAATTGAATAATTTTCAATCATCTTAACTTACTTTAAAAAATAATAATTTATACTTTGTTAACAGTTTTTACTTTCTAGAAAATCTAATAATTTTAATATACAGGTAACCCCGTATAAAGGCACTTCTATAGCACGGATTCACTCTAACACGGTTCGAGAATTGGGACCATCCCCGTATAACACGGTACTTTTATAGCACGGATTCACTTTCACACGGTTCGAGAATTGGGTAAAACCCTCGTACAACATGAAATGTAATAAAAACTATTAAAAGCGAACTTTATCTAATTTGAAAATAGGGAAATCCCCGTTCAATAAACGTGATAAAGCTTTTAAGTGCGAAAGATACCTCATTTGAAAGTCCTTCTCGAAACTTCTCTCAGTGTTGCCAGATCTCGACGCTTCTGCTTTTAGTGTTGCCAGATGTTTTTCCCTTATTCCATACTTTATTCAGTCACCGATTTTTAGGCATTGAACCGCTCCTCCGACCGTTGGGACAATCCACACCTTTACAAGTATACTTTAAGACTTTGTGTGTCATTTTTGGTTACGTAGATTAAAAATTTTCAGTTAATAGTGCTTAGTGATGACAAAGAAAAAACATTGTTTAATTTATATTAATATGTATCACTTCTTAAGAAAATTTTAATAAAGATAGTTATCTTAATTATGAAAATATAATAGCATGTATTTTTTTTAATTTTTGGAACCTAATCCCCCTTTTCGTATTAGTTCTTTGTTTCGTATAACACGGATTCGCATAACACGGCAATTTTTTGGAACGTAACTCCCGTGTTATACGGGGGTTACCTGTATATACTTTTTTACGTAATTTTTACGTAATATTCTTAAAGTATGTGTATATTAATGGATAATTTAAGTCGCAATCATCTATCTAATTTTCTCTTTTAACTTTTTTTTCGGACGAGTAGATAGAAGAATACGAAAAATCACATTTATTGCCATCTATAGCCGTAGGAGTAATATTTCACTAGAGATTTGTCGTATGTGAATCTTTAAAAAGAATATATATATATATATATACGCCATTTTTCTGACGTTCTCTCTAAAATTTATAAAATATAAGAAGAAAATTTCATTTGCTACTTAGTTCCTTAATTAAGTAATTTTATTATGAAATTTTTACATTAAAATAACTTAATTTCTTATTATTCTTTATATAAATTTATAATTATATTAACGTTTAATCACTAAATATTTTCCTTTCTATATATTTTCATTTTTGCAAAGAATTCCTCAATTATAAACGTTAAATTCATTGATTAAGAATAGGTCTGTATACTAATAAAATAAAATAATTATAAGGTCTGTATTGTTTATATAATGAGAAGAAAATATTAAAATGTAAGTCTGGATATAATATTAATAAAATATACTAATTGATCTTTACGTTTTACGTGTTTTTATCGTAAAGATCAATGTAAATTTATAAGGGTAATTCACCGAAAATTTAAACAGGAATTGCATTAAAGAAGAATATTATTGAAGCTAAATATAAATAATAATAATAATAATAATAAAAAGGAAAAAATAAAACTTTTTTTCTTAATTATTGAAAATTTTTTTATATTTTTATGAAATTCTGTTAAAAATTCAGTGGAATTCTTTCTTAGAAATGCCGTTGTTCAGATATCGGAAAATCGAATACCTATAAAGTTTGACGAGAGTCAACAAATTCAATTTCTATAGTTTGTAAGAATCAGAGATGCGGCTTTGTAAAGGCTGATTTCTTTTCCAATCGGAGTTCGTTGTATTTCGTTTTATTTGTATGATATATATATATATATATATGTATACATTTTTTTGCACTACTTACTTTACTAAACTTTGCCATTTTTATTGAAAGACAGGTTTGTTAACTTTTCTCAATTTCTTCAATATTTTTTAACGTGTCGTTTCGTTGAATTTAATATAACTCGATTTAATTTCGGTTCCGAATCTAAGTTTAATATATCGAAATTAATCTTTTAAGTTCGAAGAATTTTTTTTATTTATATATAAAAAAAAAATAATTCTCCTCGACTACCGCAATATTTATAATAATTCACGCATTAATCCAATTAGATAGTCTGAGTAAAATAAGTAATGAAATGTCAGAAAAAAAGAAAGAAAGGAGAAAAAAAACACGGCTCGATACGTTCCGAGAAATTTCTAACACATCTGATTAATGAATCTTTTGAGGAAAGATGGTCGGAACAACTTCTCAACAAAAGTAGTTACTTAACAGAAAAAAATTGCTTTTCTTCCTCCTCTAGACTGAGTTTGCCTCTAAGTCGTTGATCACGATTAACATTAATCGCACATTTCGACACTCGAACCATTCTCTGATCGTAACCATGACAACAAACCCCCCCAATAACGGATCAATCAAGAGTGTATATGGTATTAGATCTCTTCACGCCTTCCATTCGATTACACCCATTACAAAAGACATTCATTTCTCGTTTTTTGACCATCTTCCAAAAATTCTATTTCTCAGAACTGAGTAATATGAAAATAAAACGCATTTTAAAACTTTTTTGGAAAACTTTGATAGATTTTTATTATACATTCTTAGTAGCTCAGAGATTTAAAAATAATAAAAAATAATAATAATAAAGGGGGGGGGAAATCTATTGAGAGACTTTTGCAATTATTCTTTATTTAGTGAAGAATAATGTCGTCCTGGAATATAGAGCAATTATATATTTAAATATAATTCGCATTATTATTCATTACATATAATTAATTATTGGCAAATTTATTATTACTAGATCATAATTTTTACTTTACGAATGGTTTTATTAAAATATATTTTACGTCTAAGATATTTTTCTGGCCATTTATTTCCGTAATAGAAAACTAAATAATGTATAATTTTTTCCACTTAAAACATCAAAAAATTCGAGAAATTATATATGTATATATATATATTTACTTTATATATAATGATTACTTTTTACATTAAATTACTTGATAAATATTTAAAAATATAAAATGCTAATAAATTAAACGTAATTTTTAATATGTAAACTTTATAATTGCAACATAAATTAACGTATATATGTATGATAAAAAAAAGATTTAAACTTTGTATCTCTAGGAATGACTTATGAATTATAGCGCACAAAGGACATTTAACATAACTTAAAATAAAAAAAATGAAATATATATATATATATATATATATATTTTAAAGTTAAAGAATCCAAATAAAACATAGGAAAGCCATAAATGTTTATTACATCATTCTTTACAAAGAATAATTGCATACTAACGAGATCCTTCCGCATCCCAGCAAACCCATAAAATGCGTCATGCGCGACAGCAATCCATGCAATCCAACATTAAGCTTAACACTAAGCCCAATGTCGGAGGTAAGGATAATAGGGTTTTAATGGTCCATGACCCACACAAGTCGTTACGTCAGTATCAGACGGTAAAGACAAAACTGGTGTCGACATACAAAACGACGAAAAGTTTTGTTATTTTACAAATAGGGTGGGAAGAGAGAGAGAGAGAGGGAAGAAGAAAATAAAAGAAAAATAAAAAATAAAAAAAGGTATTTGAAAGAGGGAGAAAAAAGTGATTTACAACACGGTTTACAGTAAATACCATTGGAGAGAAAGAGCGTGTCTTTGTGCAGTTAAGGTTCCGAAAACGAAGTAGGAACCCACTTCTTTCCGGCTGACATTTGTGGAGTGCAGGATGTTAGGAGAGGTAATATACGGATCTGGTATTTACGTAAATGTCCATAAATCCAGAAGATTGTCGCAGCAAAGCGCAACTAGAGGCTGAATCGAAAGAGTCTCATATAATTCTTCCTTTAATATGACGGGAAGAATTGTCGTTTTCGGCATCTTTCCTCCCCGATGGGGAATTGGGGGTGGAGAAACACCATGATGTGTGTTCCGATATCGCAAGGTGTAGTGAATAGGATACAAATTCTTGTTACTACAGTTCTTTTTTTCCTATTGTATGTTTACGTTTGCCTGAAAGTATTTCAGTCCGTATTTGTTTCCTGTTGGAAATCCTTGAGAGAATTTTGATAAGAGAGCAAAGGAAAAATACTACATTTTATCTATTCTAAAAAGCGAACTGACTGTAAAAATATTTTATCTTATTATATATATATATATATATATATATATTATTTATAAATTTATGAAAATATATAAATATATATATATATGAATAAATATAGAGGCTTACGTATAGTACATATATATAGATATAGACGTAAATTTAAATTTATATAATATAGTATTTGGATTCACAAAAGTGTCGTAAGAAACAACATCTTATCTTTTAGGATGTCGTTTCTTATGCACATTATGATTTATATCGATTACATTTGATTTTTTTGTTTATGATAAAACTATGACAGTTTGGTATTGAAATTCTTATATATTATAATGATTTTGGATAAATCAACCAAAGGAAAACATCAACATAATAAATCAACACGCGTTTTATTTTATTAAAGAAAAGAAAACGAAAGCCGAATTTCATGAAATATAAAACTTTCGGGCATTTTTTAACGTATAAAAATAAATAAAGATATTAGCAAAGTGGAAAGATGGTTGATATAAAGAGAAAATAGGCCTAATATAAAGAAATAAACGAGATTATAATAGCAAATCAAAGAAACAAGATGTGATATTTATGAACCAATGCTAATCTGTTGACTATATTTGGCATTGATACTGCCAGCAACAAGAAATTAATAGATAAAATTATCGATACCGTTTACTTTGGTCTAATAAATCAGGAACAAAATAATTATAGTTGACGTTCCTCTACAATTTAATACTGTATAATGTTATTAAAATACTAATCTGTGATTTACTGAACGTCAAAGCAAACATTACTATTTTGAAGGCATTTAAAGCAATTATGGTAATGCCATGGAGGCTTGAAACATAGACAAATTATTTATTCATAAAAGAAGTAATCATGACTTAAACTTGATAGTATTCTCATATTATTAACTAAAAACTGCATGCATCTCACTCGTAATAATTCCAATCTTCGGTAGAATGTAAAAAAAAAAAAAAATCGAATAATCGGACATAACAGATTTATTTTATCGCGACAAACTCTTGTAACTACTTTATTTGCTTTGTAAACTAGCCTAAGGTGATAAACAGTTTGAGCGCAAAGAAAAATTTTTTCTAGAAAAACAAGAAACAAAACCTTTGACATTTATATAAACTTTCTTCTCATTCTAGAATGAGTGCAGATGTTGTTTTTGCAAAGCCGTCATTTTAAACTCAGAAATAAACGGAAAATATCTATATAAATCCAGTTGGGCCATTAATCTCTTTGTTGGATTTGGACTAACTACCGGATTAAGGTAACAAAAAATGTGAATGACTTTCCAGATGGAGTTGTTCCCTTGAGTCCAATAACCGGACTAATCCTAGTCAATCGACTTTTGCATCGAGTCGTTACGACAATGGATCTACAAATGGAAAACTGTGAAGTGGATTTAAATAATCGAAGGATATAAAGTTTTGAAAACTTTAATTCACTTTCATTTGCAATTTCCGTTGAGAATTTCTATCTCTAACTTCTTGCCTACATTTAGCTCTTTTAGAGAATAAACAATTCCGTATGATAATTGTGTTTTCTGATACTTTATATACCTTTTTAAACCCTGTTATTTCGAATTTTGTTTTCATTCATCGTACAAATCTCGTTATAATGAAGTTTTGTCGATTGACTTCTACAGATTTTTTTTTTTCCATTTATTCCTTGTAAACCTTGCTTTAACGAAATTCTTTAAAAGCCCGGTTTTAAAATTACAGCTCTAATTATTGTTTAATAATTTTATAAAAACTTTTATAGCTTACAATTCTGAACGTAATTAAAAATTCAATAGGATAAAATGAATATTTTTACAATTCTAATTTCTTACAATGAAATTTTATTAACACAAACTGTTAAGATTTTGTCATATTTTAATTTTAAAATAAAATTATTAAAATAACAACATTTAAAATTGTTATTATAATGTACATTTTATTCTAATAAAATCTTATAAAGTTTTACCAAATATATATATATATATATATTTATTAACTTCACAAATGCAATTTTTTTAAAATGAATTACAATGTTTATTATTTGATTACATAGTAAATGCATTAATATTTGTCAGTGATTTGATAACAAATTTAAAAGTTAATTTAACTTTCTATAAATGTTTGATCAGTAACGTTTTGTCGTCATAAATTAGCAATGAAATTCATTTTAAAATAATTAAAAAGACAAAAAAAAAAGGGCGAAACAGAATAATGAAACGAAGGCGAAACTGAGCGAAGAAGAAGAAGGAGGAGGAGGAGGAGGAGGAGGAGAAAAAAATCGCAATTTTCTCTTTTTCATGCAAATGTTCTGGAGAAAAAATTTTAGAGAATTATCCTTTTTTTTCTTCTTCTTCTTTTTTTGTGTGTATTTTACGCAATATATACTTTTTTTTATTTTGCTAATTGCTGATGAAGTAGAGAATTGTAAAAAGTTTCACAGTAAGAAAACGGATTAGTCCCAAGAAAAAAGGAAGGAGAAAGAATTAGCCTATTGAATTTTTTAAATTAAAACTTAAATATACTTTTAAAAAAGATATATATATACATATATATAAAGGATATTTTATATTAGTAACTATGTAACAAAACTACTAAATGTTTACACAAATTTACTCATTTTTTAGCTGGATTTTACTTATACGTTGCTTAAAAGAGCAATATTTATACGTTAAAGAACACCATAAAATATATAATTTTTTCCTCTTTTTTGGTTTATAATTTCTTTTCTTTAGCACAAAATATGATCTTGATAAACTCAACCGACAAGAGTAAAAAATGAGGACAAAAGATTGTTTGATGAGCGATGGAGTATTGAAATCGCTTTTCATATTGATGTATCTATTTTATCCCTTATATGCATACAAAAAAAAAGAAATCAATAACATATAAATCTAGGATCGGAAATGGGATTTTCAGTTTACAGATAAAGAAAACACGTTTGAAATTTATTCTTAAACCAATAATATCTGAACTATATATTATAGATTATATCATAAATCTAAATAATAAATGAACTGTTTGGTTTAAAAAAAAGAAAAAAAATACACAGAATTTAATCGAATTTATTTATTTTTTTAATATATAGAATTTTCATTTATTGTATAAAATAAATTACATATTTTAATATTATTTATAGTGGGATTTTTATATAATATGTCATACTTTCTTTTAATTTAATTTTTATATATATATATATAAAAAAAATATGATTGATATTAGCTCATATGATAAGTTACTTGTTAGTTGTGATAATTATGAAAGATTTATAAAGAAGAAAGAAATTTCAAAAGATAAAAGATGTGCCTTTCATTTATAATTCAGTAGCCAACAGTAAATCTGTCTCATACCTAAGATTTAGTAGTGAATTAAATATGCATGATTTTATTCATGTCTGTAAGGTATGGAATCGCCAAGGCGCGCGATTCCCACCTGTTTGTTATAACGAACTGTCATAACGGAAAAGTCGTTAGGATCGGCCGTTGGAAACGACCGTTAGGAACTTCCGTGGGAAGAACCGTTAAGTTTCGAATCGTCAACCATCGGACGATTGGCCGGCGGGAAGTGACCGTTGGCGGCCGTTGCGGGAACATTCAAATTTGATTGGAGCAGGGTTCGAACGCCGTCGACTATTTAAGTTCGGATCGGAGGGTGTGATCGTATCGGAGGTGATCGGATCGGATCGGATCAAGGGAGATCGTCGTTATCGAGGTGCTAACTAACTCTCTCGTGGGAAGTTACGTGTTTGTGTATGAACTTGTTCCTGACTCGGAGGTTTTGTTAATTACAAGTCTGTTTGTTCGTAAGGAGTTCTTTCGACGAATTTGTACGGGAATAGTCGGTTGTTGTTGGAATTAGTGTTGTGCATATTAAATTGTAACTCTAATTTGGATTATTTTGTACATTTACTGTAAATATAAAATTTGTGTTTTTCGTCAAACCGACTGAGTGGTTATTTTGAACATTACTGGCGCAGTCGGCAGGATATTTTGGATATTTTGGATTACGTTGGATTATCCTGGATTATACTCCAAAGAATCGGAAGAACTGAGCTACGACAGAGAAGCAGACGTACAGAGCATCACCAGCAATTAGACCCAGGTAAATTTTTTGTTTCTCGCTAGCACACAGAGATGCCTAGACGCGCGAAATCGCGGCAGCTAGAGGCTAGGGACTGGGAGGATGACGAGCAGGGAACGGCGCGTAGGACAAGCAGGTCGAGTCGCGAACTCGAAGCACGTAGGTTACGGGCCGAAATCGCGAAAATCAAGTCTGAGACGAGGAGGGCAGAGATAGAGTTAGAACGGTTTAAGTTACGGCTGGGGATCACCGGGAAATTAGACGATACGAGGCGGCAGGAACGGCAAACACGATCCGAAGGACTTAAAGTCGAGGGGAACCGCGACTTCAGGGATAGAATTAGCTTGTCGGGAAACAAGCCGCAGGGGGAATTGGATAGGCCAAGGGAAACTGACCGGCAGAAAAGAGGGTGTCCTGATAGGCGGGTAGAGGACGAGGCCGAACGCATGCGACCCAAGGCAGCGGACCGCGTGGGGGTGGAGGTGAGAGCATCCAAACTCTCTTGCCCACCGGGGAGCGGGGAAGCAAAGGATCGGGTCAAGGCAATGCGGGGAGAAGGAAGGCCCACGTACGTAGCCAGATCGAGGACGGGAACCGCTGGGGTCAGGGTGGCCAAAGTCCCCATGCTAATAGTAGAAAGTAGGCGCAACTCACAGGTAGACCGGGACATTAGGGAGTCTAGTGGAGTCGCGGCAAGACGAAAGGAGGCAGTTCATAATATCCGACCCGAAGTCGGGAGGTCGCTGAAGGGAACTGGGATAGTAGGCGGCGGAAGTGGTCCCCCAGCTAAGGACGTTTCGGAAACGGAAGCGTCGGGTTTAAGGAAGCCGTGGGTCCCTAAAGCGGTGACGGGAACGAGGGAGAAAAGCCAACTCGTTGGAGCCTTAGGTCACCAGGTAGAGGCAGGCTTAGCCTCAGTACCACTTGGATTGTGGGAGAAAGGACGCGAAGAAACGCCGGGATCGGCACGGGTGACGTGTGCGATCACCAATAGGTTAGGGAAAGCGACAGACGCACTCTTAACGGAAAGGGACTTCCGAGCGCTGGTAGAAGCGAGAGAGAAAGCGGATTCCGAGGCAAGAAAAAGGGAATTAGCTGAGGAGCAGAGTATATTAAGTGCGGTAGCGGGGATGTTCGTGGAAGCGAGCGAGGCGGTTAAACGAGAGCCGCCCGACGACAAAAACCGGGGGATGGTCATAGGACCGCTTGACCAGACACAAGAGCGGCAGCGCACGGCCCAGTGTGAGCGGAGGGCGCAGTCTGAGCAAAATAAAGCAGGGGACGCGATTCCTATTGCGAGGAGATATTCCGGTAGCGAATCGGATAGCCGAAGCGAACGACCCGCCGCGAACAGGAAACTGGAGGGCGAGGACGCTGATGAAGGGAGGCCGGGAGTCAGAGCAGTAAAGAATGGGGTAGCTGGGACGCCTCAGGGTCAAAATTGTGGCGTCGGGGAAATAATCGACTTGGGAGATATCGGCCGGGAACCCGCGACTCAGTTGGCGCAACACGCCGATGACCAAAGACGAGCGATCGGGGAAACTAGCGAACCGCTGCTAGGGTTACCGAATACGACACGGGATGAAGCCTCTGGATGCTACGAAGGAGTGTCATTCCGTGGACGACTTGGCCGGATTGATTGGGCAACAGGCGAACGTGATCTTGGCGACCGTCACTCGGGTTCAAAGAAAACACAGCGGTGAAGAGACCCGGAGGTCTCGGGCCACGGCGGGCGCGGCCAGTGGCCAATCGGAACCACCCACACACGTGCTAAGTCCGGAGGGAGGCATATCGCCGGTCCGGAAAACGACGGACAACGGTCACAACCGAGCTCGCGGTAAGAAACCCAAATTCCGTGAGAAGGGCCGAGCGACATCTGGTGACCAACAAAACCGGATGACGCGCCGAAGGCGACGGGGACGACCTCCTCGTAGGGGGACCCGCGCGGATAGGTCTCGGGGATCCAAGGGGTCCTACACTATCGCGAGGCATCTCTGTGCGCGGGTTATAGCGAGTTTGCCCGGTTGTACCGGAGGTAAGGGTCAGTCCGCACGAACGGACATTTGTAAAATTGCTGAGTGTTGTTGGATCAAACAGGCTTGGGCTAAGCTCAGTTTGATCCTTGGCCGCGGAGGTGTAAGGTATGGAATCGCCAAGACGCGCGATTCCCACCTGTTTGTTATAACGAACTGTCATAACGGAAAAGTCGTTAGGATCGGCCGTTGGAAACGACCGTTAGGAACTTCCGTGGGAAGAACCGTTAAGTTTCGAATCGTCAACCATCGGACGATTGGCCGGCGGGAAGTGACCGTTGGCGGCCGTTGCGGGAACATTCAAATTTGATTGGAGCAGGGTTCGAACGCCGTCGACTATTTAAGTTCGGATCGGAGGGTGTGATCGTATCGGAGGTGATCGGATCGGATCGGATCAAGGGAGATCGTCGTTATCGAGGTGCTAACTAACTCTCTCGTGGGAAGTTACGTGTTTGTGTATGAACTTGTTCCTGACTCGGAGGTTTTGTTAATTACAAGTCTGTTTGTTCGTAAGGAGTTCTTTCGACGAATTTGTACGGGAATAGTCGGTTGTTGTTGGAATTAGTGTTGTGCATATTAAATTGTAACTCTAATTTGGATTATTTTGTACATTTACTGTAAATATAAAATTTGTGTTTTTCGTCAAACCGACTGAGTGGTTATTTTGAACATTACTCATGTCTATCATTGTTCTCTAGATTAAATATCAGGAATAACATTCTGTTATATTAATATACTCTTTTTTTATACGAAAGCAAAGGCTAAAAATAAGCGAAAAACTGTTATCTTCTGTTTAGAATTTAATTTCTTAGATAATTAAACTGTATAAATTTATAACAATGTTTTTATTTATACTTTAAAATATATAAAAATATTATAAAGTCAGTTTTAAAAAATTTTTTCTACACGCTTACACACACACATATATATATATACAGTATATAAGCGAAATTTCTGAACTCCATGTTTAACACAAAAACAGCTTATCAGAAACTATATTTGACATCAAATGGAAAGTTTCTGATTTATTGACATTTTAGCCATAAAACATCAATAAATCAGAAAGTTTTCATTTTCGTAGGACATTATCTAGATTAAGTTATATTTCTGTATCCTGATAGTTTCCCTTCTATAAATGAGACTAGATACTGTCCAAGAAAGAGAGAATCATAAATTGGGGAAGCTAAAAAAAAATATATATATAAATATATTATAAAAGTAGAGAAATTGAATTTATAATTTTTTGTCCATAATCGAAATTAATTTTTTTTTTTTGACAAATATTGATAAATTTATTAATTCGATAGAAAGAATAAAACACGAAAAAACCAAAGAAAATCGAATTATATTTCTGAGGTTTCCCGAAAGATATAGAAAATCAATTGATAGAACTTAATGAAGTTTGTTTTCTTTTCTTTCTCGTGTAATATTTTATGAATTTTCATCAGGTTTTTTTCCTCTCCCCTTTATTTTCTCTCCTTTACTTTCCTTTACTTTAACGTGATCATTATCAGTAATTATGTAGTTTTATGTAATCGTCACTACACGTTGAATTTTTATGATTTTTAATTAAAAAAAAAAACACTTTCTTTTTTTATTATTATTATTTAGACGAGGATTTATATAGGATT
Source organism: Centruroides vittatus (assembly GCF_030686945.1). Lineage (NCBI taxonomy): Eukaryota > Metazoa > Arthropoda > Arachnida > Scorpiones > Buthidae > Centruroides > Centruroides vittatus. The sequence continues at coordinate 1,996,341 of NW_027122715.1, forward strand.
CAATAAAAATGTAAATGAAAAAAAGTAAAATTAAACTACAAGTTTTAGAAAATTGCATTGAGAAAATATTCATAAAGTTTGTCTGCAGTAAAAGTTACAAAACTTTATAAATTTTTCTCAGTTTGTAGAGAATATTTGTAAATATTTTCAAGTAAATTCTTTTTTTAATATATTTTCTGCATTGAATAAATTATTTAAACTCTTGGTTTTTATTAAAAACAAAAAAACTTATTTAATTGTTAAATTTACGCTAAATATTAAATATATATATATATATATTTTAATGTTAAACGTATTATAAATTATTTTAATAATATTTAAAACATAGTTAAAAATATAAAAGACAATAATAATTATTTTAATTGGAAGCAATAGAAAATTAAGAATTTTAAATAAAAATTCTCTTAAAATTCATCGCTTCCTGCCATCTGTCGAGAAACTTGAATACTAATGAGGATGATTTAACGAAAAAGAAAAAGAAAAAAAATCCATTATGTGAATACTTCTGTAATTAAATTTATGTACTTTTTAAAGATTAGAAAAGAAAATTCGAATGATATTTATTCTTGATTCATTTGCTTGATTTTTCTACTGTTTTATTATAATTACAAAGTTTCGTTGATAAGTTTTTACATTCTGTACGAATAAAATTGTTAAAATCAATTAAATTTTCTCATGATAAGAAAACAGAGAGAATTTTAAAAAATATGTAAAATAAAATAAAATAAAATCAACAAATGACAATAATAAAACATTAATAAATTACCACTTTTTAAAATATTTAAATAGCAAATATATTTAATTACAAAATTAAAAAAGTATGATTTTCTTATTTAATTTCCGTAAATAATATACTAATGTTTAACAAATATTACTCTATTATTTATAAACATACATAATTCATATCATTTAAAAAATTATTTATAGAAATAATCAGAGATAAAAACGTGTTGTTTTTTTTACATTAAAAAAAGAGAAAAAATGTCAAAAAATACAGAAGAAAACAGTTTAAAAAACAATTCTAATATTGTTATATCAACACTAGTCATAATGTTTATAAATTAATTTATTACTCTAATTTAATTATTGAGTGGAATAGGTTAGAAATGTTATTTATTTTTTTAAATTTACACATTTTTTTTTACTTTAATTCTCATTTTTATATATTTTTATTATATTATTTTTTATATATTATTATTATATATTATTTATATTACATTTTATTTTTATTTTTATTATTTTTTTAATTTAATTAAAATTTTTATTTTATTTTATTTTTATAAATTTTCCATACAATTATTTGAATTATTTATTATTATTATTATTATAAAACTTATAATTAAATAACTTGTTACAGCTTTTTAACTATAAAATTTTATAGATTTTTATGTAGTAAAATGTATAAAAAAATTTATTTTTTATTTTTTATTTTTTAATAAAGCTACGAGATAGTTACAGACATAAAAACCTTTTAAATACGTTTCAATCTTAAATATTGTATGGATTTTTCTCTTCTGTAACTTTCCAATAAGATGTCTTGCACAGAACTCAAGTAAAAGCATTGTAACCGTATGATAAATAGTGGAAGGTAAGCATAAAGACATATTTAGATTCCATCCATATATTCTGTCAGAAAAAAAAGAAAGAAAATAAGAGAGAAAATATCAGTGAAATATTTTTTGAGTGTCATAAACTTTTAAAATATTAAAAAGAAGAATCTTTTCAACTCTTTTATTTCAAGTTTAAAATGGATATTTTAAGTTAAAGAGACGTTTAAATATTGTAAAATATTCACTAACAAATGAATAACTTTATAAAATTTTATTTAATAAATTCAATTATGAAATTTATCGAAGCAAAATTTATATTTATTTTTATTTATTTAATGCAAATTTATTACTTGAAAAATTTATATATTGTCTAAAACAATTTACTTTTATATTTTTCACTATTTTAATTTAGATTTTTTTTTTCATTTAATTTTATATCTAAATTGAATTAGTGAAGAACTTTGTAATATTTCAAACAATTTTTTTAGAGTAAAAATGTAACTTTCTGTTTATTTTTATACATAAAAATTTTTAAATATAATTTAAGATTATAGTTTAAAAATATAATGTAAACAGTTGGAAACGATTTTTTATTATTATTATTATTTTTTTCTTTATAAAGTTTTAAATATATTGAAAATTATGTATTGCTGGAAAATTAATAATCATCTTCTTTCTTCTGGGAATAAGATGACGCTATATAATCCTTCGTGATTAAGATGTCAAAATGTCTCTGGATTGTGATTTTCATCAGTGAAAGTATTGGGTAATTGTCTCTTTATAAGAAATGATACCAAAAACTAACTATAATCTCTGCAGCCTGTCTAAAATTGCTTGTTTGATGTATTGAATAATGACTTTAGAAAATTTTTATGGTAAACATTATATCAAAACAAGTATTATTACACCAGAAGAAGGATTTTTCAATAATTTATTATCTCGCTGTGTTGAATTAAAACGTTTTTTTTTTTTTCCTTAGTGATTTCGAAGATTTTTCTCTGTGCTGAATTAATACATAATTTTATAACTCAGTGGGTATCGAAGAAAGTCTGGAGTATTTTTCTGTGATGAGTTAATTCATAGGTGTTTTTTTATTCACCAGCTCTCAATATTAGAGTAATATATGACCTTTTTTTATCAGAAATGATCTGAAGTATCTATGATTACTGAATATAGTATTTTTTCCTTTTTACCAATAAAGATATATTTTTCTTTAGTGAATAAATAAGATCTAATCCTACTTGTATCTTATATGAAAAATGAAATTAATATTATAGGCCTATAATTTTATTAATTTTTAAAATATATTTTGCATTTTTTCAATTTTTAATAAGGAATTTTCTTTTTTTTTTTTTTTTACTTTTTCATTAGTTTTCAGGATAAATATTAAATATTTAGACGTGATTCTATACATTGAATGGATGTAAGTTTTTAATCTTAAAAATAATATAAAATATCATCTTTTTTTAGATAAGTTAATCATAATTAGATTAATTTTTTTAGATTTTTTAATGATAAACATATGTATAATTTATTTTAATCAGTTATTTCTATGTTAATTGGATTCATCCATCTTATTTAATACTAAAAACATTAATATTTTTTAAAAATATTTAACTATTTTCCCAAGAAATTATTAATTAATTAAATAAAATAAACTCTTAACAATCTTTCTTTTTTTTTACATTTAAATAATCGAAACTTGAACATTTTTAAGGAAAAAAAAAATTCCAGAATTCTACAATGAACTTTGTGTTCTTTAAAGTGGAAAAATAGTAAAAAGTTAAATATGTTGTAATCCTTTAACCTAGAAATATTTTTATGCTTCGTCAGACAGTATGACTGGCTTTCAATTTTTTATTCTTTTTGTTATATAGTTGATAAAGTAAATCCCGTATCCTGTAGGAAGTGTTTAACCAGATGGAGAGACTTACTGGCAAAGTATACGAAATTTACAGTAGATGGAACATACATCAACGTATCTACAGGATTACAATATCCTGTAGTCTCACCTTTTACTGGTGGTGATTAATGGGGAAGGCGACCTTCTCTTTAAACTTATTTTCTCTCCCCCCAATAAAGGAAGAGAATCGTTAAAAATTGAAGGAAAAAAAAAAGAAAAAGAGTTTATTGAACCGTCATAAAATAAATCGACGAAAAATATATAATATATTTATAAACTTCGTATAAAATTTAAGTCATTCTTAATGTAAATAATCACTAGTAAATATTAATTAATCTATCTTATTTTACTAAGTGAAGATGTCTATAATCATTATTTGTATGACGTAAAATGAATTATTTGATTATATAATAAATATATTTCTTCGAGCTTTAAGTATTTTTGAATAAATAAAATTGTAAAATTCGATCAAAACATTAAATTACTTTCTTTAATTTTTCGAGAATTTAATCAAACGATAATTAGGGTGATAGGGTTGTTAATATTTAAATCTTGGAAAGGAGGATATTTATAAAGTAGTGACGTTAAACGTAAGTGACAGTTAAGAGTTTAAAGGTTATTTCTATGCACTAGAACTCTAGACACTTTCACCTCGACGTTGTTTCTTAATTAAATCAAGGATATTCCTCGGTCCCGGCCTGACATTCTTTTTTCCTTAAGAATGTCGAGAATTAACTGAGTCTGAGTCAAAGTCTTAAGTTGATTTCTTCTGCCTTCCCATTTTTGTGTCTTCAGACGTATCTATGGAAACCAAAATACCTTCTGAATCTTGCAGATACCCCGTAGGGTAGAGAGTGTTTCGTGAAAGGTCTCCGGATTTAACAGTTGTGCGTTTTTAGTTTTGCTCTCCATCTTCCCCCAAGGTGTAAGATAGACGCAAAGAGAAATACTGAATTGAAATATTCTTTACCTCTACATTATCCAAGTATTCAATAGATTAGCATTTAGATTAACACATCACTAGCTAACGATACTCACAAACGAACATTTATCTAATTAAAATGTTTAAAAATTAATATATATATATATATATTTTTTTTTATTAATAATAATAGCTTATTCGTTTCTTCGAATTTTAACGTATTACATTCATTTCGGAATTGAATTTCATTTTGTAAATTAATTTTTCCACTGAAAATTATCGAGTTATCGTGTTCATTCAGCAAGATAAATGTCGAATTACGTTGGAAGTTGTTTATTAAAACGAAGAATCTTTTTTAAATCTGTATGATTAGATAGTTCTAATCGTCGGGTCTTGATAATTCACTCATTCGATTCATCAAATTAGATTGTTACAAAAGCATAATTCGATTTACAACAAAACAAATAACTTTGAAGTCTTTATTACGTTAGGAAGTTTCATGAAACTCGAACATTCAGATGACCCCTTGAAAATCACATTAGCATATACATACAGTACAATTCTTGAAAGATCAACTAATTATATACGTATCGATAAATGAATTTAAAATGATATAATTTGAAATGTTATAAAACCTTTCATATCAATTAAATAGCAATAAATAAATCGAAATAATTAATTTATATCGGTTAAACTTGAATTTTTACCAATTAAAATTCGTTTTATTCAAGTTAAGCCAATTAATATCATTTTTATTTCACTTTAAATTAGTTAAACGAGTTAAATTTATTTACTAATCCTTGTATTAAATGTGTACAGATCAAAGTATTTTTATCTTTTATATACCTATTTAAAATTGTGTTAAAGCTGTCGAATATATTTTATATCGATTTAAATCAAAACAATAATTTGTCTTAAATTAATTTAACTAATTATATATTTATTAAATTCATTTCAACTTAGTTTAGTTCTATTTAATTTCTTAGATTATTTTATATAAATTAGTAAAATCAATAATAATATATATATATGTATGTATATAATTAATTTTATATCCATTGAATAAAATTCACTCAAACTTTATATAACTTAAGTAAACATGATTAAATTACTTTTATATTTTAAAATTAATTATGAATCAGTTTATAAAAGTTATAAAACTTAAATTAATTTTAAGTTAATTAAAATCAACCGTATATCAAATTTTAAATCAATTAAAATTTCAGTTATTATTATTATTATTAGTTTTTTTAATGAGAATTTTTATATACGTTTAAATAATTTCAGTAAATAAAATATTAAATATTAAATAAAAATAAACAGGAAATTTCTATGATTATTTACTTAAAGATTTCACGCATTTATTAACAAGTAAACATATTTATTTTACCAATCGAATTTGTTTACATTTAAGTAAACTAAATAGAAATCTTATGTATTATATAATAGATAAATCTATTAAAATTAAATTTAATATTCTAAAAGCAATTTCCTACAAACTAAAATGTAAACTTTCGAATATTAAATAAAGGATATAAAATAGTAAATATAATTATTTAGTTTTATTTAAATAGTAATTATTATTATTATTTTTTTTTAATTTTAAAAATGATCAGTTATAAATTCAGTTTTATAATATTTAAATTTAATAATATTGTTATCATTATTATTATTATTATATCAAGTATTATTAAATCTAATAATCCCTGTTAAAATTCGAATTTTCAAATCAAGAATTAATCTCTCGTGGAACCTAATTTTGTAAACAGTTTTAGTTCATAATTTTAACAAACCCATACCAGATTATAATACATTGTAAATATTAGCTCAACAGTTACAATATGTAATTACAGTAAAATTTAATAATATAGACTTAACTCCTTGTTTATAAATTTATCATTAAGTAATTATTTAAATAATGTTTAAACCGTTTAAATTTTTCAAGACTTTGCTTATTCTACATTGAAATTTCGATAAGAAATGTTAAATATATATATATATAAAATCCTATTTGAGTGACTTATAAATGTAAAAAATCGATATATATTTTTTTATTTTGAACGAAATATGCCAAGCAAAATTACTTATATAAGTTCAAACATCATTCCTGTATAGTGATTTATAACAAATAATAATCTTTATCGATATATATATGTAAAAACAGAATATAAAAATAGTAAATAAAAATTTCCATAATATACAGAAAAATATTTACTCGGTAGAAAAATGTTATTTATATATTTTAAAATTTAAATAAAATATTTTGTTTTGTACTTATAAAAGAAGATAAAATATAGATATAAAATTAATCTTTCAACGGAAACTTCTTAACAAAATAATGGAAAATCCGTGTTTAATAAAGAATTTTATTATGTTTAATCAATCATTTCATTATTTATATATATAAGGGCAATTAAAAAAAATCAAAGTTGATAATCAGTGCTTATCAACTCAATCATCACTATTCTCTGAAGATTGTATATCTTGTTAGAATATGCATTTATCTAACAAGGCTGTAATTGAATAAGGGGGTTTAAAATTAAAAAAAAAGTATTATTTAAAGTGTAAAATTTGTGTAGAATCCTCCAGACAAAACGGAGGATGGAGTAGATATTTATCACCGCATCCTACTAGACATTAGAACCGGAAAAGATACTTTGCTATCATTTGCATGACTTTCCATTTCGACACAAGCAACGTCTCGCTATCCTTAATCTTAATTGTTAGATTAAATTCCCAACTCCCATAGGCAGGGTGGAAGTAGCAAAATGTTTTGTTAAGTGCGCGCTAATACTTTGCCAAAACTACAAACTCGGTTAGATGAGTAGTCACGCTCCGAATTGTCGCCTAAATTCCACAATTAACCAAATAAAAGCTCATCCATTCTCGTAAATAGTTCTCCTTTTATCTCTATTTATCCTTTTGTTAGATTTGGAAAACTGTTTAAATTAATGATTACATTTATTAAATTTATCACCGTTCCTTCTAATGAAATTGTTTTATCAATCTCTTCGCATGAATGTAAAATAATAATCATTATCTTTCGTTTCGCGAGAAGAAAACTTGATAAATGAAGTTTCTAAATGATTAAAAATTAATTTGAATTTGCTGACTGACAAATTGCTTAATTACTTGTAAAATAATGATTTTTTTAAGCCCAGTTAATTGTTTATTATCACTATAATATCCTGATATATACATGCATTAATGTACGAGATTTATAACGCTGTAGAAGAGAAAATACTGCTGTATTATACACGATAATTTTCTTCAGTGTGAACTCGACAGTGATAAAATTTCGTACAGAATAAAGACAGATCCTTCAAACTGAATATAATATGATTTATTTAAAATGGCTAATATAAATAATCTAGTCGTCTGTCCTTCAAAATTTAAGCTTTGAGAAAGGATGAAAGAAAATCGAATTTGACATTCCGCTCAGGATATTTCTTACAAAGTTTTTGACTTATTCAGGAAATTGTTATGCCTGTACGTGTATGTGTGTCTAGGCCAAGATAATTGCTGTGTAAACTACCAATGAAACAAAAATTTTGGACAAGAACCAACAATTCTAAAAAAGCTATTCCTTTAGGAAATGATGAAGCTTCTAGGAACTTTACAAAAAAATTTGTTTATGTCAATCAAGCTTAAACTCAAATTAACAGAAAATAAATTAATTTATTTACTATTTAATCGATTATTAAGCTTTATTTTATTTTATTTTTTAGTCGGTTACTAGAAATAATAATAATAAAAATGTCTGCCAACAGCATTTATCCGATTCGTTCCATTGATATATATATAAGTTCAGGTTAGATTAGAGAAAAAGAATTTTTTCGTTTACTGATTCATTTAGACATTAATGTTTTTTTATTGTTGGTGGAAAGAAAGTAATCAAACGGAAAAAAATATATATATTAAGAGATTATTATTTCATAGATTTGATTGTTTTTGATGTTGATAAAGTTATAAAATCGTTCGCTTGGATTTTTATTACGTTAAATTAGAAGGGGAAAAAAAGAGGAAATTATCAGAAAGAATGATAACAAGAGAAATTCTGTTTCAAAAAGTAATCTACGAGGGTTAAAAAAAAAAGAATAACTCGGACAGATTTAGAAAAATCTAATTTATGATTATTAGGAAGGATAATGTAAGTAAATTCTCATTAAGTCACATTTTCATGTAAGAACTTACAAAACGATGATGAACTGGAAACAAAATTACAATAAAAATGTGAAGATATACTGATTAGAGAACTAATCTAAATTCTTTAATATTATATTATTGTTTTTTTCACACGAGAATTCGGTTATTAAGTTTTTAAAAAATAATATAATTAAATATTTTATTATTAAATTTAATAATAAGTGTAATAAAAGTTTCTAAGAGATAACGAGATTTTTACGTGGTCCGAAAGAAAAATTTTATATAAATAATTATTTTCAATATATATTTTATTTTTATTTTATTTTTTTTTTCTATAATAAATTTTTAACAAAGTTTTTGAAAATTAAAGTAGAAAAAAAAAGGTAATTATCTTTTAATCAGAATCAAAAGAAAGATTCATATTTCCTTCAATAAGAGTTCTATTTTTGTATGTGTCTGGCCGTAGACAGGGAAGGAAGATACACACAAAATCAAACACAAATAAAATAAAAATAAAACAAGAAAATTAAACTGAGGAAAGGAAACAGTCGGTCAATAACTTTATTTATTTTTTCTATACCTGAAGTTACTTAATTATAAATATATTTAATAAAATGTTTGTGATCGATATTATTTAATTAAATAATAATAAAAAAAATTATTATTTTTTAAATATAATACATTATATGATTGGTGATAATAATATATATTTCGTTGATTTTTATATACGTAAATAATTAATAATTGTAAATTTTATTATAAATAATTATTTTAGCATTTTATAAACTTTTCTAATAAAAGTTTCATAAAAATCTGATTTATAAAATATTCAAACATAAAAAAAAAATATTTATTGCAGTAAAAATAAATTTATTTATATATATAGAAGGAATTTTATAGAAAGAAATAACATAAACTAGATGATAATTTTATATATATTTTTTATTATTTTTTAAATAAAATTAAAGTAGGTTATCTGTTTATAGTGTAGAGTATAAAATTGGATGAAAAGAAAAGATTATTTATTCAAGAAATGACAAAAATGCCTCGTGGTACTTCAGCAAATATTATTATCTTACAGTTCTACATATGCATAAAAATATTTTAAAAGAATTTCTTACAAACAAAACACTATAATTTCGACTAAACAACTATTATAACCACTCGAAAATCACATACAAAAAAAACATTTCTGCATATTTAAAAAAAATACATGTGCTATGTGGCTTATAGAGATTACTAAAATAATTCCTTATTATAATATTCATAAAACACTGAAAAAACTGCTCGTGAATATTTAAATACTTTTTTAAATAGTTAAATATTAATTTCTTTACGTAAGTAATTTATTATAAGTTTTAGACTTATAAAATAATGTCATTTTTGTTTAGTAAAAGCTCTGTATGGAATTTATTTTTATCTTAATAAAGGTTATTAGCTTGTAAATAAAAAAAAACTGTATTATTACACGTTAGTATAATTATTAATATCTTTATTTAAATTTTATATATAAGCTCACAGAGAGTTATAAAAGATCAGTATTATTCATTCATTCTAAGAAAGTTGAATGATGGAATTTCGTTATAAATTTGATTGAAAAGTTTGAAGAAATTTAAATCGTTAGAATTTTGCATTTATATCAAAAAGTTCCGTTAGAAAACTGAGAAGAAGAAGAAGAAAAAATATATATATCAAACTTACTTTCTTATACTCAAAAGCCAGGCAGACATTAGCACTTTTATTAAAAATAATCTCCATATAAAACATGTTTATCTAACAATTAATTATACGTTAAAATTAGCTTAAAATTTTCAATATAATCTGATAAAAATTGAATCTCAAACATACTAAAGAAAGAGATTATAAGAAGGTTATTGACTTGACTGGAACAAAACAGAATCCTTTATTATTAATATCAATACAGGTAGACAATACAAAAGAATATTTTCTTTTACGTAAGAAAAATATTGACTTACTAACCTATCAATCATGGCATTATTGAGATTATGATCGAATTCTAACAATTTCTATAATCAAAATCGATCGAAATTCATAATAAAAATAAAGCACTCTCATACTTGAATATTCATTAAGAGTCACGCGTTGATATGAGCTAATTCCCATTTTTATTTCAATCAAATTATGATAATACTAACGTGACTCATTGGAAAATATATAAAAGTAGGCCTATGACTGTTTTCTTTACCGAAAACGTGCTGGAAGGAAGAGATTTCTGAGCAGTCATATAGAATTTTATGAAGCGATAAGCAGGTGACAACAATCAGTTAAGCTGCATATTGTATTCTATAATTACAGCCTGGATATTTTATAATAGGTGTGATTTATTTTTCATCGACCTAAACGAATCTAATAATTGTTTTCGTGACACGAAAGACATTATCGGACATATAATGTGTCTAATGATGATGGAAATTATACTATTATCGATGGTTTTTATGTTATAATTCATGATTTCAGGTAGGATTTTTTATGAATACTTGAAGTTATTTTTTTAATAGAATTTAAGCTGTTCTTATATCAGGTAAGAATTCGTTAATTTTTAAAGAGAAAATAATTATATATGTATTTATTATTATTATTTAATTTTTATACATTAAAAGACGTGTAAATGTATATTTTTATCTTTCAAAATTATGATAAACAATTCAGTTGGTAGCATATTTTTTCTTAGATATATAAACGTAAACAATCATTCAGAACAATTGAAATGCATCAGGAATGTTATAAATTGATATCTTTTTCTATTTATCTGCGTAAGATTTTGTTTATTTATCAATAACTTTAAAATCTCCCTCTACGTAGCTCAAATCGTAGTATTAGAAATGGATGAAGATATCATCAATCATAAAGATTATATCAATAACTGACACGAACACGAAGAAGTAGACATTGGCTCAGAAAATAAATTAGAAGGACATAGTTGCGAGTTGAGTAATCTATTATCGACATGGCTGCATCAAACATATGGCCAATTGCTGGGTTCTGTTTAGAAAGACTTTTCATATGCTATCATAAACCCTTCAATCACAAAATTTTAAAGTAACATACAATAAAGATCAAGAGTAGAAGAAATGATTGTTTTGTAAATAATATTGCGCTTTATATATATATATATATACATTATATAAATAAATTTATAACTATAATTTAAAGCTAAGGAAGCTTTTACTTCATATTACTACAGTTAATTACTTCAAAAAAAGAAGCAATATTTTTTTAAAGTCGCCATAAAAACATAATAAGCCTGTAGTTGAATAATGCAAATCTCTACGTAGCTACATGATATACAGTAATTATCTTTTAAAACTAAATACAGTGTTTTTAATCTATTTTAAATTACGTAAAAGCTTAAAGTTAAAAAAATAATAAAATACAAAGTAATAATAACTTAATACTAAAATTAAAAATAAATTTTAATCTTTTAATCCATGTTAATTTATTTATGATAAAATTAAAGAAAAATTAACTATATTATTAAATTCCTCTTTAGAAATAGTGAAGAAATATTTTCTATCTTTTAATCAGCTTAAAACGTAATTTTTCAATAATAAAAATACTAAATTTATCGCTTCTTTAACGCACAGAATCTAATATAAAGAGTAACGATAATTATTATCATTTTGTTTTTATTGATTGAAGATATATTCTACAATTTTATTCGTAAGGAATCTTTATAGAGTTAGATTATCTATCCGTTTCTTTTATTCAATCTCTAGAGTAATATCGTTCCACAATCATTCTCAATAAATCCCTCAATTGGTCGACATTTATATTTATGTCCTTAACTCTCTCTGTTCGATCATCTGGAATACTAAAGATATCCTAACATCATTCTCTGCTCTTCTCCTTGAAAAATAAAAAGGAAAAATATAAAAAAATCTATTATTAAAAGCTAGAATACATCATAATTCTTTTCATTATTTAATTGTTTTTATACTAAGATTATTTACTTAAAAACTTTTTAAGTAATTAATCTTTTTTTTATCATATAAATGGAATCTTTATTGGCAAATTTGAAGCAATCTCCGTTCTATTTTTCTCTCCTTTTTTTACCTATATGTCACGTTATTTTTACTACAAAAGGCTTATCAGTTAATCTAATCCATTAATCTCCAGGAAGTGCAATCTTATTGCTTAACAAAATCATTCATTCTATGCTCTACTCTTCCAATTTTATCTTCTCTATTAAGAACCTAATATAAAACTTTCTGGCACTTGAAAAACAAGATTTTCTTCTCTTTTATTATTATTTTCGTGTTATAATAATTAAAAATTTATTAAATTAATAACACGTTTATAAGTATAAAATTTCACTTTATATAACGTATTTACTTTCCTTTTAAATATCTCTTTAGACTGTAAACTCTGTATATATATATATATATACAGAGTTTAAACTTTAAAAAAAAATTTTTTTTCTAATTTTAAGTTGCGATATCCGTAAATAACGAGGTGTCAAAGCAATAGAAAGTTAGAAAGGAAAGTTACAAGAGTTCAATTGTCCAAGTCTTGTAGATAACACTAACGAAAGACCAGGAAATGTCTGGCGAATCGTAATTGAGAAAACATTTTCTCCATCAGCACGTAATTTGCTGCACTTGCTAGGTCAGCTGTTGTCATGGTGATAGAACTGGCTTACCATTTACAAGAAGAGGGATGCGTTTCGGATGAGCATCGAAGAAAAGATCTCAGAGGTTGAATCTGATTGATGCATGTATCAGTTACATCATCTACTTAGTTTATTTACATATATAATACATCTTCCTCCTCATTATTATTATTATTATTATTATTATTAATCTGGCCTCCTCTCAACTAATAGCTTATATGATGAAGAATTTTTCAAATATTTTATTTTTTTTTTTATTAAATGCCATTTAGTTTTACACGAAGGCAAAATCTATATTCTTTCCCAATCATATTTAAGCGCTTGGTTGAATAAATCATCTCTTCTTTAGTTTCAGTTCAATGATTTTTGGAAGAGTCCGGCGGCTTAAGGCATTTCATTAATTTCTTATTTCACGCTTGTTTCTCCCTCCTTAAACTTCCTAAAACTAAGTAAATGGACTCTTCCTAACGATAAAAAAAATTATCAAATATAAAATTTTCGCCCGGGCGATTATCGGATACAGAATAAATTAAAATGAGAAATTAAACCTTGTTAATTTTAATATTGGCAAAACTATATTTTGTTTCGTCGTAGTTAAGTCTTATTGATTTTTTTTTTCTATACTTACATTTGATCAGGTTTAATGTTATATACTCTGTGTAATAACTCTGTTATTAGGCATATAATTAGGTATATATTTAAAAAAAAATTAAAAAAATATATAGATTAAGTTGGTAATGAGCAGGAGCAGAATTAAACTGTGCTGAGAAATTGCATAAATAGAGGAAAGAATATACCAAAATACATTGTATACGAGCGAAATCTTGTGTATAAATATAAAATTTAAATGAGATGAATTAATATATTTTAAAATACGATACTCTGTTGTACGCTTATTAAATATTAATTCGTTGGAAATATTATATGAATTATCATAATAAATTAGCATAATTTTTGTTTAATTATAATCTAGAAATTAAATCTGATACAAATTTAATTTTTTAAGAATAAACTCTTCTCTCTTTTGATTCTTTTAATGCGATAAATATTGCAATTCTAGCAATTTATCTTGCATGAATCTTGCAGTAAACTAATCAAGATTGTTAATAATAATCGATATAATTTGATAAACGAAAGAAGTAAATTAACTTGTATGATGCATTGATCCCTTGGAATCAGTATAGTTTGTCTTTTTCTCTCGTTCTGTTCATTATAAATAATAACAAGTTGCTGATTTTAATGCGTAAAATTTTTATAATGTTCAACAAACTATCTTAACGCAAATACTTTAGTTTTAAACTTTACAACGTGTCATTAAATATATACATTTTAATCCCTTTATACTCTTTAAATTCGTTATTATTTAACATAACAAACAAATTCTATAAAGAATTTAAAACGAAAATGGAGTTATTTCTGTTTAAATTGCAGTTATATACATAATAAACAAAGAAGATAAACAATACGAAAGATGGTAATATTAATATACTCTAATAGTTTTTAAAATCGAATTGGTGTAAAATATTTTAAAGTGTAATTAAGCCTTCTAGCAATATTTCTAGTAAGTTTCTATCTTATCTAAACTCGTTAAGATGTGTCACCGTATTATAAATAGTCATTACTTCCTATAGAAAACAATGGTCACCCAGTTCTAATGTTTAATTTCTTTAGGAAAGTGGCTATATGCATGGAATGCGATTACGAAGGAGATGCTAATTTACGATATTTCCTCTAAATATATTCGGGAAATAGTCAGATATCACGAAATGAATTTCCTCTAGATTTATATTTTCTGACATAACTTGATATTAGTTTCGTCTTTCGAATTACTCTAAACAGTCATTAAACATAATTTTAAATTTTAAAGTCGCTATAAATTAATTATAAAAATTATTTTCTTAAAAATATAATTACTTTTATCGTTAATTTAAAGGAGAAATGCTATTATTCGCTTGTACAAAAATACTAGAGACAGAATTTTATACAAAAAAATAATAATAATAATAATAATTCATTTACTTAATATCTTAATACTAAATTGGTATATATAAAATATTTATTAATTAATGTACGATTACTAAGTTAATACAAGCCATAAAGTAGAGTAAATGATCTTAATTAATGCAGTTTTAAGTGAAAATATTCGCGGAGAATCAATAAATAAATATTTTCTAATAAATTTAATTACTATTCGCATTAAAAAAAAATCTCATTCCAAAACGAATGCATTAAGAGTCCATTTCCTCTCATATAATGCGAATCGAATTAATTAATTTCATAAATTTTATGTTTTAAATGACTAAATTTAATTTTATTAGACATTAATTTAGAAAGATAGAAGAAACGTAATGGAAAAAATTAAAAACCGTAATATATAAAATACCATTATTGGTATTATGTTGTTCTTTATGTATGGAATCATTCCAAGATAAATTTAACTACATTAAGAGATTGTACATTAACAAATTAAAGAACTCGGCAAAGAATTAATTATGCAAATCATATCATTTTAGTGCCTTAACTAATAGTAAAAATGTTAATTATTTTATCCACAAAAAAAGTTATGAATAAATTGCTGTGTATGGAATAATATTTTACATTAATAACAAATTTCCTAAAAATCTAAAAGAGAATTCGGTCGTTGACGTAACACACGCAATTACTTTCTCTCGTTATGTTTCCTAATAATTATTCTAGAGATAATAAAACTTAAAAGTCATTTGCATAAATCATAAACTACTGTCACACACATATTTATATCGCATTGCCTAGCAATAAAATTCTCAAATATTAACTTTTAATATCATAGAAAATTCTATTGAGAATAAAATTGGTAACGGAGCTCGATCACACAACATATTTAATCATTTATTTATTTTTCCAATGAATATTAATAGAGCAATTCGTATGAAAGATATATATATAAATATACATACGTTTTAATTAAAATTATTTAATTAAAGTAGCGCAATTCTTTTTTTATATATATATACATTTTTTTAATAGCTATATTACGTGTAAAAAGTACGATTGTAAAAATTTATAAACTCGATTTTGTTGTATATATATAATTCTTTGTGTTATATATAAATGGTAGTTTTCTTTAAGAGTTTATATATCATTTTTTCTCGTATTTTAAGATATTTTTTAATGTACTGTTTCACTCAAATACAAGCTGTTAGTAATGGCAGACAGATCCGACTATTTATTAGGTAATTATAAATATCCAGAGATGAAACATGAGGCTTTCTAATATCTTTTCTTTGGGATGCTCTTGCGAATCTGTACATCATAAGCCTCCGGCAAATTTATGTCGTCATATTTTAATTTAGCAGAATACCTTTCTCTTACTTTTACATCTAAACTTTGATAGAAATTGCTTCTTCTCTTTAGTAATATACTGAATATTTTCTTATCGAGTAAAATTCTTTTGAATTTTTTTTTCTCTTCTGTTGAAATACGACGAGGACTCAGAATATATAATAAAATTATTACTTTAAGCTTAAAATTTAATAAAAACATGGGGGTAAGCTTATATTATAATACTAATTTCTTAATTATATACATGTCCTGTAGTTAATTATTAAAATTGTTTGAAATGAATAATATAAGTCCAAATGATTCATCGATTTCTCTATGCCATTTCGTGAAGAGCTATCATTTTTGACATCTTAGCTAGCATCTGCTATCAAATTTTTCTTCCTCCATCTATTTTTCTTCTGTCACTAGTTTCGTTTCTGGTAATTTAACAAAGCAAATGGCTACAGTATAAAAAGATGATGCAGCGTGTCATTAAGTAATATTTTCTCGTAATAAAAACCTGTTTAAAATGTATTAAATTCTTAATATTCTCTCCAATATATATTATAAATGATATTGCCTTCTGTCGATGATGCGTTATGGCGATTTTAGATCACTCTTAAAAATAATTTACGAGGTCTAAAGTATTTCTTGTATTATCGATTCTCATATTAACAGTGGAAATTACAGAAAGAAAAACTGCTATAAAAAAAAATAGTAAGTAAGGGGGGATCATAAATGAAGTATTGGAAGAGACAGGGAAGGGAGCATTAAGTGACAGAATGAAATAAATAAAACACAGTCAGGTAATCTGAGAAGTGGCCATTTCTTAGTCTGCAAATCTAGTGAAGCCGATTTGACAGACGGCGTTTCGGGGATGGGACGAACCTCTTGTCGCAAACGATGTCCATTTGTCACCGGATGAGAGACCGGAAACGACATTTTCCAAGGGGGAGGCAGAATTCGGGGGTCCACACTTCGTTTCTTGGCATCTCACGTTTTGGCTTGAAAAACGATGCCAAACTCAGAGTGGTGAGTATTCCAATAAAAAGGATGCAGTTAGTTTTAAACGATTCCGTTTCAGCTTCGTCTTCTAAACTTTCTCTGCATTTTTATTTATTTATTTATTTATTTATTATTTTTTATAGATAAATAACATCATTAAAATTTTCGAAAAAATTCAATTTATGACTTTTTACGTAAATAAAATGATCTGATATAAATCATCGAATTAACGATGCTTTTATGATAGACTGTATACCGTATACGTGTAATACGAGTAAGGCTTTTTGTTTTCTGTACAGAAATCGAGACTTATGACGTATAATACGTTGAATTCGGACACGGTCCATTCACAGATAAGAAAGACGTGTGCACCATCTAGAACAATGCAATCCGTCTTGGAAAATGGGAAGTGCTGCAAGATTTAGTAAGAAACTAGAATAAAATAGACTGAGAGAGAAAACAGAAAAGTTGATTTACGAAGAACAGATATCGGTTGTTCGAAATCCTCTGAAATATGGATGGTTTCCACCCAAGTGTTTTCTTCCAACTTTCATAGTATTCTATAGATATTTGACTGAACCAAATCGACCTCTCTATCCGATTTGGCTCTTAGCCAGAACTTGGATTAATCATTGTTTTTACTTGTGGAAATCGTCGAATGAACTTAAATAACGTTTCGGTTCCCCTACAAAAAAAAAAAATAGCAATAATATAAAAAATAAGAAAAACTTCACTATTGGATAGGATTTAATAGAAAAATATATATATATATATTTTTAAGATTTTTTTTATTAGTTTCCTCTCTTAAATGAAAACAATAAAATTCTTTCAAAAATTGTTAATGAAACTTCAATTCTTCTCCTTCTTTCTATAAGAAAAGTTATCTAACTAATTGATTATACTACAATATATATATGTATTTAATAGGCTGATCATTAATCTACTTTGTACAATTACGTAAAAGGACTTCGTCTCAACCCGACACCTCCGTCTAAAGCATCATAATTTTCTAGTTTCTTATAAGATTCTGAGTATTTGTTGGAAAGAAGAAGAAGAAGAAAAAAAAGACTATTTTAAAAAGCAGACATTTAACACTAGTTTTTCTCCAATACTCCTATATAGAGTGCAAAGAGAGTGAATTATTCAGTAGGAGTCGATGCGGAAGCAACCAGATCATTTGTCTTGTTTCGAAACTTTAAGCGTGTTAAGTGCACCCTTCCACTTTACTTAATTATCGCTACTCTACAGTAATAGTAGACTTCTCCAGGGAAACTTCAGAGTTCTCAACTGCAAAGAAACATACGTGATGAATTATTTGAATTGTTGCTTCCTCTGCGATTGGTTAAAGCAATAGAAAGATCAGATTTATGTAAAACAAGGGGTATAAAATATTTTAATGAATAATTTGTTACTGGTAATAAGTCTACTCTGTTCTTAATCTTTTTTTGTACTCTTTTCCGTCTGAACAAATAGAATTTATGAAACATGCAGGGACAGTTATACTGGAAAGAAACTTAAATAATTTCCCAAAGTACCTTCTGAGGATCTTATATCTATGAGACATTTACATTTTAATAACATTCTAAACTTATAAATATCTTAAACAAGTGAAATTTAATTTAGTATTTACAATATGTATGAAATTGTATAAGTTTCTAGGAAAAATATTAATAATTATCCATAGATTAAGTACAAAAATATACGAAATAATGTCTGGAAAAATCGAGATAGTATGGATAAAATATGGATAAAAAATACGTAAAAGATAGAAAGAAAATCCGAATATGGACAAAACATGATAAAATATGGATAAAATATGAAAAAAAAAAGAAATAGACTAGTTCAAAAATCCTAAAAATGGATAAAGCACAAGACAAAACATAAATAAAATATTAAAAATATAAACAGTTCTTGAAAAGTGCAATGATAACACATAAAATAATAAGCACTAAACGTAACAAAATATAAATAAATATTTAAAATAATGAGGAAAAAATATTAATAAATGAATAACATAAGGTTAACATTCAAAATAAAATCAGAAAGGATTTGCGGATATAATTTTAAAATATAAATAAATTACATTAGAATGTAAGTAAAATATAGTTAAAAATAAACTTGAGTAGTTCTAGGAAGGTAAAAAAAAATAAATAAATAAATAAATAAAACGTGAACAAAACACAATCTAATAGAATATGAATAATAGAATTTTAAAAAAATGGAAATTTTTCACTGTAAAAAGTGATTGAACTTTTTGCTTTCTTCTATTCAAGCGACTGTTTATTTGTTAAGAATGGTTAAAGTAATAAAAAGAATGGTAAATCCTCTTTGACAAATAATTCGAATTTCCAACATTGAAGAGAATTTTAAATAAGTTAATCACATTATTTAAAAAAAAAAAAAAAAATAGAATCAATTTTTAAACAGACGAAGAAGAAGAAGAAGAAGAAAGGATAAAGGTGAAAAACAGAATGAATAAATATATAATTAAGTATAAAAAAAAATTTAATTATATCTGGAAAAATAAATTCAATTTCCGTAATGGTTATTACGATGGAAAAATTTTTAGACCAACATTTATTATATCAGGATAGAGTCCAATAGCAACAATCCTCAACTATCGTGTCAAAAAATTGAGTTACAACTTTCGATTTTTACCTATAAATATTTTTACGACTGCTATAGTAAGTTTTATTTTTGGTCAGAGAAGCAGGGATGTTGGAGTAGAGAGAGAGAGAGAGAGAGAGAGTTAAAAGTTTTTGCCTAGTCCGGTAGTTTCAGTTTAGGTTTAAAAAAAGGGGTTCCTTTTCACAAGCTATTTTTTACGCAGTACAAGAATAGCCGGTCCATCTGACTCTGGGAAATGAAGGTAGGTTGTCCTACCTTTGAAAATAGCCAATAAATTCTAAGGGAGTCTGCGCACTCCATCCATTAGTGAGGAATGACCAAAGTGATTGGAAAAGAAAGGATGCCATTGGTCGGTTGGAAAGAATGAAAGGAACTTAATTTCCGTTCCAAAGGTTCAAAGTGATATAACTGATGTTACAATGATGGACTGGATCTGCTAGCAGAACATTTCAAATATTGGAAAATAAGAAAGAAAGGAAAAAAAAACACACACACACATTAAAAAAATAAAGTTTTGTAGACAAGAATAAAAGTAAATTAAAACTTGTTTTTAAATGAGAATTGTATTTCGACGATGTAAACGTGAAACTTAATTTTGGTCTCTCGTTGTCACAGAATTTGTATTAAAAAATTGATACTTCGAACTTTCTAGATGGCGATAGATTCTAATTTTATCTACTAGATTCGAATCTGTAGAGTAGAATTAGAATCTATTGCCATCCCACGAGTTTCAGACATCAATTTATACGAAATAGTCGAGAATCCCCATCGTAAATTTAAGCTCTATTGTAACAGGTCGGATACTGATAAATCTATATAAGTTACGATTTCCAAGTTTCAGTTGATAAAAATACAAAATTTCGAATTATTTCTTTCTCGTATATTAATCATAAGTTTTGATCTTCTTTTATAATTCGTTTAAGAACTCAAATCATTATTTATCTTGTAAAGAATAACTCTCATCATCTCATGTTGTGCAGACTTTTAATCATCATTACTCAGATAGAGGAACGAAGAATAGAAAATATATATCATGTATGTGAAAACCTCCAATAAAAATCCGATTTACTTATTGAGTTGTAATCAATATTTTTATATGAAAAATATAGAATCTCTACTTCGTAAATTGTAAGGATTCCTACAACAAAATCCTTATATATATTTACTGGGTTCGAATCAATTTCCTTCAATTACACAGCTATTTGAAGCATCCATTCGAACCATCAGTTAATTCAATCGCCTTTTACGTATTGGAATTAAAGACATTTAAGCAATTACGAAGAAAAACAGTTAATTTATAAGTTATTCAAATAACAAACATGTGGAAAAATGGATTTATCAATAT
This sequence comes from Centruroides vittatus, assembly GCF_030686945.1. Lineage (NCBI taxonomy): Eukaryota > Metazoa > Arthropoda > Arachnida > Scorpiones > Buthidae > Centruroides > Centruroides vittatus. The sequence goes on from NW_027122715.1 coordinate 2,017,770, forward strand.
GTTTATTTATTTTTTTAACGGGAAAAAAATTAAAATAATTATATCGATAAGTAGTATAGTAAATTATTATTCAGGCAGCATTCTACTATAAAAATAGAGTAGATAAAAAAAAAAAAGGCAGAAGTTAAGCCGACGTTTCGTGTATCGACCAAACTTTACGGTTCTATAGAAGCAATGGAGTAAACGGAACTGTTCACGTTGTCCATCGGTCGTAAAAACGAAGGCAGAGTGTCCGATAGAGCGTAGTGGAGAGAACGATTTTCCCAATTGACCGGGACAGCTGTTGCCTTGGAAACAGCACGATGCACCCCCTTCTTCGAGTGCTTTGTGTACTCTTATAGAAGGGCTGCACGCGTGTTAAGTTGTTCGTGTAGTGGAGAGTGAAGATCGCTAGCCAACAGTCATTAATGACTCGAATATTCGCATCCTATATACTTTCATGAGCATGTTTATAGTTATATGTGTCTGTTTTTCTCGACTCCATCTTATCCTCCTCGCTTCTTTCGATATATGTTAAATGATAATTACTACTTGTAATATTTAATATACCATTTAAATCACTAAAAACTCTCACCAATTACATATTTATATATATATATATATATATATATATATATATATATATATTGTTGGAATTCCTACATTTAATGTTATTTTCTAACATACAGTTTAAAAATAATGCATAATCTATAAGAAAAATAGAACAGAAAAGAGTGAAAAGAGGAGAAAAAACCTTTCAAATTCAGACATTTTTTTTTCTGAAACTAAACTAAATCGAAACTGGTAACTTCCTTCACACAATTCAAGAAACAATAACTAAAGAAGTGTTTGTTTGTCAGACACAATCGAAGTTTCGTTGGTGGGTTTTTTTCTTCTTCTTTTTTTTATATTCTCAGCGTGTCATTTTTTGGCTGTGAGGGGTGGATTTACGAAAACGACAACAAAACCATCGTTATTATTTCCGGTCGCTCTATCAAACGCCGACGTAACGTTCTATCTTGTGTGTTTCCCCTCCTTCGTCCCCCTCTGTGATTTATGACGGTCCAATGTCTAGGTCGTCGTCGACTGGGGGATCTCTCTGTGTGTGCTTCGTCGTTCTATGTAAATTGAATGTGGTCGAGATAACTGGACTCCCCATTTACTCCCTCCCTTAAATCGGAAGTTGGTTTTTCTAACGGAACCGGACTTCCATCATCTATTTCTATCCTCTTTTCGAATGAAACACGATTATTATTTTTTTATATATGTTGTTGATTACACACGTGGGTCATTGTTTGTTAGGAAAACATTCTTCGGTTTATTATAAATTTAATTGCCGAATAATAAAAGGAATATGTTAAATTAATATTGAAATTTATTCAAATAATTAATAATTAATTAAAATTAACTTTTGAACTTATTTATTTTATGTAAATCTAGTCGCGAGTTAACTTTGATGTCTATCCGATGCTTACATGTAATAAAGGATGCGATGTAAGCCCCATGTCGGGAAGAAGCTTTGAGAAAATAAAGAGAAGCTGCTGTATATAAATTAGGAGGTTAAAAACTATTTATGAGGCTCATTTGGTAATAAAACATTTAATTTTTTTTTCTTCTTCTTCTCTTCAGCCTAACATATAAGCATTTTGATATAGAGACCCGGGAGAAGTTCGTCTAAAAGCGTCCTACGAGTGCCATTCCATGCGTGCCGTTTTTCCGACGTTATATAGAAGTAGGAAGCTGAGAGAAAAGAGCCTTTTGTTATGTTGGATCGGAAGGCAGCGAGGAAGAAATGGAAGCACAGCCCTGGGACTTGACCTTTCATATCTTTTCTATTCTTCGGTCGGGATATTGACTTCGATCTTTTTCACCCCTTTCTTGCCCCTACTCTTTTGATTTTCTTCTAAAAGATTTGTCAGTATCTAGTTTCCGGAGTAAATTGATACCTAACAAAATCTATAAGATATAGATATTATCTGGATTTACTTCTCGACAGACAAATAAAAGTCAGTTGCAATTCATTCCAGTTAATTAAACATCATCCTCCTTTCAATTCAGTTGGAAAGAGTTATTAATATTTTTAAACGATAATTTCAATCGAATTAAGAAGATAATATCATAAAAAATATTTGTATTTTTTACTCGAGTTCAATGGGGAGGACGAAGAGGAGAACGTCTCTCTCCATTACTCGACTTTTCATTCAAAACGCTTCGTATTTATCTTGTGAAACCCTTGAATAATAAATATATTTACACTGTTTTATTCTATCAATATCAAGTTACGCAGTAGTTCGTTCTTAACCTTGAGTAATTCGTATATAGAGATATATCAGCTTCTACGCTTTCTATATACGTGCTGCTATCTAATGCTGTCAACAGAACAACATATTTCGCTTCTTCTATTTGTTCAACTATTGGTAACTGTCTGCTAGCGTTGTACAAATTTGTGGATAGTTATACGTTCCGTATTGCCTTAGAGGCAGGGAGTTAATCCTGAGAGACGACTGCTTCTATAGTTCCTTGCCTCGCAGTGAAGCTGTTATTCCAGGGAACACTGAATAGAATAAAATCGAATCCCTTCGACTTTTACATATATTATAACGTTGAATAGAATACCAACTTTTGTATCTATAAGCAAATACTATCTTTTGTTAAAAATGCGGATGGTATGTGTGTTTTAGAATATATATGTATGTATGTTTCTTATATATACAATATTAAAAAAAAATTGGAATTATATTCTAGATGGAAAATCCAATTATTTCATATTGGATAACATAAGCTACATATAATATAAATTCTCGAACGACTCTATTGTTATATACATGTATAATACTTAGAGGAAATTCAAGAAAGAAACAAAAGAGAATATTGTTTAGTTAAAATAGAATATCAACGTCTTGTTGCTTTTCTCGAGTCGACAAAAGACTCGAAAGAAGAAGAACCATTCAACTGTAACCCAAAATAGCTCTTTATATAGCCAACTTAAGGAATTTCACAGTCAATTTCTTTCTTTTCTTCCTGGATTTAAAAATATTTTGTTTCTTCTCTGCCGACCGTGATAAATTTCCAGTAAAATAAAGACTTTTTCTAATGGGAAATTTATAAAATTATAGAAATAAAAATCACTTTAAATGTATAAATAATAAATACAAGTAAAAATTAGAAAATATTATTTATAACACGGAAATAATTGTGAGCGAAAAATCGATAAAAATTTATGCTTAATTAATTTTGATTAACATTAAGATAATTCTACCAGAAAAAAATATTAATTAATCAGTCAAATTTCTCCGAAGAAAAATTGCAGTTAGAAGAATGTTTATTACGAATTTATTTATTTTTTTATGAGGTAGAAGTTATTTGTTTAAATTTGTTTTTGTGGGAGATTTTTTTCTCTCCCCCTTCTTTCCTTATTCACTTCTTTAAAACTACAAGTGCGGCTAAGAGTATACTTGAAAATGTGTAGAATGCAGTGACAGACGGAAATTGAATTCCTGCAAGTCTACATCAAAAGAGAAATAGCCAACAACGACGTGTCAGCACTTTTGCCTTCTTTTTAATGCCAATGAAACCATATATGTCTGCAGAAGTTAAGAACTTTATGCTTTCTTTTTTTTGTTTTCTATTTCCTAAAACAAGGATAGATTATCCATCATCAATTTCTTTCTTTATCCACAGAAAGAAAAATTCCGTATGTTTTATAAGCGTTTAAACAATTCAAATTTAAATCTGAATCTATAAGCTTGTCATACACATATATGTTTTATACACATATAAAATTAATAGACACTATAAGAAGTTTTATAGTATATAATATTCCCGAAAAGTGTGCAATTTGCATATATTTATAGACTCCTTTTATCTTTAGATGCAGTTGAAAGAACAGAGCTTTAAATTATCTTTTATATCGTCATTCGAACAATAGCCAGGAAAAAATAAGTGACGATGCATTAAACGAGGTTTCATAATAAATTAATAAGTATAAATATTAGCTTTATTTTATTATAGGAAGGAAAGAATTACATAAATACGAGGTTATAATGTTATAAGAGACACAATTTAGGGGGAACATAATCTTCCTCTCTGCTGGAATTATATCCTTTGGATTCACTAAAGAAATTTTTACAATGTTAGTAGTGATCGAGACGTGACCAATGCAGAGGCGTGGTTTGAGTATCGTGCTTTCTCGTTCGAGACGTGACCGACAATGAGACTTTTATTGCACCCGCGTTTTAATTTACGTGCAGGTCGATGTCCGGTTTTTGGGGGTGCCTGCAGGGTGGCTCGCTTCTACGTGCTTAAGGTGCAGAACGGGACACAGTCCATGCGTTTCGTGACAAACATTTCCGTAACACTAGATCCCATATTTTCTAGCTTTTTTTTCGGTTAGAAAAAAAAATATTATAAGATAATATTTATAATAAATCGTTTCCTATAGTAGAAACCAGAACGATGTAAAAATCGAGATTCCTAAAAAATGCCGCACCGAGAAAACTTTTGTGTGTAACGTACGAGTAACTTAAACCTGTAAAATTCAAAGATGGCGACCGACTTAAAGAATAGAAGGGAGAGATATGGTGATTGTTAGATTCCCTATAGGCGTCGATTGATTCTTGCCAAGGGGTCTTTCGAGATGTTCACGTGATTGATTACTACGTCTCTAGGTTGAGGGTTTCAATTTTCTAATGGAAAAATATCGCTCCCGTTTGGCTTAAGACCCTGTTCGGATATCTGTAGCTTCTTAAATAAGACATTTACTTTTGAGACTTGTCAGATCGATGGATGAATAGAGAAATGTCGAGTGGATTGGGAATTTAGTATATCGTTCTCTTTGCTTAAAAAAAAAAAGCAAACGAAATAAATGCATTTAATGGTGTTTGATATTTTTATAATAGTCGACTCGTTGCTAACTTGTTTTTCTTTTATTATTATTATTAACGAAACTTATATAATGTTTACCGAGTAAACACATCATTCGTTATTAATCAACAAAACTTTTTTTCTGTAATAATTATTAACGAAGTTAATTCTATTAAATCGTAGGTTGTTGCTCCTAACTTAAGAAAAAAGTAAGCTTTATATCATGTGACATGACTGTCATTAATGTCATAATAGCTGTGACATATATCAAAAATTTAACGTTAAAAATCTGGTTATTTAAATAATTAAGAAGTTTTTTAAGTAATAATAATAATAATAATAATAACTTTTAATTTGAATAACTGCATCCTTGTATATATATATATATACACACACACACACACACATATATATAATTGTATTAATATATCACCTTTTTTAATTCGAGTAATTTCTTTATAACGATTAAACGATAATCATCAGTTGTAATTTGATCGTGTTTTTAGATCAAAAATTAAATTTCGACGATATCACGCGATGGTTATTTATTTAAATAATAATCCTTCCTATTTTATATAATCACTGAATTTTTTTATTTTATTTTATATATAATTCTTTATAAAACACTTTACAAGATACTAGAGAAGTGTAACGACAATAAAAAAAATTAATTTATAAACTAGATTATATTATGTTACAATGTAAATGATACGTAATTAATTAATTATTGTTGTTAAAAAGTTCGTATCCACACAATATTTCTTTAAATATTTATTATAAATACTTAAAAAACATAACTATTGCTCTTTTTCTATTTAATAAATCTTTATTAAATATTAATAAAATACTTTTATATTCTTTCCTTCTATTTTTAATAAGTAAAAAAAAACATTTCTGCATGAAATAAATACAGTAAACATTTATTTTATAACGTTAATTTCTGCAATAATAAATCAATAATTTAAATACATTACGTATTTATTTTCTTTATAAATACGGACCATATATATATTAATTATTTTTAATAAATAGGCTTAAAATAACTTTACAAATTCTCAAGAACGTCTTACCTGTATTAAAAATCAGTAAAAAATCAATATTTAAGTAAAATTCTAGCCGGCACATTCGTTTAATTAACTTTAAAAGATCAAAAGCAATTCTTAAAATTTCAAAATTCTTTAAAAAAAATTTTAAAAAAATATATCGAAAAACTATCCAATTAATTCATCTCTACTAGCAACAAACAGATTTATCTTTTTACCGATTTCTTATTTGAATTATAATAAATAAATTCTTACGCAGGGTATACTGTACTGATTACCTTTATTATTATTTTTCTATAATTAGATATTTATTTTGTAATCAAGCAGGACACGTGTAGAAGGTTTTTTAAAAGGGTAAGGATTTTAAAACATTTTATCTAATTTTCTAACTCTTCCCGGATGGAGAGGATTAAAACTTCCATTTATAAACATGATTCGTAATTGTAAGCACATAAAACACATCGGTTAAATGTAACCCTTGGTGCCAAGATGGAGGCTCGTCTCTGATTCCAGCAAGGAAACAGTGGGTCGCACGTTCTAACCTAACCTAACCTATTCTAATAAATTACCGTAATTATTAGCAACCAAATTATTAGAATAGATTAGGTTAGGTTAGAACTTGAGTTCCACTGTTTCCTTGCTGGAATCAGAGACGAGCCGCCATCTTGGCACCAAGGGTTACATTAACCAACACATCAAATAGTATACAATGATGAAAAATTCGTTAAGATTTTTATTTATGGGGTTTAATGTCATCCAATTTTTTCTTATGTATTTTAGTCTAAGTAAGAAAATTAATTAATGCCCATCCATCCAGGTTTAGGTCAGGATTTTACAATAAAAAATATATACAGTAATTATACGTTAAATTTAATATTGGTATATATTTTTTATTTATTAAGATCTTATTTAAAATAAGATCCAGTTTACAATTAAAAAGGCGAGAAAGTATTTTAAAAGTTAAAAAAGAGACATTTTATCCGTCAGAAAAACGTGCTTCACCCTCCAGAGATGAATGCATCGCAAGTTAAGGACCACTATACTATATAAATGGAGAACTAATATAGTTATTCAATGAATATTGTGTTCCAATTAATGTTACGAAATAACAAGATGCTTCTCTCGCTATTGTGAATCCACTGTTAGGAATTAATTATAGTTAATCATTGTTTTAGAAGTATTTTGTTATTAATACTCAGTCAAAGATTCATTTCGGGCACGAGTCCTTCCACGATATCCACTCCAAATTATACATTTTAAATATAAGGTTCCACCCTTTTAAATATTGTTATACTTTATATATAAAATGTATCATTTAGAACGGATACCGTTGAAGAAATTGTGCATATGACAAATTGAAGAGGGTCTTCTGCCCAAAATCTTTGATTATCAACAATAAAAGACATCTCATTTTCTCTTTTTACTGTATTAAATTATACTTTTCAGTCATTAAGCTAGCATTCCCCCTATAAGAATGATTAAAATTTTTACAAACAAACAAAAAAAAATATTTAATTTATTATGTACTTAAATAGGTTTAATTATTACTTTTATAATGTAAATATATAAATTTTTCGCTTAAAAATATACTTTGAAAAGTCATAATTTCCGATAAGAGTTCAGCAAACAGATCGAAATGTTATTAAGTAACGTATTATAGATCTTAGGTGTTTACAGTTAAAATAATAGTTAGCGCCATCTGTGGAGAGTAATTTAAGTTGCGTGTTTTGGAAATTAGTACGAAAATAGGACCTCGATCATTGATTCAATTGTGTAGAAATGTGTTTAAACTCGATATATTTATTGATTTATACACTTTTATCTGTATATCAGAATGACAGGTGATGTAATAATGGGAATAAATTACTCGAAAATGACGTAATAATACTGTATAAACTATAGTTTCATTTCTATTATGACATCATTTCTAAAGAATTTATTCAGTCGAATAGTCTTACTAATAATTAAATTTTAAAATGTTGATGAAATCGCTTATCAATCACATTTCTAATGGTTAATATTAGTAAAATAACTAAATATTTATATAATAAAGTGTTATTTATTCCATTTCGAAAGTGTTAAAACGACGAGATAACACCGTGTTTATTTTCTGATTTAACAAGGATTATCTCAAATTATCATTTTAGTATTTTGTAATTATGACGCTTCAGAGAATTTTTATTTTATCTTTAAAACTTGAATAATATTAATTTATTATTATGAGAAAAATGCTAAATATTTTACGTTTAGGATTTAATTCTTAAACGTTTCGACGAGATAAATTAGTAAAATTCAATGTTATAAATTCTAAAAATGTTTCACCTACAATCAATAATCATAATAAAGAGAAAATTGTGATTAAATATTCTCGAGGAGAGGGGAGGAGGAGGAAAAGAAATACATTTTGCTTATTAACTTTTTATTCTAGTAAAAATTTAGTTTGAAAAATCCATAATAAAGTTAGATAATTACATTTTTCGCCCACCTTACACTCAATCTGATTATATTTTCTTTCTTTTTTTTATTATATTTTTATCAGGAAAAAGATAACAAATGAAAATCCTTCCTTTCGAATTTATACTCTGTTGGTTTGTAGAATGAATCTTATCTTCTGCTTGGAAGAAATAATCTAGCAAAGGAAATGTCATCTACACGATGAAAAAAATCCCCCAAAAGAAGAGAAAATGTGTTTCATCATTTTGTTTTCATATTTTCTTGAAGATTATGTCTCCAAGAAAACTGTTCAAACTAATATCACTCTATAAAAGTTGGTTTTCTCAAGAAAGATTTATATTTCCGACTATGTTTACAGTAGCTTTAGATAATAGAGAGAATTTTAAGAAGAGAAAAACTCTTTAAATATATTATATATATAAAAAAAAGAGGATATATTTTCAATCATTTTTATCTTTTAATGATCATAGAAAGATCATTCTCCATTAATAAAAATTGATATATAACATATAAAACTAACGAGATTATGGTGTATATAGATGTAAATTACTGTAATATTAAAGATAAGAATTGTAGAATTTACAAAATTAAAGGAAAATTGAGATTTAGAAAGAAGAAATAGTTGAGAGAAAAAGAGTAGATAAGATATTTTTATGTATCTACAGAAGAATGTAAGTTAGGCCAAATCCTATTATTTTCATACCAGAATTGCTCATCTTATTATTACAGTTCCCAGTAGAAACAGATGCCCATAAATTGATGTCATTTGTTTTTTCCTAGAAAACAATCGATAAGACAGACAACTTCTGCATATAACTTTTATAATAACTAAAATTTAACCATTCCTTTCGTTTGTTTCCTTTTATATATATATATCTTGTTATCTCTGAAAATATTAACTTACAAAAGAATATTATTATTTTGTTAAACTTATTTTTTAAATAAGTTATAATCATTTTGAAATATTATACATTGAATCATTTTCTCCCCACTAAATTTGATTTAATCGTTGAAAAAAAAAATAAAAAAAAAATTATGTAATTTAAAAATCTTTACTTTAAATATTAAAGTTTGTTTATCTTATTTTACTTGAATCGTTTATTTATTTATTTTTTTTTAATTTTAATATGTGATTTTGTGTACCAGAGTTTTCCAACACGATCTCTGGAAATCCACAAGGAACCATTCTATTTATTTAAAGATATGCTAGAGATATATTATTTAAATTATAATTGATATAACCTTTAAATTTTAATGGTATAAAACGATTTTTAAATTCATTTTTTATTATTTTGTATCAACAGAGTCTTTAGAAAGGGGTAGACAAAGCCCCCTTGGGAAACACCGCTAAATATAAAGAAATCACTCGTTTAAAAAAATGTTCTATAATTTATTTTAAAAAATTTGCAATTTAAATAAATTAAAAATAACATTTTTTTTTATAACAAACTTTATTAAAATATTATTATTATTGCACGATTTAATTTGATCATGATCAAATTACTGTATATATATATATATATATTATTTTTACACAAATATCTAATTCCAGAAAAAGAATTAGATTTATTTATTCATTTATTATTGCAAAACTATAAATTTAGAATTTTTTTTTTCCTTTAATATTACATTGGGAATGTATATTGAGGGAAAAACAGACATTCATTCTTGCTTCGTGTGACACATTTTTGCAGTTTTCATTTTTTCGGAAGCTGTGAAGACATTCCAGAGTTATTTACAGCACATAGACAAAGTTCATAGTCTTTATAGCATAACCACAAGGCACATTTAGAATCATAATCCGCCATCTTCAAACTGGGTTTTCTCTGTGTAATTATGAATAATAATAATAATAATAATATTAATTTTGATAATTTATTCAAAAATACTTTTATTATAAAATCCCTTATACGACATCTGAAACTATTTTTTGAATACTTTAAAAGAATAATTTCGGCAAATTTTTAACATATTTAAAGTGAATTTACGTGCGAAGCAACTGTATATTGTATATATATATATATATTCTAAATGCGTGTCATTCCTCTCAAACATATAAAAAAAAATTCTAAATTAATATAATATCAAACCTGTCGAATAAGGGATCCAGTAATGGTTAAGTCTAACTTTAGAAATTTAAAAAAAAAATTACCTAAACACTTCCTTTTTTTTAAATATTATGTGTTGATATTTCTATGGATACTGTGGCGTATCACTTGCCTATAAAAGAAAAAAGAAATTAAATATTTTTCTTCTTCTAAAATTCCCTACGACATGAAATGTCACTCACCAGCTCGTGTCGGCTGTGAAATCTTCAACACACGGGGATTAATAGGGAAGAGTTACCGACCCAGCCTGGAATATGCGGACCGGATGATGTCGATTGGCTAACTTCAGACATTCAGCTTTGGTAATTTGAAGGGTCCGTTTCAGACGTTTGGAGATCATGTACAGGCTGGAGGATCGGTGGTAGTTCTTTTGGTATTCGCATCATCGTCATCGTCGATAGTGCAATATATATTCTCAGCTTCTGGCGTTTTATTGACTGGATGAAAAGTAGAAAATTGCGGAGTCGACCTTTCGCGATTTTTATTTTCTGACTGCGGTACGCCCATCATAACGGGTTTTTCTCTAGGCCAGTTTTCTGGATCGTAAGAATCTTGGTAAGCTCCATACCATAACGAAGTAGGACTCTGAAACGGAGACTTTTCTTCGTTCGTCGCTAGCTCCCTATAACAACTGTCGGAACCTTTTCTTCTTGTACTCTTCTGTCCTAATATAAGATCTTCACCCGCTTGACTATCTTCGCTTCTATCTTGATAATCCTGAACCGAAACAGAACTATCTTGAACTTTGAATAGTCCTCTTCGCTCTTCTTCTTCGCTGCTTACTCCCTCTCCATCGCTCGATCCTACGTCTTTGCAAAGATCACCCCCAGTAGAACCTCTGACACTACTAGTACCGGAACACGGCCTACTGCCTTCTTCTCTAGCCAAACTCAATTCATCTTCAGCAAAATCATCTTCGCTATCCGTAGTCCTTCTTTCGACTTCACTATCTTCCATGTCGGAATTGTAGCTATGTGTATCTGCTCGTTCGTCCGAACCGCCAGAAACTTCCTCGTATATTGGATTAAAGTGATCCTTCGTTTTCTTGTTTCGACCGCACGTCACTTCTTGTAAAGGATACGGAAAATCACCTTGTCTGAGGGGTGTCATTTGAGAATTGTAGCTATCGTACTTTAGATCGAATAGCTGAAAACATATACATACATAAGGCAATTGTAATCGGTAATAACTAATTTATATTCAAATTAAATCAATAAATGTATTCAGAAAAAAAAAATAATAATACTTTTAAACAATTCTCATAGATGGCAGCATCTAACGAGAGAAACCGGCTTTCACTTTTTAATAATAAAAAAATTGTATTAGAGGTAAAATACATATTATGCCCTTAAACTATTCAACATTAATAATTCTCACTCCATATTTTATATAGAAATATAGATACGCCATTTTCTATATTTTAAAAAAATAAGGAGGGCGAAAGAAAAAAAAAGTCATTTCTTAACAGTAGGTGGGCATTCAAATTCGAAAATGCTAAAGAGAAGATACAGTAGTTTCATAAAATTTTATCCCGAGAAACTTTATATACATATATTCTATAAGAGACGAAACTACATTTATGACTAAAGTCGGTTTCTTTACCGATAGCGGATTAAACTGGACTAAAAACACCGATAAACTTTTATGACGATCGTCTTTCGACCGAAGAGATTAACTGGAAGAACCAGCCCATGAACAAACAAGTTTAGCTTGGTTTTATTTTATTTTATTTTATTTTTTCGCTGGTCGTCATCGGACCGTGCATCATTCCGTTGGATTCTTCTATCCAATAAAACCATTTTCATCCAAAGAAAAATGTTTCTGCTCTCTCAAACGCAACAGTAATTTTGAGCAACACCCGTTTTAACTCGAAACAAACCTGATACATACATAAAAAGCAAAATGGTGTGTGTGTCTGTGTGTTTGTTTGTACGGCACGTTCCTTAAAAATATTTAAAACGTCATTAAACTTTTAACTGATGTATCTTTTGTAATATGAAAGAATTCAGAAACTTATTTCTCACTTTCTGCACGAAATTTTTAACGTATACGAACAAAATGGTAATTTAAGCGACTGGGTGGAATTTAATAGTTAAAAGAAAAGAAAATTGCGCGTTATATACAGTCTTATGGACATTTTTAATGCAAATAAATTAAACATGTAGTTATATTTCTAAGAATATATCCGATGCGTGCAGCGAGAAACGTTGTTTCTGAAAATCAACTATAACAACACGCGATTTGAACGACCCCCCTTTCGTATTGGTTATCCACGCATGCTCCGATTAATAATCTCCCTTAATTGCCATCAATAGGAACACCATGATAGAGCGGGACCTACTTATTTCTGACAGTGGACTATACCCGCCACGTGTATGCCTATCTTCTGCGTGATGGCACGCGAAGTTCACGTGCCTATCCAATTAGAAGGTGAGTGTACACATTTATGACGTTGCGTGAGACGTCATATGAGGTAGGGAGGGAAGAAAATCACAATGCGTGACATTTACCTGTTCTGTAAATGTCACTAGCACGACCTAAAAATGTCGTTGGATAGTTTTACAATCTGTTCTCTAAGAGGTGGTTAACTGGACATGCTCGATAAACCGCAAAATTTAGTTGTGTGTACCGATAAGAGATGGCAGCACGTTGTTCTAGCTGTCATTTGTGGAATATCAATTGAATAGCGTAATAACGACCTCTTACGACGAGTTCAAAAAGCTAATATATAAATAAATACATAAAAGTATATATAAATATTTATAATGCGAGCGGATATTATTCCAATTTAATGGCTGTCATACCGAAAAAATAAGATAAAGAATAATTAAAAAAAAGGTCGAAAGAGAACTGATTTATCAACGTAAGGCATAAAATTAGACTGGTACACTACGTGATTGGCCAGAAAAGCACAGCAATTAGTTAATGTGTAAATTAGTTAATGTCAGGAAAGTAAATTAGTAACGGGAGTGTGATTTATGATGAAGCAACTTAAAACTTCTGCTTGTTGTTGTTGTTTGTTGTTGTTGTTGTTAACGTGGAGTTTGTTCCGAGGGGGTTTAACTCGTTACAACTAGAAGAATTGCTTTCCGATATTGATGTACGATTTGGATGCTTGTTTAACTCGTAACGAAACAGAATCGATATAGTCTCTACAAGAAAACAAATTCTTGGAAGTACAATAAATTTAGAAACATCCGGGTTAAGGTTAGAGAATGAAGGGCGAGTCGAGATGATGTCATTAGATAAACAGTGTTGAGAGTGTTGTTATAAAAAAAAAGGATATTAATTCTTCGGTAACTTCATTTTTGTTATAAATGAAAGAAATAAGAAATACAAGCTTTGTTTTCTTACCTCGAATGGAGTTGCTGATTGCATTTCTGGTCCTCCGTGAGGTGGTAAACGGGTAGGATGATGATGTATAAGGACATCATCATAAGTAACCCCATTCGACCCCGAGAGGTCACAACGGTCTTTCGGCTTGTGATTACATGGCAAGAAGTTCTGGACTTTCTTCTTATGCCTGCGAATAGACAAACACTTCAGTGACAGCCTGGTATTAATAAAATGTTCACTTGTGATTTAGTGAATAAATCTAAATTAGCGAGGTTAAAAAGAATCTTTTTTTACGTGTTCCGAAACCTGTAAATTGCTGTAGCGTTATATTACCATTAGAATAATTATCATTGACGTAACAAAAAATCCAAGAGGAAGAGATAGATCGATTTTCTTGATAAAAATATATTTTTCCTTTGTTTACGAATGTACTGTACTGTACAAATATATATGAGTTGTATAAGCGTGTAAGTGGATTTATAAAGCAGGATTTAATACGTTTATAGTTATATTTCACAACTGTTAAGTCAGTAATTTGCAGCGTGTTTTGAACTCTTCTTAAATAAGGAGAAAAATTTCTAACAAAAGGAAAGAGTATGTCAAACGAGACACCAAACTCTTCAATACTATCACAATCCTTTCCCTGATTTGTGCTTATTGTCCAGAGATGATTCTCAGAAAACCAGTTCTTTATTCGCACTTTGAAAGGTGCCTTCTCGCCTCACTTATCTTTCAACGAAACGTGAATAAGTTTGAATTTTATACAAAAGAACGTTATAAACTTGTTTAGAATCCCTTATATAGCAATAAATAAATAAAAGTACGAAAATATTTTATATAAAAATCTCCTTTTAGTTACTTCGTTTGCCACCAGATGACACGACACGTTCTCGTTTAATGCCATTTTTCGAAAGGAGGATCACACATTATATTCTTCCCTTAGCAACTGCAGATATTCGCTCGTTATCTTATGCTAAAACCGCGCATTCCACGAAAGGTTAAAAGAGCAAAAGTCACGAATAAGTCCCACATTTCGCCTCGTTTACGACTTTTCACACCCCCCAAAGAATCCGACATTTACACACACATTAGCAAAGATTAATAATCTACAGACGTTATAAGCACGAGTCGACAAATCTTCTAAGTGCGGCTCGTCTCTTTAGTCTCTCATACATCTAGTACATAACGAGAAAGAATATAATTTAAGAAGTAACCAGGGTCATCAGGCCATAATAAAGAAGAAATTCTCTTGAATGTTACGATGTTGTATTACGTGTTCGAACAGACCTGCCAGAAATTACTCGTATATTAAACTAAACGTCTTCATCCTTTACAGGGGGAAAAAAGCAGTTGTAAATAAATAAATAAATAAATAAACTCTCTTTTATCTTTTCCAAAGGGTTAGAAGGATAGGCCTATATAAAATAATTCGAGAAAGAACTGTAAATAAAAACATTTCACACTGCTATAGAAGAAGAATCAGTAAAGATATTTTCACGTAATCGAAGACAAAATGTCAAAAAAGAAGAAAAGATTTCGATAGCAAACAATACAGATAAAGGAAATTGACGAAAGTTTTAAAAAAAGATATATATTTTACTAAAGAAAATTTAAAAAAAAAGGATTCAAATCCAATGAACCATTTCACCAGCAAAAATTCCATTTCTGATATCCGAATGCACTTGCCCATCAATAACGGATTTTCGAGAAATAAACGTACAAACAGGCTACAAGCAATTTCGATTTCGACTCTATAAGAAAAGAAACCGGGCAAAAAAAAACGTATAGATTTTGTATAAACGGTATCAAAATCTTCGAAAAGATAATTCCAAAGCGTTAAACAATTTAATAATTAAAAGTTCGAGTGGATAAAAGCTATCTATACACCGTGCATATATATATATATATATATAGGCCTATAACTTTTAACTATATTTACCGAAAAATCTATTCAAATTATCAAAGTATTAAAATAGAATTTTATTGAAAACTTGTGTAATAAATATTTGTTGTAGTAATAACGTAATAAATAATTCATTTCGTTTTAGAAAATTAAATGAAACGCTTCAGAAAAGTTCGGTGAAAAGACGATCCCCCTTAGTGACTTGTGGGAAACGTTTGCTTAATGTTGTTTATACCCGAGGGGGGTTTTACTTTGTGATTCTGGGTGAATGACATAATAGCATTTTATTGGTTCATCCATTAGCATACAACTTGTGATATTTAAACTCCAACTGTGGTTTACTTTTATATTGTTACTTAATGTGAATTTGAACAGCAATTTTAATTATACATTTATTATTTAAATTTAGAAGAGAAATATGTCTTAAAATTGATTAAATTTTAATTTTATATGAAAATATACAAGATGATTTTCGTCAAAATAAGTTTACTGGTGTATAATTTCATTTATTTAAAAGTAAAATTAATATAATTCTATGAAATGAAGGAATATTCTTTTGGAGAAGGAGTTAATGCAAAAATAGAATTTAGGGGGTTAATGCAAAAACAAGGAGTTAATGCAGTTTAACTCCTTGGATTATGGATTAACTCCTTCGTGGAGTTAATCCATGAAAGGAGTTAATGCAAAAATAGAATTTATAGATACTTTCATGCTTAAACGTTGCTTAAAATATGAAAATTAGACGATACATAACGAAAATTGCGTGCATTTTGATTAATATATACGTTTAGATTACAAGTTTCTTTATCTATATTAATTTTACATCAGCTTTTTTAAACGAAGCATTCATATTTAACTGTGACACACGCAGGTTAATAACTATCAAGCAGATCCAAATGTAATCCCTACATACTATTGTTAGACTAAATTATACGTCTGTTAAAAATGAGAAAAATATAAAAAGAAAAGCTTAATTTAATGATGTCGTTGGAAAGGAAAATGAAGATAGTCTGTAAAAATAAATCAAAACGGTAAAGAGGAAGTGGAGAAATGATTGTAATAATAAGTTTATAAATAGAGAAAACATTTTGTAATGTAAAGTCTTGATTAAATTGTCACAAACTGAATGATCCGATTCTAAGAGAAAGAGCGGTACGTAGATGAAGTGCGTGATTAGATTTGTTTGAACAATGTCTGGCAACATGTAAGTTATAACTTAATCAGTCACTGTATATAGTGCTTCTCTTGAATAAACAAAATATCCTTTCGATGATAAACACGTATAGTTTAGCTACAATATGTTAATCTCTTTAGAATCGCGCCATGTTTGTCCTTGGAATGCCTGCCTAGTCAAACGAGTTGAGTGGCTTGTTCTATTCAAGTACAGAACTTTATATAAGGTCCTATTTTATTCTCTATTGCTACACATTGCCGTATACTATATATGTGTGTGTGTGTGTACTTTCCATTACAATATATTTCTTTATATCAATGGATTTTATTTTAAAATATTAAATTTCCTTTTCTTAATTCTTAAAAATAATTTAATTCAAGAAAAGATAAAAAAGAATAATTATATTAAAGTAAAATTAAGTAGAAACTTTCGAAGGAATTTTTTTTTAATTTTATATAAATAAACTTTTCCTTTAAAGCATTTTCATAATTTTTAAATTTAATTTTTAGAAAAATCGTTAATGGTGAATTAAAAACATTAGTCTAAATCTACTTCTTTTTTTTTTATATACACACGACGAGTTAATTATGGTTAATGATGAAATAATCAACTTTATATATATATATATATATATATACTTTTTTTATTATTAATGATGAAAATTTTGTCTTCTTCTTCCTCTAAATTATGTATAAAGCCAACAAAAAAACGTGGCAAGGACGACATTAAATTACTTTTTTCTAATATATAATAATAATAGAGGGGAAAAAAAAGCAATAATTAACGAGACTCAATTGAAAGGATCAAACTGATAACATTATTTTGAGAAAAATGAATTCTGACAAGTTCCTGGACATCTTTCAAAGCAATAAAACAAGTAGAGAGAAAGAGACTCGGGGGAGAAACAATTTCGTATTCAAGAATTTTGCTTTCTCGCGACAGTCTTCGATTTTTATTTTATTTTATTCTCTAAAATACAAGGTATAGAACGGACGATGAATATGTTAATGTGATAGAAACCAAGTAGACAGTGGGTGTTTTTATGTTGAGTTATATTGCTTTTGTCGATATCTTGTTATGCGTATGGTCGCGCCTCGCTAAAGACAACAATTTTCCTGTTTTCTGTCACATCGAATGCGATTTATTTTGTTAACGTAAATAAAGGCAATAACATATATTTGTTATTCAATATTACTGATAAATTTTTAATGTATTATTTAACATACTTTCTTCATTATTTCATTTCGTAAATCCTTTACTTTGTTTTAAAAATAGAAACCAGATATTTAGAATTTCAAGTCTTTCGTACATTAAATTACTATTATTACTATGTGTTTTTACTAGAAAAAATTGCCGCAGAAGTAATAATAAAACAGCTAACAATGTAATTCTTTCCTTAATGGTAACTTTTGATCGATTTAAATACGATTGTTATTAAGGCAGACTATCTTATTTCGTATTTTACTTTTAGATTATGGTTTACTCGTACCGAATTCGTATCGATTGGATGAGCAATTATATATGTTTTATTATTATTATTATTTTATTCGTGAATTCAATTGGTTCTGCTAGTTAAAGAGAAGAATAAAAGCGATTTCTGAATACCAATTGAAATTTTGTTCCGAAATGATATCCTGTAACAACGTCTTTGTTAGCATAAGAATCTTTTCTATTATCTTTTTCCTTTCTCCTCCCTAAAGATCCGTATAAGACATCATCATAAAGTTCATTTCTTATACTTGATATGATTCGATGAAAAGGAAATTCTTATTAAATCTATTATTTCTTTTAAAATTATAATAAATATTTCCAATAGAATATAACTAGAAACTCGAGGATTATATATACAATTATAAATATTTATTTTACCGAAAAAAGAAATTAAAATAGGCCCTATAATTAGCATTTCAAGAATTTCGAAATTAAATGATTAAAATGGAAACATTACGTATTAAATTCCGTGAGAAATACGAATTTCTAAGTAAAATAAATTATTAATAAAAGAAAATAACTAGTTAGAATTCACTTTTTTTTTTTTTCTCTGTATCATTAACCATCTTTAGTTAGCAATTTAAAAATGTGGAGAAGGAGAGGAAAAAACGATATTTTATAACGAAGGTAATTAAAATTATCTCTGTAATTAATTATTATTCTGTTATTTTATATATAAGTTACGTAAAGGTAAAAATCGACGATAAATAAATAAGATATAAAAGTTTAATTAGAAACTGTTGTAGAAATTGCATCCAAAAAGGAAAGTTAATTATTTTTCCATGACTAGAGAGAGAGAGAGAGTATACTGTAACACCAATTATACATTAAAAAATATTGACAAATTATACTGAAATCTGAGACTCTCTCGTAATTTCGCTTTAAAAAAAAAGAATTCAAACTGATTTATTCTTTGTTCCCAAGTTACAATAATCTCTATAGTCTATAGGCTACTTAATGGTCTCTACTCTAGTAAACTGTTTCAATATGTTGAGAGTGAAATATAAAAATCACTTTGTGCTGTACTAAGAAAAGTATCCTTTATATACCAACGACAGGAAAAATAAATAAATGGTTAAAATCTATCGTTAACTCTTCATTGACGATTTGATTTATCTTTGACGAATAATGTTGTTTAGTAAATCGCGTGGGATTGAATGTTATCAGTAACAGACATCTAAACTTTAGTATACAGTTTGTACAAAGTTATGATTGGGAAAATTGCCAACACACATCGACATTGTTTACAGGAGAGAGAGAGAGAGAGAGAGAGAGAGAAAGAAAATACCTTCGGACTTTGCTCCCTCATATGTCCAAATATATTATAGAGATATAGATTAAGTAATCAGAGGAACGACGACATCTTTGACCTTTTCCAATAAAAAAATAACAGCGTTGTCGACAGACTTTTGACTTTAGAATTTAATAGGATTTTTCTGTGTTTCCAAGTCGATTCTGCATAACTTTATAATAAAATTTCAATTTATATTTTAAAAATAAATCAAATCCAACGTAATATTTTATCGTTTATATACGAGAACATTCAACATAAATGTCAATAGTTAGATCCATCATCCATTTGTTGTATAATTAATTATTTATCCTGTATAAAAATGCTCTTCGTATTAATTATATTTTTATATTTTTAAACAAGAGAATTTGTAAACAGGAAAACAAATTTATTTTTAGAATTTTTATTTTATTTTTTAAATAATATTTAACTTAACCAGTTCGACGTGTGTAATATAAGAGGTTACATTATATTAACCTCGTTTTATTAATTATTATAATATATATATATATATATTTTTTTTTCTTTCTAATGCAATTAAATTCATTTAATTAACAATAAGCAATTAAACGTCGTCATTTCTTTATCATTATAGTACAGTACATATATAATTAAAGCTATAGAAGTGAAAGAAACAGTAGAATAAATTAGATTTTTTTTTTCATTATATTGTCGATAATTAAAAGACTATTTATAGAGAAAAATTCATACATTATTTAATTTAGTTATTTTTAAAATGGAATAATTTATTAATTGATTAAAAATAAATAAATTTAGTTAATTAAATCACTTATTAAGAGAATGCCGCTTTTTAAACATTTAATAACCTTATTTGTAATGAAAAAAAAAACAACAAAACAACGAGAATTTATTGTGTTATTATGTAAATATATTTAAAAACAGGAGAAAATAGAGCAAGTTTAATGTTACAAATTTAACTTTATAATAACAATAAATAATATTTTACTCGGGAATTATATAGCATAATATACGTAAAAATACTCATAAAAATCTTTTTTTTTTATTTTTTTTTTAAATGTAAATTTAATTAATTATCTCATTTATATTTATGATACAGAGACTTATTCTGTGTTGTTTTTATCATTTTTATTCTCGATACATTTACTAAATGTATCAACTTTTATTCTCTGAGACTACATTTAATCAAGAAATGGCCTTCTTTCATCTTTCAATATGACAAAACTCTTTCTAAAAATGGTTGTATTATATCAATATAAAAAAGGTTTTAAACAATATATGAGCAATAAGTAATTTATTTTCGTCAAAAAAAACCATTAAAAAATCTTTAAAATCGCCATTAAAGACGTGCTGTACTGACGGGTTTTTAGTTAAGGAGCTTATCACGAAGCTAGACTTTGTGAGAAACAATTGAAATTTTAATTGTTAACAATATAATAATTCAAGCAAAAATCTAAAGAATTAAAAAGCTTCATCTCTGTAGATTTTGTATCGATTATTGTATTCATACTTATTAGTCTTTCTCAGCAATACCAATTGTTATAATTATTAAAGCACACAATATACTGTATATATATATATTTATTCAAGCTGAAAAACTCAGTAGCTTTTAACAAATTAGACATTTAAAAATTAATTTTATTACTAATGTATAAGAGTGGTACAGAAAGGATCGGTTACTTTTTTAACTCAAACTAATTTTCTCGACACTTTTAATCAGCAAATTGTATTCTCATGGGTAGTATAGTCTATTGGGACACGAAGCACTTCACCCAATTAGGGACCCAAAAAGGCGCGATGGTGCCGGTTTTTTGGGGGTTCTCCTACTGAATGTATAATAAGAAAATCCTGTTTTAGTTGCCACCAAAACGCTCGGGAAATGACGCAGAATTATTGAGGAACTCTGTCGGAAGGGCAATTTCCGTTAGAGACCGTTAGAGGGGCACAGGAAATTGTAGGGTCGATCCGGGTCGGGTATAAAAAAAAAAAAATTCTATTCATGTATTAGAAAGAGGATTCAACTCTGCTAGGATCTGATTTAAATGACTATAGTGTTAGACTGTACACTTCCAGTTAATATATAACACATTTTACTCTCATAAACTTAAGGTGAGGACTATTTTTTTTAACATATAAAGATCTCTCTTATTGATGGACAATTTGACTTAATTTATTTATAATAAATTTTTTGTAGATTCTTTAACGTAAATACTTAAGTTGTTGGCGGTTAGAATGGAAACAATGTCAGAAAATGTCGATAAAATTTTATCATATCGATGGGAAATATAAATAAAACGTGACATAATCTTGTCACAAAACAGATTTTGAATGATAGATAACCTTTAGCAGAGCGATCAACAATGTCATTGAACTTGATTCGGAGTCAATAAAACATCGAACTTGAACCGAGCCAATAAAACATTGAACGTCTTACTTAAATATTTAATCATAAAATACTTCAAAATTCTATATTAAATGGTACTTAATTAAATATAAAATATATAAAAAATCAATTTTATATATGTATAGTTACTTCACGCTTAACAATCGATATGTAGGCACTTTAGTTGAAATTACAAAAGCGTAGATCCGTTCTGGCTTAAATGAATAGATTTAATTCGAATAATATAACAATTAACTACTCTAGCAATAAAATATCATTATCTTAACGTTAATTAGAAAAAAATTAAAAGTAGAATGCAATGTCATCACAGCGTAATTAATCGAAAATTGTGACTGCTTGGAGATGACACAGTTCATTCGTTGCCTGGAGTTCTAGATCAGTAACAACTACGCAATTAATAGAAGAGTTTCTATGGTAATGTTACTGACTACGACTAGAAAAAAAAAGAAAGAATCGAGGTAATTGGTCCGAGGGGTCGTTAGCGTGCCTAACCTAACAACATACAAAAGAATATCACGTCAGGTTTATCTATAAAACTCTGCATACAATATTCATTAAACCGCTGCAGAGTTAAGTAAATTGGCTGTGGACAGCTTCGAATTTCTAGATTCTAGCTACCTACTATATAAATAAAATTGAGCAATAGCTAAATCTCAGACGTTTCGACTACAAATCGTTGAAGCAAGGGGCAAAGATTGGAATTTCCCGGGACTGAAATATTCCTCTATTTATAGATTTCGGGTGGCACTTTAATTACGACGTGTCATGAGGTGGGCTATTGACGTCAATGGATAATTTTTTTTTTCTTTTTTCGGGGACTAAACTGAACCGTTTTTGGCACGCACCACTACACAATAATAAGACAAACATGGATCCAAACATAGAATAAATTTAAAAGATTCTATTATCTTACTCGTGAATCCGTTTCTTTCTTTATCCGATTAGCTTTTCAAATTAGTCTGTGTAATAAAATATTATCTTCGAATGTCGTTAGTTAACAGCCGTAAGAAATTTTATCTGTAATATACACACACACACACACACCTAATTATTACTATTGTAACATATGTAATCATTAGTACCGATAATGGTTGGTGTAATTTGTTGTTATCACTTCGGGTAATCGTATTTTTAATAATTATCGATTTTGATAGCTTTATAAATGATCATTTTTATCGCATCCGTTAATTACTTTTTCAACAGCAAACCTATCATTTTCCCAAATGTTTATTAATATTTTCTTCGTAATCGTTCTCTTATCGATATTTTTCCCATTGATAAGGCTTGAAAACTTGACTACCAACGTATTCAAATATATATTTTTTCTATTTTTTTTTAACCGAAATAAACTAGAATATATATATATATATATATATATATAAAGAGCAACGTCTACGATACAAAAGCGAATTGGCTGCCAAATTTTGAAAATCTTTTTTCGAGATTTTGCTTAGATAAATTGTTGTTGACAGAATATACAAATAATGTCTCTTTCTTTAATTTTTAACAAGACATTTTCATTTCGATTCAAGCTATTTGTCAACGTATAAAAATATTACAAAATAAAATTATAAAGAAAAGAAGTTTGAGAGAATTAAAGATATATATATATATATATATATATATATTTTCATAATAAAAATTCTTTAATTTTTGAGGAGGAAAATAATATTAATTTTCTTTTTAAAATGTAAGATAGAAGCAATTTTCTAAAATAAAAAAAGAATGAAAAACTTTTAAAAAAAAGGCAATTTATAAATTTAAAAAATCGAAATACGTCTTATAACTTTTTTTTTTATTTTTTAATGTTTTTTTCTCATCTTAAATCATACCACGTTGGAAAAGATGTAAAAAAAAAGATGTAAAAAAACGTGATAAAACGATTATAAACAGTTTTTTCTAACTGGAAGAAAGCTTTTTGATGAAATCTGCCTGCTCTAGAAATTAAATAAACTTAACATAATCTATAAATTTTCGCTGTTTCTGTCCACACGAAGTTATAGAGTTGTACGAAATTTATAACTTGGAGAATGGTGGAACGACTTTAAAATCTAAAAGGAAACGAGCTCTGGTTTATTTATGTAATTTTAAACGAGGCTAAAAAAAGTTTAAAGCTTAGAATAACAAACGGGTATATAAAACGAGATTTCGATCAAAATAATTATTATGTATCATCGATCCGAGCACTTTCTCAAATCATCCAAATCCTTCCTTTAACTTAACGAACATCAAACCCAACAGAAAGAAAATGATATTAATTAGCTTCGTGACAACTATCTTCTTCTTAATGATCTAATTTGCATTTTCATCATCTCCCAATTCTCAAAGTCGAATTTTCTCTTCATTCTTTCTTTCTCTCTCTCTCTTTTTTTTTAAATGGTCTTTTAAGACCAATGACGTTTAGATGATGAAGCCTTCGGGGTGGGAGGTAAATGCGAACGACATAGTTGCGATGACTGACAAAAAGCGGATCCATTATTTCTACCATTTTATAGCTCTTTAAGTACGTCTTTTACTAACTGTTATGTCTGGCTACATTTACTGGATAAGAAAGAACTTCGTGCTTTAGCGACGAACCGAAGGATGATGATAATACTATTTTTTCGTGTTAGAGTGAAAGCAAAAAGAATATATATATGTGTGTGTATATAAATCGCTGCAAAAATTGTTTGGAACCAATAAGAAAATCATTATTTATGTATACTTACCTCCATAAAACGTATATGGCGACCAGAAGAGCTACTGCTATGATGGAAGAGCAAACTGCGATGACTGGAAGCGAAGGAAATGGTGTCTGACTATATTCGGCTTCGACCAAGTCGATATGGCAATAAGGCAAGTCGGAATCGTATCCTCCTTGGCATTGTCTGGAAGTTGGAGGAGCGGGAGGAGGTGGAAGGCGAAATTGTGGAGGTGGAGGAGGTCCCGGACAATCGCATTTATAATCTGCTTCTTCGCTATCCCAATATGGACTTGGATCTACTAGTAAACTCGCTTCCGATTCCATAGCCAAACCTATAAATTAGTAATAAAAAAAAATATATATATATATATATATCTGTATATTTGGACTTCACTATCAAGTTAAATATATATTTTTCAAAATATTGAAACAACTGTATATATATATATATATATATATATATATATACTTATATTCCTTAGAAAATATTCTATGTACTTTCTGTGCAGATGCATAAACAAGCCGTAGCTCCATTTATAGAAACCTTCTATATCATTTTTTTTAGGAAAAATACTTTTTTCTGAAGACTAGCCGAATACTTTCAAGTATCAGAAATTGCTTTCTGACCTTTTTTGTAATATATACATATATATATATTTTCCCTTCCCACAAAACTAAATAAACGTTGTTTCTAATACGGTAACTTATACGTAACACTGTATTTTAATACCTAAAAATCTAAATGTATTGTCGCTTAAACATGTTTTCTCGAAAATACAGAAACTCTACGGAATTGAAAATTTTTCTATGGGAAATAATCTCCTATTTTTAAACAGGTAAACTGTATTTTAAAAATAGTGAAAAAAGGGGGGTATTTTCTGTAGAAAATACTAGCTGAACATTAGAAAATAAAGAGGATATTTCTTATAGGAGAGAAGAGTGAATAGTGCTAAACATGCTTTGAATTTCCTGAACATATTCACAAGATATAGAGACTGTTTTCTGTAGATTAACTACTAAATGAATTATTTATAAGTATCAGATACTTTAAATAGCATTAATTTGCAATAACCTTCATTAAAATGTAGAAAATATTTATATTACTTCTTACTAAATAAATACACTTTATTTACTAAATGAAGAATGTTTATTTAGTAAGAGTATTTTCTAGAGTATTATTTATGTATTAGAAAATACTGCTTGCTTTATTTATTAATTTAATAATAATAATAACAATAATATTAATAATGATATAGGCTTTTTTTCCAATAAAAAAAATATTTAAATAAATAATTTAAAAGTTATTTCGTTTGCAAAATATTTAAAAAAAAATTAACTCTAAGTGATGAATTCAATGGAACGAATACATGAATAAATTTCTTAACGAAGGAGGCAAATTGTTTTCATCAGTATTCAACTTTAACGTAACAATTGGATAGATTAAATGGCTAACTGGATATTACTCATAATTAATGAATTCAAATTTATGACCTCATGTAATTTTTTTTATATAAAAAAACAAGTTTCCAGGAGGAAAAATTTTTCTTCTAAAATACAGGCTAAAGCATCAGCTCCTCCCTTCTCTGGAGGTCTGCAAGAGGCACTATAAAGGTAGATTATTTCATTCTTTTTTTTTTATTTTCTTCTCTTCCCCATAACCCAAAATGAAATTTCCTGTTATAGAAGTTAGTTAAGTGCTCATCTAATTGATTCTTTTTTTTTCCAGAATTCCTTTTTTAAAAGCATTTTAAATGCTTTCATTAATAAATTTTAATGTAATGTTCATTTGTCATAACCCAAAATTTCCCTTTTATTCGCGAGTGTTACTCAAAATGTAATGAAAGAAAAGAAAAAAAATCCCTAAAAAATAAAAGAGCATATTTTCCGAGAGGGAAAGTGAAGGGGGAAAGGAAAACGTAATCGTTGTTTATACCGTTTTCTACGATAAGGGGAAAAAAAAAAAAAGCTTTTTTCGTTTAAAGATAAATGTGTCTGAGTGAGAGTTGACAAAAGAAAACCCGAACGATTTATATTGAGAAAAGTCCTTGAATAAAACTACATCAATTTTTCTTCTTTAACAAACGATTGGCAATAAAACGACCAGTTTTTGTTAGATCCTTCCAAATATTTCCGATCGTAAATTTCAATTTTCGATTCTATTGGTACGAATTTCGAAGTTTTTTAAAGAAAAATTTCCATCTCCAAAAGTATTTTCTTGCACGGATTGACTCGGAACTTAGAAGAAAAACGAGAGAAGAGGAGAAAAAAACCTTTTAAACAATACAGAATTGCATCGAATTCTCAGTACGTAAATCGATTTTCTTTGTGTTAAAATAGAAAGAAAAAAAAATGCGCGTTAAAAGTATTAAACTTTCAAAGCTATATTTGTATAATATCCCGTAAGCAATAGAGACAAACAGCAGTCGTTTCGCATACCACAAGTGGTTATAAGACGGCAAAAAAACCATCAAAGTGTCACAGAGAGAGTCGTCGCTACGTCACTCCCTACGTCAATTAGGGGTGGAATTGCGTGACTAAATCACTCAAACTGTCGTCACCGAAAGTCTTACCTGAATCTACAAACTTGTTGGCTGAGTCTCAGCTAGTGAATGTAGATCGAGTGGGAGTGCAGTGCGTTATGTCACCAGTTGTCGCACTGATAACGCCACCTACAGCTTAACAGATATACTGTACTGTACAACAAAATAAACAGCATCGCTAATTGGCATTAATAATGCAAATGACTCTAAATAATACAGATCAAACGGCTCTTTTGTTATTTTATTAAAACTCCATTATTTACAGCTTTTATAAATATTTACGAATTTGGCTTTTTCCTTTATATTCTCTCCGTTCAAAGGTAAACAAAGATTAATTATATTTTCCTATCTTAATATATTTTTTTTACATCTCTATCCGTCTAGAAATGTTCAAGTTGAGTAATAAATTACTTATAAAACTCTATAAATTAACCGAATACTCGTGAATAATTTATTTAACGAAATTAAACAAATAAGAAGATTCGTATTTGGATCAATTTATATTATACCTGTACTCAATTCGATCGTACGAAAGTACAACTGCTATCACTTGTTTATCTAAAAATTGTACAGGTATATAATATAAACTTTGATCAGATCTAACTAATGTTATCTCAATTATCTCTTATCGTTACACTCGAGACAGAATCGAACTTTGCCTTTATTTATTAAGCATGAGTCACAGAGCTTTGGAAAGAAACAACGTACTCCTTATCTTTTTTTTTATTAAATTAAATGGTATCATAAGCATTTTTTACGCGTGAATCGTTCGGTTAGATGAACACAGCAAAGATACATCCGGATTTTCGCATGGAGAACTCGAATATAATAAGCAGAACGATGAATACTCCGGCCTTAGCACAGTATGACGTATGCTATCAACCCCTAACAGTGGCTGTTAAATTATATCTGGCATCTGTTAGTGGCTACAGAAAGAAAGTTATGAGACAAGCGAACACTTAGCACCGCAGGAATAAAATTCGATTCTATTATAAACTGAAGAAGGAAATAGTATCGGAGGGAAAGTCACGTAGTATTAATGTTATCAAGAATCGGGATACATCCTGAACTATTTCGGTCTCTGAGAATTATTTATTATCTAGTTATTAGTTTATTTTAATATTTACTTTAAGCAGTATATATACAGTTTATCAACGGAACGAAATTAAAACTACATAACGTAGGCGGAGATTCTTATAACTTTAACTTGTTTACATTAAACACATTTTAGAGAAGGTGGAAAAAATCTGGAACGTTGTAATCTATGTAAAGAATGAAAGGCGCGGTTTAAATTCTATCGTTCAAAGAAAACATCTGTTGGAATTCCCAGATTCAATAATGGAAAACTAATGTCATCTAACGGTATTCTTCTAAAATAAGCAAAAGAATTTTAAAGAAACCCAACAGGATAGATCACATCCCTGTCGTGAGTTTCGCAACTTAACATCTGTTCTCGTATCGGTGGAGCCAATAAACAAACTTCTTTCTAATTATAGAAATTTCCGATAAACAAAACGATTTTTGTTATTTAAATAAATGTATTTTTTTTTTCTCCCTCTAAGTTTCTTAAGGTTGTTAAGTTTTTAAACGTGCGATTAACTCACATTTTTATGTTTGTTTTAGGAGAGTTTAAGAAAGCTCTGGCCTATTTATTTTTGGATTTTAAGATACAAAACTAAATGTTCGAATTTCCATTCTTATCGGTTTTCGAATAAATAACTCTTTCTGCTAATTCTGCAAGCGGGAAGGACGGTGATAACCTTTGAGAAATGGCGACACATTATCAATACGAACAGTAAAGATCGAAGAGACAAGGGTTTGCTCTTCTCTCTTATCCCCTGAGGACAAGTAACTTTAACCCCCCCTTCTCCTTCAAACTAAACGCTTTTGTTAAATGAAAAATGATAATACAATCGGAATTTTTTTCCTATTAAAAATCCTCACGTAATAAAAATCTGTAACAATACGAAACAATACATTAATTAGTTTCTATTTAGACAAAAATAACATCCGTTATCGAGAATTGGAGACTTGTTTGCTTGAAAATATTTCATTATGTAAAAGTTAATTATAAATGTTATACCTTAATTAAACACTAAATATAAGTAGATAAGCTAGAATGGCAGAAAGTAAAAAACAAAATTCTTTAAAAAAAATTCATAATTAAGAAGGAAAAAGAACGACGAGATGCTTAAGCAATTTTTATCGAAATTTCTGCTGAAAGACTGAATAAATAAAGCACGAATTTATTTTATTTTTTAAATACACATTCTGAAGATTCAATTTATTTAAAAAAAAAGAAATTCATTTTATATTTATAAAACATAAATGCTAAAAACTTGTAGTAGATTCCCCTCATCCGCCTCCTTCTCCTCCTCCTCCTCCTCCTCCTCCTCCTCCTTTAGACCTCCATCTCCTGTTCGATTTTCGGAAGGAAAACAAGAAGCGCGAAAATTAGTAAAGGGGGAAAAGAAATAAAAGAGGGTGATTAAAAAAAAAGGGAAAAAAGGTGAAATTCTTATCTCTACAATGGTTTTTGTCGTTTTAATTAGATCGTGGTGGAGCGGCGTGTTCTGATGACAAAATCAATTCCTGAAGAAAAAGATGTGCAGAAGACGATCGGAACGACTAAATCGCGTGAGATGCGCTACCGAATGGGAAATACGAGTAGAGTTTAAGATGTAGGTTATCAAATGCAGATTTTCATCCCGTGCAGATTCATTTTGAGAGAACGTCTTAACGTTTAAGGGACGTGTGATGTATGTTTAAACATTGGCTCAATGTTTAGTCTGCGGATGGCTCCTCGTAATCAAAAAAAGCTTTGGACTAGTAATAGATGGCGTGTAATAATAACAAAAAGAAAAAAAAAGACATTAAAAGATAAAATATCGAGAATAAAGGAAACGTTCTACTCAAGTGAAAAAGTAGGAGATAAAATCCTCAACGTCTAAATATTTAACGCCGTTTTAGTGCTTCTAATATGTTATAATCTGTTATATTTCTAATTAATTCTTATTCTGTATCGTCGGTTATCGAATTAATCATGTTTTCCAAAATTCGCTTTAAGTTAATTGAATCTGATTCAATTAGATCCATTGTAGGCGCAAGATATACACACAACAGTTTAGTCATTTATTGTAGCAAATATAGTTAAGATCGAGAAGAGTCAATACTGTTTACCTCAAATTCTATTACGGTTTAGATGAGTATTAGAAACTTTAGTTTGAATCACATCACTAACTTGTTAATCTATTAAAACTTTGAAAATTATTTAAACTTAAAAAATACTCCAGAGCTAAAATTATAGGTAGGAAGATTAACGACTGAAATACAGGTTTTATTATTTTAAAATATGATAAAAATTTTCAAATATTTTGTGTAAAATATATATTTTTTCGATAATTTGACAAGTTTAATGTTAGCATTTCTCATTCCCATTAGCTTTGGAAGAGACAGCACAACAATTACAGTCTTTTCACAATAGCGTATCAAGCCTATAGAGAGTATAAAGAAGCCCCGAGCTAAGATGTTCGATCTTACATCGATCGCTGCTCCTGCTCTTCTTTCTCCCTTATTAGATTAAAAATAGATAGTTCGATATAAAGAATGGGGGAAAAACTGATACTTTAAGCAATTAAGGATAATTAAAATTGTGTAGTTTAGTTTATAAAGCTTTACAAAAAGAAGCTTGTTTTTTTTCCTAACTGAACCGTTATAAAGGAACAAATAGGAAAACTGCTTAATATTCTTCGAATAGGAGAATTTAGAGTAGAAATTATATTGATTTAGAAGATGATCTAACAAATCTGATTCACCTGCAATAGTAACATCGACTAGTCGGTCCAGGAAAAGAGATCAGGTGACACCCACCCCGAGGGGAGGGAAAGTGGAGTCCACATCAGAAATGTAAGAATCGATTGGTGGAGTATTGATTTACTAAACCAGAGTAAACTGCCTACTTCTACATTTCAAGAGACTGATCTTGGAACAGTTGGCGTTTTTTTCCCCCTTCCTCTCTGTTACTGTTCGAATTTTATGAGATAGAAAATCCGATCCGCGCTCAAAGTTTTAGTATTCATCTTTAAACATCAACTTTTGTATATCTTGTCCCGGTTGCCATAACGACGGGATGGTGATTAATGCCTGGGTTTTACGTTCGACACTATAGAATAGAGATAGAGAGAAAGAGTAAACAATTAATGTTGCCTGCATCAATGGATAGAATCGACGGAATATTATTGTTGGTGACGACGTCCGGGTTCATTGTGATGTACCAATAAAGGGATTGTAAGGGATGACATAACAATTGGCAGTCTTCTAAATTACGTCTCTCCTCCTGGCACCAAAATGTCTGAAGAAAACGGATTTAGCTGCAAGTACGGCCTTGAACTTTAATTATGGCTGATGTCGAAAATAGATTCTTAATACGGTTTTAAAGCCTCTATTCAAAATTTATTACCTCCTCGTCTACGTAAATTATCACTACTTACATTATAATTTTAATTTATTATTATTATTATCGGGGATTAATCACGATAGAGAAATATAGCTGCATCATCTTCTACTTCCAATAATTCGTTTCTTTCCGTCTTGGAAAAAAAAATATATTCCATGAAAAATAATAAGCTTTATATACAATAATTATCACAAATATAATTTTAATTAAAAATTATTATTATTATGAACGATTAAATGAATTAAGAAAATTTTATAACAATTGCTTCGGGCTTTATTAATTCGACTTTATTGTTTTAACATTTCTCGTTGGGATTTAAACAAAAATATGTATTATACGCCAACGTATTAGCTAATTATTCTGTTTAAATATAAATTTCATTTATTATCATTAACAATTAATTGTATTTGAAGAAAATTATTAACAATGGCTCCGGATTGTATGTGTTTGTTTGTTTAAAATTCCAAAAATAGTAAGAAACAAACAAAACCGAGCTCCTTAAAATTTAATCATTACAGCACATGGTAGATGCTAGAATACATTAAGTTTTTTTTTATTTCTTTTATTTTCTTCGGGTATTTTTTTCACAAACGAGGAAACGTCGTTTAAAATCGGTACGGTGTGTGAAACAATAGCTATGTAAATAGTCATTTACCACGTATACATCCGTCATTCTCCCCTCCTCTACCATGGCGACGAAGTGTGACTGACGGGCGGTTCGCAGTCATAAAAACAACCCCGCATCATAAATTACCGTTTGTGTGTTTAACAAATGCGTACTTTAACCCGAACGAAACTCGTGACCTTACAGAGATACCAGAATTGAAGAGTGGGGAGGAGAAAGAGAACACATCATCTCCTGACCAACATCATTAAATACCCACCCCCTTGTCTAGTAGAGTAAAACTAAATCTAACATGCATCGAACCTAGACGGTCGCCTCGGTGGGAGGTGGCGGCCGATTTTACTATAATCTAGGAATATATCAGTTCTAGCACACAAAAGACTTACTGTCGAAATTTAAATGGCTTTTTTTTTTAAATTCTAAATTAACGCAGCACAACCTTCAATGAATAGCTTTTATTCATAGTTGTGTGCAATAAAGAATCGCCCTTTACAAAACTGTTACCCTCTCTCTCGTAAGGAGAGAGAAGGTTTGCTTCTACTTCTATTACTTCTCTCCCGTATAGAAAAGTCTGCATAATGTCTGCTAATTTTAAGATTTTTTTTACACGGAAACAGAGTATTCAGGCCGGATAAACTCTTTTTACTTTTCAATATTTGTTTTAAAATCCGGTTAAATATTTAATTTATTATTTAAAACATTATCTCTCGGAATTTTTAAATGGTATTATTGACTACTTTCGGTGTCTTTAAAAGACGTAGATGCGATCGCGTAAACTTTTAAATACTCTCCATTTGAGTGGTCGTAACTTACTGGACGGTTAGAGATTTTTATAACAGTCTCGTGATTTTAAAGAATGCTTTATTGAGTTACATTAAACGATATAACTCTTTAAGAGCTAATAGAAAGACGTTAGAGCGTATTAGTCTCAGTTTAGATACGTAAGCTAGCATCTGTAATACGTTTTATTGTAGAAGAAAACAGTTTCGGTGGAAACGATATGCAAATGGATAGTTGAGACTATCTATCTATTGTCTTATGCGTCAGCCATTTGTTGAATTTCCATCTAATTATTTCCCTCAGATCAACCCCAGTCTAGACAAAGGGGATTCAAAACTTTTCTTGTTAACAAAATGCAAACGTCTGAGCAGCACCAACATTTTAATGAAAGAAAATTAAATGAATTTGCATAGGTAACGAAACGCAATTGTCATGGTAATGCTTTCCAATCGATTGCTTGGTAGCCTATCAGTTTTGGATTCGACTACGGAAAACGGGGAGCAGCAGAGGAAGAAACAACAGAAGCTGACTGGTTTTCCTCTAGGCTATATAAGCTTTCGATCGGTTTTGTTAGGAAGAGAATCTCGTTAGGGAAACGCTTTATTTTTTTCCTCCTCTTCTTCTTCCTCCTCCTCCTCCCACCATCCTGTAGTTCCGTTGCCAAGAAGACTCGTTAACTGATAGATTCAAATACATTAGTCTCATCAGTCTATGGCGGCTCAAAAGGGAATCAATTTACGCTCATAAGATTATAGATCATCCAGAAAGCGTGTAACGAAAATTAAATCAGGCTTTATACGTCATTTACGGCATCTTAATGCAACCTTCCCTTCTTTGTGCGAGTTATAAGCAAGCATTAAAATGTTTGATCCAAGCCGGAAACGAAGCAATAAATCGAATTTATAGACATAGTTAGCTTCGATTTTTTTATTAGTTTTATATATATATGTGTGTGTGTGTGTGTTTATATATAAGATGTCCTTCTGTTCGGAAACTAATAGACATTAAATGCTGAAGGAACAATCCTTTTTAAGTTAGTCGTTTTCAGTTGTGTAATTCCGATGGGAACGGTCAATCTGAAGGCAAAAGTGGCTACCAGACTCATTGATCGAATGTCGTTTAGAAATAATTGAATGTTTTCCGGTTCTTCTCCGAAGAACTACAGAATCTAAAGAATATCTGACATAGTAGCAATTTATAGAAACGAGAGAATGTTATATCTTATTTTAATCTATAAGTCAATAGAAACGATAGCCTATTAAAGTGGAGAAAATCGAATTATCTACTGTACTGTACTGTACAGTGTTGTGCTTCTAGATTGTATGGATTAAAAGGATGAAATCTATCTCCAAGCTGCTGTATACGTTGCTGCAAAGATGAAATACTTGTTCAGATTTCGATAATAAAATATTAGGCAATGGCAATTGTTGTAAATCACCGGAGATTACGTAGATTAAAATTTTGGTAAGATCTAGTGAAAGAAGGTGCCTTACTCTAAATGCATTTGCGAGGATTCAATCGATAAATTTACGCGAGTGATGCTAAAATTCTCCAAATGCAAATAAGAATTAATCTCTTTATAATGTAAGAAATGTATTTATTTATCGCATTTAAATTTTTAATTTCTTTTTTTCAAAAGATTAAAATTCTAAAAACTTTAGATAATAACAAAAAGAAGAAGAGTTAAAACGACAATTAACGAGATCGTTTTAAGAAGATTTTAAACCAATTTACAATGTGTCATTTCCACTTGATGTATAGATTGATTGGAATTTAATTAAGTTTGGCTATTAAAACATATTTGAAATAGCTTTTATATTAGAAAATTTGCTATAATTGGATGAAGTCGAGTAGCTCATCAGTCTCCGAAGCATTAAGAGTAGCCTATATATATATATATAAAAGATAGGTAGAAACGAAACCAACTATCAAATAACTGGGCGGTATCGATAGCAGATGTCCCATGGCCATATTGTATGAAGACCAAATTAATCCAAGACAACGCCCTACAGAGACCAAACAATGCTCTTCACCTGTAACTAGATCTCTACTGGATTTTATCTCTATCTGCTATCACATTATTAATTGATCGATTCTGTACGATAGTTGCTGAATCATGTATTCTACGAAAAATAAAACAGTTTTTTTGTTTTTTAATCATTGTTTTAATGTAATAATTTTACACATAAACGGATTATTAATGTATCGAGATGCTTAAAAAAGAAGAACGTTTTGTCCGAGTAGCAACAAGACGTGATGTTTTATTAGAGTTCCTAGACGAAATTCTTCAGGCTTGTATAGTAATGAAGCGGAGAGGGAAAAAAGAAAGATGTTCTGTGCACAATCCGAATAGCGGAACCGAAGAATGCCAAAAGGGAACGAGAATAAAAAAAAAAAAAAGTAAAATGGTAGGAAACAAGCGAAACGTTTATAGCATACTGAAGTTTATTCTTTGTTCGTCGACTTAAATGGATAATTTCTAAAGCGAGTTACTCAATAACCGAAATGTAACAAATACTGTCGGATATAAGGGTGATTGAACATCCTGTATGAGGATAATTTATAATAAAATGAAGTCACAGGATGTAATAATATAGTCACGAAGCTCTAGTTGCATATATTAAGAGGCATTCCGATTATTTTACCTTTATAATTTGATATTCTGGTTTTACGTTCTGAACATTAAAAAAATTACATTACATTTTCCGGAAATATCACCAAGAAAAAAAAAAAAGCCTATTTTAATTATAAAATTTCAGAAATTTATTTTAAATAGACTCGTCTGCTTTTACCAGATTAACCTATAATTTAATAATGAAACGGGTTATTAAGTTTATGTTATGTATGATGGTTTAATGAATTTATAGAGTTAGATGCTTTCCAAATAATATATATATATATATATTGTAGAAAATCCTGTCTTCTGCATTATGTCGTTACCGACAATGAGAGAACATTTTTCTGGAGCCAAGCTGAAAAACAGCTTTGGATTTTCCGACAGTGTCTTCACAACTCGTGATTCGTTTCGGTTCCTCAATTGCAAATGGCTTCGAATACACCATTTTCTTACCACAATACAACACCTTTCCAACTACGATGTGGACCATCGTTTTCTGTAGGATTACCCTTCCGTCTGACATGTTTATGGAAGGTTTAAGAAAAGAAAGAATGTTATTCGTTTCCTCTCAGCATTTTAAAGTACCAGCGGGACATCAGCCAGACTTAAAGCATTCCTTTTTGTTGTTGTTACTACTCAGTCTTATTCTTTGTTTTGTTCGAGAATTTTGGAGTCTTTTAAGCAAACGTTAACATATCGTGACCTTTCGTAAACTGTGATAATATAACAAAAACTATTATAAAATGTAATTGTACGTAGTTTAATTGTTTAGCCGATGGATAACAAGGTAAATTTCCTTTGATCTTATCAGTATTTGAATAATTTCTCTAGATTCCGTGCACGGATATAACGTTACGGTAATAGGATTTTAGTGTTTCTCGACACGTAATTCAGTTAGAAATCGCATAATTTGAGATCAAACTGCTTTCAATCAACTAAAGATAAATTCGAATAACTCTACATTTAATTGGATCATTACGTTTTCTTACATCTTATCCGACAGACGAAGAAGAATTTGATTTTTAATATTAAGTTTGAAGTGGAATCATTTGAAAATATTTTTAAAAAACTGTTTGCATTTATGCGATGTGTATTTTGATCAAAGAATGAAATATAGCGTACGTAAGTCCATTGTTATGAACTGATTTCACGATCTCAACTTATTGATCGGAATCTCTTTATTTGGAGAAGAAAAGATTTGTGGAGATCCTTCATGAAATTCGATTGAAAAGAAATTGTTAGAGGGAGTATATTGAGGAGGAAAAGAAGAAAGGAAAAAAACCATCTAAAGAGATTAGGAGAGGGAACGGACTACAATGGCTAACTTCCACTATACCACTGGTACCATTTCCGTATCAGGATGGAGTGGACGGTAACTAGCTCCATCAGAAATGATGACAACATTCCAGCTTGACGCATCCGACTCTACATTACATTGTTAAGCTATATAATAAGCAATGACACCGATTTCATAAAGTTTATCCTCGATATGTGTATAAGGTTGAGGGGCTGCGATGAATCATTGTCACGACTATGAACCCCGTCACCATTATCAAGGTTCATTTCGTGGACGAATTCTTTTTCACTAAACCGCAAATGTTCGAATTTCATTGATAAATTTCGGTCTAGAACAGAATTCTGTTATGTCTCTTCGAATATTTGAAGTAAAAATCGATTAAATTTTAAAAGAAATGTTGCTTTATACTCAAATTTAGTACTAGTTTTCGTTATAAACAAACATTATTTATAATCAGGTATACAAAAAAAGTATTCTCGAGTGTATTTAACAGAATAAACTTATAATTATCGCGATGTGAATGGATTTAATATGTTAAAATGAAATACATGTATTTTCTACGATGGTCAAATACCAAAATAGCAATGTATATATATACACATGTATATACACAGCAACCAAACCAGAAACATTTTAGTACTATTCATAAAATCCATTAAACGTCCTCTACATAACGTTTACAATATAAACAAAAGCTGTTCGACACCAACCAAATTCCCAGCATTGCCACACCAAGCATCGAGAACTGTTTATCTAAGGATGTACCCAATTATTGTAACACAAGCCCCTAGGCATCAGAGAAGGAGCAGTCGCTTTCCCAAACAAGGGAATTAGATTATATACAATACGAAAAACCCATCTCATTAGAAGCATTTTAGATACAAAGTAACCGAAAATATATAATAATAAAAGAAAAACCCCTGTAATCAAACCAATAAACGCGAACTCACCTCAAAACTTCAAGGTTTTAGAAATTCGTGAAGGAAATAACAATCATGTTGCCAACGTGCAGTCCTGGGCAATCCTCTTACATACGGCGCTCACTTGTCTGTCATGTCACGGATATGTAATCGAGGTAAACTGCGACGAAACAAAGCTCACTCTTCACAAAACTAACAATAAAATGATCCACTAGAGAAAACGTTTAATCAAAGTAGTGAAGACGATAGCTCCAACAGAAAGTGTTAGAGTGTGTGTGTGTGTGTTCGCCGCTCTCCTTCACCTCTGACAAGTCGGCGCGCCTAGCCGCGCCGTTCTTCTGAGCAAAACGATAGGATAGTTGATAGGTCAATACACCAGCCGGTACGCCGAGTCAGCCGCATCTACTACACCATCCGAGGGGTGCTCGTCTACTAGAATGGGATGAGACCACGCCTTGTTTAAGACAGCCAGTCGCGCATAAGTTCCAGACTCGCTTTTTTTACACACACACACACATATATAAATATATATTCCTCTTCAACTCCCCTCATCTTCAGGTAGAGAGCAGCTGCCTTTAACTATAATTAGAGGAGATAAAATGCTACCTACGTGGACACATTTCTTATATGTAGGATTTATATATATTAAGAATGGCATATATATATATAGTTAAAGTAAGGAAGCTAGATTTTCGTAAAATTAAATATTGAATATTCTTCGAGCTACTCTTTCATCGGGTGTCACGCATAAAAGCCATTAGTAACCTAC
The DNA here is from genome assembly GCF_030686945.1 of Centruroides vittatus. Classification (NCBI taxonomy): domain Eukaryota; kingdom Metazoa; phylum Arthropoda; class Arachnida; order Scorpiones; family Buthidae; genus Centruroides; species Centruroides vittatus. The sequence goes on from NW_027122715.1 coordinate 2,056,482, forward strand.
TAGCAAAAATATACAGTAGTAAATCTGTGTCGAGTTTAGTTGCCTTTAACCGAGTGACAAAAATCGAACGAATTCGATTCCAGGTGGAAACTTTAATTGAATCTGGATGGAAGCAGAAAATTTAATTTTACAGAAAATGTTTCCGTCTTAAGGAGACGGGGCAAGTAAACACGAATTATAAATGAAAATCTTTCTTATATATTCGATCGTGTACGATAGATAAATATATATATATATTTAAATTTTGTACAACGTGTCCTAAGTGGATTACTTTATTATTTCGGGGGAGGGGGGTTTGAGAATGTCGCCGATCGACTGATTATTGTATAGAAGTGGTATACTTTTATTCAATTTCGATAAAAGCATCCTGATGTCTTCTTTGATTCACATCGGTAAAAATGGAGTAGCATAAACTTGGCCACGATATTTATGATCATATACTTACGATCTTATACCCGGTATGGTCTTAAAAATGTAACGTTACTTCTTTCTCTCCTATCTTAATCTATCGAATCAAATCGTATACAATTGATGAATTTTTATATTACGGGTGACGTTTTCTAAAATGTTGTTAACGAAAAATAGTGAAAGTAAATTTATATTTTCGACTCGTTTTTCTTATATTACATTAAAGTGAAGTAACGTTAACTTTTATCCAATATTTAACACACTATCCATCATTTTATTGATTCTAATTCTTAAGCGAGGAGTTGTATAAATGTGTATAATATTTAATACTTAGTAGAAGGTTGGCAATCACGTTCTACTAAGGCCTAGGTTACATAACGTGAGATAAAAAACATATTTTGCAGCCAGTAATACTATATATTTTTACAAGTGCTACATGTCGCTCTTCTTGATCGATGACGGCCCTTGTGAGAAAAATGGTATTACGGTACTCCCGATGCAACGTGTCTACGAAATACAAGCTTTTAATATTGATTCTTCAATATTGACATTCATGTCGCCTTTCTTCGGATCACCTGACAAGTCTTTTAGGTAAGCTGAACATGTCTGAAATGATAGTTAATGATACTTTCCTCTCCCAAGTATTCATACGGGTAAAATTATGACAAGCGTAAAAAATGAATGGTTGCACACTTTGCATAAATACTATTGAAAGGATTCTTTTGTATAGATTTTATTTAATGGCCGTCAATTCGTTTGATATTTGTCTAACGACGAGAAAGCATTTTATAAAGCTCCAACTTCGTTAAAGTAGGCGTGTGAAAACGTACTTATAAGTAGGAAATTTTATTTCTTCTTTTCAGAAATTTAAAGCCTAATTAATACTAATTAATTTATAATAATTAAAGGATTTACAATTGTTTAATTCATGTAGAATGCACATTTAATCGTAATAAATCCTCAAAGCTAAGAATCTAATAACTGCTTCATTAGATACAAACATGTTCATTTAGAATATATATATATATATATAGAAATGATATAGTAATTTATAGTAACAATAATTATAAATAAATAGGAATAATTATCACGAAGAAAATATATAAAAAATCAGCATCAACTATTTGAAAAAATACCTATTCTTTATAAATGCATCTTTCCTCATAGAAATCATATGTGTCCTACTGTAATTTTTAATGTATTCTCGAAAGAATGTTACTTACAAGATGTATATCTTTTACAGCGTACAGTTTATCTTACATCAATATATTCGATATATCTTTTAGTCTGTCTACAAATGTAGGATCCCATGTTTACCCTTCAACATGTGCAACCGAGTAGAAAATATTTAGTCGAGGATCGCTAAATTTCCTGTTCAAATCTATTAACCTAAATTCCACCCGAATGGACGTTAATAATAATAATAATAATAATAATATAACAGTAAAAATTAATGGATCTAATAAAAAAAAGAACATTTATCAATGGAAAGATGCAAAAAATGATTGGAGTAAACAGCTTTAATATTTAAGAAGATTTAATTGTATCTTCTTTACTCACTTTAAAGTTTAGAAAGTAAATTCAATTCATCTGTAGTATTGGCAATCTAATCTTTGAAATCAGAAGCTTTCTTTTGATGTGTAACCGTTGGTTTTCCTAACAAACTTTACGCTTTATGTACATAAAGCTATAGCTAATCTGTTTAATTGACAGCAAATGGCTGTTCAAATTGAATTTGTGGTTAAGGCACTGACCGATAAGCTCGTTTGTAATACTGTAGCAGCATCTCTAACAGTTTCTGGTTTGGCATAAGGAAGGTTATTTAAATGAAGTTTTTATAACAAGTCACTCGACAAGTTCCTATTAAATAGGAAATTTAAAAAAAAAAAAAAAAATTAGTTTATCTATTTGTAAAAATTCGAAACTATAACGCCATTTGTTATAATGAAAACACGACTTCACATAGGAAAAAAAAGGGGGTGACTTGTGTCGTGACTTTCGTGACATCGACAGGATGTGTATTACACTCCAGTGAAGAATATATATAATCCATTGACGTGACGGTTTATAAAAGTTGGCGAAATCGTTCGTACATAAACACGTGATTAACTAAACTAAAGGGATGAACCGTGAGGACATCGCCCAGTGTTTAGCATAAACTTTCCAAACTGTCGAATGAGTTTCTTTCGTGACGTCTATCACATGCGATCGCTTTATTAAGTTAGTACCCACCTACGTAATAAATTTGGTACTTTAATGTTAGTTTCGTCATACAATTTAGACAGATAAGCATTTGGGATGTGAGAGATGCATCTAATTGCTAAGAAATAAGGTAAAGAGAAAAAATGATTAAACGATTTATCTTGCTTAAGTGGAAGAAAATGTTTATATTCTTTGCTGAGTAAATATTTGAAGAAGAAGAAAAATAATAATAATAAAGGGAGGTTCTTTTTTTTTCCTTTATAAGTATAATTCCATTCTTAAATGATATGGGCTATTTAAAAATGGAGAATCAACTATACACTCAACTAAATTAATAGAATAGTTTCAGTTGGAAAAATGTGTTTTATTATGAATCGTTTTATCTTTCATGTAATAAGCACAAAACGAAATGATACAACACTTAAATCTTTAATTTTTAATCAGGGATAACTCCGGGTTTTCTCAATGAAAAATTTATCTTTTTCTCTAGTATTTTTCTTTTTTTTTTTTTTCTTTTTTTTCAGAACAATTTTCGTACAAAGAAAAAGTGCTAAAAAATAGAAAGAGAAGAAGAAAGAAAAGGTTACATTCATGCTTTAAAACTTTATCATTTTGTCCACCTTTAGGATTTATAAAACTATTTTCTTGTTTTTTACAACGAAAAAAATGTTTTATAATTAAAAGTTTCTCATTTTTGATAAAATTTTACAATTAATTAATTATAATTAAACACTTTTTTTATGACAATTTCTTAATTAAAAACGCCTGAAATTGCTCACGTAAGGATGTATCAATTGCTAAGCAGTGAAGCCCAACTCCGGTTTGATTTTCTTTTTTTTGGTAGAAAACGAATGTATACACAGTATAGAAAAATCGACTCGAATGGCAAATCGGAGTTGAAAGGTAAAATAACACAGAGAATAGAAGAAGGAGATCGCATCCATTACGAATTTAAAGAATATGTCAGTAGACAAGAAGCAGACAAAAAGTCAGGCAGTCGGGCGCCATCATGCTCTACTGCTCCGTTAGCGACACATATGTTGTTATTATTGGTTCACGGTCAATTTCCCGATGACGTCACGAATACGTGTGGGTCATGTGATGCGTATACCGGGCTATAGTATTAACTCATCCATCTTCGTCAATTCTTGACTGCTTCGCTCTTATTGGTAATCGATCGACAATGTCGAGCATGCTACAGTTTTACATTTCGGCATTTCGCGATCATCTAGCAAAGCAATTTTTGTTTTTTTTATAATATTTTTTTAACGTCTAAGCCTCCTCATATCTATTTGTAAGCAATTTGTAATGAACACCTCCCATTTCTTTTAACACTTCCCTTAATGAAGAGAAGTAGTAGTAGTAGTAGTAGTAGTACTCGATACAACGAAAAGTAATAACATATTACAGTACTTTCCTGAATTCCTAAATTTAAGAACCTTTCGTAGAAAGATTTAACAGCAATTTCTACATAAAAATAAAAAAATATATATACATAAAACTTTAAGATTCCATTTACGTTTTTCTGAAGCAACTTTTTTATTTAACCATTAATACTCGGTCGATTTTAAGACGAAATGCGCTTATTTCATGCAATTTACATAAGAGAAAAAGTGATTTCTTCCCCCCCTCTCTCTCTCCCGCTACTTACCAATTAATGTATGGATACATTTTTATGCAGTAAAATTCACTAAACCGTAACTGGATCGTGTAGTTTTAAATACACTTCATTCAATGTTTACTTGTTGGCATTTATATGAAACTCAACTCACGTTACAACACGAAGGAAAGAAACCTTAGACTAATGCAGAAAATATCAAGCAAATCGAATATTTTCCTTCAAAACTTTTATTGATACTAAAACAAATGCAAAAAAAGAGATTAAAATTGTATGGAAATCAGCTGTTTTTTTAAATTTTATATGAGTAAAATTTGATTGTATGAGGTAAATGCTCCAAACGACTACAACACACCTATCCCACCAGTCTAGTTCTTTTAGTTTCTGAGAAATGTGGAGAGCAGACAGAAAGACAGACAACAGAGAGCAAAGTGAATACAAAATTTCAATGCTTTAAATTTTTTAGTTTCCAGGGAAGGTAGAGTTACGTTTTAAAGAAGCAAAAAAGAAGAGGAAATACGATTCGATATGAAATTCTGAGAAGGGAGAAACCGTGTTCACCACATCCTTGAAAAATTTCAATTCTCTACTTCTAGTTTTCAATAAAATCTCGAGGACAGACAAACGATGTAAATACAAAATATGAGGTGTATTTAAGAGATTTTTTTAAATATAATTCTTAATTCTATTAACGTGTTTCTTTACCATTAAGTAAGTTATATGCCGTAATAACCTGTCGATAAAAATCAGAAAATAAATCATGGATGTTATTATAATTTCTACATTTATTACTACTTTTATCAAACATTGAAGTTATTTTAATGGTTTAAAATTAAGATAAAACGTGATGATTGAACATATTTTAGCGTAATAGAATAAAATTGTGTGTTAGATGAATTGCACATTTTTATTTCTGCGTGAATGTTAAAAAACATTGTTTTTTTTCATACAAAAATCGATATTTTTAGTAAGAGAAAGGAATAAAAAAACGTTTTTTTTTCACAAATAATCTGGAAAATTTTATTAATAAACACGCAATAAAATCATTAAAACACGAAGGAAAAAAAAAGAAAAAAGATTTCTTTATTTATTACTCACATTATCTTTCCTAGTATTTAAAGATAAATTTAACAAAAGATTAAGGAAAGAAAACTTAAAGTCTGTAATAAACTCTAATTTCCTTTCTTTAATTAAGTTATGTTGATATAATATCTTATTTAATTGTGTCCCTGATAAGAACTTTCGAAATACAAAGTGTTAAATGAAACCGTTTAAAACAGAAAATTCTCTTATTAAAATAGAAGATTTTTTTTTTTTATATATATTTTATTTTTGTAAATTTATCTTAAAATTTAATTATTTTATTATTTTTTTTAAAAACAAAGTTAAATAAAACCACATTACAGAGAGAAAAACCTAAGATGGAAAGGATAAGAAGGATGATGTGGCCTATTACTACATGGATGAAAAAAACCATCACTAATTAACTGATTCCTTTAAAGATAATACAAATTAACTTTGTTGTTGATTGTTTTTTTTTCTTTTCATCTACAGCAACTAAATAATATGTAAATAATTAACTTGTGAATCTTCAAAGAATCTTTTTTTACGTTGTTCTTTATAAAAATATAAAGAATGTGTTTATGAGAGAAATTTTTTCTTCCTCTTCTTTTTCTTTGTAGCTTGATATATCTTTCCAGTCAATAAACTTTTATATTTAGTCAAAATTTGAACTTAAATAATAAATAATATTATACAAAATAGAAATTTTTATACACTCCAACACCTTTTTTTTCCTTAAGAAATGTGTTTTTTTTTTTTAAAGAATAAATTAATTTTTGATAAATTTCCGGTTGTCACGATATATATTTAATACTATAACGAAAGAAAATTTACAAGATAATAAGGAAAAACTATGAAGATAAATGTATTCAATAAGGAAAATTTTAATCGTTTTAATCATGATACAGATGATTCAAATTACTAAGTTTTTTTCTCTTCTAAATAAGAGTTCTTTGACTTTATCCTAATAAATTCCTTCCAACAGGAAGAAAAACACTTTTATTGCAGAAATAAATCTACTGTAAATTGATTTTATTATTATTATTTTTCTTTTAGAAAAACTGATTCTTCGCAATAAATAAATAATAATAAAAAAAATCAATAAAACATCCCACTGATCCTCTAAAATATTTCAATTTTCTCCATTATAATTACATAAAATTCTATTCATTTAATATATCGCTAATGAATGTATTGCATCAATCAATGCTTGAAACTTATCTCAGTTATATGCAATATTATTCAGTAGGCTCTTTATATGTCCCGTTAGTTATAATACACCGATTTGAATATTAATTTCTGCTAAAGGAATCCTTCGGGGACACGTTTAAATTGTGTTTGTAACATATTATACAACTAAAATCAAAATTTTCCATATTATCACCAATGGATGATGTTGAATTTGCATTAAAGATAAATGGATTCTGGAGAGTAATTATACAATTTTAAAACATTAAATATAAATAAAAAGGACGTAAATTTATTTAATTACTTTTAAATCGTTTCATATTTAACGTAAGAATAAAATATTAATTAATTAAAGAACGATACTCTTCGTATATACTGTATAGGACTGTGTATTGATTTTAACAAGGTTTAATATTATTATTTAAGAAAATATAACTAAAGAAATGAAGAATAAAAGAGAAAAACGTTTAAACAGGCGTAAAAATCTACAATTTATAAGTATAAAATTATTTCTAGGCCACAAATTCTTACCAGGACTTGACACTTAGATATAATTTTGACAGCTTGATTGCTGGGCAGTAACTTTTTACATGGCACGGAACATCTCATAGAAACCTTAATTTAAAAATCCCAACGTTTTCAGTACGTAACAATAAAATATTTATCAGAAAAAGTTATATTTCTATCGAGTTAATAGCTTAAAATTAGTTTACGGTGAAGTCACATTCATATGGAAGCTGTCGTAATGTCTGTCACGTAGTGCGAGACAACCTTAACGTTAATCACTATACAATATAATTATGTACAATAATTATATACACCGTACGCATGTATATCTATTTGTTTAACTGCTAAACATATAGAAACTATATTGTTTTCGAAGCAATAATAATAAATAATAATTAGATTAATATATCTGAATTACCAAACTACAATTCTCTTGATGTTATTACCTTTGTATAAACCTCAGGATATTATTATAAATACTTTGAATATCGAGAGTAATATTGTATTAAAGCAATTATTGTATAATGTAAGCCAGCATTCTAGTAAATTGTATACGTCGACTCTATCGATTTTTCCTATTTAAAAGGAAAGAGGAAAAAGGAAAAAAAAACTGGTAATATCGAAACTTAGTATTCTTGTAGAAAAATTTCTCTACTTTCTACGACAACTTACCTAATCAATTTAGAGTCAGACAATCATCAGGAAAAGTTGCTTGTTGGCAGAATGCAAGATGGATGAGTCGATCTCGACGTTGTGTGGTGGCAGTTGGCAGAGTTATCAGTCAAACTATGCTCTGCAGCAATATATGATTTCTATTACTAGTCTGACAAATTAATTTTATTGTATAGTGACGAAAAATATTTATACTAACTTTTCCATTCTTTAATACAAACTGATATTTAAATCAATCACTAAACTCTCTCTCTCTCTCTCTCTCTCTCCCTATATATATATTTTTTTAAATTAGACGTTTTTTGTAATATATATTGAAAATATTCCTTACCTTTTCCATATCCAGACTGAAAGATATTAAACTAATAGTGTTCCTGCACTGTTGAAAGAGCTTTGAAGCCTTCACTTATCGAAATGCTTAGAAATATGAAGAAAATTTTTCTTTAGTTCGGAAAGATGTTGAACTAATAGGTTTTTTGGTACTCCTGAGATATCAATTGCAATATTTTCTTCTAAAAATATAAATTTAGAAATATTTCTTAACAAATCTTTTAGCAAAGAAAGTAATAAAAAAAAAACCAAAAAAACAAAAGATGGAACTTATAACGTTGTTACCTCGTAAGCTTATATAAAAAATGATAATATTTTCTAAGTTTAGTGATGTTTTAGTCAATTTTTAATAATATTTTATATATTTTTGCTGTTAATGTTACCTTAGGTAGCCAAGATGGCGGCTCGTCTCTGATTCCAGCAAGGAAACAGTGGGACGCACGTTCTAACCTAACCTAACCTATTCTAATAATTTTGTTGGTAATTATTATGGTCATTTATTAGAATAGGTTAGGTTAGGTTAGAACGTGCGTCCCTACTGTTTCCTTGCTGGAATTAGATACGAGCCGCCATCTTGGAACCATAGGTAACATTAACCCAATTTATTAAGTAAGAATATATTTGAATTATTCAAATTATACGAAGAATAATTTAAAAGTTGTTGTTGTTGTTGTTGTCGTTAACAAGACGAATAAACATTCAATCAATAATTGAGAGACATTAAAATTGTCTCTTCTGAATTTAACTCGAGATAAACTTAATTTAATTTATATCAACATCAAATTTTGAAAATTGTTTATTGTTTTCATATTCTTTTTTTTACTTTTTCCTTTCAAAAAAGGAGAAAAATAAAAACATTTTCTAGTTTCCCAAGAGTAAAGAATGGAAACTAATCAACAATATGAAATTCAGATGATATCAGTTACTCTTATCTTTTAAGGAAATTGTAATATTCGAAAGTGGAAAACATTTTTCACTATATATTATATATTTTTTTTTTATTATTTTATGGATTTTTAGCATTAAAACTTTTAATTTTAACGCCAAAACAATTTCAAACTTTTACTACGTTGGAATGTTTTATTCACTTATGGGAGTGGTACTTATAGTGGTGGAACAACTTCATTCATTATCATTATCTGATCATTATAGTCGGTTAATTTAATTTGCATGTTAAAAACAAATTAAAAGTTTCGGTTGTGTTGATAACAATACGTTTCTTTGAAGATTAAACGCAGTTAATCTGACAAATATTCAAGTTAAGCATGAAAAATTATCAATGTCTACACGTGAGTATGCTTGCTCTATCTCTAGTTTTTCGTATATAAATTATTATTATTATTATATAAGTAATAAATTTAATAATATAAAGAAATATCAGAATGTTATTTAAAGTTGTAATCATATAATTTAATTAAATATTTATATTTTAATCATAGAAATAGGAATTATATTATTATAATAATACGATAAATATTCGTGTATTTTTTTTATAGAAAAAAAAATCTTATAAATTCAATTTACTTTAACGTAAAATAAACTCAAAAAATTCATTTTTATATCTGAAACTCATTCGAAATACAGTTCTTTTTTTTTAATAAAAAGAAGATATTGATTATGGCATAAATCAAACAGTTGATCAAAGGAAAAAATAATAAAAATAATCATATATAGAAGGGGAAAAAAAGAAAGAAAGAAAGAAAGAAAACAGTTTCGTTTCAATATACGTCTTAAACAACAAAAGCATTTTTCCTAGCCAACCAACATCACAAGTTTCCGTAGAAGGTACCCGGACTAACAAAAGCAGTAAGGAGTGCGCTATCTAGAAATCAATATTTTCACCAAAGGAATGTCACGGCAAAGAAGTGCTGATCCCTCATTCTACAACCGGTAAAGCAGACGAATCTCTGGAGAAGAAGCAAAGAAAAGAGAAAAAAATGGCGAGAAATTGAATCAAGTATACATTCTCCATCATACTTTAAGCCAGCACATCTGGGTGAAAATAGACAACAGAGAGAGAGAGAGAGAGAGAGAGCAGGAGGGGGGAGAAAGAGAGGAAAAAAAAAACTCAGCTTTGGACTAGCTGTCAAATAGCATTCAGCAAAAGCTGTGGCCTGTTTCTATGGTAACAAGAAGTGTCATGCGAATTACATCATTTTCTATCACTTGATTACTTTTTCTCCTATTTGTGTTTTGTCTCTTTCTAACTCTGTTTCTTGTCAATTCACAAATTTCCATTTCAAAACTGACTTTTTACTCTTCTCTTCTCAATTCTCTTAAATCTGTAGACTTATACATATATAAATATATTAATCAGAGAGTAATATAAATGGTATTCAATCCGTAAGAAAGAGAACTAACAAGTAAGATCGATTTGATTTTATTAACGAGAGAGAGCGTGTAAAATAAAATTAACAAAAAACAAAAACAATTTTAATAAATAATTATTCTATATTAGAATTAATAACATATATAAAAATTGATTTTTAATAATATTTTTCTTATCGATTCTCGTCTTTCCTTAATGATCACGAGTCGAGAAAATAACTAATTACCAATTTAAAAATAATAAATTAAAATATTTCTAAAAGAATTTTAGCTGATTAAATAAATCTTTCGTGTGTAAATTTTAGTTTTAGCTTTTAATATTACGAAGGTTATCATTATTATATAAGTGGAGAAGATAAATCCTCTGTGGGAATTCCCCTTCTTCGTCATATTAACGAAGAAATTACTAATTACGAATTAAGAGTTTACACTTTGATCAGGTTCATTAGACCGTGATCAGGCTGTCAATTTGCTAGAAAATAAATCTTTCCTGTGTGAAACGAAGTTAATCCTGTCGTGTGGCATTACCATTTCAGATTCTTCCATAAGCTTATACTGGTTAATGAACGAGCACATGTTTGAAGGCCACACACGTGGTTTGACTCTTTTTCCATCCCACGACTGTAGATTAACCCCTTCTTCGAGTTGTATCGTGCTGGGCGGTCTTCATATTTTCTATATCAATAGTTATATATATATATTCTCTCTCCTTATAAATGTATGGCTATTAACGTAATTATCCTGTCACTCGAGAGAAAAAATAAAAAAAGAAATACAAGTTTATTATTTAATTTTAATAACTCGTAGAGAGATATTTATGCTGTCAAAATTGGTAACCTATACACAAGCGATTTACTTGTCCTCTCCATTTTCCTTACGTTTGCGGCTTGTTAATTGTGAATTTAATAAATGATGGTTATGTGCTGTAATATATTCCATTAGATGAACTTCGGAGATTATAATGACATAACGAGTGACAATATAGTCATTTACCATGCTGTTGAATCACTGAATAACCGAATGAAGCTAGTATCTAAATTTTCTACGAGGCTCTTTAGAAAAGAATAGTCATGCACACTTTTCTCACTGTATAACGTTTAACAAATCAATAAGTTATAGCCATTTATAAAATTGTAATAAGGATAATTAAATTTAAAATATGTATACTACATAAGCTTACACGTATTTAAATAATACTGATTTAATAAGATTTTAATTCTAGCTATCACAATTTCTATCCATATCCTGATAACCTTTAATGATACCACGCTACTGCATTATCATATAAATATAAATTTATATCGTGTTGCATGCAAACCGCAGATAAATTTAATATTATAGTTTAAAAAAAAAAATAAGCTATTACGTTTTACTGAAATTAATTAAAACGGAGAGACTTTTTGTTAGATGGACCGTATTAAAAAAATACGTCCATCTAATAAATAGGAATATTTATAATAAAAAAAAGGGGGAAGGAAAGTGGAATTTATACAAGAAAAGAGGAAAGTTGTTTAAGAAGAGCGTCGATTGCCTTCTATCATCATTAGGTTCGAGTAAAAAGTACTCGGTTGTCCGCCATATTTGTCATCGTTATTCACGCTTCAGTTGCGATGTTGCTCGTTATGAGATCATTTAAGACAAGATTTGAGTGAAAGTTCTATCCATTTATATTCAATCCTTATTGAAAACGTTCTTTTTTTAAAAGGACAATTGAATTACGGTTAAAATCACAATTTAAAAAAAGAAAAATCTATAATAATTTTATATTTAATTATAAAAATATTTATCGCACGTATCATAAGGCGTGGAATATTTAAAAAAGAATTAATAATGACACGAGAAAGGACCACTTTTATAGCTGGTGCTTGTTAGATCTGAGGTTATAAAGACTCGGATGTTCATTAACTCTGATAAAGAAACCAAAGGGAGAACATGACTCAATGATCGTACGCTTCGATGCATAAAACTATAGTATACTTTGCTGATTTTTATACAATTAATTTGCATGTTTATTTATATAATTCATTTAATTATATAAATAAATAAATAAATTTAATGATAATTGAAGTATTCGATGTATTAAATTAGACTATATATATATATATATATTGAATGAAATTCTTAGGCGATCGTATAACTAATACAAAGTATATTTTAGTAAGGAAAAAACATCTGAAATATAAATCCTAATGTATAGATATGCTAGGATTTATATTTCATATGCTATACTTAGTGCTAGCTTTTGTATATTATACACAGTTACATAAAGAAAGTAAGCATTAGGTAAAAAAATTTTAAATTCGATAGGACCGAACTTGAAACCAGATGCAATTTTTCTATATGATTTTAGTGTAGGCTTATCTCTAGATTCTTTGTGTGGGTCTTCTTTTTTTTAATGTTATTTATACACTTAGAAGCTATTCGTTTATTAATAGAAAACGATTTAATTATTTCATTAAGAATTCTTTCTTGACGAAGTAAATTTCTGTGTAAACTAGGTTAACACGATCTTCATTTCGGACGGGAGTTTTCGACGACGAAACACACAAGCAAAATAACATAAAATATTTGTAATAATTCTTCCATCGTCAAACCGATTTGACTGAAAACTGAAGAGAATGTTAATTAAAGCAAATTGCTTTAAATTCAGCTGACCGTGAAATGACTTGGGCTGTCGAACTGACAAAAGACTACAAAGTTTGTCATGATTGGATGATTCATGGAAACATTCAGAACAATAGACAAAATTGCAATTAAAAGTTGCTCTAGATACGATTCCAACCAGCAATAATGTCTCCTTTGGAGATGAAAGAGGGATTAACGTTGACAAACATTCCGATATTTTCGTCTCAAATATATATATATATATTCAACATTTAATATGAAATACTCCTTTGTTATACTTTTATAATTGACTGGTTTAATAAAATAGGATTTAGTTCTCGGAGTCTTCGAGTACTCGGATTTCTAGCAGAAGAGTTTTATTTCGAATCTATCTTCTTAAAAGATAAAACGACTTTCGTATAAGTTAGAGAGTATTTTTCAGAGTGAAAAAGGGATAAAATACGTAAAATATATTAAAATTAACATTGAATTTAAAAAAAAAAAATTTCGGATATTTTCATATTCTTTTCAAAACTTTTCTTAATTAAATAACCCTCAAAAATTTTAATGCTAGAACTGAAAGTTAGAGAATAGAACTCAGAACAATTCATCAATTGAAAAAAAACAACTTCTTTGTAGTGTTTTCAATCAGAAATTCATATTTTCAATTCCGTAGAAAACAAGATTTATTTACTTTTCTTGAAATTTTACAGAAGAATCGAAGAAAAAATAAAAAATAAAACCCCAAAGCCTAATTATCTTTTTACAGAATTTTCCCTTAAACTTTTAATGGAACATCCGAAATGGCAGTCCAATTTATAAAGTGTATCGAAGCGAGAGGCTGGCTCAATTCTTTTAATGGTAATGTTCTGTCTCCATTGAAAGACCCACAGAATGTCAATGTTAGCGAGATAACACGAACAACGTAGACAACGTACGATAAATTTAGACTTAATCTATGACTTTAACTAGGTAAATTCCGAGTAATATAAACAAGTATCAATGTATTTTAAATTAATTTGTATCTATATCTGTTAATTTTTACAGTTATAACACCGATTAAACAATTAAAACGTCGTATAATGCTCCATCGCTAAAAGACTTTTTATAGCGATGTGGACACACGAAATTTAAACCCGGTGCCATCTAGTGTAAGAGAAGAAAACTTTTATTTTATAATATTATAATTTTCGTAAGTTATTTCTTTAATTCTTTTTTTTAAAAATATATTGTATTTCTTCTTCTTTACCTCAAATAAAAATCTAATATTTAAAAGTGAAGAGACGGGGAGGTTATAGAATTTTAGAAAAGATACTGGAGTACAGTGTATGATCATTTTTATCTAGGAGTAACTTGAAAATATACGGGTCGACCGACCGACGGTCATAATTTATGAGGTTTACAAACATTATCACATGACTGGGTGGAAGCATCGTTGTTGGTTTAACACACTCCCAAAACAGAACGTTTTTCTCTAAAAATATACGAGTCACTTTTTTATTTTTATGTATTATTTATTTCTCTTTAAAATAAAATTTCGAATTTTTAATATTTCCAAATATAAAAACAATTACAACATAATATATATATATATATATATATATGGATACGTGGAAAGAAATGGATAGATATATGAGATGAATGACATTCAGATGCAATGTCGGGATAACAGAAGATAAATTCTACTTTTCTAAAAGAGACTTTGTTTTCTTCTTTCTCAGATGTTTCCAGCTAGGGAAGAAATATCTTTCTCTTCTTAACAAAATATCCGTACATCCAGCTTTTCTATCTATAAATATGTTATCTGTCTTATAAAATTCTGATTATCTCAATTTACTTAAGCTTTAAATAGGTTCCATCTGGATAAGAATCGTTATTCTTCAGAGAATAATACTTTTTGTAATTTGTAATATTTTCTATACAACAAGTTTTTAAAGAAATAAATGCTTATAATCCGATAAAAGTCAGCTTTAAAATGCTATACTCTTTGAAAAGATTTAATAATATATTGAGTTAAAACCTCAATTAAAACTTGATCCAAATATGAAATATACTTTAATCTTTATATATATATATATATAAAATCCTTAAGTTTAAAATTCTTTTCTTATAACATTTCTATTTTTAGGACTTATTTTTATTTTTTGATATAATAAAAAGAATAGCCAGACTAAATCACGAAAGTGCATTTTTATTTGGAGAATAATGACTCGTCTGGACATGGAATAGTTCTAAATGGTCGCGAAAAAAACGGATTCGATATAAATAACAAAAGAAAAAGACTTAAAACAATGCGAGTTGCTGCAATGATGTTCCCTTCTCTCTCCAGAACGTTGCTCGTAAGTACGATGTCGACAGAATGAATGGCCTTTATTCAAACTTAAATGTTCATGACCGGAAAGTACTTACAGTCCGATGTCTTGTTTATTCCTATCTTTTATAAAACATATGGATCCAATACAAATTGACATCAGAATGCAATATAGGCGTTTCCATGATTCCTATACAGACTCAATACAACTTACTGTTTTGCCTTTAAATTTACTGTCGAGTAAACTAAAACAAAACGTTTTTTTTCCCCTCCCACACATCAAATTTAGTCAAATTGTTCGGATTCGATTATTTAACATTACAAACTAGCGTAAATAATGCAAAATACTACTTGATATAATGTATTTCGCACCGTTTTCGATTCACGAAACGGTAGATTACGCTTCGGTGAACGGTTTATCTTTCATCCTAAATAGTGGATCTATATTTAGAACCATTTTCTCAATTTTTGTAAGGCTAAAGATACGAACCGACCGTGTTTTAGTCTTAAGGAAAATTGTATAACCTTGCTGAAAAGTAGTAAATGGCGACACAGATGATGGATGGAGATCGGGCGAACCGTCCATTCCACCAGGGTGATGACAAGAAATGTGACGGTTGACTAATGACAGAATGACCCTGAACTATTTCCGGCCTGGAAAAGCAGACCAAAAATCCTATCCATACCACATGCACAAAAACTCACACTGAAAAGTAACCGAATCTTGGAACTCGATCCTCTACATTAAATGGCTCTTTTTACATCCCAATGGTTTAAGATAGCATCAAAAACTATTAAAGTATTCCCATTATAACACATTTTCCATCGCAAGTTTCTTCAAAGTCGGGTAAAAAAAGAATCGATTTACCTGGATTGGGTGAAGAGATAACCTTCACCTATACTGTCCCCGTTATATATCAACATCTCAATACGCGCAAGGGCCTCAAATTAAAATAAAAAAAAACTCGTTTTAAAATGGTAATTTCTATATGAAACGGGTCTCCACACCTCATCAATTGTAAGTGTCGTTTAAAGACACCTCAAAGTTTTCATGTAGAGCGACTATCTTACAAATTCCCTTCGTGTGTTTCCCACGTTTGTTTCGTTGACCTCCACCCAAGTGTAAAAATTGAGTAGCTTATTGTAAGTCAAGTAGAAAGGTGTGGCCCAAAACCTATTTTTAATTACTAGAGGCGTGATTGGAGGAAAATAAATGCTTTTCGGACGACCCTTTTCGATCAAAGAAGTTCTTTTATCGGTTTAAACACGCTTTAAAAGTTATTAAAAGTTTCTCTACACTTTTGACGGGTGTGGGTGTAGAACCAATCGAAAATTCCGTTTAGAAATCTGTCCGGATTTAATATATTTAGTGATAAACGTTAACGTTTTCGATATCCCTTTACTTTTGAATGTAACGATAATCTGGTGGAGCTCACTCCATTAGAACAGATTTTCTAGTGACATATTAATGTCAACCAAACACCGCAGGCGACTAGAGATGTAAGTGACAAAACCATAACAACGGTTGCCATGTAGTTGACAAGTTGTGCACGTGACGGCATAAGGACAAAAGCAAGAAGGAGGCGTCTGGATGTCGGATCTCGATGGATGGCGTGTCTCCAGTTGTCTACACCTCTTCACACTTAACCAATTCGAGTTCGTTTCGACATTCTGACTTAAGAGAAAATTCGTCGAAAAATACTCTTATAACAAGGCCATTTTTACTGTTTAATGCTCTTTTAAACCGGTTGTATTCGGGACTAATGTTTAATTCGATACAAAACAGAATGAGCCCATCGGGTCCCGGACACGGTGCGTTGAATTGGCCAACAGCTAGCTTTCACACAAAAGAGAAGAGGTTATACAGAAAACTGCGCTTAACGATCCGAGAAAAGGGGTTGCTTTTTTTTTTTTCTTTTGCTGAAAGAAATGAAAACCCCACGTTGGGGGTCAAGTCCTAGGGTCACGTCAGTAAATCCCCTTCCAAACGAGAATCCGTTTCGTGCAGACGAAGGGGAAGGAGCGATAGGCGGGTAGAGAGCCTGACCATCTGTCGTCTTCTGTCCAAAAAGTGGAGGAGGAAAGGGGACTCTCCAAAAAAAAACCTCCTAAAAAACGCGTACAAATAAATCTTCATTCGATTCTTCAACGCTTTGATCTAGGCGAGAAATTTAAAAAAAAGGAGGGGAAAAAACCCTGCAGAAATGCAGAAGCCTTTGTTTTGAACACTTTTTTTCGGTAGGGAAAAATATATATATTTCTACAGAAATCCGAAACAGGAGCTAACTTAACCACAAATAGACTTTAAACAGAATTTCTTTACGCTTCTCAAATTCAACAACAAGAGATTTTAGACTTCAGAAATTCATTAAAAATACTCGAAAAAACAAGTCAATAAAAATAAAAACGTGTAAATAAACTAACAAGGAATGTTTTATTTATATTTTTACATAAAAATTTACTTTAAAATACACACAAAATCATCAATTATAATCAAATATTCCAGTTGCGATTTCCCAGTTTCCATCTATCAAAAGAATGACATTTCATTCAGATTTATTTCCACGAAATTGATGAATGATATTTAAAATAAAAATAAAAAAAAAAGAAGAAGAAGAAGAATATTAATGGGTAAATATTCTTCTAGAAACACATTCTTATTTATTAAACAATTTATTTTCACTCGACGAAACACGTTAAAATTCAATAATTCGAATGCGTATGCTTTCTACATTTTAAGGAAATTTATTTAATTAAAAATCTCTTAAATTCTTTTTTTTTTCTTTCCTTCCCCCCTAGAAAAAAAAAGAGATGAGGTTAAGAAAGAAAAACTCGCTTAGTTTCTGATTAAAATCTGTACAAAAGCTATTAATTAAACATTTCGCATCGATAGTCTCATACGTCTGAGCGTATAACAAATAAACGTGCAGACATACAGCAAAAGCAGTTCTTTATTAACCTAGTTGTTCAGACTGGAAAAATGAATTACCCAAAACCTGTTATTGTGCAGAATGGTTTCATTAACCAACAGGATTAGCAATTTAAACAGAAGCAAAAGGAAAGAGTGGGGAGGAGGGGGGAAGGAAGAAAAGAATGATTAATCCTGAGTTAGTCTGTAGTTTACTCAAACAATATTCCATTTGAAAATTTAATTATAAAGTTAACTGACGAATAGTTTAACTTTCGTTTTCGTTATTATAATTATAACAAAATTAAACAGACATAAAATTTTAATTGGGTTTAAAAATCAATTAAATTCTGTATTGAAATTTGATGGAAAATGTTAGCATTATTTATTTATTTATTGAATTTTTTTAATGGAGATGTTGATGAAATGAGGGGGGAGGGTTATTTTAATTACGTTTAATTAAAGTTTATGTAGATCGATAATTAAAATTTGTATTCAGATGTAAAGGTTTGGAACGTATTCGATGATGCACAGAAATTAAGAAAGGTTTCTTGTTGTTTATATTAAAAATAAAAGGAGAAATTTATGTATAATTTGTATAAATGGTTTAAATTTTAAAAATATATTAAAATGTACGAAAGGAATGTTTATTTTCTTATAGAAATCATTCAAGATTTATATAAGTCAACTGGAAAGACTGATATAGGCTTACAATATGGGCTTCGATCCAATAATAGGAAGGAGAAAACAAAGTGAGTTTAGCTCAGTCGGTCTCTCGCTAATTTATCCCAACTTCACTTACGCTCCGTTGGGAATCTTCCCCTTATTTTTCCTTTCTCTATGGTATCTAACTCGTCTCTGTACCGGAAATTAGGCTTACTGGATGACTAGCAATACGATCCATCCTGACATCTGCGAGGATTAAGCCCACTTCAACCTTAAGTGACTTAGAACCGAAGCAAACGGATTCTCTCCACCACCTCACCTTACGTTTCTTCTATAGAAGAAAACTAATATAAGAAAAATATATATAATAATTAAATATTATAATCATTTTAAAGTATATACTGTAAGGTAGTTTGGGGTGAAGTTACTCTACAAGAAAACAAGCGAGAGACTTTCTTCGATTAATTCCTGTTACAAAAACTTCTATTTTCTCCTCCCTCTGCCTAGTAAAAAAAAAAATTACACGATTTCTGAAGGGAAAAATAAGCAACCCCAGTTCTTATCGCAGGATGCTATTTCCATGTAAATGACGTTCTTATAGAGATTAATAATTCTATCTCGCAGATGGGAGATAACTCGATTGGAACTGAAAATTGAATTTTTTTTTTTTTTTTCTGTTTCCTCCCCCTGTCATTTTATGGAATTGGACTCAGAAAAATATATTATATAAATTATATCTTTGCTTGTATTTAATTCTAAGATATTTGTTTTGTGTATATTGATTTCTTAACATAAAAGAAATTGTTTATAGAAGGAGTATAATTAACTTCGTTATCCGACAATTTTCCGCAAAAGTGAGAGACTAAAATAATAAGTAGGAATGTGTTTTTTATTTTGTTGGAAGTAACGTATCGATCAAAGACGAACTTCCCATAAAATTTATTCTGAATCGAAAGACGAATATTCAAAGTCAAAGCTACTGTCCCCGGTATCATTCAATAGTGATGGGTAGGTGATCTCGAGGGACAAACAGACCCATTGCCACAACATATTACCTCTCCCATCCACGTCTTTTGCCTTCTTACCTTCTATATATCTGTCTCGTGGGATATGGGTTTGGACTTACGACTGTTTCACTGTCTTTTTAGCCATAACAATCTATCTTCTTTAGGGATTGATTGAGAACTTGTTTGAAGTGTTTGTGGGCAGAAATCTTAGGGATTAGAAACACTTCTACTTATTTTCATACTTGTTGTAATATAGTCTATCAACTCTTAGTGCCATTTGCTGAAAGATTTTTATATTAATTCCCACCCGACGATAAGAACGGAATTCAAAAAATGGCGAAAGATAAGTGTTATCGGAACAAAAAGCTCCTTCTATCAAAATTGTTATCTTTGTTGACATAGTGGCCGACGTTGAAAGGTGGTAAAGAATTTTGACGTTGAAGCGATAGTCTAGACGACACCTGTCTAAATATGCATTTAGATTTTAAAAGATGTGTTTCCTATGCTTTTTTTTTTCTTTTCGCCTTTTTTTTTAAAAACTCCATTGTAAATGGATGGGAGGAATTACTGCAGATAACAGTGGCCAATTATTATTTTTATTCGACTTGTAAAGCTTTCTACACAAAGCCTCGTGTTTCGTAGATACGAAGCTTTCAAGTGCAAAATTTTCGCGATTAAAGCTTCTTACGAAAGACACCCCTCAACTACACTCGTCGTCTGTCATTAAAGACATCACACGGCGTGTTAATCGTTGTCTGACGTCATATCTAGTCTTTTTCATCGAATGATTAGATAATGGAGGCTTTTGCTACCTTTATCAAGCGTATATGGAGAAGTGATGAGTGACAGGTGATATCACTGTCGTCTCCTAACCTACACTTTACACCCTCGTCAGGTGAGTCAGTTTAAGGCCAAAATTTCGGATATACTAAATACTTTTCAGTTATTATCTGAGTTATTTTATCCAGGGAAAAAAAACCCCCTCGAAATTATAATAATCACAGAAGGCTTAACGAAATTGCTCACTAGTCAAAAGGGCATTTAACAAGGTTTCTGGGCAGTCGTAGGTACAATATAAAAATTGTTAAAAGGGTATTTAACACTACTACATTATCTATTTTCCTAAAATTAACTTTTTTAAAAAAAATAAATTCATAGATGATGATGATGGCCATCGCCCTTCTTCCAAACCGAGTTCGACGTCCTCCTCTTCACGACGTTGAGTGTGATGAAGTATTTAATCGCTGGATGTTTCTCGTCCAAATGAATATTAAACTCTAGAAAAGTAGGTAGGTGAAATAATAAGTGATTTAACTACTCTCGTCACGGCGATTAAGAAGAGCAACCTCCTGAATAAAGATGTAATCGAGAAACTAGTTGCGGCCACCACTAGTCGTGATAGGGCGCCATTTTGACTGCAGACAAGATTATACAGGAACTATTTAACATAAAGACGTTATAAACAAAGCCGGATTAAAAAAAAAAAAACGTAAAAGAATTTACTTATTTTACTACTACTTCACTTAATAATGATTATTATTATTCGACGTATTATCCTCATTGTAATGACTTCTGTTTTTGCACTTCACGTTACGAATTCATCAAATTTTTACACTGTTAACGAATTCATTTATATAATTAATCATATTTAAACTTAAATCTTTTATAATTTATTATTTTTATAACTAGTTACGTTAAAGATAAGACGAAGATCGAGTGAGAGATAAGTCTTGAAATTCAGCATCTACACCTACCCACTTTTCAGTTAAAAGGGCTATCAGCACAAACTCCTTTGTACAAAATTCCAAAAATTTTCACGCATTCGTAATTTTTGAGTAATTTATATTGGATTTTATGAAAAATATTTTGCATTCTTTGATATTCGATCGACATTGGCAAGAGCACAAACTCGGAATTATTCGTGTGTTTTCACCTGCCCCCGAGGCATCTAGATGCTAGAGCAGTTATCAACGGACGGTTTTTTGGCTTTGAAGTGGCGGTGTAGAACACAGAATAAAGATGACAGATAAGTTAGAGGTCAAGTCTCCCTTAAACCAGATGGTTTACTAGTCTTCAGACTGATATTCGCCATGTGACACGTTAACGAATGTCTTTTCCACTTTCTCATATAATACTACCTGTAATCACGGGATTTTTATTAATGTTTCAAAGGAAAATATATATATATATATATATTCCTCCTTTAATTAACTATTCACAGAGACTTAACTGTAATCAATAATCTAAAATTTATAGCATTAAAGTTGAATTGGAAGACTTTTTTTTTTCTTTTTAAACCGCATCATATGTTAATTCACTTTAAAAAAAGAAACGTAATTTATATACTAATAAATTCGTAGAATTTTCTCTATAACAATTTATATATATTTTTCCAGATTTAAAATAGAAAATAATAATAATAAAAAAAGGATAGAAGTGAATTAAATGTTTATAGAATTAAAATTTTATTTGGCAATTTTTTGAATAATTTAATTTGAAAAAATAACATTTTCTAAATCAATTTGTGTGGTAAATATTTACATAAACAGAAGAGTTTAATTTTATTAAGAGGAGAGAATTTTTTCGGTGTTTAAAAATTAATTTCTTCAAGAATTTTTTTTTGTGTTTTTCCTTCTTTTGTTTACGTCGTGATAAATAAAAACAACGAATGAAAGAATAAAACAACATAAAAAAAGGGGTCTTTTTTAAAATTAGAATGAACACAGATCAAATTAAGATAGGAAAGTTTTCACTATTTTATCGAGAAGAATTTTGATAAGGTGTGAAAAATATATATATATATATATATATAAATAATTTTTCGTTATCTCTACTTATAATTATAATAAAAATTATTTATCAGACATCATCAATAAGACTGTTCAAACAAATGCTGGAAGGGCGTCAACATCCGTAAACCCTGCACTTCGTTCTTTTCTTTAAAACTTGAAGCGTGACCAGTTACTTCACTTCTAATGTAATAGGCGTGATTTACTCCCGTACACCTGCAAAATTTAATACTGAATCGCTAAATTTAACAATCTAAGTGTATTAATAATTTAACTGCATTGTTTAATTACGTGTTAAGAGATATGTTTCTTCCTTTATATAAATCTGCAACACACACTTTCTGTCTCTCCCCCACATTTTGCATCTCTCTCTCTCTCTTAGATTTTTTTTTTTTTAATTGAAGAGAAATGTCAGCTGACTCGACAATTGTCTTCTTAGACTTTGCCCCGTGCCAGTCCAGTTGTATTTAATGTTAATTGTAATTGCCGCATGCCTTCACGCAGCCAGTTTTAGATTTTGTACTTACACACGAATCGCTGTCTCTTCGGTTTTGTTCTAGCCAATGAGAAGAACGAAAAAAGGTAAAGTGGATATATCTCACTTTTTTTTTTTTTCCTTTCTGTCCTTCCTCTTTTCGGACTGTTTTCTAGTCGTCATGGCAACCACACGCATTACACGCGTTGGCCACTTAAAAGAGGTTTTTCTGCCGTACATCTTCGTCAATCTAGGCATGCGTGGATAGGAATGGAGAAAATTGAATGTCTCCGGATATCAGATCGATGGCAGAAGGAGTGAACTTTGTACTGACAACAGCAAATGATCCCTGTTGTCTAATGGCGACTAGTTATATCGGCATTTCTCTTTCTTCGCGGGATACCAATTGGCAGAAACAAGAAAATCCGCTCGCTCGTTTCACTTAAAACACCGATGGCTACGGCCTTCCAACGAGAAATAAGATCCACCTTGAAGTAGTAGTCACAGTTAAAAAGTATTAATTGGTGCGATTGATAAAATACAGATACTTTCTTTCATCTTAAGAATTTAGTAAAGGAAAAAAAACTTAATTATTTTGCGAGAGCTACTCTATTAAAAGAGCAAAGAATTATTACAGAGTGGCTTTTCCTTGTGTGCAGCGGTAATCTGATTCTTTTTTCCAGCTCGAGAAGGCATTCTGTTTCATCCCGGATAGCGATTTGTGTGGCCATATCAACCAATCTTCCATCACATCTTCATCTCTCTCTCCAGCCATTTTCGGTTAAATTATTTGTGTAATTGAATCAACATCATTTTCTTAATTTAATTACGTAAAGAAAAACATTTACCACAGAACAATATCCGCAGACATTTGCTAACCGTTAACAACTCGATACTCACCAACTTTAATTAAACGGATGAGGAATGAAATCTCTTACTATTTTATGGTATTTATATAAAAGACGAGTCGAGCTTCCAATACGTAAAAATAGTCGAAGATTTCGACGAATTGAGGACACACATCCGTAAAGAAACGAATTCCGCGAACATCACCAAGACGTACATTAGCTATGGATTCCGTTGTTGGAGCGTAACGCATCCTACTGATGACTACTGCAATTAACGCGTTGCTGGAATGCAAAAACCCTGCCAGAATCGATGCTCCATACTTTTCTTCTTCTTTTCCACAAAGTTTCGTACATTTTTGATCATTGGGAACCGCAACGGTGGCTCCATCCAGCGGTGCACCGTTCAGTCAGTCGGTAAAATAAAACAATTACACGAATGTAGATGAAACTTTGTCAGAGTTAATTGTTATACAAATGTTATGTTAATAATCTGTTAATCGACTAGATAATTGTTGTGTAATGAGTTTTGACTTAACACCGGATTTAATAACAGGACGAGTCGAGTTATTTTCCATTTTCCCGTTGAACAGATTAATAGCAAATTAGCGACATATGTTAGAACGGAAATTCGAAACGTGTACGTGTGTTAACTTTCACTTTGAATATCTGTTAATGTAAAATAATTAAACACAGAAAAAATATATATACGGTACACAAAGCCATTCGACGTATCCGTTTTATATTCTAAAAACACAAGAAACTTGTAGGCTATCTTGAAAAAAAAAAAAAATGGCGGAATTTTTCTTCAATTTCTTTTTTCCACCTCTAATACACTTTAAGGATTAAAACTGCTTTAATACATTTAAACAAAAAGACATTTTTACTTATCTCGTTAAAACTTCACCCTTTTTCGAAACAATTTAAGAAAAAAAAAGTAAAAAAATCTTCGATACATCCACATGCTTTTCTTTAGTTTGTGGAGGTAGCCACATCTAATTTAATCAAAGAAAATTCCTTTACCACGCAAAACTCTTTTTAGATAGAATAAGCAGTAAAGCATAGGAAGGCAGATTACCGAAAGGTATATATATATATATTAAGTATAAAGAAAAGAGGATTATCGAAAAACAGAGAAAAAGGCAGATTTCCTATTCGCCAAACCATATCCAGCAACGAAGCGAGGCGTAAAATAACAGGAAGACTTAAAGAGAGAGACTCAAATGTAAAAGTAAGAAACTTAATTTACTACTTAATCACCTTGTGTGAATCTAGACCATCTTCGTCTCGGTGGATTTACCAAGTTAAGACGTTATTATTAGAAATATGAGTTCAATCTTCGCCTGATCTGCCGAGGAAACGATGCACTCAAACTCTTCCATCTTTCTTACTGTCTTATAAATTAGACTAGCTCCGAAAATAATCTCTACCAGAGAGAGAGAGAGAGAATGTGTTGCAGTCTCTTTGTTTGTACTCATCAAACTTGTGAATTTTCTATTAAAATGAGTTCTTGAAGAATTTAAAAAAGAAGAAGAACGGGGGGGGAACTTTTCTTCTAAATACAATTTAAATAATGAATTAAAATCGTCGCTTTATTTGCATTAAAAAAAAAAAAAATTATACTCTCCGAAAATAAGGAAATTGTTCTGCCACTTCTCTAAACCGTTTTTTTATAATTGCAAAATGTTTATAACTGAACTAGTGGGAGATGAGTGGAATAATTACATTAATTTTTAATTCAAAATTCTTGTATTCGTTTTATAAACTACTTCAGAATTTACTTAAAAAAACTGATTTATATAATTAATTGTATTAGATCTGTCTGTTCTGTATCTTATTATATTTTCAAAATATAAGTCTGTTTTTTTTTTTTTCCTTGTAAATTTTAATAATTTTCTAAAAACACAGCAAATTGAAAATAATTATTTATTTAATTACTGAATATTATTATTATTATTTTAAGTCACGTTTTTGTTTTTAAATTTTGATCATCTTTTTTAAATTAGATTAGATAAAATATAATGGAAATTATGTATATTATTGATAATTAATCTAAACTCGCAACTGCATTTGTTTTTATTTTTTTATTTTAAATATTTACAAATCACATTATTTACCATGTATTATTGGTTTTATAATCTATATTTATATATATTTAAATTCACAATTTACATTTCTTTACATTCTAAGAAACCTTTTCTACATCAATATATTTTTGTACATAAAGCATAGTTTTCATTTCATTTATACTTTATATATTTATTTTTTTTTTTTGTTTTTATAAATACAGCAGAAGTGAAAAATATTCCCTGCATGAAATCTTGTTGCTGTCAAAAAAATCACAGGCACATATTTCACTATTTTTAAATAATGCACATTAAGAAAATCAACAGGAATGATAAAAGGGAACCTTTTCATTTATTGTACAGTAGTTAACAATAATCACAATGTTCCCTTTTATTCTGTTTGGCTTCATTCCTGTTACTTTGCCTTTGCAATTAGATTTCAAACAATCCATTTATTATTATTATTTTTTTTTTTAAATTACAATTTTCATCCTTTGCATAATGAGTCTTTTGAGAAGTCGGGAAATGTAAGAATTTAAAATCATATAGATACTTTTCGTGGATGACTTAATTAAAAATTATTATGCGAAGAATTTCTGAACGTAAATTTAATCGGAGAAAATATAAACAGGCACCAAAGAATTAAAAAATCTAGATGTTCATATTATTATACGGCAGTTGTATTGGATTTTGTATTGGGAGGAGTACGTTCGCGGAAATGTCTAGGAGAGCTTGTCACTGGATCTCCGCCTCTATGGTCTACTGTTAAAAGATTTTAAAAAAAATTAAAACATTTTAAAATATATAAAATTTACAGTTTTAGGTAAATACAATATTTAAATCTTTTATAACGTGCCGAAAATTTTATGCCAATGAAGCACAAAATAACAGTAATAATTTAATGAATTAAAGGAAAAAAAAAGGAAAAATATATTTATGATCAAGGAATCTTCTCGAGAAGAAATCAATTATCATAATATATACATATAAAACACTATTTTAATAAATACGAATGAAATTTAACAAAGGATATAGAATTGGAAACATGTAAATGCTGTTCATTATTTTAATGAACAACATTTAATTTTAATCATAGATCATTAAAAATAATAATCTGGTAATCCAAATATTTCCTTCAGTTAATTCAACGTAATAATCCCGTAATTTGAATTGATTTCAAAATCATATTTATGTATAAAAAGAATTCAAATATCTTAAATCTTACTTAAACATTAAAAATTATAATGTTTAATAATCTAGAATTAGATGTAGATAATAATTAGCTTTCGTTCAGAATTACTTAAAATAATGCAAGCGAATGTTATTTGTAAATCAAATATAGATTATTATTAAATTAATTACATTACCATTATCGAAAAATATATTCGTATAAACACGGCAGAGTTATTTTACAGAAAACTACTTGCATCAAAGTTATATGGGAAAATGATATATACATATATGCAAGTGCCATGCAGAAGTTTAGATGTTATACCGTTAAAAGTATTATATACTGATAGAAAAAAGAAAAAAATATTAAAAATACTTTTTCTTTTTTCTATATAATACTTTTAAATGTACAAATATGTTCACTGACAAAAAAGTTACGACCAAAGAGGAGACATTAGAATTGAATGAAACTTTATCAGTACAAACATAATGACAATAGTATAATTTAAAGGAATCTTTACTACTTTGTATGGCCTCTTGCCTGGATACAGCATGCATCATCACATGCTATCCAGCAGCACATTTGCCCACAGATGTTGCAACTGCCATCTCATTTGGTTTCACAAAATGCAGTAATCAGACAATTCTGAATGTGTGTAACTTTTTCTGTCAATGGAATCATTAGTCCTACCCTCAGTAATTATTGTAATCCAAAAAACAGAAGAGTTACAAGATATTTTATGCTTTTCTTTATACATACTCTATTTAGCTTTTTTACACAGAATTTTCATAGTCAGTTTATATGTATATATATTTTTTAATCTAAGACATTATAAATTTAGTTGCTCAAGAAGATTTATTAGATCACAAAATATATTTTTATATAACTACTGTTTCTATAATCAAATAATTAATGCGTTATTACCATAATCTGGAACATAAATTGCTAAATCTACTATATATGATTTCTTCCGATATAAAAGAACAAATTACCCAATGTTCCTATTTAGATTATTAGATACCTCATTATTCTCCAAATCAATAGAAGATGGAGTGCTTTCCGAACCTTCTGATTTTCGCACCCAAAACGTATGTAGCCGTGCGAACTGAGATTTTTCTGAATAAATATTAACGGTACGTTCTCAAAAATTATTTCAAGTTAACATTAAGCTTTCTATTCATGAAGTGTTTTTCCTTTTTACTTTAATAATTATATATTGTTAAAATATAGAATTCACTATTCTTTTTTCCAATATATTGGAACACCTTCAGGGTTTTACAATTTTCATAAACAAAAACTAATTAAGAAACAAGACATCAACTGATATTCTAGTTAAAATGTAAAATTTGAAGTACTATATTATAAATTGAGTTTAAAAATTATTATATATTTAAATATTTTTATTAATTGATTTTTAATTTTCTTCTTACTTTTTTCTATTTACGAAAACTGCAAGACACTGATGGACCTAACGGTTTAAAAGAATTTAGTTTTTTTTTTTTTAAACAGCAAGTTCTGAGAAGGAATCAATTTTCCTTCTTAGTTATTGATTAATATGGAAGTTTTACTAAGTTCCACTGTTTTAAATTACCTTCTTTTTATTATGTTTATAAGAAATTATATATAATTTTTTTTTGACAAAGAAATTATGTAGGAAATTAAGTTGTCGTCACAAAAATTATCATCTACCTACAAATAAAAATGTCTAGCAAAACAAACTCGATACAATAGAAAAGACGAGCAAGATATTATAGAATGGCAATTCGATTTATGATGATGATCAGATTTATTTAATGATTTGTAATTTTTAAAAAAGTTGCAACATTGAATACAATATTTTCATTATGTTTTCTTACTATATTAAGTTGTCTATACACGTTCCCATTTAACCAGTTTGAGTTTATACATATATTAATATACAAGATATATAGAGGTGTCCTTGTCATGTTTAATAACCATTTATTTCTAACGTGTAAGCTGTTTATATTACAACTGCAAACTGTAAAAACAGGAAATCCTTGTTAATTCAAACTCCGATAGTTCGAAATCCTTTTCGTAACTGTCCTTTTGTCCCGGCCGGGGATATAGAGATTTACATGTTAAGGAATTTGGTTAGTTTGAAATAAAGCTACTTCAAAATTTGAAGTGAAAATTCTGTCAAAACTGTGATATGCGTATGTTAACTCATTCATTAAATCAAAGTGCTTCCGTACTGTAAGAGAACAATAGACCAAGAACAACTCTAACCTGGTCAACATGGCTTTGTTTTTACAGTAACACATTTTCTGGTGTCACCTTACCCATGAAATAGCCTTTTTTTCTCTTATCTCATAAAATACAGCTGGGCAAGATTGAACTACAAGTAGCACAGGAGATATTTGTAGGGCTATAGGCTACTAGATTTGGGCAACTTATTACTTTTCTGGCTACATTTTGAGAATTCTGCTTTACTTTTTTCATAAAACCTAACTGGCAACTTGTAAGGTTCTCATTGGTCACCTGCAGTTTATTTATATTATTATTAATTAACAAAAATAGTGTTCTGTACACAGTAGCTGTATCCAATTTGCTTAATAAATTATGCCAGTTACATGGCATTTGATATATTGTACAGTAATATAAGTGAATCTCAGATAATTTGAATCTTAATAATTCAAAGTCATGATTATTTCGTCCCTTGAATTTTTAACTAACGAGGATTTCCTGTACATGCAGAATTCTATCATTTATAACATTAAATTCTGTGAAATTGTCTAATGTAACAAACTGTGAGCATAATAACAAGTTTCGACAAACCTAAATATTTTGTAGAAAGAAATCTAGCAAAATTATTTTGAATAAAATAAATGAAGGATCAAGAAATTTCCATGTTTCCCATGCTGAAGGGCTGGAGCCGTATTCTGGTCACCGTCTCTGGTCTTTCGTCTCTTACAAGCCGGTCGCTGATTGGCTAATCATTTGGATTAGCCAATCAGCGACCGGCTTGTGAGAGACGAGAGACCAGAGACTGATGACCAGAATACGGCCCCTAGTTGTAAGTTGGAGCAGTTGTTAAACAGGTAAGTGCTTAAGAGAGGAGTGGCTATAATAAATAATTAGAAAGAAATGGTGTCTAAGAAATTTTTCATGTTAAAAAAAAGTGCTACTTTATATATGAAATAAGACATTACCTATAATAAGCAGGAAGAAAACCAAATAAACATGTGTATGTTGAGTATACAGAGCATACGTTTATCAAAACACTATATATAACAGAATAAAGTAATTAATTTCTTCAAAAGGCTTATTATTTTAGTGGCCTGTATATATTTAAATAATGGCTAAGAACATTTACCGTCTTATAGTCCGTAAAATACGGACTATAAGACGCACCTTAATTTTTAAGCAATTTTTTTTAAAAAATACCTATAAGATGCTACGGACTATAAGACGCACCTGAATTTTGGAGGCAATTTTTCGAAGAAAAAAGTGCGTCTTATAGTCTGTAAAATACGGTATTTTATTTTTTATTTTATCAAAGTCTTATTAATCATTAAATCTAAAATTCTTGATTGTTTACTACATTCATCTGATAAACTTATATGGTTTGTGAAAAGTATAAATTAATTTTGATTTATTATTGAATACACATAATAAATTTTAATCAATATATTAACAATTACAACAGAAAATATTTCATCCAAAGTGGAAAAGTTTTATTAAATAATATTTTAAATATAAGTTTATGATTTGTGAATATGTTCATTACAACATGAAATTTTAAAGTAATAATTAGCATTTTAAATACATAATAATCATTCAACATTATTATTGCAATCTGAATCAGCAGTTATATCATTTACACTGTATGCCAGAGGAATGTATTTTGTGATACGTGTCTCGCATAATTTCGTCGGCAATTTAAGGATCATCACTTACATAAAATTACTTAAATCTGTAGCTGCAACAGTTTTTCAGTTTACTTAATTAACTAAATATAAATATTTTTTACTTTAAAAATTTTCTCAATTTTCAAATTTCCTAATTTTACTTCCTTATCAAATCACGTCAATTAAATTTATTATTATTATTATTTTTATTATAAAATAAATCAATTAGCAAAAGAACTTTTTATTTAGATGCAAGTTCTAATTATTATTACCTGTAGTTTTAAAATTAAATTCAAAATGGATAAATAAAGTAACACTGAAACTATGTAGGTGTTGATTTACATTGCAGTACTAGTAAAAATGATGATAATGTGTTATTTTTCCATATGATCGACAATTATCATCGCACCTACACGTTTATTCTGTATATTCCGTTCAAGCAATATGATACTACTGAATCTGCACTATTGATTTTTAATCCTCATTATGTTGTTATGATCATTAAACCTCTGTAATTTTTTGTGCAAAAGATATTTATGGCATTTAATATATTTAGTACAGACAAACAAGTACTATCCACAAATACTAAAAAGTGTTCAAGATTAGAGATCACATATATTATGTTGATAAAAAAAATACATTCAAATATGAATAAATCACCATATTCATACAATCACCGTACAGTTTGTTATGGATATTATTTATGTTTCCTTTCGATATTAAACGTTGCTTATTTATTGGCTTTAAGTACCGTCTCCTCATTTACAAGTTTCTGTGAATTCAAAATTGCAATACCGCCAATTCACGTAAAGGTGTGTAATTTCGAATTCACTGCAAAATGTGTATGGGAAAGATTTCATTATTTCTGAACTGTCTCCAGACAAGTGCGATATAATGAGGGGCTACTGTATTAAATAAATGATTAAATAAGTTATATATGTTGACACAGACCACCCACACACTCCTTTTAAAATAAAGGGTAGTTAGTTTCATCAGAAGTCCTAAAAATTTAGATAACTAAATCAGGTACACTCTATCGGAATGGTGATATTTTTCAACTTCTGATGCTAGCCAGAAATGGGCTATCCAGGCAGAAGTCAAATTTTTAAAATGAAATACAGTATTTTATAATTTACATTCAGATTAAATTTAAAAATATAAGGTAATTTTGTCTCAAACATTTTTTCTGAAACTGTCTCCACTGACCATAAAATGATCTTGAAAATGGGATGAACTCTTATTCGGAAAAAACCTTATTACAAGCAGTTTCATTGAGATATTTTTTAAATGGCTGAATATTCAGTGTCGACTAGAGTATAAGCTCTACATTCACAGGAGTTATGTTCTGTGATACTGGCGCAATAGGAAATCATGAATTTAGAAGAGAGAAATAAGTTGAAAAATAGATTAGAGAATTTAAAAAAATACAAGATAAGAAAACAAAAACACATTTTCATAAAATTTATTGTATTTCAAAATAAAAGTTAAAAATAATCATTATAATTTGCAAAAGATTCTAATATTTGTCTGTTTTATCTTTCTTTGGAAGTTCAGAAATGCTGGAATGCAAGTTATCTAGTGCAGACACAACTTGCATCCTTTAATTCCATTCTTAATTTACAAACTCCTCAACTACAATTTTTACATTATACAGAACATTCCTTTTATTAACCTTTTCAAATCCAGTAGATCAAACGATTTTAAACATAACTGATCTTGAGTAGTATTTGTACTAAAAACAGTCAAACAGGTACTTTACCTTTTCACAAATAATAGGGTCAACTCAAAGAAACATTCTTCTGTGAATGATCTTCAGTTCAGATGTTTAAAGTTTTTTTAATAGTTGAATCTCTGAAAACCTTCACAATTTTTGCTCCTTGGAGGGAAAAAATTCTATTGCATTTCAAATCTTTTTATCTTTATCTATCTGATATAGATCTTTTTATGACAAAAATGCAAACAACCATTGCTATTGATTCTTTTTCCTTCAAATAATCTAGCATTTTTTGTCTCCGTGGACATCACTTGCTTTTGCAATTTTGAGATTTTTCCACTAAAGTCTTTTTGTTAAGGTGACATTGTTGGCATTTAAATGTAAAAGAAAAGCTAACTAAAACATAATACTGACATTTACAATGCCTATTCATATAAAACAGGATCTTTACTATCTGCAATAGTACATAAGCAATTATAATTCAAAGAATTACAAATAGCATTATAGTGCTATCTGACAGGCAATAACAAGAATTGTAGTAAAACTTATTTAAGATAAAAGCATTAAAAATCATTTATATATCTTTTTATGTATTGTTGCATTATTTCTGTTAACTTTCTATAAATAAGCAAATTTTACTCTTGTAAATATAAAAAATGGTTTCAAAAACTAAACAGTAAACATGCAAAATGTATGAATAAAGAACTTCTACTATCCAGCAAAACAATCACTATTGTTGTACATTGCCAAACATAAATAAAGACTACTTGTAGCAAAGAAAACAAATACAAAGGATCATTGTGGCTGTTAGGAATGAAGGTGCTGAATGACAAACTGCTGTTGTATTTGGATTGTAAATTGTAAAAATAGACAAGCCACATTACAGCAAATAACCAACATTTTCAAATATGTATTAGAAAAACCCATACCCAATTGTCAAAGTATACAGAGAGCTACAATTAACAGGTTCACAAATGTCTGTTGCATCTGAAAATTTTTTGTCTATGTGTAAAGAATATATACATTCAGTAGTATAATACACAATAGAACAACTCCAATAATCAATGAAAACATGTAATGCAATTTTATGAATCAAATTTTATGCTATGACTGATGATTAAATGCCAATATGGCATCTTTTCAAGCATAGGATTTTATCTGCATCTTTCCAAATATGACAAGTAGCAGTGTAATTGTTTTGAATTGTTTTTCTACTCCATAGTATGATGTCACTTATCATTTTGGATGGCTTTGACAGCTGCATTATTGCCAATTGTACAAATATTGATGTAAATTTATTATGCAACAAAGAGGGTCGGTCGACTTCAAGATGTAAATGCTACCATACAAAATACATCTAGTTCAAGAATGGTTCAAATAGCATGCTATGAGCTGTAGGTTCTGTCTTGAGCACCAATTGTCAGACTGATCATTAGAACTTTGAATCCATCATCAATGATAACCGAAGAAGACAAATCTCATTGAAGAACGGAATCAAATCAACTAAGATAACTATCAGAATGTCAATTTATCTGTACAAAAATAATTTTGTTGCAATTACTAATAAACACAAATACATTATTAAGTACATTCTCTAATACTTAGTAAAGAATACCCGATATCATAATTTTTTCAGTCTGTTATATTCTTGATTTTCTATTTTTCTACATAAGTTACAAAACATGTCTAACATCTAAATTTAGATAACTGGATGGCTGAGATGATTAAGTCATTATCCAACCATTCTGGAGATGCAAGAGTGAATCCAGGCAAGCAATTTTGAGAATTTTTGAGGGATGATCTGTCCTAAATATGTCAGGCCTCATCTCTTATCACCTGGCCTCTGTGTTATGGGTCTAGCCTCATCTATTATATGTGAAATTTAATAATATTCCAGAATGCTCTCAATAGTTTTTACAGTTTAATCAGATTTTATTTTCTGCTAATTACGATAGAGGAAGTTTTGAGTTCTTACTATTAATGATGCTTATCCTGGTATTGCATAATGATTCTAATGATAACAATATAATTTTCAATTTAATTCTTTAAATAATTTTTAATATTTTTCAATAATTTCAAGCAAGTAACTCAACTTATCATTTAAAAAAAAACCAATTGAATAAAGAATAAGTAAACATTATTTACTTATCTCACTCTTCTTATAAATTCATCTTACAAAACTGACAACTATTACTATTATCTCCAGTATGCAAGATGACGTTATAAAATAATATTGTGTAAATAATCACATCATTAATTTATATATTGTATAAAACATTATACAGGGTGAACCAAAAGTAGGTGGACATTAGGTAGAATAGGGTTTGTGTTAGAATTATACTATAACAATGGTGTATATTTAACTTGGTTATGGTTACGATTGAATAATTACATCAGAGATACATTTCAAGAAATTAATACACAAAGATACTCATGCAAAAATGTTTGTCAAAGCACGAAATGGTGAAATATAGACTTCAAAGCTGTGCAAATTGCAATGGACAGCAGTTTGAGCACCTGCATTGATAAAATTGTATTGTATTGTATTAGTACATATACAGTGGGTGATTGGTTAACGAACAAATCGGATAACGAACACTTTTGCAAAAGATTTTTATGTTCAGACAACGAACACCTCACAGAACAGACACAAGAAGAAGTGACATAAAATAATAAATACCGATTGGTCTTCCCTTGTTTTCAGGCAACAATTCGAAACTTTTCGGAGTGCGGGAGATGTTGACAACCTGGTATATACTGATCGGATAGTATTCCTCTGAACTTTGTAACTCTCCCCTGTAATTCCAGCCTTTTATTTTTCTGACAGAAACAATTTTTTTATAGTATTTGCAAGACTGTTGGGTGGGCACTCTTTACATTATGTATCTGTTTTTATTTTTGAAAGGTGAGAGTATAATAGTAAAGGTAGAGAGTGGGCAGATGCCTGATGTTGCTGGGTAGTATGGCTCGAACAGGTCTACAGTAGGCCGCAGTTCAATCTCATCTAAGATAGATAATATACAATCAAGAAGACTCAAGCAGCTAAAGGAGTAACAAAAATTACATCTGAGAAATAAAGAACATTGAAGAGCTCATAATGGAACTTGAAACGGATCTGACGACAGAAGAATGCCAAGAACTCTTGAATGAAGACACCAAGAAACTCGGCAAGATATGTTTTATTATGAAAAAGAGGATTAATGCCGACATCTGCTTTTAATTAAAGGTCTTTTGAAGAAGTGGGGGAGGTCAGATCAACAGTCTTAGAATGGCATACAAACCAGGTTGAGGTTAATAGGCTTGGGGATCTCTACAATTA
The DNA here is from genome assembly GCF_030686945.1 of Centruroides vittatus. Taxonomy (NCBI): domain Eukaryota; kingdom Metazoa; phylum Arthropoda; class Arachnida; order Scorpiones; family Buthidae; genus Centruroides; species Centruroides vittatus. Next base: position 2,092,541 of record NW_027122715.1, read on the forward strand.
CAATGCTATTAATTACTTCTGAAAATCCTGAAGAAGAGAGAAAAGCAATTGACATTAGATAGATTCTTTAACCCCACAAACGGAAAAAAACATAACTAATAAAAACGCAAGACTGTATATATAAGTATTTTTATTATTACATATAAATAAACGTAGTAAGAAAGTATATATTTTTTTATTTTTTGGGGTCTCCAGAACAAATTAATCAAATTCCCATAAAAACCTATGGTAAATCGATAATTGGTTTAACAAACAATTCGGATAGCAAACAAAGTCTTGGAATGGATTACGTTCGTTAACCGATCACACAATGTAATTGCATATTAATCTCAATAAATGTTATCATTTACTTTCCACCTACTTTTGGTTCACCCTGTACATAAAATAAATTGTTTGTATAGGATATTGTAAAAAATATCTTGTACAATCTGTTTTATATATAAAACTGTAATCATTTGCTAAACAGTAAATAATCTATCAATATTATTTGATGAAAAAAATTATATAAAATAAAACAAATTTTAGTTAAAAGTAAAAATCTGAATAATTTCTTATAGAAAAGATTGTTCTTATTTTAATCAAAACAAACGAAATAAATTTTTCATGTTTATAATTGAAAATTTATTTAAAATAAACAATGTTATTTTAATTGCATTATTTATTAACTTTCAAAACAGTTACTGAAAGGTTTGATTATTTGAAATTAATAATAACTTAAATTTTAAGTAAAGTTATTCAAAATACATATGCTAGTACAATTAAAATTTATTATTTTGTCAAAATCGATGCAAGCTTGTTCCATAGAAAGCATATGCATATGTAAAACATGCGCACACACTCAAAAAATGACAATGAATTGTTGCAGAAATTTTGAATCAAACAACATTACAATTCTAATTTTTTATAATATACATTTAATAATAATAATTAAAAAATCTGAAAAATAATCCAAATAAACTTCACTGAAGTTATTAAAATACTGAGGTAAATATTTTTATTAATACAGTTAAAAAGGAAAAATAGAGATTTATTATATGAAAATTGAAACAACCACCCTAGTCTTTGGTATTTAAAATACAAGGTCAATTCAGAAATCAATCTCTGTTGAACAGTTACATAATAAAATAAGAGAAGAAGAAGAAAACTTTATTGTGTACATGTTGAAGCTCCTTGATGTAATCACTGTAAATTCAGGCACTTGTCATAACATGGGATGAGTTTCTATCTCATCATCAAAGAAAGTTACTGCCTGGGAGATAACTTCACAGATGTACTGTGAAACTGAAAAAGTTGTGTAGAACCATTCAAACAAAACAGAATGTTCATATTGGGGTGTTGTGTTTCTGCATGACAATGCATGCACATACACACAGTTACTTGTATAAAACACTTTCCACTGCAGTTTCATTGGAGCCTGTTCCTACACCAACTGTATAGCCCAGACCTCATCCACAGCAATTTTCATCTTTTCCCATAGATGAAAGTTTATCTAAGATTGCAGCATTTTCACACAAATGAGAAACTGATGTATGGTGTAAATAACTGACTCAGCTGCTGGCTGCAACTTTCTTTGATAAGGAATATAGAAACTAATCCTATGCTATGACAAATGCCTGAATTTACAGCGTGATTCCATTGAGAAGTAGACTCAACATATAGCTAATTTTCATACATAATAAAATTTTCTTCTTTCTTTCTTATTTTTTCTAACTGCTCACTGGAGGTTGATTTTTCCATAGAATAATTAATCCTTTTCATAATACAAAATTTAAATTTATACTTTATAATTAAAAAATTTATTTTAATGTTACTGTGAAACAAAATGAAGATAATTGAACTAAGATTTTTTTTAAAGAAATGAATGAAAAACACTTCATGTTTGGCATCATTCTACATGTATGTAAATAAATATATATTATTTTACTCACCTGATCTTTGATCTAATGGCACATTTAGGGGAAAATTTGGTGGATCTCTTCTACGTAATGATGATGATGGAAAACGTGAGGACATAATTGGTGGTGGAGGAGGATAACCACCATATGGATTAGGTGGTGGATTGTCGTGAAATCGAGGTAACATACGAGGAGGTGATGAATTATGTGAATCTCGAGAACTAGGATCACGATGCATTGGAGGTGAAGATCTATCCGAAAGAAGATGACGATCAACAGTGTCTCTTGATGTTATAGAATGCTTGTCCATCTCTCTATCATAAGGTGGTGGTGACATTGAGTCTTGCGGTGTTGCTGATAAACGAGATCTATCAAAATCAGGTGGTGACATACGTCTATGCATTGGGGGTACAGGTGGTGGTGGAAATCTCCATGGATCTAAATAAGATGGTGGAGCTGGCGGTGGCGGTGGCAAACGTTCATTAAATGGAGGTGGATGTGGCAAAAACGGAGGCAAAGGTGGTAAAGGAAAACGAGGATCCATAAACTTCATCATAGGAGGTGGTGGCGGTAATGGACGATCCACTGGAAGAAGCATTGGATTTTCGGTAGATGGCATTTTATTTAGTTCAAGCATATCATGAGAGGGCAAACGAGGAACGGAACTATTGGACATTTCTACAGAATCCAACTGCTGAGAGATATTTGGCTTTGAAGCAAATGGTACCTCCCCATTAGGGTCCAGGTACCCTACAGAAAGGAATCAATATGATATGTTAAATAATAATTAATGATTTTTAATTAATTAGAGATAAGTTTTTTATATTTGTATTACATACTAAAACAATTAAACTCTTGTTTTTTAATTATTTTATTTTCTATTCTTGATTATTTTTTAATATGTTAAGAATTTATGAATAAACTATATTTCAGATAAAATAGTTTTGATTAATCAATTAAAAATTAATAACTTTTCCTTTATTTTCAAATAATAACTTCTTGTTTATGAATACAAATAAAATATTTTATTTAATAATTTATGTTGAAATAAATATACATTATTCATATATTATTAAATAAAATATTAGTAAAATCATTTAAAATATTCATATACAGTAAACGCCCTCAACTTGGACTTCTTATAACTCAGACAAATTTTTCTAAAAAATTGTACTGTAATTTTAAATTTCTTGACTAACAGAAAACAATTTTTTATAACAATGCAAATCAAAAAGAACTTTAGCTAGATTTACCTACAAAATACAATAGCCAAATTGATAACATAGGATATATTATCAACTCTTATCATGTTGTACATAACTGTGAGGGAATCTAATTTGCTAGACTCTCCAGACAGGCAAGCCATTTTTTGCCAAACAATTTTCTGTATTGTTGAGATTGCATAGGATATTCACACGTTGCATTAAGCTGAATGATACTGAAATAATAACCAGTTATACTATGACAATATATTCCAAGTATACACCAGCACACCAGCACAAATCTACAAAGCCTAGAAAGCTACTATCCTTTATTCATTCCAAGCTTGTCACAATCCCATCATCTCAAATTAATGGCATTTACATTCTTAGAAGTGTGTTCAAATATCTGGGATAGATTGGAAAAAAATTCTATATAAAGATTGGGTTAATGTTACCTATGGTTCCAAAATGGCGGCTCGTCTCTGATTCAAGGAAACACAAGAAAGAAAACAGTGAGGACACACGTTCTAACCTAACCTGACCTATTCTAATAAATTACCATAATTACTACCAACCAAATTATTAGAATAGGTTAGGTTAGGTTAGAACGTGAGTCCTCACTGTTTTCTTTCTTCTGTTTCCTTGAATCAGAGACGAGCTGCCATTTTGGAACCATAGGTAACATTAACCAAAGATTGTGAGAGAACAGTTATATCCATAGAACCATTGATTGTGTAAGTGAGCAATGTCAGAATAGCAACTTTAACAAGAAGCATAAGGGTGTATATGAGGACAGATAGAGTTGTCGTTTATAAGAGGTATTTAAATAGCTTACATGAGATTGCTAGAGCAAATGGAGCAATAAGATGTCTCTATTATAGGTGGAATCTGACTGTGTACAAGCTGCTTGGGAATGATAAGGATCCATCTGACCCAATTCACTTGACAGGTGTATATTCTGTTCTTGTAAAAGATCATAGAATCAGTAAGTAGCGGGAAAACATTAAGTCATGTCACACTCCTCATTGAGGAATCATGCTTTCATATCCTTAGAACAAGGATTTGGAAGCATGACACCTCAATAAAGAAAGGACAGCCTGTAAAGGTATTAGCAGCATATGTTATGGACCAGTTGGTAGAGGTGCAGCTTCAAGAAGCTAAAATTATGAGTGGTACAAGATGCTACAGATCTTAGACAATTGGAGGAATTAGAAATTTATAAATTGTCGAAGAATAGCAAATCTATACACTTTAAGGATATTAAGATATTTTCTTACACACAAAGATCTTACTATGAAATTCCACAATTATTAGTGCCTCTCTTGTTTGTTTTGTTATATCTTTTTTATTGTGGTTTTGTTTATACAATTTTGTAATTTTAAAGTGATATGAATCATTCTGAAGAATAGTTTTTAAATGTAACCAATAGGTAAAGAATTTTCCATTTATTTTAAATCTGTTGTGTTGATTTTTACTTTCCCTTGTTATGCATACATAACAGCCAAAAAAGTATTGGAATTATGTCAAATTTGACCCTCTGAGTTTTTTGCAAATCTCCATATTTTGAGACATTTTGAACCAAAAAGTAAAAAAAAATTAGAGAAATTCTCTCTCTGTGTGTTGGCGTCTATTTCATTTAATATCTCAGGATGGGGGTACTGATAAAGAAATAAAATTTGGCATGGTAGCTTGTGTATAAGAGACATTGATGATATTAAATTTTGGTAGTTAAAGGTCAAGGGGGTGAGGAGATAAAGAGGTGTCACGTGTCATATCTTGAGAGGAATCAAACTTAATGAAGAGATGATGTTATTCATTATTAGCATTTATAATTTTTTATTAAACTCATCCATACACTCAAAATTAAGCCATTTGCCATTTTATAATAATTAATAATATACTGTAAAAGTTATAAAAGTTATTTTTTTAACAGCCAGGAAAGTTACACAACTCGTTGCTGAATTTTTAAATTTAAATGATTCTTGTTCTATTTTCAGTTGGAACTTTGATGTTACTTTTTAATAACATCAAAGCCTGAAGACCATTCAATATGGCTGAAATCACTTACCATAAATAAATTTATGCTGGTGTTAAAGATGTGTTTGGAATATATTAGAATAAACTGTCCATGTTGCTTCTTTTATAGTCACAGCTTGAAAACACATGGCCAGAGGCACTTCTTCCTCAAAAGGAAGAAGTGTAAGATAAAAACAATTTAGTAAAAATTACTAAAATTCAGTAAACGTCTGTATAGAGTTGATTTTAATAAATTATTATACTGTATATCCATCTTCTTGTTTATCAGATTACTGACACAGAATATCACAGAGAGATCAGGAATCAGAGTATAAATACCCTATCTACAGAATATGATAGGCCTTTTACCACTCAAGAAGTTATGTGGAAATTCAACAATATTAAGAAACAGAAGGTGCCAGATTCAGACTCATAGACTGGAGGATGGCCCAGTATGCTTATGCGGCCATCCCCACCACCTTCCTTGTCCTATTTAACAAGTGCTACAACTGTAGATACTTTCCTAAAAAATGAAAAGAGGCCTCAATAAAGCTAATCCCGAAAGACAAGGATTCTCCTCCCTCTGCTGCGGTTGACTACTGACCCATCTCACTCCTCTCAGTGGTTGGGTAGGTGTTGGATGCCTTAATGGCTGAAAGGATCCTCCACCACCTAAATGTTAACAACTTTCTCAACCCTAACCAATATGGATTTGTGAGAGGAAAGGCCACTCACCATGCCCTGGATAATGTCATCTCTTATGTCCAGAAGGCAAAGAAAATGGGTAAACACACAATCATGATCAGTATTAACTTTAAGGGGGCTTTCGACCATGCCTGGTGGCCGGCAATCTTGGCCACTCCCACAGGTGCCTCTGCCCAGTCAACACTTTTAACCTACTAAAGAGTTATCTCACAGAGAGGTCTGCCCTAGCTGTGGAAAAGGGTAAGGTCCTCCATCGCTCTGCTATCACTAAGGGATGCCCAAGGTTCTAAGTCAGGACCACCGTTTACTGTAATACTGTATATTACACAACGTTTCATTTAATTATACAAAAAATTTTTAAATTACTTGATCTTATAGTAACTATTATTAATTTTAAAATACTTATATTACGTTTTGGCACAGGTCGAACTACACCATCAATTTGAGATTTTGTCCAATTTTCCTGTTCTCTTTCCAGTAAAGTCAATCTAAAATAAAAATACATATTAAAAAAGTCATATAATAGAAAATTATTGATGTAGTTTGTATTTTTAAAAATAAAATGAATATTAATTAATTAATCTAGTTTGAAAAATTATCAGTTCGAAACATTTCATTTTTATATGATACTACAAATATTCAAAATTTTTTGAATTACTGATCTGTCAATATTTAATGTACAGTAGACCCCCCCATAACATGGTAGATACGTTCCGTGTTATGTGAATCCGTGTTGTAGGAGCTTAAATACATGAGCCAATCACACTCCGGCACTTGTGCAGTTTAGAAGCTACGGCTGTTTGAAAGGTTTTCTTCCATAAAATTAATCGATTTTAGACTAATTTGACTCAAAATTTCCAAATCATGTATAAGTTTTTGGGAATAATCCATATAAACTATGCTATAAATAAAAAATTGTAGGATTACTTACCAAGTGTGCAGCGTTCGACGACACCATTACTTAAGCTTGTTTTTGTCGTGGAGCAGCTCATCGAATGGCGGGAGCGTGTTTCCTGATCAGCAAATTTTTCACAGAAAAATAACTCAACTTTGGAGACATCATTAATAAAAATATAATTTTTATGGCCGTTGAATAATAAATGTTTTTTAGTAGGTCCAGTGCTTGTTTAAACTCAATGGTTTGTACAATATCTGCTATTGGTCCAGATTTGACCAATCCTGTTGCAACACAAGTCGGCGATGATGTTTTATCGTGTTATAAGAACACGATCGCAGTTTTTTTGCAGTGTTATACGAATCTATGTTATATGAACCCGTTTTATAGGGGAGTCTACTGTACTTATATTTTAAATATAATATTTGAAACCAATCTACAGCTTCTATTCTATGAATCTTCAAAATATTTTAGATTTGATTTCCTCGTGTGTGTTGCAAATTACAAATAAATATAAAAAATTTTTGGTTTTTATAGTAATATTTTGTTATTTTATATTTGGTAAACATTCACAATTTATTTGTAATTTTAAACTAATAATCATTAGCAATAAGTTTTTTTTTTATTAGAATTTAAATAGAAGAATAGATGCGGTTATCAAAGTTTTATTCAATATTTAAATAAAAACACACTTTAAATCTACTATTTTTAATATAAAATAAAAAATAATAGTTTTTTCCACAATACATTCTAATATTATTTCAGAAAATATTTGACTGAGATTTATTTTCATTATTTTTAGTAAAGGTGAATTTTAAAAAAATCATTACAAATTGGGGCGTACCTATTCTTCATTTAACCACAAAAGTTAATACAGTACATTCTTGGTAATCTGGCTATTCACTAGTTTGACACATGTAGTAATCCAATACTAGTTGACTCTTGGGTATTTTTTGACGGTGTTGACAAGTTGTAAACAAGCTTTCCATTATGTCTAACTCCCATTTCCACTACTTTTCCACTAAATGTGGCAAGATATTAAGCCTGAGGTTGAACACTCAAGCATGAAACAATATTAAAGATTGTTAGGCTCATCAAAAAAGGTAAAATATTTTATAACAATTGTATAAAAATAAAAATCTGCCCCCAAAATTTCTCATAAAAATACTGAACCTCTACTAAATTTTCCATGATTGTTTCAATTTCTCACTAAATTTTGTGGGAATCTATCAATGTGGCAACATGCTCAGATGATAAAACAGCAGAAGACAATTGAAAATGATTTTAAAAAGATTAGCAATTAATTTACAAACTCTAAAATACAGTAATGTGTGATTGCTTTCTTTTCATATTTTCTTCCCATTCTAAATATATTTTTGATTACTACAATGTACTAATATGCAAATAAACAAGTGTTTTCTTCCCAAATGATTAAGTCTTTGAATTTATCTTACTTCCAATAATCAAGCAATCTCCTTAATCTGTCATTGTTCCAGTCCCATATATGTCAGATTACCAAGATTATAATGTATTCTAATTTCTTTTCAATTTTTATAGTTTTATTTTTAAAAAGTAATTTTAATATAGCTAAAATTCAAAATTTAATATTTGATTTCAGTTTACAATATTAATTTAACTCTTAAATAATTTTTACCTTTGACGTAACTGAGCCGATTCCTGTTTTGCTTCTTCTAATTTTCTTTCAACAAATCTGGCTGCTAACTACAATAATATGTTTGAAAATACATAAATTTTTCACATAAAAGGTTATTTTTAAAATTAATTCTATTTAATATAAATATTAAAATTAGTATATTAAATGTATAATTTGTAAATAATTATATTTCCATTAAAACTTAAAAAAGTTCTACCATAGTTAATAACTAAAAACAATTTTATTGCCCAAATTTATGCTGCATAACACTACCTATTACAAGTAAAAATTAAATCATCTTTTGTTTTAATTCAAATATATACCAATACTCAAAATTAAAAGCTAACACTGGTCTATATCAAGTTTGCTGACTTCAGGCTAACAATTGATTATTAGTGATTTGAGTGTGCTGAACCTAAAAATCGTATCCATTTTTCTCAATCATGTCAGCTTTCTCCACAAAATGGTGAGAAAGGTAAATGAAAGTAATGTTACATGTCACTTTACTAATGTTTTGGTCAAAGAAAAAGCCTCAGTTTTGGAATCCCAATTGTGTAGCAAGAGCAACAAAACCATATTAATGACCTATTTTTGTATGGTGAATGTATTAGGATTCAAGAAAAGCCAAAACATTCCCTACAATATCCTAACTTACCCTCCGCCAGAAGACCCAGAATGCAATGAAATCACTATCCCTCTTTCACCAAATCTGCAAGTTTAAGCAATGAAGATTCAAGTGTCCTTGCAAATACAAATAGTGATAATTAGGACTGTGTTGTCAAGCAATGAAACCAGAAGGCGCAACCTTTCATTCAAGTTTCATTGAATTATCTTTAACACCATAAACAGTGTAAAGAATAGCAGCTTGCTGTGCATTTTCTGATGTTACAAACTTTCTTGGCAACTTCACTGAAGACAACTACAAGGTTTTGGTTGAAACTTTGTTGACAGCTTTTCAGAGGTTTGGAGTAAACAAGAGTGTCAAGGTGCAATTCCTGCACAGCCACATAAACTTCTTTCCCTCAAATCTTGGTCCTGTAATTGAAAAGCAAGGCAAATGCTTCCAGCCAGATATAAAGGTCATTGAGCACTGATATCAAGGCAGACAGAACACAAAAATGATAAACTATTGTTGGTGCTTGCAGCAGAACACTACTGATTCCACACACTAGAAAATCAAAGAAGAAAAAGTTCTTGCCTGATTAAGTACTTACATATTTTGCTTACTCTTGTGAATGCAAAAATACTTTTTGTATTATTAATATAGTCATAAGTACTTTATTATGTGAAGTTTGTAAACTATCAGCATATCGCTGAAATTCGTGTAAACGAATAAGTGTTAATACTGAAAAACTGACATGATACATAATTTCTGATTGCATATCTGGAATCAGCAGCCTCAAATTGTGCAAAATCAGTTAAAACATTCAGCTCAGCAATAATGCCAAATTATTACACAAGGTCTTCGACCGGCAAAATATTAGAATTTTAGAAGCGGTTGAGATCTACAGGGCGAGCAAGAGTGGAACCTGCATCAACACAGATGTCATTCATGTACCAAATGCATGGAAATACTATCTAGACTCAAAATATACATCATACATGATAGATAAGTCACAGCCGTTTTCGATCTTTTAAAAATTTGCAAGGCAGCTACATTCTATTTATAGAACGGTTTTTTCTGTTTTGTATTTCCTGAAGAGGGCCAATAAAATTAGTGGCTGAAAACATTCAAATTTTGAAATTATACTTTTATTTGCTGGAACGTTTGAATTTAAGCGTTATTTTCGACTCTATTGCATAGTATTATTACGGAACAGATAACAAAAGAATATTTCAGAAGGATTAAAAAACTTTTAAACACACACCTTAACTTGCATTATCTAATAAAACGTATAAATACGTATGCTATCCTGGTCTTACTTTACTCATTTGGTATAATCAACTATAAAAATAGTGACCTAAAGAAAATATATTTCAAAACATGAAAGCTACTAGCAGTTAAAAAAGCACATCAGCAAAAAGCAGAAGTAGAAAGGCTGTATTTGCCAGTAAATCAGGGAGGGAGAGGACTATTAAATATAGAGTACATGTATAAAGCACAAATAGTTAAATACAACCAATAGCTAAAAGAGGAAAGTGATCATCTGATTAAAGTAATAGTAAAGCATGATATAGGTAGGGATAAATACTCAATAATAAAAGAATATACAGTAGAGAACCGAAGATCGGAATCAATTGGGGACTGGGGTTGTTCAGATTAGGGATTTGTTCCGATTATGGTCTATGTACGAAAAAATATATTAACCTGTCCGATGTTCAAATTTTTCTCCGTTGCGTGTTGCTTTGTGTTGAATTTTTCTCTGTTGTGTGTCGCTTCGTGTTGAATTTTCGTCGATTTTAAGCCTAACGAAAATTTTTATAATAATAATCGAGGCTATCGTATCGTTAAAAATTATTTCTTTATTTTGTACAAACAAAATAAATATATTGAAGAATATAAAAACATGAAAATTATACTTTAGAAGTAAATTTAGTATCAAAAACGTTCAATTCAGCACGACACAGTCCGACTGAAAATCATGCCGATTACCGGCGATTCCGATTACCAGGGTGCCGATTTACGACTCTCTACTGTATTCTAAAATATTCTCTCTCTTGTTGATAGAAGGTGAATTACATTTACCGTGAGGAAATACACATACAGATGAAGAAATTAAAAAAATCAATAATAAAATGGCATAATGATGTATGGAGAAGCAAACAATTACACAGTCAATTTCCTAAAAGGGTATTGGATCAGGGCAATATAGACAGAGAGCTTGCGTTTGAATGGATTAAAAAGCAACAAATAGCCCCAAGAGTTGAATCATTAATATTTGCTATACATGACCAGGCTGTAATGACACGACAACATCAACGTGACATATTAAAGGAGCCACTGGATGGGAAATGTCACCTTTGCATGACCAAAGACAAGACCACGCAGCACATTATATCAGAATGCAAAAAACTGGCAGGGACTTATGTAAAACGTCATAATAACCTTGCCCAGTATGTCTACTGGTGCCTGGTCCGAAAACATAAAATAGAAGTTCATAATCAATGGTGGAAGGAAACATTAATCCAGCTGCAAGTTAAAGAAAATGGTACGGCCAAGATCTCACAGGAAATGCCTGTACAAACTGATGTCACTGTATCTCACAATAGACCGGATTTAATTTATGTTGATAAAAATCACAATAAAAAATTCTTAATAGATATAACTATGCCATCAGATTACAATATTGGTGCTAAAGAAATTGAAAAATTAAGTAAATATCATCTTTTGAAATCTGAAGTTGGCCGTCTATGGAATACACAGACGACTGTCATCCCAATAGTAATAGGAGCAACAGGAATAGTAGCAAAAAACATAAAGAAATACATAGATTAATTAGAATCCAACATTGAAATCAGCATTCTTCACAAACAGGCAGCCATACACACAGCCCTTATACTCTGTAGAGTGCTTGATAATACTATCTTTGTGGTCAACACACCAGATCCACTCAAGCATAATATGCAGCAATCTTCAGACACGCAGCAATCATTAGATACGCATCATTCATCAGTTAATCTGAAGTTATCCAATACGACTGTTGAGACTAGTACATAATGCTCATTTTAAGAAGAGGAAAAGGAAGAAGAAGAGGAACTACTTACATGTAAAGTGCATCTAACGCCGTAAAGGGGTGGAAACAGGTACCTTTTTTCCCATGGGTTATGGGACAAAGTATTTTTTACTCCGATGTAAATCGTGTAGAAATATAAAACAATAAAATTTATGACAGAAATCATTTATTTGAAGTGTCAGGTAAATGTTTAAAAGTTTTTCACTTGCCTACATTCATTTTATATATATAACTTTGCTTAATATAGCAGAAACCTCAAACTCCTAACATTTTAACTTCTTTAAATTAGTCTGTATTATTATTATTATTTTACTGAATTAAAATTTAAACTAGATAAACTGAGATTACAAATTTACAAAAAATATGATTGTTAATTCTTTTTTAAAAAAATATTTATAACAACTTTAAATTATATCTATTAGTAGATTAAAGGTTAATTTTATTGATAATAATAATAACAATCATATTTACCCAATTTTCATGAGCTTTTTTCTCATGCGTAGCAACCTAAGAAAAGTGAAAAATACAATTCTAATAATTGTCAACTGTCTTCTATAAAGTGATATAGCCAGTTAAAAAGCTAAATAATTACTTTATACACAAATTAAAAATTAAATAAATTGAAAACAATATAAATTTTCAACAGTATCATTTTGTTATATTTAAAATTTTATTCTTTTAAAGTAATACAGCAAAAACATAAAAATTCATTTAAATTTTTACGTTTTTGCTGTATTACTTTGAAAGAATATAAATTTCTAAAAAATATTTAATATATAACAAATATATGTGATGAAAATATACCTGATTTTTATAATTTCTTTCTGTGTCTTCAAGCTCTTGTTTTAATGTTGCTAATTGATTCCTTCCATAAGACAATGACAAAATAATTTTAAAAATAATTCACGCAGTTTTGAAAATTCATAAATAAAAATCTAATTTAACTATTTAAGTAATTATTTATTGTATGATATTTAAGAAAGGCAATAGCTATGTTGTTTTGTATTTTAAAATAAATAATGCAATAAAACATACTTGTAACTAATATTTTCTTGTTCAACTAATGCTATATGTTGAGATGCTGAAGATGCAACTTCTTCTTTTTGTTGCCTCATTGCTTCTTGGACACCAAGTTCTCTATAATTAAAAATTAAATAAGTCAAATTAGATTTCACATGTATTTTAAAAAAATTTTTCATGTTTTTATATTTCATTTTATTAATAAAAAATATTTTTCAAAATTTTTTGCAATTTTGAAATTATAAATAAATTTAAAGAGATTGTTATTTCTTAATTTTGAAAATATAAATTTAATAATTTAATACAGAAAAACAAAAAATTGATCGCTTACAGAAAAACCTATCAATATTTTCATAATCACAGAGATTAATTTTTGGATTAACAAATAGTTATTATGTTTTGCCTCTTTCCATTATTATCACTGAATATAATGAATGCAGTAAACTGTTACATGAAACTAATTAAAAAAATAAAAAATATTTTAACACTAAATCAATTAAGGTTAAGAAATATCAACAAAGCAAACTTAATTATGGTGTAGTCAAAGAATGTTGCATTAAAAAAAAAAACTTCTTTGTAAACAGATCACTGGTTAACTGAGATATACAGGTATACTTCAAGCTATGTCGTTTGTCAAAAGAATATATGGAAAAATAAAAATATCAAGTTTAAGTCAGTTTATTTGACTTTAAATCCGTCCACCACAAACATTAAAGTCGTAATATCACTAGAAAAGCGTTGAAAGCACATAAAATCATATTAAAATATGTACATTTACAGTAAATGTTAATATAATCATCATAAATCTATGAGAACAAAACATGAAAACATCCGTGTTTCTGTGTTGTTGTCTTATTTACCGGTCTTTAAGTGCTCATTATTGGTGTTTTCCACCGTAGTTTTGACTTACGTCGTAACTACACGAGTAAATTCGACTTACGTCGCCTCTCCTGGAACCAATTACCGACGTAAGACGAGGTGTACCTGTATATTGTATGCATATACAGTCAAACCTGTTTTTATGCGGGGGATAGGGACCGCATTAAAAAAAATGCATAAAAAAAAAATCTCACGAAACTTCACGAATGGCTGTAAATAATAGTTTTCGCGACACAATTAAAAAATATTTTTTTTATGCGGTCAACAGGGACCGCATAAAAAAAGTCTCACATAGAAAATAACTCAAAACCGTACGAAATAGAATTTATTGACAACAGATGTCAGCACTTGACTGCATCGTCTGGTCTATCGTCTGTTTTACATATTTTTGTCCAGGTGGTGTTTTGTTGACTTAAAAAGTAAATTATTTCATTTTTCGCATATTCATGCAATAATATTACTATAATAAGTGCATTTATGCTATAATAAGTCAACGTAAGACATGACGAATCGCACGAGACTAGTCGCCAACTATACCGCACAAATTAAAAATTCGCATTAAAAAAAATCGCACATAAAAAGAGCGCATAAAAACAGGTTTGACTGTATATTATTATAATAATTAGATATATTCTACTAAAAGAAATAGTTAAGAAGAAAAAAATTTTAAGAATGTTTAATAAAATTACATTTTCCATTTGAAATTCATCATCATCATCACTAATTTAATAACACACCATAAATAAAAATGATTAAAAATGAATGCTCATGTTTATACAACTTTCATAAAGCAATTTTTTTTCTTAAAATGTTAAAATTCCTAAAATTGGCAGTTGATATGGCTCTAATTTTAAATTATATTTTTGTGTGATCGTAGAGATTATCAAAATTACGTAGAGAGGCTAACTATTAATATCTTCCATTTGAATACTCCATCATTTTCATACGTACAATGTATCAGAACACCAAATAATTTTCGGAAATTTTTTTTATTTAATTATTATCCGCAATCAATTAACCATTAAAAAATATAATATATTTTAAAAATTTAAAGAAAGTGACGTTTTCTTAAACTTCATTTTATTTAAATTTTTAAAGTTTTTTTCAATTCATGTCACATATACTCACTTTTTTACCATCTTGTCAAACTGAATCAGAGCATTAAAACTTTTAGCAATACATGAACATTTTAGAATTTGTATACTTTAACAAACAATAATCAAGTAAATCTGCTTCGTTAGGATCAATAAATAATAATGAACTACTATACATAACATACTTATTAAGAACAATCTTAAAGACAATCTTTTACTTAATAATATGCATATTACTGTTACTTTAGTAAAATTTTAAAAAATTTTCTCTTTTAAAAAACGAAGTTCATAAAACCACAAAATAAAAGAAAAATTATACTTACTTTTGTAACTGTAATTCTTTTTCCTTAAAATAATTGGATAAAACATCTAATTTTGTCTGTGCTTCCATTTTATCTTGTAATGCTTGATTATAGTTCATTTTCAATTTTTCTATTTCCTCTTTTGATTCTGAAAGTTGTTCTAAAAGATAATTTTAAAAATTTAATTAATAAAATATTTTTGAAACAAATTTTTCTTTTAGTATTTTTCAGCGATTTTATAATCATTTTACTATAATTATTTTATACAATAATATAACTCTTCAGTGTTTTTTTCTAATGTTTTTACTAACTAATTTCAGTTTAAAAAATTTACAAGTTATTTGCTTTCAAATAACATATTCATTGATTTTAACATTTTTAAAATGATAACTAAAAAGACATTTAAACATTTCAATACTTAATTTAAACATTTCAAATATTAATACTTATCAATTCATATACAGAAAGAGTACATGCAGTCTTTGCAAATTAAAATAAATAGATTATGATTGAATAATAGAATTAATTAATGAACGAGTTACTATTTTGATTAAAAAGTAGGTTTTAATTTTTTTATTTAAAATATTTCTATTACTTAAGTGAATTTTTTAAAATTTACATTACATAAATACTTGAACTATACTAAATAAATTATTTAACATGTTTGAATTTGGCTAGACTCAAGATTTTCTTTATAAATTTATTATAAAAATTATTTTATTCAACAAGCTAAAAAATTTATTTTTTGAAAATCTGTTTGCAAATAATTCACATTTGTACACACATTTTTTTAATGAAAATTTACTTCACTCTCTTTTATTTTACATTCCATTTTTTAAAATCATATTTCATTATAAAAACGAATAAAAACCTCCCAGTTTATTTAAATTCTACACAAAAATTTAAATCCTAATTTATCTTTGGAAAAAAAAAATCAAAAATGAGCATAAGAACCTCAAACAGGTTATCAAATCCCCAAAACTACGATGGGAATGCACAAATATTTGTTGCATAACCTGAATTCTTCAGCAATGCTTAGAAAGGAAATTTATGATGAAAACAATTTATTAGAAAGCTATTGCCTATATTAATGCATTTTACAAAAGATTAATCTGTAACAATAAACTTAAAAGATACACATAGCAGAATATCAACTTAATTTTGTTAATTTTGATTTCAACTATCAATAAAATTAATTTTTATTAACTGAATGTTAGTCTGAGTAACAAAATTTTTTAAATTGTCAATTGTAAATGTGTTAAAATATAAAAAGTAAAATAGTGAAATATTTTCTAAATAGAAATTCAATATTGTATGTAATGGTAGAACAATAAACATTAAGCCAATACATCACCAACTGCCGTAAATAATCGGGCTAATTTTTGGATATATACAATTAAAGATTAGAAATAAATTTGGCACTTGAGGTAGGTGTTAGGCACCATCTCTTATTAAAATTAATAATTATAATAATTTAAATAATTTAGATTAAACTGGAAGAAAAGAATCGGCCCTAAGCAGGACTTGAACCTGCAACTCCCGCTTACTGTGTGGTCGCGTTGCCAGTTACGCTACCCGGACCTTCGGTCCGATGATCTCTTCCAGTATATATAAGCCAAAGACATAACCATCAATGGCTATTACAGCACTGACTGGGGACACCTCCATGCCCACGGCCAGAAACATCCACTCAAGGCACTCAGTCTGCCATCACAACCCCGGCAAGGTATATGTATATACAAATAAACATCATACTAAACCCGATTATTTACAGCAGTTGGTGATGTATTGGCTTAATGTTATCGGGTTTAGTATGATGTTTATTTGTACAATAAACATTAGTAATAAAACTGATTTAATCATTTTTACTACTATTTTTACTAATAATGCTCTGTTTTTTGTGATCATTAACATATATAATCTGGATTTGGACTCATTGACTTTTAGATCAAATACATTATCCACATAAAATTAAAAGATCATTAAACTCTAATCCAATTAGTTGAACCTAAAAAACTGTGTTGAATTGTATAATTAGTATGTTTAATTAATGTTATCATACTTATATCTTATACTCTGTTTAACATATCTTACTTTCTATGCAATGCAATTCTTCATTAACAACTGTATATTTTTCTAGAAGTGCACTTTTTTCTTCTTTCATTTCTCTAAATTGTTCTTGAGCCTAAAAATTAACATAAAATTTATGTTAATAAACCGTAATGAGTTAATTAGTAATTGTTTAAAAAAAATCAATCATTACTGAACATGTTGAATATATCGTAAGTACAAAAAACCTTTCACACGCTGTTTCTAGCAAACAAATTGGTGAGCACAAACGTTTTTGGCCATTTTAAAAGGCCTTTCTTCAGGTGCACTGAGGACGGTTGGAAAGTCGGATAGCAAATGTTTACGTGACGTCATTGTTTATGAGGGGTTTCCTCTTACAAGTGACGTCTTAGCAGAGAAGGTTTAAACGAAATTGACCTTGGAAAATATTTTAAGATTAGCGAAGCTGCGTGAACTATTGTCGAAGATATGCGAATTGTGAAAAGCGGAAAAAAGGAAAGGAAATAGAAAGAAAAAGGGAAAAAAGAAACCTGATAAATTTAGAAACTGCACGAGAGAACGAAACGGACAAGGAGAGGGTGGACCGGCCTATTTAATTAAGGGGATTATCAAGGAGTGACCGCCAGGCAGGGGAGAGCGAATCTGCATCCCTGCTGTTAATGCAGTTTCCTTTGAGGGACTCAGTAAAGATTTCTATAGCTTCGATTGTTCTAAGTTTGCTAGAGTCAAGAATAAGAACGGTAATCAAATTTTAACAGATTTGAAATTATTGCAAAATATTCTTCTCTCTATGATTCATTACTAGTACAGTAGAGAGTCGTTAATCTGAACCCCGGTAATCGGAACGATTTTCAGTTGGACTGTGTCGTGCTGAATCGAACGTTTTTGATACTAGATTTACTTCTAAAGTATAATTTTTATGTTTTTATATTCTTCAATATATTTATTTTGTTTGTACAAAATGAAGAAATAATTTTTAACGATACGATAGCCTCGATTATTATTATAAAAATTTTCGTTAGGTTTAAAATCAACAAAAATTCAACACGAAGTGACACGCAACAGAAAAAAATTCAACACAAAGCAACACGCAACGGAAAAAAATTTGAACATCGGACAAATTAATATATTTTTTCATACATAATCGGTAATCAGAACAAATTACTAATCTGAACAACCCCAGTCCCCAATTGATTCCGATTTACGACTCTCTACTGTATTAATACCAATTAATTTTTTAAACTACATTTTAATGATTTTAGTTATTTATCAGTTTTTAATTTTGCAAAAAGTTTATCTAATTAAATACAATTAAAAGTTTATCTTTTTTAAATAATTAAATGTAAAATAAATAAATATTCATTTTACATTTATTACACTTTTAACGCTACACACGAAACTGTCCAAAATTGGCCTTATCCATTAAAAACAAAATCAGCTGTTTGTAAAGTTGTTAGACTAGTTTTTCTATACAAGGTCCCCTTGTAGCCTGAGGGGTAAAAACAATTTCGGCATTAGCAACAGAGACAGAGTTAGTTTTCAGAGCTTAAATTCTTAATTACATTTATTAACTTTTAATTGGATTTAATTTAATAGGATTAATGAATATAAAATAAATATTTATTTTATATTCATTAATCCTAGAAAATTTTAACTGAAACATTTTCGATTTTGCAATTGAAATTACATTTATTTCTTCTCATAAAGATTATCACAGAAACATTACAAAAAAACATGAAATGATGAATATATGATAGAGACTGTAATTTCTTAGGAACTCACTTAGGAAATATAAACAAACATCTGATAATTAAATTTTAACTTATCTGAAACTTCTAACATTAAAAATTAAAGAGAGATACTTGCAAATCCTAAAGAATATACTAATGCTATTTTTTCAAACTGAACTTTGTATCATTTTGTATTTGAAAATTTTTATTTTCATACATAATAAAAATGGATAATACGTACCAATGAAACATCAAATAATTTCTGCAATTTTTCATTTCCTGAGGGGAAAAAGTTATTTTCTAAATTGTAATTTTAAATATTTTACTTACACTAATTACATAAAAATATAAAATTATTATTAAATCATGAAGGATGCAGTTCAAAATTATCAAAATATACATTTTAAAGGAAATTAATCAAAATCGTTTTAATCAAACCTGTTGTTTAATTAAAACAACAGATTTGATTAAAACTTTAAAATTTTTTTTAATGTTGAAGTTTGCTTTCTGAATATGAAAAAACACATGCGTTTGATTTCTTTTCATATATTAATTTTGATTAATTTACTCTAAAATGTGTATTTTGATGAATTTGAATTATGTCCTTCATGATTCAGTAATTATTTTACACACACACACACACATATATATATACAGGGTGGGCCAGCGAAAACGAAATGGCAGAGTGTTCGTGTTCGTCCAAGCAAAGCGCTCGGACAGGTCGATTTTACTCTCGAGGGGACATCTTTTGCAATAAAGTTTTTGCGATTCTGAATACAACAGACAACAATAAATTTTAAAAACTCATTTATTTTGTATTATCTAAACAAACATTTATTTCGAAAAAAATGTTTGTTTAGTTAATATTCAGAATCCCAAAAACTTTATTGCAAAAGATGTCCCCTCAAGAGTAAAATCGACCTGTCCGAGCGATTTGCTTGGACGAACACGAACACTCTGCCGTTTCGTTTTCGCTGGCCCACCCTGTATATACATACATGTTATATAAAATAATTACTGAATCATGAAGGACATAATTCAAATTGATATAATCATTATCTGCTGTCTTCTATTTTGATTATCATGAAGATTTTATAAAATTTTGTATATATATATATATATATATACAAAATGATATACAGCAGATAATGATATATCAATAAAATGACATTAATCACTTAAAAAGATTGTTCTGCTCAATTCTTTACAATAGACTGCCTCATAGAGAAAATACCACACTATAAAGATTTTGTAGCAGCATTATGCAAATTTCAAAGTATGTTCAGACAAACAAGTTATATAACTAATGCAGTTTCAGACCAGTCACATAACCTGGGAATGTGATAAACAGGAAAAACCAGTCTGTAGGTGACTCTGGAGACATTTTCACACCCATGGAAATGCTTTGTGTAATTGCTTTTCGTTTCTATATAAAGATTAAAGTGTGAAGATGCCTCTAAGATGCTGTTGAGAGCCATTTCATCAAATAGATACATTTACTAAAGATATCGTTATAGGGCTTATATACAGCTAAGTGGTCTTTGTATCATATTGCAACAGAAACTAAACAGGATGCCACAATCATAAGTTGAACTTGGAAACAATGGTCAGCAGAAATGAAATGTACATCATCCTAGTGGGACTGGAGCACTGAGACAAATGTCACAACACACAGATCATGCAGTAGCAGCTTCAAAATCTAGTTGGTGACATACCACATAGTGTACAAACAGATTTGAATGCTCCAATATCAACAATTACAGTTTCTCATAGATTGGCTGAAACAGGTTTGCCATCAAGCTAACAATTGCAAAGACTAGCCCTCACAACACATCATCATTTGTTACTCCACTACAAGTGTAGTGGAGTAACAAATGATGTTGTGTTGGTGTTATTCCACTACAAGTGTAGTGGTGTTACTCCAGAACTACCTGGAAGATGTATGGTAATGTGGCATTCGGCATTGAATAAGATCTCAACAATGATAATCAGCTAATGAGGATCTGGAGGAAATCTGTCAATCAGACTGATTCTTCTGCCATTCTGGAGTTCTATACAGCTGTCTAGTCATGATTTGGAATTTCATCAGCATCAATAGCTGATCATCTCTAGTACACATCAAGGAAAAATTGATGGCAAATTGTTATAATAGAGAGGTTGAAGCACAAGTACAAACATTAGACTTGTACAGCAAGCAGAAGTACACGTTTGATGTTTAAAGTCCAAGTAAAAGACCTTGAGGCGCTCGTTCACAACATCATGTGACTCGGTAAACGTTACGCATTGACTCACAGGAAATTTGTTGAGAAAATGGCAGATACATTTAACATTGAGGGTTACCAGCAAAGGTAAATAACACAAATTAAACTGTTTAAAAGTATTTATGGGATGTTTAACAACACTAAATAATTATTTTTAATTAGCGTTGTGTCTCCTACAGTACGATTGGATGATAGAACTACCTCATACTTTTGTCAAGGGAAGTAGTGGCTTATGTAAATTCGAAAGAGGCTCGGAAAATTAATTTTTGGAAAATTTACAAACGTATTATGCCGTTGATAGTAGACGATGCCGTGGAAGAACAAACCTAGCTTAAGATAAGCTATTATGAAGACAAATATATGTAAATTCTATAGGCACTTCACATCACTTGCTAAAAAATTGAATAATTAAATAATTTCTGGATTAAAATCATCTGTTTCTTTACAATATTATTCGTACATGCTTAAATAATCATTGTGGTTAAAATTATGACATATTTTATAAAAATAAACACAAAAAAATGAAAGCGTTTAAGCTGATCGTCTACTTGCCATTCTAGACGTAGCAAACGCCATTATCGACCGTATAGAATTGTTAGATGGCAGTGCTTGTCCGTCCGCTGTTCATGTTTTGGGCTGAATACGTGCGCTTCAACCTATCTATTGTTGAAGTGCTGCAGTCTGTTGCACTACTGTATCTTCAGGCATACCAAGCACCATTTTCCAGAAGGATAACATGCAGAAAACATCAGCACACATCCTTTGCAAAGTGTCCAGGTGATTCCTTAGCCAGCACAATCCCGAGATCTCTCTCCAGTCAAGAATCTGTGGGACACAATTGGGCATCGAATGCTCTTCCACAGCCACATAATGAAGATGAGCTGTGAAACATGGTCATTACCACTCGGTCAACACTATCCCAGGACAGTATTCGAACACTCATTGAATTGATGTTACATTGCATTAATGACTGTATTGCCCAATGTAGTGACTCCACTACTTACTGATCATCATGTATATCGGGTCACAGGAGATGCATAATTGTCTGAAATTAAAATAGATTGTTCAGAACTTAGTTCTCTATCTGTGTGTTGACCTTTGTATCATTTTGAACATTCCTTCATGGTGTGACATTTTCTCTGTGAGGCATTATATATGAAAATTTAATAAACTAAATACTATATTTTCTTAAATTACCATCTAGATGCTTATTCATTTATATGAGTCAAAGTCACCTGTGCTTATTCAAGGCTGGCAGCTATTCAAAGCTTGATGCTTAATGTTTACTGTTAATTATTTTGACTATTGTATTTAATTTTGTTTCAGTATAACAATGCATTTGGTTAAAAGAAATACAGCTTTTAGTCAAAAATTAAAAGAAAAGTACATTCAGCCTCCCTCACTAGGCAATAATACAGGGCTAGGTAATAATAATAATAATTTTATTATTACCATAAATTAAAAATAAAAATTATTATTTTCTTCAACTTACTGTTTGATTTTCTCAATAGTCTGACTAATCACAACAGCAAATACTACTGGCAAATACCAGTAAAAGTATCTTTGAATAAGCCTTGATTACACTGAATCTATGCAAATGATTGGGCACTTATTCATCACATAGATCACAATAGTTGTTCAAGAAAAGTGGCTACTCAAGTTTCAGTGATAATTCAAAGAAATATGGTACTTATAAATATTTAAACTTTAACATCACACAATTTTTTCCAATACAATTTTCCATTAAGCAAAAAACTATTATTTATAGCAAAATATATCAGATAAGATAATCGTATAACGTTAAATATTTTTCTAATATAAAACAAAAACTTAATTTTTTGAAAAAGTAGAATTTTGTTTTTTTTTGTGAAAATTACAATTCATGAAATTATATTTTTTTGATTGACAATGTCATTTATTTATTTAGTTTTGATTTATATAGAAATATTATAATTCATAATTTTTATGTATAAAGCATGTTTTAATTTCTACATTGACCTCTTAGTGCTATCAGAAAAAAAAGGGGTCTATGACCCAACTGAAACTGAAACTGCCTCTTATAAAACTTTAAATTATTTACTTTTCTTAACATACAAATATGATTACAGGAATTAAAGTTAAAATTAAAAAATTAATTGAAATTTCCATGTTTTTGAATTGTCTTACTACTATTTAACTATTCCAGTAAAATTATAAAATTCTTTATGTAATTTATTTTCTATTACATTTAAAAAGTTACATAAAATAAATACATAAATATTTCTAATTATTAGCACATACATTTCTAAGATTTTATTATAATAGTCAAGATATCATTTACCTTCATCTGATTCATTAATTGTTTCCTCCAATATTTTAATTTCTTTTATTGAACTTTTTATACCCTGACATGAAAAATAATGTGATATTAATCATAAATGACAGAATATAAATTAAAATATATAACTTTTTGTTCATAATTCAAAAAATAAATACATTTGCAATACTAAACCTTTATATTGCTAGTTAATTTTTTTATGTACTGTTAATGTAAGCACAAGAATATATTTAATGAATTTATAAATTAGTAATATTTTGTTTTATAAATGAATTAAAACAAATTTTTAAATACAAACAAACTTTTTAACCAAAATTTAATTTTTTATCATATTTAATTCCTTCATGAAAAATTAATTTCTCACCTCTAATTCAGTCTCTTTACATGCAACTGCACTTTGTAATTCTTCACAATTTTGTTTACTAACCTCCAACAAATTAGTTAATTCATTTACCCTGTATAATACATATTAATATATAGAAATTATTTTCAATTATTTAATTATTAAACTAATATTGAAGTCATTTAATGTGCCTAATTATTATTTAATGACACAGATTCAAATTCCAAAATCATCAAATTTATTCTTCATAAAATTATTATTATTATTATGATTATTTTGCAAATATTTATTAATCAATGATTGAACATTGCATTTGATAAAAAATTCTTCTATTGTCATAATACTTCTTTAAAATGAACAAAACTTGACATCGTTACTACAAAGAAAGAGACCAATTCTGCTTCTTAAGATAACCAAAAATCATTTTAAAAAAAATTTTTTTTCAGCTCTCTCAGAAGCATCATTCATTTAACATTTCAAAATTACAATATCCCAATAAATGCAGAATAGTATTTCTTAAATTTTTAAATTGGTTTTTTGTAAACTTTCCATATATTCACTTTTAAAACATTATATTTACTGAACATTTATTAATATTTAAACTTTACTTTTTAATACATTTACCTGGAACATTATTATGTTAATTAGATCAAATTCAACTTAACAAATAGCCAAATTTTATATTAGTTAATAAAATATTCTTATTTAATATTAAAAAGTTTAAAACAATACATCAAAACTTTAAAGTAAAATTTTAAACTACATAAAATTACAATAATTTTCAATATTTGTTTTGTTTTATATTTTAGGAAAAAATACTTTAAATGTTTTTAAATAAATAAAATAAAACACAACAACCAGCTAAAACATTATGATCACTGCCCATCAATGCAATCAACTTTTTAAACAGATACACAATGGCACATATGAAGATCTTTGAACAGGTACAGTGTATGCAAAAGTTTCCAGTCAGATTAAGTTTTTATGCTGTATCAGAGAGAAAAAGTTAAAATTTAACTACACTCAAATATATAGCATGTGGGATGTAAGCTATCATAATAAAATGCTATGTATCTCTTCAAAATACAATCTCTGTTTATTACACCAGAAAATGTTACAGAAGCCAGTACGTAAGTTTCTGGCCACTAGTTAAAAAAAATCCTTCACATTCCTTTTATGTAAAAACAAATAAACATTCTTGGTATATCACTACTCTGCAGCCAATCCTTTTGCCGCATTGTTATGTTTTCTCGGAAAGAGTTCCAACTATTACAATAGCCTCCAAATTCCCTCAACATGAATCCAATGAAACATTTTTAGTTTGAGGTGGTGAAATGGGTTCTTGTTGCATCATCTCAACCACAAAATTTACAAGAACTGAAGGCTCTTCTGCTAACATCTTGGTTCCAGCTTTCACTGGAACCCACTGAGATCTTTTTAGAATCCATGCCTCACTGAATGCAGGCTGTTTTGGCTACAAGAGGAGATCAACATCCCATTAAGTATACAGTCATAATGTATTGGCTGGTTGATGTAAATATTGATTAGTCAACTGAGTTAGTTTTTTTTTTAACTATTTAATGTACAGTTAAACCCAAGTTTTCAAACAACTCACTTTTTGAACAAATTGGTTCATGAATGAATTTCAATTTCATATTTGCCCCAGTTGCGATACAATAACTCAGTTGCCAAACAAGTTACTCAGAAGGAGTTGACCATAGATTAGAGAGACAGACGGTCAACTCCCTATATTTCCTATGTTAAAGAAAGTTGATGGCCTGATCAATCAGCAACAGGAAGAGTGATTCAGAAGTTAGTGGAGCTGAGATTGCCCACATCATTAGATGCCACAACAAAAATCATCAATGATGTTATTTAAATAAAATTTTAATGCACATGTAGGAAAGATATTACTTCCATTTTTTGGTATGCTCCATAGCTAAATTTAAATCGTATTATAAAAACCAACCGTTAATTGACATTCACCTAATATAAATGGCATCCAACAATTTGTGTTTAAAGGTGCTTAAGTCAAATTAAATAAAAATTTATTATATATAATATTTATTACATTGCACTTGTAGGCATTATTAGTATGAAATACAGATAAAAAAGTAAAAAAAAAGACTATTTTGGGGTCAAGAATGAATTAATCCATTTTATATCATTTATGGAACAATCTTTTTGGTTTTTAGAATAACTTTTAGGAATGAATTATGCTCCAAAACCGAGGTTTGACTGTACTGTACTCTTAACTTTCCACAATGATATAATGCAACACAAGAATATGAATATAGACAATAGATAGAATGAAAAATTTATTTCTTGCCTTTCATTCCAAACCTGGGCTTCTTGTAATAACTGTTTACAATTTGTTTCTAATTGATTTAACTTAGTACTTAGATCTTCATTTGTTAACTTTAAATTTTCATTTATTTCCTTTTCATTGGATAATTCTAGATGAAGCTTTAAAAAATATTTATAATAAAATATTACTTTTAAAAAGTAAAGAAGAAAAGAGAAAATTATAACAAAGTGAAACTAAAGTAATTAATTGTTTGGCAAGTAATTCTTATTATTATAATTTTAATACACTTATATAAATTTAATTTTAAAAAATTACAAAATTATAATAACATGTATCTAGTATTTTGGTATGCTAATAGAATATAGTATTTTCTCAATCATCATCACTATTCAAAGTTCACATGAAACACAAAATTTAACATAAAAAATTATATATGCTGTACTATACTTTTTTATTTAATATTTTTTGTAAATTAATTTTCTGCAATAAAAGATTAATATTTTAGAAATGTATAATTAGAATTTTTAGTAAACATGTTAAATTTAAAAACGAATACTCTAAAAGTAATGTACACTTGCGTGTTGTGGCATTACCAAATGTGAATTAAAAATTCGAAAACCGTTGTATTTAATATTCACCTGACGATGGTAGCTTTATGCAATGGTAGCTTATCCGACCCCCGATTAACCGACTTATCAGTTAACCGACCGCGTTCTAGTCGGCAAATTCAAATGTCTGCTAGTGATGTGGCGCTACAATATTTGGCTACTTTAATATTATTTTTGTTAAATTTTTGCATGTTTTAGCTGGCAACACTGCCTCGACCATGAAAGGGAGGCCGGTATTTAAACGAGGCTTAATTTTATTTAACGACGCTATCCAATTGCTGTATTTAAAACGTGTGTGACGTTTAGCGGCAAAAAAACGAGTGTCAGCTGTAAAGCACAATAAAATTTTGGACTTCTTTTTCTAATGTATAGGCCTACTTTATGTAAAATATGTAACCTGAATATATATATATATATTGTTTGTTTTGTATTTTTCAATAAACAGTACAGTACTGTATTTATTTTGTGCAAAATAAAGAAATAATTTTTAATGATACAATAGCGACGATTATTATTTTAAAAAAACTTTTGTTAGGCTTAACATCGATGAAAATTCAACGCGAAGTAGGTTACTAGAGATATACTAATATACTAATTACATGGGATATACTAATATACTATACTAATAATGTATTTTTCATACTTTTCGGTTATCCGTTTTTTCAGTTATCCGACCAACCCCAGTCCCCAATTGAGTCGAATAATCAATGCTTTACTGTATATTTTAAATAAAGCTATAAATAAACTCATTATTATTATAGCATTATAAAAAATTTTTTACAACACTATAATAATAATAATAATGAGTTTATTTATAGCTTTATTTAAAATATAATTTTGCTTAAATGTAACGATTTTATCCGTTTTTTCAGTTATCCGACCAACCCCAGTTCCCAATTGAGTCGGATAATCGATGCTCTACTGTAATTTTAAATAATTTTTGCAATTTTAATCAAATATTATACATATAATTTTTTCAATTGTCATCATGTTTGAAAAATTTGATTTATATAAACACCTCTTATGCATGTAATACACAACAGAAATGAAAGAAATAAAATTGAATATGAAGTGACATGATATTGTTACATTCTATTAAAAGCCTATTTCTTCTGCAACAATTTACAAAAAATTTAATAGTATAGTAATAGTATAGTAAAACTTGAATATTAATATTTAGCCAAACAATCCTTTGAACAAGTAGTGAACTGTATTCTATAAGGCAGGGGTGGCCAACTTTTGTATACATAAGATCTACTTTTTATCTTAAAAATGCGTCGCGATCGACTTGTTGTCATAGGCATAGTGTAAGTGGGGAGGGGGAGATGTGAAATACATACTATGTTTATACACTGTGTTTCAGTACGTGGTGCACTGCTTGTGAGTTGAGTCATAACTGCATGCATACTGTTGTGTTCGGTTACAAATATAATACATTAAATCAAGTCATCGCGAGCGATCGACCAAAATTGGCTTGGCGATCGACCGGTTGATCGCGATCGACTTGTTTGTTGGCCACCCCTGCTATAAGGTATCTTTCAAAAGGTGGTGTATTATTTCGTAAACATGGTAAATTGTTTCTACCAGTTTGTCTCTTAAATTTAAAATAAGCTCCTATATATTTTTCATTAACCTCTAGATATTTTCAATAGAATTAAAGACTAGAGAATCAAAGATGATTTCAATAATATTACAATCAACAATTTTTCATATTGTCTTACAGATTCATTGTCAAGTTAAAAAATCAATCATTGATACATTCAATACATATCATTTATGAAATGACTGAAATCTGTTCTTCTCAATTTAATTAACAATCTTGCATAAAACAAAAAAATAAAATTCTATGATATATTATTCATGAGTTAAAACATTAAACTCCTGATTTTTAATAATAGTAAAATTTTCAATGTATCATTATACAAACCTGTTCCAAATTCTGTTCCATTTCTGCATTTAATTTTTCATTTTCTTCTAATTTTTGCATCAACTCTACATTCTAAAAACAAACATATACAAATAAGAAAAAACTTTAACATGAATTGAATTTAAACAACTGTTATACAGAGAAAAGTACTACTGTAGATTCAAAGAAAATATAATTCAATAAAACTATTTTAAATATAAAGAAATAAAGTTTATTTTACATTTCATATTTTCACAATTATTTTAATTACTTGATATAGGTATCTACCATTTAACTTCAGTAATCAGTTTCTGAAAATAAGGTGTTCTGCAAAAATGCATTACAGGGAGTCTATTTTGCATTAATTTAAATGGAAAAAATTATAATACATTGTCAAACCAAAACTCCCAACTTCCAAAAATATGACTAAAACACAATATAATACCTGTATATAAGTTTCAAACTCTCATATTAGAATATAAAATGATATAACCTAATATATCACTTTCTAATCATCATTTATTGTAACTAAGACATCCAGGGATATGTTATTTTAATCCAGGTTTAATCAAGGTAATTTTCAGGTCTTTCAATTTCATAAAAATTAAGCCATTTCTACTACCTTACAGGGGGTGGATGTAACTTTAGAATTTTAAATAGTACCTTTCTATTTTTTTTACTTTTGGATCCTTGATTAAAGAATAATAATAATAAAATTTTATTTAAAACATTTTCTTTTTTCAAAAATGTTAATTTTAAAAGTTATGAATATTTTTAGTTATATTTTCAAAAATTAATAATTAAAGAATTGGGTTAATGTTACCTATGGTTCCAAGATTGTCTGATTCCAGCAAGGAAACACGTTCTAACATAACCTAACCTATTCTAATAATTTTGTTGATAATAATTATGGTAATTTATTAGAATAGGTTAGGTTAGGATAGAACAAAAGTCGGCAGTTTGTCAAGTGAGAAGAGCCAAATTGGCATGGAAACAGGATAACAAAAGTACCAGAGAGGGGCATCGAGGCTTAAATGCTTGACCGATCGCCGACCAACTGTGTTGAAAGACGCCCCCTAGTGAGCATTACAGGCATTCCGTGACAATAATAAATTCCTATTATAAATATACTGAATTATTTATATTGTTATCGGCTATTGACCAAATGAATAATAATAATTTATACTGTTAATGTAAATAATAATTTATATTGTTAATTTAAATGTGCGAAATATGACACACGACAGGGGCGCCTCTAGTGGCCTTTTTGGCATTTGTTACATGGACAAACGTCGGACGGACGGATGCGCATTCAATGGGTTATATACAGAGGCGTAGCTACTGTGGAGCAGTTGGAGCAAAGTTCTCCAGGCGCACGAACCACGAAGGCGCCAAGTTAGAAAGGGCGAAATAAAAACTTGTAAAAACATTTGTAAAAAATTTTGGATTTAATAATAATTAATCAATTAACGATTAGATTTGAATCCGTTTGACAATTATGTACACTTTTCAAGTGCTTTTCGCCTGCATATCTTGTCGCGTCATCTGATAAAAATATTCTGGAACAATCAGAATTGTTACAATCGGCATATCCCTTTGACATTCGCCTAGTTTTGAATCTCAATTGCTTTGATTTAAAATGTTTTTTTATAGTCAGGTAAAAGAAATTACTTCTATAAGCGAAATTGCTGAACTACTTTTATTTCACACCGACATTATTATAGGTTCTCCGACATTATTGCAGCATGCCTCATTTTTCTAATTTTACGGGCGACCACAACAACAGCAAAATGAAGTTTCTCAAAAATAAAATTAATCAAAACTTATTTAAGAAGCAGCATGTCACAACACCGTCTTAACTCTGGTTACTATATCCAGGGACGGATCTACATAGGGACTAATGGGGCTTAAGACCTGGGCCCCCAAGTGTCAAGGACCCACAAAAATTGAATTATCATCATAAATTTTTAATACTTTTTCATTAACAATGAACATTTATCGTACAGTAAAAAATAGTTAATAATAATAATAATATAATAATGATAATTTATAGTATTATTTGTATTAACAAAAAATGGGTTCCCATTGGACTTCAATAAGCCCTAGGCTCCGAAAAATCTAGATCCCCTGAAATCCTAGATCTGACTATATCAACTGAAAAAACAATAGCTTGTCAACTTGATCTGAAGAAAGTGATTGACCGATTCGCAAAAGAAAAAGCGAGAAAACAATTTTGAAGTTTTATTATGTATTTTTATGTATTTGTTATAAAACTAAACTTGCTTACATTTTGTCAATACAGTTTATATAATATGTAGTAAATATTATTAGATACTCCGTACTTAAAGAATTATATTTATTATTATATTTATACCAGATAAGTCCGACGTTGCTTGGGCAAAAACTAATGAAAGCAAAGATTAAGAATATTAGATCATAGGCGATCTTACTCATTTTCACTGGGTGTGAGAATTATGTCTCCCTCTTCCAAGACTATTTAGAGCATTTTTAGATAGGTCTAAAAATATGTTCAATTTCTCGCAAAAACGCAAAATACCGCATCTAAAATAGTACAGTAGAAGCTAAGTTCTTCAGGGTAATCCTTAACCGATTTTGAAAAATTTCTTCTTAGTGTACATTGGTATGGCGTACCCTAACTGTGTACCAAATTTCAGCTTTCAACTTCTGTTTGGGCTCTGCACTTATTATTATCATCAACCCATCTTGATTATATTATAAGATTTATTAAATTGAATATTTTATTGTTGAAATGTCTTGAATCTCAAATAAATCGTTATTAGGTAAGGTTTTAAATCAAAATAATTAGGTATGTTTTTAAATTAAATGTTCAAAATAAATTTTGTGAGCCTCCGAGGAACAAGGGGGCACACTGATTCTACCTGCTCCAGGGCGCTGAATATGTATCTATGCCACTGATTATACATATAGATATGCTTCAAATGCTACCACTCGCATGGGATTCATATTGATCAACGTGAGTGTCGTCATGTGCGGATGGGCTAAAGAGTGGTAGAGAGTATGCCGTACGAGTCGAAGTTTGTTCGGCGGCTCTATCTCATAAACTGGTGTTATAAGGCTGCTTATAAGAGCCGTAAACGTCTATGCAAAGAGCCGCATGCGGCTCACAAGCCGCACTTTCCAACCCTTGGGATAGAACGGGCATCCCCACTGTTTCCCTTCTTCTATTTGCTGGAATCAGGGATGAGCCGCCATCTTGGAACCATAGGTAACATTAACCAAAAATTGTTTTTTTATGATCTAATTTATTATAACTAAGATATTTAAAGTTTATTTGAAGACCTGAGGTTTTTCAAGGTCAGGATTTATTACCTTGCAACAGGAGCAAGAATGTAAAAATGATAAAAAATGCCTTATCTTAATTTACAGATTATAGCTGTAACATTTGAAATCAATACTGTTTTCGTAGTTAACCCAATTCAGTTATGTTATCAGTGTGTCTAACTTTGATGATGATGTCAGAATCAGAATATTGACTACTATCCTATGATTCAAACTCATCATTTTGGATAAATGGTCAGGGTGGTTAAAATATCAGCCTATTGCTCTGGAGTCAGGGAATAAAATACAAAAGGGTCAGAAAAAACCTCAGGAATTTTTCAGTAATAGTCATCCCTGATGTATCATGCTCCATTCCTCACTACCTGTCCATCCAATTGTGGGCCTGGATGAACATGTGATGGGCTAGAAAAAAAATAACCTGTTATTGTTTGCAGGCATTAAAAAAACTGCATTAATGCATAATGCATTTAATGCAAACACCATTAAAAAGGGTCACTCTAAACTGCATTATTCTATACAGTACAGTACTTTCAACATGTTTCCTGTGCTTTTCAACCTTGAATTTATTTTAATCTGAGTTTAATTAAAATTACACAGTATATTGCATCAAATTTTTAATATTCATAAATATTTCCTTACTTTTTCCTCTCTTGTTTGTGCCAAAGACTGTAAACTAGTTACATTCTTCTGTAACATCTCTAACTGATAACTTAATGTTTCAACACTACTCTGTAGTTCATTATTTTGATTCTGGAAAAGTGTAATAATAATAAAATTAATATATTTAAAATGAGCAACTAATAATTTTCAAATAGATAGTTAATGTAAAAAATTAATTCATATAATAATCATCTATCAGTAATCAAATCTGAATAGATATTTATAGGTATATAAATTAAAATCATTATAATTTTAGTTATAAAAGTATTTCAAATTATTTCAAAATCTCTATTCATATTCATAAAATTATATACAGTCAAACCTGTTTTTATGCGGTCTTTTTTTGTGCGATTTTTTATTTGTGTGTTTTTTTTTGTGCGATTTTTTATTTGTGCGGTATAGTCGGTGACTAGTCTCATGTGTTTTATCATGTCTCACGTTGACTTATTATAGCTGTGGGAACGCCGGGAGGTAGGACGGAGTCGTACCTCCTTTTTCTTCAGCGAACAGGTCAGCAAGACCCACCCCACTGTCAAGGATGGCTAAATTTTTATGATATCCCGACTCGTCGGGATTGGGTAATTAATTGTCAGATCGAGTGGAGGAAGTGTGTGGGTTCGTCAATAAGTTTAAGGCGATATTTGAAATAACGGAGACCATGATGAAAACAAATAACGATTTATTTAAACGGATAAACAAATACAGAAAATCGAACACGTCCAGTTCCTAACCGCAAGAGAGAGAGTTTACAAATTTAGGGGTCATACCTCTTCCTAGAATATATCGGTTGTAATCGAAGTACTAATCATCTCGGTTCTCCGGTCGTGGAGGTAAGCAGGAGGATCAGTCGGGGTGGCTCGTCGTCGGCGGGCTTCGGTGACTTCGGGTTTCGCCTCGATTCTCGGGACGGCGTCTTCAGCGACCCCATTCTCAGCCTTTTCCCCCTTATATACTACAGGTCACGTTATCTTCGATCACCAATCGCGATAGTGGGTGAATCGCTGATGATTCGATCTCCGTGACTTAGTTTGGATCCGGAGGGAAAAGAAGTGCGTTTGGACGGCGGAAGGCTGCTCATCCTTCGAATTTCGACCGTTTCTCCAATTTCTCACGAGGGGATTTGAACAATAAAACAAAAAATTTTGGGCCGGGTTAAACCCGGTCCTCACATAGCTAAATAAACTTATTATAGCATAAATGACCTTATTATAGTAATATTATTGCATGAATATGCGAAAAATGAAATAATTTATTTTTTAAGTCAACAAAACACCACCTGGACAAAAATATGTAAAACAGATGATAGACAAGACGATGCAGTCAAGTGCTGACATCTGTTGTCAATAAATTCTACGTCTGTTTTAATTACGTTAATTAAACCTTCAAAGTGCTTTCACATTCCTGGACCATTAAGATAAGATTCATTTTAAAGCGTAAATTGAAGGTAAATGTACTGTATTATTTTTTCTATTTAGATATAAAATGTTAGGATTTTTATTTTATGTTTAGACATAATCCCTGAAAATGAATAAGGGCAAAAACAAAGCAAAGAGGAAGGTAATTTCCTTAGAAACTAAGACTACGATTTTAAAACGAGTCATTTTCTATGTGAGACTTTTTTTATGCGGTACCTATCCATACCTATCCACTGCATAAACATGTTTGACTGTATATGAAAATCAATTTATGAAACTTTTATCATTCAATTATATGCTAGTAAAAAATCATTAAATTCAAACTGTAAATCATGAGATATATATTTATAAATTCAAATAATAAAAAAAGCCAGATTTTACAAAATTATTTTAAGCTTCAATGAAGTGAATTCTTAAACAAATTTGATATTAGACATAAAAGCTATTACTTAATATGTTATAGTAATACATAGCATTAAACATTAATATTTTATAAGAATTATTTTTAAATTATTAAATTAAATTAAAATAAAAAATTATCTAGAAAATGTCAGCTTAGAATAGCACTTTAACCAAAAGCTTCTGCAAACCTGATGAGCAAATTCAATCATTTGAAGTTGAAGTGTTTTGTAATTTAAGCTCCATTTTTCTATATTTTTTTAGATTATTTATAATTTTTAAAAGCTGTGTAATTTTATCTAGCTTTAACACTAAATTTGGCCAACCAAATCATAACCAAATTTTCTAATTTCAAAAACTTAACCAAAATATGTATTTGATTTCAAAAATTTACACATAATATAAAAAAAAACAACAAATATTTGAATACACAATTCATTCTTAAACAAATATAAATTTATCATGAATTTCAACAAAAGTTTTATTTAGTTGTAGAAAAAAAATTAATATGTAATTTTACATTTGGAAAAATATAAAATTGAATCTCCAATCAGAAATTAATTTATAAATACAAACTAATATTGTAAAAAACTATTTTTCATTAAAAATTTAATATATTTGTGAATTGAAACAATCAGTTTATATATAATATGAAGAAATGGGTGCATACAGTATACAACCTAATGCACAAAGTTTCTGAATCTGTTTCACTGAACAATAAAAGACAAGCATTCAGTGACAGATCAATTCCACAAGTTTTGACTCAGTTAAAAAGACAATCCAGATCTTGAAAATATGACATACTTTAAAGATGGCAGTACTTGGTAATGCATAGTCATGTTAAAATTTTCTGATAGAAATAAGGAAATTATGATTAAAGTTTCTCCAGATCAGTTATCACACATTATAAAAGAGTAATTAGATCTGAAAATAAACTTCAAATTCATAAAAATTATAACATGCAATTACATTTTCCATATAATTCTCAATGTGATTTGATTGAAAAATTTTTTTTTGTTTGTTTTCTATGAGTACCAATTAAACTTTTACAAACTCTCTTTGAAGGTAAATCATCCATTATCACTGAAAAAGTTCTATGTTGTCATTATTCATAACCTCAAATAACAAAATTCTCATGTCAACCATTTTTCAGCTCAGCCATATAGCATTCAACATGCTCCACATACCTTTCAATGACTGGTTGAATCACAATGACCAGTCAGATTATGCACTGAATGCATCAAAAGTAATTATACTTCTAAAGGAAATGTTTTCTCTAAAGATTTAAAAATAACTACAAGTTTATCAAACATATAATACATTCATTAATTATATCAAACTTACTTTATATGTAGTTAAAAAAGGGATCAAAATTAAGATCTAGTATTGGAGAATAAAATGTAAATACAAAACTGTTTAAATGTTATACCAGTTTATCTTACACATTAAAACTGAGGATTACACATTATAATAAAAACTAAAATAATCGATAAAAAAATTAATTGAAAAAAAGATTAACTGAAAAATAAATTATTAAATTTTTATTTAGAAATCTCAGACTAATATCACACCAAGAAGTTTAGTAGTATCTTGTGTTTTAAATGGATATGTAGAAAAAATAATATCAATGCAATTTCAGGTTTAGAACTATTAAACTGAAGTTCAAAATTTATACTCCAATCAACTTTCCTTATTTTTAAAATATAATTATTATTTTAAATTGAGAGAAATATTTTACACAATATTTCAATAAAATATTCATTATAATCAAAAAAACATACATGGTTTTCTCTAATTTTGCCATTAAGTTCATTAAATTGTTTTCAGAATTAAATGATCTATTACTAAAGCAATATGAAATAAAAACTCAATTTATATTTATAACAATTGTTTTAGGAGGAGATTTATTTTACTTGTTTATTTCATAAGAAAAAGCATGTAATCCAGCAAATCTAGTTTTTTTCCTGCAATTTTTTTATGTTTATAAATATGTAAATAAATATTATGTGGATCTGTAATGAAAAAGTCTGTATATCATTTTATTTTTTCTTCAGTTACTCAAATGTAAAGAAAAAATATCAAAAATTAATTTAATTTCAAAATCAAATGACTTACTTTAGTTTCATCTAGTTCTTTTTGGAGTGGAGTGGTTATATTTCTTTGGTCTATTAAGTTTTTCTGTAACACTCCAAACTGAAATTGTTAATTTTATGTTATTTATAATGAAAATTATACTAAAAACTAAAATTTATATTATTTGAAAATTACTTGATGTTTTGTAGTATCAAGTTCTTCTTTTAATATGTCTCTTTCAGTTTTGACAGTAAACATTTTTTGCTCAATTGCACCTAATTTGCCTTTATAAAGAGGAGAATTTATTATTTAAATTTTATTCAAATATAATAATTATAGAAGTATATTTTATAATGATTTAATTGAGTGCAATAAAAATAACTTAAAGAATAATATAAAAATTAATTTTAAACATGAGTGACTATGTACACAAAATAAAAAATTGAAATAAAAATACTAACAATAATATAAAAACCAACAAATTTACAAATGTTAAAGGAAATATAATTGTTATCATTGTAATTATTAAAATTAATTTTACCTTGATTACATACAATTTTTTTGAAAATAAATATTTGCTGATTAATTATCTAAATAACTAACTAAATAACAAATTTGCTGATATTTACTTTACTTTTGATTAGTTCGTAATAATCAGTTTTTCATAAATGATATTTATTATTATATTTCCAATATAATAATATCAGCTCTATAAATTTAGTTCTTACTATGCTGGATGATTATAATTAAAGTATCCCTATTCAGAACTGGCTAGATTGAGATTTAGCAGACCAAATGCAACCAAATCTGGTATGGTGACATTTCCATGCATAAAATTGGTACAAAAACACACTACGTATGGCACTTTTGGTATTGCAAGTAACAAACCTTTTATTTGTATAAAACACTCACACTTTACAGAGATCTTATCAATGCAGAAAATACTATTCAATGTGGTCCTCATTCTGAAGGTGTAAACCTGAAAGTGA
This sequence comes from Centruroides vittatus, assembly GCF_030686945.1. Lineage (NCBI taxonomy): Eukaryota > Metazoa > Arthropoda > Arachnida > Scorpiones > Buthidae > Centruroides > Centruroides vittatus. The sequence continues at coordinate 2,130,277 of NW_027122715.1, forward strand.
TAAAATATGTTCAATGGCTGAACATAGATAATCCTCTGTGATGCATGTGATAATTCTCACATTCATTTTTACTACCAGAGGAATTAGTTTCATTTTTAATCAGCTAAACCGTTTTGTCATTACATATTTTGACACTGACATTTCAAGGCTTATTTGTAAAAAATTTTGTTTGATTTGTGTGCAAGTGTTTTTTTTTTTTTTTTTGTGTCCCATCAAATATGGAAAATCAAAAGCAGCATTTTTGGAATATTTGGTTTTTTATTACCGAAAAGGTAAGAATGCTGTTCAAGCAAGAAATAAATTGTATGACATGTATGGAGATGATGTGTTGACAAAACAAAAGTGCCAAAACTGGTTCACAAAATTTCATTCGACAATTTCAATACTGAAGATGCACTATGTTCAGGAAGGCCAGAGGAAGCTGATGAAGATAAAATAAAAGTATTGATTGAAGCAAACTGCTGAATAACAACATGCAGAATCATTTAAATTTGTCAAATTCAACTATTTATGATCACATGAAATGACTTGGTTTTGTTTCAAAGCTTGATATATGGATTCCTTATGTTCTTAAAGAAAGGGATTTGTTCCATTGCACTGACATTTGATTTGCTTTTCAAATGTCAAAAAAATTATCCATTTTTGAAGCAAATCATAACTGGCAACGAGATAATGGATGAGATGGATGAAATGGATTGTTTACAACAATGTTGAATGGAAACAATCATGGAGTAGAAGAGATGAGTGGCTCAAAGCATTTTGAAAGCTGATATTCATTAAAAAAAAGTAATGCTCTCTGTTTGGTGAGATTTTATGGTAATTGTTTTTTTTTTTTAGCTTCTACCAGACAATGCCATAATTGATTTGAAAAACTGCCATCAATTGAATAAACTGAGTGATACCATCAAACTGAAAAGGCAAGAATTGATGGACAGAAAAGGTGTAAGAAATTTTTCTCTGTTGCTTGTCGCGCCATGTTGAATTTTTGTTGATGCCTAATGAAAATTACATATTTTTGAAAAAAATTGTATTATTTGAAATTACTTTTTTTTTATTTTGTACAAACAAAATAGATATATTAATAAATGTAAAAACAAAAAAATTATATTTCAGAAGTTAGTTTTAATATAGAAATTATAATGACTAGCGACATCTAGTTTCAAAAATGTTCCGATGCTGAAACGAGATATCTAGGATCCACAGGTCAAGGTCATTAGGTTGCGATTCAAGATATGTTGGGAATACCAGGGAGTAGGTTAACCATAATAATGCCAGACCTCACACAAGTTTGGCAACTTGCCAGAAGCTGTTACAGCTTGGACGGGATGTGCTACAATACCCACCATATTCGCCAGATCTGGCACCCTAAATTATTACTTGTTATGATTTTTAGAAAATTTTTTAAATGGTAAAACATTTACTTCAAATGAGGATGTCAAAAATCACTTGAATCAGTTTTTTGTAAGCAGAGATCAGAACTTTTATGAGCCTGGAATCATGCTACTACCAGAAAGATGGCAAAAGGTATTGGACCAAAACGATCAATATATAATTCAATAAAATATTATAAGAAAATTGCTTTTTTTCATTAATAAAAAAGAAATGAAATTACTTTCCGAACAACCCAATATTACAATATTTTGTGAGTATTTTATTAAAGGACAAATTAATTTAAATATCTTAAATTATTTAACTTTATATACAAGAAGAAAACAACTTTAATCTTTTACACTTTGTAATCTCATAAAGTAACACAAGAGTTTCAATTCATTCAAATTTCACTCATTGAAATTCAAATATAAGTTTTAAAATGCAAAGTTTTCATATAGAATTATAATTCAAATGCACATAAAATTACATACACATACACACACACACACACATTGTGTGTGTGTGTGTGTGTGTGTGTGTGTGTGTGTGTATATGTGTGTGTGTGTGTGTGTGTAATTTTATGTGCATATATATAAATATATTAAAATTTAAACTCACCTATGAGATAAGATTCTTTACTCTTTCTCTGAAAATAAAATATACAATAATTTTTAATTTATTTAACAAGCACATTATATAATGAAAAAAAAACTTAAATAATTATAATAGATAAAAATTAAGTTATAAATCAAGGATATTTATTACTAATACTGGCACTGATACAAACTTTAAATAAAATTATAATTCATATAACTTTCATGTGAAAATGAATTACCGTATTTTACGGACTATAAGACGCTACAGACTATAAGACGCACCTTAATTTTTAAGCAATTTTTAAAAAAAATACCTATAAGATGCTACGGACTATAAGACGCACCTGAATTTTGGAAGCAATTTTTCGAAGAAAAAAAGTGCGTCTTATAGTCCGTAAAATACGGTATATCATTAAATTTCAAAAGTGTAGTTCTTCACAAAAATTCAAAATTAAGTATATGCTAAAGTTAAATTATATATTTTTTCTTATAATATCAGTTATCAATGAGTGAATCAACATGAATTTTTGTGATAATTTTATAATTCTTAATATTGTTTTATTACTACATTTATATTTCTTATCTGTATTTCTTTCTAGATAGTTTTACAGTTATGCTTTAATTTTAATATTAAAAAATAAACTCATATTTATTATTGATTATTCTCTAGCATTGTTTCTTGTCATTAGTCTGTAGAGAACTTTTAATGGTCTACAAAAGTAATAATCCAAAGAATTGTTTGATGAGTCATTAAAAAGCTTTATTAATAATGATATCTCATTTTTGCCATCTTTAAATAAAGACATTTATTGTAAATGTTTCACTTTTCAGTTTTTAACCAAAGAAATTTAAATGTTACAGTGTTAAATATTTTAAAGAATACTGTAATTAAACAAGTATTGCACCAGAAAATAATTATAATCCCTTTGTACCACAACTTATACCACAACTACTTTTGCAGAGATAAAGCAATTTTTTAAAAGTTTATTATAATAAATACATATGACCATATATATTCATCAAAATGTATATCCAAATATTTAACTTCATTTATACTGAAAAAGTATTTGTTGTAACCTGGAAAAATGATAATCATATAAAAATAAAACGTTTGTACAAAAACATATGCATAGTTGTGTTTGGTACCTACAAGAACACATTGTTCTATATGATATAACTTTTTTCTTACAAACATTTTCTTAATATAAAAATGTATTAGAAAATAAAGTAGTGTTTTCACATATTTCTGATGTCTCTCTAACTTTGAAACTGGTATTTTTGTTTTTAATAAATAAACTTAGAATTTCTTTGATCAACAAAAGTCAAATTTGTTACTGTATTAAAATTCTCATAACCTAATTTTAGTACAATAAAGAAATTATCTAATTGGTTTAAAAAAAATAACTCATTGAAGTTATATGATTCATAAAATATTATATTATACAATCAAAAAATTAAAAATTTGAAATATAACTTACTTGAATATAAACAGTAAAAATACATACAAATGTTGTTAAAACACCTGTAATAAAGGTAATAACAGTAACTCTTGGAGAAAGGCCTTGAATTTCCCACTCAGAAAACTGTTTCTGAATTTGTCCAGGTAACTAACAAAACAAAATTATTACAATTGTAAATCTTATCTACATATAATTTCAAATTAAAAAAAAACAAGTAAAATGGCAAAGCCATTCTTGGGACGAGACTGTGTCTTGGAGAGCACGAGCAACACATGCGCAAATCTCGCACTCGTGCCTGTTTGTAGAAACAGTCTCAGCATTTTGTATTTTATTTTGACCCGGTTCTCAGTCCCATGACTACCTACAAGTCTGGTTTATTTTATGTGCGCGTGATTTGGGCACCAAATACTGTATGCCAAATTGCAACTCATGACATGTACTGTACTCCTTCACACCTCTAAGGTGTGCAGCCATTAACAGCAGTGTGATTTTAGATACGAGACATAGTCTTGTCAAAAAGTTAAATTAATATAAGAATAAAGCACTGTTTTTAATTTCTAATATTTTTTACAAAACCAAACTTAAAAGGCAATGACATTATCATCATCAATGTTTTAAAAATATAGAAAAAATAAAAATCCATTGAAACATGAAAAAGAAATAATAATCTTTTAAAAATAACCACAAAGCAACTATTTAAATGAAATTTATAAGTATCATATCATCATTAAGGTAACTTCATCTACTATATATCTACTTCCATATTCAAAAATTTTTAAAAATATTGAAAAATTAATTTAAAAAATTATTTATTAGAAAATTATATATTTATTTTAAAATACAACAGTAAGTAAAAAATTAATAAATCATTTCAACTCACCATGTCAATAATAACTTGTAAGAAGAATGGAAGGAATCCAATATATTCTTTTGCTTCTTCATTTATAACATCAAAGGCACTTTGTGTTGCATCTTCTACATTTTCATAATCAACCTCTTCATTATAATTTAAAATTGAACGAGTTGTTGTTTCTATTCTTGAAGCAGTTATCATGCCGTCTTCATCATAAGGTAAAATTTCGTCTTTAACTGTTTCAATATTTTTTTTCATGTCTATATCAACATTATGCAAATGCTCTTTTGTATCAGACTGAATACTTTCATCTTTTACAGATAACTGATTATAATCATTTTTTAAAGAATAATCATCTGTAATTTTTGGGTTATTTGATAATTCAATTGATTTTGCTAACAGGTCCTGAGATTCATTGCCTGCATCTAAATTAAAGTTTATATCTTTGTTTAAAGCAGATTCATCAGAGTTGCCAATCATTTCTGTACTAGAAGTAAGTGGTGATTCTGAGATAAATACCGTATCCTGGAACTTATCATTTAAATTTTCATCATCCGTATTTTTGGAAAGAAATTTTATTTCGTCACTTTCTTTCAATAATTTGCTATTTTCTTGATCACTTGGAACGGAATTAGAAATTTTAGAGTCAAGTTTATTGTCTACATCATTTAAATTCAAACTAGATTCTAACGAAGGTTTAGATTCAGACACTGTAGATTCTTTCATAATAATATTTTGTTTATCTTCTGTTTCAACAGGTATGTTTTGATTTAGGTCTTCATTTGAAGCTGACTCACTATTTTCAACAGGAATATTTACTTTTATGTCAGAAAGATCATTGTTTTTAGCAGGAATCGAAGGCTCTTCTAAAGAATCAATAATTTTACTATTAATTTCTTTTTTATCAGCTATTAAATTTTCATCATTTGTAACATTCTGTTCAAGTTCAGGTTTAGAATGAATTTTTACATCTTTCTCTTTTATTTCTTTCATATTTTTTTCATCTATTGTCTTTTTATTCATATTTGAATCAAGCTCCAATTTTTTATTACTTTCCAAGTCATTGTTTATGTTAGTTGCTATTTTAGATGAATCTTCATTGACATTTGCTATTGTAGCTGTATCACTAATTTCTTCTGAAAGTGCAGTTTTAGAATTTTCAATTTTTTTAACGTGACTTATTTCAATAGATTCTTTGTGTAAAACTGAATCTTTGTTAGTCACAGTATCATCTTCATCTTTTTGAAATACATTATCTTGATTAGAATTACTATTTAAATTAGTCTTATGAACATCAGCAAGAATATCTTTACCATCACTTTTTATTTCTTTTATATCGACATTAGATCTGATCTGTTCATTTGTTTTGTCTATAGCATTTTCTGAAGGATTGATTTCTTTAATACCATTTTCATCTACTTGCTTTATTTCAGGTTTTAACATATTTAAATCATTTAATGCTTGTATATTCTCATTAGTTTCATCATCATCATCACCATTATCAATTAAATTTTCTTCTTCCTCCAAATCCTCATCCTCTTCTTCCTCCTCTTCATTATCAGTATCATCAATATCATGTTTGTTTTCATTTTCAAAATTATTTTCCTCATTATCCATATCCAGCTCACTTTTAGGTTTTTCACTACCAATTGTGGAGAAAACATTTTTAGCAAATGTTACAACTTTTGAAAAGATAGATTGATTATTTGAATTATTAGTTACAAAATTGATATTCGTATCTTCAATGTCTAAACTTTTTGAATTTGTATTAACAAGTGTATCAGATTCTAAATTATTGCTGGAATCAGTATTTTCAGAAGGTTTAAGTGAATCTGATACCATTTTATTTTTTATATCATTGGAATCAGTAATAGAAACTTCTTCTGTTTCTTTTTCAATATTTACTTCATCAAGATTAGTAGAAGAAACAGATTCTTTATTGCTTTCAAGTATTTCTTGTGAATTATGATCATTAGCTACTGTTGACTCTTGTTTGTTTTCAACAAAAACACTGGATACTGCATTATCAATGAGAGTTGATTCTTGTTTGTTTTCAACAGAAATGCTAGGAGTAGCATATAAATTTTTTTCAATTGAATCTTGCTGAACTAGTTTGCTTTGATCCAGAATATCTGATGATAAAACTGGATTATTTAAAGAAGGATGCATTTCAGATATTTCAGTTTCAATTATATGACTATCAGATGAATGAGGTGTTTGTGCGTCGTTAGAAATAGTACTTAATTCTGAAGTAAGTGTGGAAGGATGTAAATGTGGAGAGTTGTATGCATCCACAATAGATGGTGTTTGTTCATTTATGGAATTTGATTCAGATGGCGATGTAGGATTTTCTTCACAAATATGAGTTCCTTCTATCAGTGTACAGCTTTCTTGAACTTCTTTTGTAGACAACAATGATCTGCCTACAATTAAGGATTCTGTTATCGTATTTGAATCAAAATTTTGTTTTGCATTTATTACTGAGTTTGTACCTGAATTAAGATCAGAAATACTAGGTGATGGCGAAATATGAGAATGAAAAGATTCTGCATTACCAGCAACTGTCGATGAATGTATATTTAGTTCTTGATGAGCATTATTTATTTGTGGTCCGTTGTCTGAAGTACTTGTCTTTTGTTCCGAGTTACTTGGTATTTCATTCTGTATTTCTGAAATCTTATTATTGACGATACTGTATCTATTTAAATCTATTTAAAAAAAATCCATATATTAAAATATAAACAAACATATTATTTTTGCATTTTATAAAAAAAGAAAGAATTCAAATATAGGAATAGATAAACAAGTAATTTTGTTTAAATGTAACGATTTTTGTATTGTACGGTACATTGTTAAATATTTTAAAACATTGGAACATGGCTGTATTCGACAGTTAAAGAAAGAATTTTCAAATGATAGAACTGTTTTTTGTACATTCCTGAGGAGGGCCTCTAAAAGAAGCCGAAAACGTTCAAACATTAATGTTTCTTAATTATTATGCCTTTGTGTCCTTTCTATCTTAATTTAAATTTAATTTGTATACTAGTACTTTTTATATATTAACAGGTCCTGTTAATATATAAAAAGTACTAGTATACAAATTAAATTTGAATTAACGTTTCTTGTTCATTTACTGCTGGAATTAGCATTTAGGTGTAAATTTTGTTGTGACTTAAACAATTATGTTGATTGATTAAAAAACTAAACAATCTTGAAATTAGCATTTTGACATTTCTTACTCAGCTTAATTATTTAACTTCAATTACTTGAAGATATTATATATCTGTTATGTATCCAAATTAGAAATAACTGACTTGAGTTTTTCTTGCAATTAGATTATTTAACTTATTCTAGTAAATAAAATTATTTTGTTTAATATTCTAGCACTTTTCCTTTGTACCTCTGCATGTTGCAGCATATTGAGTGTTCTGTTCTGATGTTGCACCATGTTGTCAGCTTGTAAGCTGTCATTAAACTATTTATTAACTTACTTTAAGCTGAGGATGGTCAGATTTTTACTGAAAATACTTCTTTTAATAAAAAGAAAAAAAAAGTTGGACTTCTTTAAATAAGCAGAAGTGGATTTATTTATTTATAAAGATAGCACCAAGTTTTGTGAACTTTTATTATTACAAAAGAAATTTAAAAAAGAAATGACAATTATAGTTTTGATATGTTTTTATAAGTATCAAGATTGCATTAAACTTAAAAAATTGATAAATTCGTAACTACATAAATTTCATTTAGTGTGTCATGCAAGAAAGCAGCATTATATTTATCCATAAAAAAAATATAATGAATTATTAATACATTAGAATTTTTTAAAGTTATATAAAATTTGAAGTAAAAAAAGATTATTTAAAATGTATTTTATGAATTACACACACACATACCCTCGACAGTAATTGTTTCATCTGATAATGATTCTTTAAAATTTTCTTCTTCTTTTGCTGTAGCTTCTGGACTTTTCGATAATGCATCATCAGGAATATTACTTTTTGAAAATAATGTACTACTACTCACAGTAGATCCTTGTAATACAATATCATCGTTTTTAGGATCAGATGAAATTGGTGTTTTTTCTTCTGGAATTGTTTCATACTTATCTTTTGCTTTATTTGAAATTGTTTTCCAACCAAATTTCTGAAAAAAATGATAATAGAATGAAATAATAGTTGTTAAATTTAACATTTAAAATTTATTATTATTTTTAGATTTATCTTTATCTTCTATCTGTTATAAAAGACAGAATATCTATATATATAGTCAGCTACATTAATATGGTTTCAAAAAGATTAAAATAAAGATCACATTGAAGATAAAAGCTATGTTACTTTCTAAATAGAAACCTTATAAATAATAATTATTTCATTTATAAAATATATTTTTATAATAACTACAGCAGAGCATCGATTATCCGAATCAATTGGGTACTGGAGTTGTTCGGAAAATTGATTTTTCGGATAACTGATTATGTACAAAAAAATACATTATTAATATACTACATTAGTATATTAGTATATCCCAATAATAGTATATTAATATACCTCATGTTAAAATTTTTCTCCGTTGCGTGTCGCTTCGCATTGAATTTTTGTCAAAGTTAAGCCTTACAAAACTTTTTATAATAATAATCGTGGTTATTATATCATTAAAAATTATTTCTTTATTTCGTACAAACAAAATAAATATATTGAAAAATATAAAAACAAAAAAAAATTATACTTTAGAAGTTAATCTAGTATCAAAAACGTTCGATTTAGCATGACACACGTCCCGACACAGTCCGACTGGAACGCTTTCAGTTAACCAACGTTTCGGTTGATCGGTGTTCGGGATAATTGACGCTCTACTGTATATAAACAAAACAATTTTTAAATAAATAAACTTAAACCTCTGAAGGAACTTCAACCAAGTTTCTGTTTAGTATTTTTGTTTCTTCTATAAATCTTGTTGGTGCAAAACCTCTCCTTCCACCAATCTGATATAATGAAATTTACATTAGTACACAGTAAAATAACATTTTATAAATATAATGTAATAGCAAAATTTCTAAAATTATTTGAAAAATTTTCAAAGAACTTTTTAAAAATAGTACATAAATTAATTATTAAAATTATATAGTATAAATAAATCAAGATAAAATTAATCCATCAATAATTAACTGTTTAGAATTATCAATAAATTTTCTTTCAAGATAAAAACAGATACTTTCATGCAAATGTAAATATCTAGAATTAGCTGCAATAAAAGTAGATACTAATATAATTTATATATGTTAAATAGTAATAGCATGCATAAAGAATCAAATATTAATATTAGATTCTTTGTGCATGCTATATTTTGGCTGGACAAGTAATAATTTAAATAACTGGATTACTGGAGTAGGTACAGTTGTTATTTACACTAAATTTAAGTAATTAATTTTAGAAATATTTAGAGGGAGGAAAAAAATTTAGAATAGATTTTAAACACACAATTCCTAAAGATTGATACTTACTAAGAAGTATGTTTATACAAATTGTTTTAAAAAATTCTAGGTTTTTAATAACATAATCCAATACTTCTGATTTTTAATCTTTTAACTGCAATATTTAGGATCAGACATTTTAAAACTATTTCATAAAAATTTGTGTTGGCTGAAATAGTAAAAGTTATCAGCCAGTCATTCTGGAGGTAAGGATAAAATCAGGGAAGGAATGCCTAGGAATTTTTCATGAGTAGTCTTGTCCCAAAAACACTAAGTCACATTCCTTGCCACCTGGCTGCCTCCATTACAGACCTGGCTAAATTCACAACCGATATGATTAAAAGACCTTCTTAGTGCCCATAAAGTAGAAACAGTAAAACCAAAAATTATGTTATTGATAAATATTATAAATTTAATTTCATAAGTAAACAAATTAAATACTTAATAATCTGCCTTAATAATTTAATGACTGGAAAATTTAGTACTACAGTTAGTTGTCTCACCAATTACTTGTACTTTTCATCATAACATTATTAAAGTATCTGAAATGATGTATTTTAATTAATTTTGCAATAATCCCATTTATTAAAACATGTCCATAAAAATAATACACTATATATTTTTTTAAAATTAAGTTCTCTTTCTAAAGTTTAGTACAATATATATAATATAACTAGCAAATGAGCCCGGCATTGCTCGGGCAAATGATTTGGATGATTTGGTAAATATTGTATGCTTGGAAATTAAGTTATTACTACCAAAAACAAAAAATTGCATCTAAAATAGTACAGTAGAAACCAGTCTTCAGGTTAAGCCTTAATCTTCTACCTCTCCCTCCCACAGGAAAATTTCCAAAAATTAGCGTGCATTCTCGTGACATATCCTAACTGTGTACCAAATTTCACCTCTTTAGGTTCAGCAGTTTGCTCTGGGCGATGATGAATCAATTAGTCAGTCAGTCAGGACATGTAATTTTATATATATATAGATATTATATTTTAATATAATTTTTCATTGGTCTATTTAGTGTAAACTTTATGATAATATAATATGTAATGTGAGTTAACTTTTTCATTTTATAAACTTCAGAGAGAAAATACTGTTTTTATTATTTAATTTCATTTCTCTCAACATAAATCACAAATAATTTTTTTCTTTAAATTTCTTCATTTATTTGTTCACAATTAAACTCCCAGAGATGATTAATTATCATGCCTTTGTGTCCTTTATCTTAATTTAAACTTATGTTGTCTACTGTACTTTATCAATTAACAGGACTTAATTTCTGCATCCATAAATCCAGTATAATAAGTCCTGTTAATTGATAAATCCCAAAGATAATTTTTATCAAACAAATTAATTGATTATAACTATTTTTATTTATTTAGTTTGTTTCACAATGAAGCATTTCAATCATAATGATCTATTTATCTATTCTAGAAAACTAAATGATGACACAATTTATAAAAATAATTTCTTCAAAAATTAAATTAAAAGAATATATTTTTCAGATAAATCCTTTTCTTATGATAAAGAAGATATATGGATATAATTTTATTATTAAAACTTTCTGTCTTTGATTATTTTAATCTTAAAATTTTGAATAATAATAGCAAGTCTATATAAATATTCTATGTAAATAAAATGAGAAAAGTAAAATCAGTTTATCAGAACAGTAACTGTTAATAAGTTAAATTTTATGAAAAATATTTTAAAATAATCATCATAGATCAATTTAGTCAAATTAATTAATAAAATAACGAATTTATTGCTCTTAAAAATATGAAAAGAAAATGGTAATTGTTTAATATTGAATGATTAAAAAAAAAAAAAAAGGTAAATTTTTCTCTGTTGTAATCAAAATTCTCTTACATAAATGCCACACTTTATTGACAACAGTCAGGACAGACTACTTCAAATTCTGCAAAATTTTTTGAACTAGTATCTTACGGATCAAAAATTGTAATGCGTCAGTTAAAAGTTAAGTTAATTTTTACAATTTAAAGCAATTGATATAATACGATATCTGTAATTAACTATATTCATAAAGTATGTTTTAATTATTAATATCAGCAATTTAATGTACATTTTATATATATTTTATAAAGAAATTAAATATAAGAACTACTTTATAATTTAATTACTAAGAGCAATTAAACAAGATATTGGAAATACAATATTTAAATTCTAAATAAAATTTTATTAGAACTTAAACATTAAAAAATGGCTGTTTCAAACATATTTGCATTTGAAATTTATAGATCTTTTCAAAAAAGTAATAAAAACTTGTTACTAACAAATTAATAAATAGTCATGTTACAGGAATACAATATTTCATCTTCAGAGTAAGATATAAAGAATCACAGTACTATACTATAAGAACTAAAAAAATTTAATAATTAAAAAAATGCATACATATAAACTTATTTAGTTTCATTTATAATATATACCCAATGTAGTAATAAGCAAAATTATTTATGAAGTATGACTAAAACTTCAATGATAATATAAAAATCATACAATATTTAACAGTCATCATATAATAAATCTGAAATTAATGCTGAACTTGGTAAATAGTTATTAATTCATATATTACTGTTCATTGATTCATATTATTTTACACTCAAAATTCAGTGCTATTCTATTAGTTCAATATTGATTATTTTTTACCAGAATTCTTGTATTCAAGGTATACCCTTGAAATGGTTGAACTTGAAAATCCAAACTTTGTATATCTGAAAAGCTATGATCCATTTCACAAGCACTTGCTATCATACCATACTGAAATTCTCTAAATCATGATAACTTGTCATTCTCTCTGCACAATCACTCTTTATACTTGCACAAATGTCTGTTATTATGTTATGTATACTTTGCATACAAACAAAAACAGTTATTAGAAAGGGAATTCTGCTTAAAGTGTCTGAAAGATTTGACTATCCCAGTTTTTGGCACTTCAATATAAAATAATAATAATGCTTAATAAAAAGTCTTGGCTTGCTGAAATAAGCAGTGTTTTTATTTATTTATTACAATTATTTAAATCTATCAATTCTAAAAATCAAAGGGGCAGAAAAACAGTTTGTAATATTAACTCATACATATTATTACTAATACTTAACACATACTATTAAATAATAATAATAAAATTCATAATATTAACTCACATCAAATAGAACGTGCTCAGCAAAAGATTATACAATAACCAAACACCTTTATCGTTGCCGAGAAAGTTTATTTAAAACAAACATTTTCCACCTATTCTGTAGGCCATCGTCAGGTTGAAAACGGACAATTGGAAGCTATTTGTCCGTTTTCAACCTGACGATGGCCTACGGAATAGGTGGAAAACGTTTGTTTTAAATAAACTTTCTCGGCAACGATAAAGATGTTTGGTTATTGTCTAACTCCCATCTTTGATTTTCAACAATTTTTATTCTAATGATCAATAAAACGTAACACAATATACAATATACTGTATTATAAAATTTTATGTCTTAGCACAAAATTAAATTTTATAGATCTTTATCATTATGATATTAATGATTATTTTTAATTTCAAAAAAATAAATCATTTTTTATAATAAATATAAATCTGCTTTTTACACAAAATCTACTAACTTCACATGTGCATTAAAAATATTTGTGGAATGAATCAAATCATTCTTTTTCAAAATATTTTATTCATCTATTTAATACTACAGTAATAAAGCATATAATTCTTTATTTTTCTTTAATTTTGAAAAATAACTAATTTCTCAATTTCTCTTTATTGATATGAATTCATATGGTGAAAATTTATAATTTAACAACATGGGTAAAATGAACAAATATAATTTATATGGATTAAAAATCTCAATTCATATTTATTTTTTCATCAAATGCTATAAAATTTCTGTAGCTGCTCTATTCACTAGTAATCTAAAACAATGTGCTGAATTATTATGTAAGGAGTAATACAATCAATCCAGAACATGAGCATCATTTGTGGAGTACAGCACTTAATTTGTATTCCTATATCTATCTATTATGATGGATGACCCTAACCTTGCTCTTACTTTTCCTTCTATGACTCTGGATTCATCTGCATCACAAGCTGATCCTGATATCAGCATCCATATTGATAGTTCAAAATCAGCTGGTGGCATCAAAATGAGTATTTACATCTTACATCCCTTTAAAGTTCATCCCAAAATACACTTTGATGTTTCATCAAGATCTACAGTTTACCATTTATGACACTGAAATTGCTGCTGTATATACAGATGTTAAATGGGCTCTGAATCTAGAAAACAAAATCAGGACAATAAACATTTTCAGTGACTCTATATCTGTCCTGTCATCTCTTCTTAACCTCAACACAAAAAATACATAGTCAGCAAAACATGTTGAGTGCAGTCCCTAATAATATATATTTCTTTCAAGTCCCAGGTCAGAGACATTGTGGGGAATGAAATAGTACACACTGCTGCCAAACAGGCTGTCTCAGATCTTTGCTTACCCATCAATGTACAGTACAATCTTATGTGAAAAATGCTCTGAATAACATTATAAATCTCCACCTTCTAGACAAATGGGACCATCTCCTCCTCATATCTAAAAATAGTAGTAGTAGTTCCTCCAATGCTAAATAGCATACTGAGCAGCAATTATCATCCATCGATTTCGATCCTGGGTGAGGGCTTCAGCTTCTTTCCATGTCACATTGAACATCTTCAGATCTTGGAGAAAAGTTCTACACCAAGTATTCCTGGGGTGTCCATGTGATTGTTTGGCGGCAGGGGGAACCCATTTCATGGCTATCTTAGGAATCCTATTATTCTGTATACGAAAAACGTGGACAGCTAATCAGACTCTTCTATAGGCGACAATGTTATGAAGTTTACACATCTCACTCCTTCGGAGGACCTCTTCATTGGTGATATGACCTAAATATTGTAATATCTTTAGGATTTGTCATAAGCATCTCTGTTGGAAAACATCTAAAAAGTGAAAGTGACCTTTCTATTTGCAAACATCTACAGTCACTTTTAAACTCTTTCTGCTTTTCCATCACAAATTTTGACCAGCCATGGAAACTTCTGAAGGTATACCTAGTGTTATAAAACATGGCACACATACCTTTTGCTTATGTGACACAAGACAAATTGAAACTGTCAAGCATGTACTTTACAATTGTCCAATTTATTCTTATGTCTACATCTGAATCTAGAGATGATTTGCCTTCAATCTACATTCCTCTGTCTACATGAACTATTACTGTAGAAGTTATTCTTGGACTCATTCTTACATTTCATCAAGTATTGCAATCTCTGGAAAAACAAGCTTATGCTTCTTCATTAACTCCAGCTCAGTTACTATATTATTGCCCAAGAGCTGTTTTCTCATAGATATTTTTTTTCTGCATATTATTATTTTTTATAAATGTTCACTATGTACACCTGTGAGTAAAGCACAAATAAGTTATTCTTATTTCTATATTATGTATATCAGGGGTGGCCAACAAGTCGATCGCAATCGACCGGTCGATCGCCAAGCCAATTTTGGTCGATTGCTAGCAATGTCTTGACTTAATGTATTATATTTGTAACCGAACACAACTGTATGCATGCAGTTATGACTCGACTCATAAGCAGTGAGTGCACTTCGTACTGAAACTATGTATAAACATAGTATGTATTTCACACTTCCCCCTCCCCACTTAGACTATGCCTATGACAACAAGTCGATCGCGACACGTTTTTACGATAAAAAGTAGATCTTATGTGCACAAAAGTTGGCCACTCCTGATGTATATAATATGAATTGTTTGAGATTTAAATAATCAATTTAAACAAATAATCTTAATTTAAATTTTCAAAATACACATTATTAGTGTTTCTGTGACGTATATAGAATTTTACTATTGTAGTAATATTCATAGAATTGTAAGCAAGGAACCAACACAGAAAGAATGTGAAAAAAACCCTGTTTAAAAAGTAGAGTTGAAATAATTGAGACCAATTTATCTTAATTAGAATCAAGTTTTTTTTAAAATCAATTCATTGGATATTTCAAGCATTAAAAAACAGTTTTGTAAAAACTTCCTTTGAATGCTTGAGAAAAAATTTTTTATTGTAAAAATGATTTAAATTGATGTATTGAAACCTGAAAAGTAAATTATACAGTTTAATTTAATAAATTTCTATGAAGATCATTTTCCAATATCATTACCGCTGTTAAATAGTACTTTTCATCATCTATTAATCTTCCATAAATTTTTAAATTCTTGTTAGGTGATAATGATAAGATTTCAGGCCTTGGACTAGGATACATATTTACTGTTCTACCTTCTGCAATTATTCCTGTAACATACAATTTAAATAATGTATTAACAAACTTATATTGTTTTTTGAATTATAAAATATATATTCTAATAAACTCATATTAATGTCATTATTTCTAAAATGCAATGTATTAAATTCTTAAATGCATAGAAAAACTGTAGATATTTTGTATTTCTACTAAGTTGTAATAATATTTCATTAATGTCAATGAATTATCAACTATCAATCTTACTAAAAAGTTAAGATGTTGAATAATCATTTGTTGTTTATATATAATGACAGAAAAATTTCACAACTAAGAAATACACATTTGAATAACAAAATAGTTAACAGATAGATAAAAATAAATATATTGATTTAGTAAAGATCATGAAAATTCTAGGTTTTCATGCATAAAAAAAAATAAAATAAATTAGGTTGCAGACTCTAGTTTCTCTAGTCTGTCACTTACCAGTCCAATATGTCAAATAATCTGACACTGCAAGTGGAGCATATGAAATTTTGGTGTTATTACTTGTCAACGTACATAACAGAGAGAAACAAATATACATGTGTATTGTCAGTTGCTATTTATTTGTTGCACTTGTAGTTGGCAAACGTTTATAATTGTGATTAATATGATGATTAACCAGTTAACCAAGTGTAATTTTTACTGTACAGTACATACATATGTACAAAATCCAGTAATCCGAGATCCATTGATCTGATATATGACAGATTAGAGAGACTGCTGTATATCCTTTATAAATCATTATTATATTATAATCTTGTAAAATTTATGTATTTATAAATGTTAAAAATTATGTTTAAAATAATACACTGTAAAAAAGACTATAAACATTCCACAAGGTATAGCTATTGTATAATGAGAGCTAGACCCATACAGCGTAGAATAGTAGATCTAAATGGCAAATAAACATGATTATACAATGCCAAATAATATTGCTGACATGTTATATTTGTATCAAATTTATAGTAACAAATAATTTGATGAATAAGAGTAATATCAATTGTTAGAATTTCATATTTTATACATATGAACAGTATATGAACTAGAAAGCCAGATATGACCAGATATGATTCCACACAAACTACTGTATCTCTCTTTTTTGATATGACTGAGGCCTAATGAGATAGAATAAAACTTTGGAGAACAGAATCTATCAAGAAGAATAAGAATAACTTTTGAATTTATAGCTTCACTTGAATTTTTGTTTGTGTAGGAATAGTCTACAGTCCTTTCAGAGTTCCAATAGTGTCTGGTAGACAAAATATTGCTATAAACATTAACATTTGAATAATAATTCTAACCTATTCATTTAAAAAAACTTTTTTTTTCATATATAACTGTTTCAGTATTAGATATTTAGCAGTGATAATGGCTGTGATGTTAATTTAAAATTAAGTCATAGTTTTGTACAGGGTGTTTCACAATGTTTTGGCGATTTCAAAGTTGAATAACTCACAAACTAATCACAAAAAAAAGTTGAAAATTTTACACAAGGTACAAAATTTATTCAATTTTACTTATGAAATACTACATCGGACAAATGACGACCATTCGTGGCTACACAAGACTCGAGGCGTTTCACCCAGCTTTTGAACACATTTTTTGTAACTGCTGGAGGAATTCTGGAAATTTCATCTCAAATTCAATCTATTAATTGTTCTAAGCTTCTTGGCCAGTCGGAGTACACACTCGCCTTCAAATAACCCATAGGTAAAAGTCTGGCAGGGTTAAATCAGTTGAGTGAGGTGGCCATTCGAAATGATTGTGTTTGGAAATTATGCAGTTGCCAAAAGCTTCACAGAGAACTTCAATGATGCACTGGCAGTTGCACAGAAGTTTATTACCGAATTCAATATTGTTCCACAAGCAGGAATTAGATATTGCAGCTGAATCTTAAAATGTTTACGGAATTCACGTTGCATGCACATGACAGATTTGCTGATGCGAAAATAGTATTCTACCACAAACGCACGATGTTGCTTCGACCAGTGTGCCATGACACTATGTAGTAACCTATAGGAGATGGAAGTTGACAGTCCACACTACTAATAGAGGGTGTCACTGTCGCTGTATCTCAATTTTAACGCGAGTTATTCAACTTTGAAATCGTCAAAACATTGTGAAACACCCTGTACAACATGACATTCCTACATCATGATTTTGTACTGTTAGAAACACAGTTTGAAAATTGGAGACATTCCTGTACAAAATGTCACAATTTTTAAGTGTAAACACTGTCATTTGATGTGTTTTAATCCAAACAAGAATGAGTATTATCTCATATTTGCACATAAATTCTAGAATATTGAATACTTTAAAAACTGTTTTGTGCTTTTCACCCAGTTTTCTTTAATAACTGATTATATAATTCTTCTTCTTCATTCTGGCTTCCTATTCTATCTTTCCTATAAACCAGATATTGCTGCTATTAGTGATAGTGCTCTAAATGAACCCGAAAGATTGTCACTGTGTTTTGTTTTTATATATTAAATTAAAAGTTACTAAATAAAATAATAAAATAAAATATATCTTTTAGGCAAATGCAGGCAAATGAAAATATCAAATTTTATGAAAAACAGTACAGAAAAATTGAGATGTTGCTGATATTTCAGATTAAGTTCAAGAGGAAAGCTCAGATGATGATGATGATATTTTTCCAAAAAGAAAACATCCTCATTTAACAGTGTTTAGCAGTGAAGAAACAATTAATATCTTTTAATTCTGAGAAAAATTAGTATCCTTTTGCTAACTTTTGAAACCTAACCCTTTGTTTTGTGTAGCACAGATTCACATAACATGGCACTTTTTCAGAACCTAACTGCTATGTTATATGGGGAATATATGAATAAAAAAAATTGGTTAATGTTACCTATGGTTCCAAGATGGCAGCCCATCTCTGATTCCAGCAAATAGAAGAAGGGAAACAGTGGGGACACACGTTCTAACCTAACCTAATCTATTCTAATAAATTACCATAATTATTACCAACAAAATTATTAGAATAGGTTAGGTTAGGTTAGGTTAGAACGTGTGTCCCACTGTTTCCTTGCTGCAATCAAATGAGCCGCCATCTTGGAACCATAAGTAACACTAACAAAAAATTTATTTATTAAATTTTAATAATTTATTTTATTTTCTCTAATTAACGATTGTAAAACAATATATACCTATATATCTGCAATCTAAATCCTATAAAAGTATATTATTTAGACTTTTTAATCCATATATAATCTCGAATCAGTCAATAACTTTCCAATACTGGGATATAATAAACATATACAAGATATCTACACCAGCATACTTAAAATTAAGATATTTTTACTAATGTTCTCATCCATTTATAACAGACATCTTCAGGTATATAATGCAGAACAAAGCAGACACATTAAAATTGAACAAGCATTTACAAACAACTTACAAATTCAATTTAAAATTATTTCTTGAACAAATTACATATTTAGTTTAAAATTATTTTTTGTATGCGTTACAAAACGAATTTAAATTATTTCCTGAATAAATTACGTATTTAGTTTAAAATTATTTTTAAACTAAATATGTAATTAAACTTAAAAAAATATGTTTAAATTACCCTATCTTCGAAGATGTGTTATAAACGAATGAAAATGTTAGTAAAAATATGTTAATTTCAAGCATGATGGTAAAGGTTTATGCTGTATGTGTTTATCTCAAGTCAGTTCATATTAATATCAAAAATACAGAGCATAATTTTATGACTCTCTGCTTATAAATACTCTTTTGCATCTACATGTAATGAAAATTTGAAAAAATCTAGAAAAAAATTCAAATTACCCAATATTCAAGTTACCAAGAATGTCTAAAGAAAAGATAAACATTTAGGACACAACACAACTTTTTACAAATATACAAAGGAAAAAATATCATATTTATTCAATCATAAAAATCAATGGTTAATGTTACCGTAGGTAGCCAAGATGGAGGCTCATCTCTAATTCCAGCAAGAAAACAGTGGGACGCACATTCTAACCTAACCTATTCTAATAGTTTGGTTGCTAATAATTATGGTAATTTATTAGAATAGGTTAGGTTAGGTTAGAACGTGCATCCCACTGTTTCTGTGCTGGAATTTGAGACGAGCCGTCATCTTGGCTATCTAAGGTAACATTAACCAAATTGATCAAAAACAAAATTTAAATGTACTTTTCTAAGTTGATTAAAACTGAGTGAAAATGTTATAAAATGATATTAGAACTATAAAACAATGACAATTGATATTCAAGAAAAACTTTCATTGTAGATTAAAAAAGAAATGATGTACAGTAAGATGTATATAGTAAAATCAGCAAAATTATTTTGTCAAACCATTGTCTTTCTCCTACTTATCTAAAGCATATTTGTAATGCTTATAATGTAATGAAATTTATTTTAAACTAAACCATGCATTAAATGTGTGCATTTTTATTCGAATTTTCTGAAAGTGTCTTAAAATTTTGAAATAATGCAAATAATCTATGAGCAACAATAATGCAATTTACTAAATTTAAATTTAAGCGTATCGCGCTTTCGGCATTATATAGTTTGGAAACACAGACACTCCGAACGGCAGAGAAAAGAAAACCGGAAGCCTTTGAGACGAAGGATGATGCAAGCGTCGTGGATGGCGAGAAAGAGGAACGAGGATGTTTTAAAAGAAGTAACAGAGAAGAGACACGATTGGCCACCTAATTTGACACATGGAAAGGACAATGTTTTATCAAAAGGAAAGATAGAGGGCAAAAGGGAACGTAGAAGACCTAGAGTGAAATGTCTCAAGAAGTTATTACGGAATAGGCCTTACTAACAGATAAAACAGCTAGCTAAGCAATGAGAGAAGCTATAATACTGTACACATCCATCTTTGCCCACCAACCATTGGTTGAGGAGAGAGAGAGAGAGAATTTTCAATTATTTTCAACGGACAGATGTTACATTTAACAAATATATGCACCAAATTCTAGTTTTTTATTGTATTTAATTCAATATCGTCAGTGTATTGTATATAATTCAATTTGTTGGATAGAAAGATTGTTATAAATATGTATTGGCATATTCCTATAAAGGTTTTTTGAACTGAATTAACCTTCAATAATTCAATATAAATGTCTGCACGTTATATATTACTTACATATTTCAAACAATATTACAAATATTAAAATATCTTTATGTATATAACCCTTCATAAGACTTGCCTTTGCATTCTGTGTCTGCACATAATAATTTTGCAGTTGCAACGAAATGTGTATACATACAAAATATTAATAATTTTATAAATAACTTATTCGCACTTCTCTCGCGAAACTCCATGTTTACTTTCCGACACGTCATGTTCCAATTAACAGTGACCTCTGGTGCACTTTTTCTTCAAATGTAATTTATATACTAATTTTAATAATAAGATTTAAAATTAAGTATTGCTGATTACTTTTAAAACCTTCCACAGATGTTTGCTTATTCTAAATAAATTTATTTACGATATTTTTACGTAAACGGAACTGCAGATACAAGAATTTTTTTTTGTACAGTATTCTCAGCCAGTCTATTATGGGTGACGGCCGGATGGCCGAGCGGTAAAGGTGGCAGCCTACCGCTCTGGGGGACCCGGGATCGAATCCGAACGGGTCGAATAATCCCCAGGAATTTTTCGGGGGGGTGGTCCGTTCGGATATGTCGGGCCCCGTCCCTCACCACCCGGTCGCCCCATTGTGGGCCTGGCCGAACCCATAATGGGCCTACTAAAAGAGGCCCTCTTAGTGCCCACAGGGCGGAAAGAGTTAAAAAAAAAAAAAAAAAAAAAAAAAAGTCTATTATGGGTGACGGCCGGATGGCCGAGCGGTCAAGGTGGCAGCCTACCGCTCTGGGGGACCCGGGATCGAATCCGAACGGGATTGAAATCCCCAGGAATTTTTCGGGGGTGGTCTGTTCGGATATGTCGGGTCCCGTCCCTCATCACCCGGTCGCCCCATTGTGGGCCTGGCCGAACTCATAATGGGCCTACTAAAAGAGGCCCTCTTAGTGCCCACAGGGCGAAAAGAGTTTTAAAAAAGGCCCATTATGGGTTCAACCAAGCCCACATTGGGCGGCTGGGTGATAAGAAACGAAACCCGATATATCAGGACGAATCACTCTCAAAAAATTTCCTGGGAATTTTTCGACTCGTTCGGACGCCATCCCGAGTCCCTCAGCATCCTAACAGCTCCTCCATCAGGTCGTCGACTACGCCTATAACTTTTAGGAAAAAAAACCTCTAAAAATAACTGTTTGATTACTTAGTCCGTTTCTTGCTGTGAAAGATATTTGTGAGGCTCTGGATAGGTCCGAACCTCACTGAAATTCGCGTTAAAATCATTTCTTTTTAGAAAAAGATTATTTTTTTAGAGGAAAAAAAATAGAAGGTAGAAATAGTTTTTCTTAAAGAAAACGACGCGAACTTTTAAACAATAGAACAATGGGGAAACGTAGATCGTCTATCTCCGAGTGGGAATCGAATTCAACTTCGATTTTGACCTCTCCCGCACCCCCGAAAGGTTTCGAATTGTCATCAGGTGACGAGAAGAGACCAATTGGAAAGCGGAATCGGAGGAAAACAGATAAAACCTGAGAATTCAAGGACGCGAGGGCTTCTTCCTCTATATCAAACAAGCGAAAGGAAAGGAAAGGAAAGAGGGCTTCTTCTCCCGAAAGTTCCAAGTGACGGATCTATTGTTGTGTGTGAGTCTGGTGCCCATCTTCGTCTCCGTCTCCCGACCTCGAATCGACATCTTTCCATCAACGGAAGTCGACCGCATCGTCCTGGAGTCGAGGAGTCGTCGAGGGAACTGGCCATTCGCGACCTAGGGACACTCCTTCAAAATGAGACTATATTCGAAAGGAGAGGAAGACCCAGAGACTGCTGCCGACCTAGAACTTCCAAGATCGCGGAAATCTTGTAAGCTTCTTTCGTGTCAAATAAACGGTTTCTTGTAACCGTAGAGTCTGTCTCAGTGCCGATCGCCCACATACGACCCTTCGCGACCGCTCGACCCTCTTGACATAGTCGGCCCCCAGTCGGAAACCTCACACATTGTTGAAAATACCCATTCTACCAAAGCATCGCGTCGGTAGAAATGGTCGAATGGCCGGTCGAAAGAAAGAAAGAAAGTTGGTTGAAGCAGAAAGGAAGTTGGCGAAAAAATATTTCGCAAAAAGGAAGTTCGCAACTTCTTTTTTGCGAAATATTTTTCTGCCAGATGAATAGCCATGGCAGTAAAGCCTAAGCCTGCCTCTCCGAGGGATCCAGGATTGAAGTAGATGGCGGACCCCTGGAAGTTTTTATGGGTGGTCTGTTCCGGATACGTCGTGCCCCGTCCCTAGGGCCGTGCCGTAGATTTTCTCAGTGTGATGCAAGTCTTCGAAATGCCGCCATCTTAAATGTTTTTCTTTAAAATAACCTTCGATTGTGATTTAAAAAAACTGCACAAATTGTACGAATACTATTTTTATTTTAAAAATATAAACTACTTTAAAATAATGATATTAAGTATCAACCAACTACAACAATCTACTTCAGTTTTATCCTTCTGACTTTAAGAAATTCGTTAATTAGGGATGTGTAATCTAAAGTGGTAGTCAATGTAGATTCAATAGAAATTAATGATAGATTTCTAAGTTTTTTTTGGCTTATTGAACTTCTTAAGTACTGTTTTATTAATCTTAATTTGGATAAACTTCTTTCCCCACTAGCTACATAGACAAGGAGTGTTAACAAAATTCTCAGAGCTACAATAGTATTTGGATACAAAGTGATTAAGTTATTTTGGCACAAATTATTTAAAACATCCAAAGGTTTCATAGAATATGGTAGCATTCGAAATATATCACGTAATTCTTTTTGAAGATCATTTGCATTTATATCTGATTCATTTTCGACCGAAAGTATTGATGGAGACTGGTACAATAATTTTCTAGAGTTTTCTCATCTAAATCCTTGTGTTTTAAAATGTCATATAAAAACTGAAAATTTTTGCTATGGGTTTCCAGAAGCGTGAATCGTTCATTCAGAGAATTAAGGGTAATAGAATATAAGGGTCCAGAATATAATTGAAGAAGTTTATTTTAAATTTACTCTCTTCTGTTAAGGGTTCATCGACAGCTTCTTCATAGTGAAATTGATGCTGTTTTCCTTCTGGCTCCAGTTTCGGCAGGAAATTCTGTACTGCATTCGAACTTCTCTGCAATCTCATTAGCAGCAATTTCAATCCGATTGTATCCAGATTGTCTATAACTTTTGTGTCACTTTTTGTATGGTTTCTGATAACATCCTTACACAATCTGACAAATTTATAGTTACAGATTGCAATAGCTTCGAGACTGAATTTATTTCAAATAAAATATCGTGCCAGAGAATTACACCGCATATAAACTTGCAATTTTTTATATTTTTTTGCTAACTTTCTTGCTTTAACTTTAGTTTCTGCATTTCTGTTGACGTCTTCTATTATTTGGAATAATGCATCATAGATTTCGCAAAGTTAAAATCGTAAAGGTTTTAACACATCTATTCTGCTTGACGACCTAGTAGCACTCAATGATTTTAAAGTTAATTGTGAAACATATTTTTTAAGTACTTCCCAACGCTTTGTAGAACCAGGAAAAAAGTGTAACGTTCTTGTACAATAGAAAAAAAGTTGTTGTTTCTGTAGAAGACGCTGCATCATTCATAACTAGGTTTAAAGAATGACATGCGCAGGGCACATAAAACGCCCTTGGATATTTTTCAAGTATTGTATTTTGTACACCCTTTCTTACTCTTTTCATATTAACTCCGTTGTCACAGCCTTGTCCTCTAAGCCACTTTAACTGAAAACCTAACTTTTCCAAATGTGTCATAACAAGTTCTGTCAAACCCTCTCCAGTTGAATCACAAGCTTCAAAAAACCAATAAAAATTATTTGATTTCAAATTTTTTTTGAATGGAATTAAAAGCGACAACTCTTATTGTTAATGAGAGCTGTTCAATGTGACTTACGTCTGGGGTACAATCGGCGATTATCGAAAAATATTTAGCGATTTTTGTTATTTCGACAATTTTGCTTAAAATTACATTTTCCATCAAATTTATCAATTCATCTTGTATATTATTGCTCACGTGGAAAGAAACATCGTCCGTGGGTGCCCACAGGGGTCGGTCTGCAGACCACTCCTGTGGAATCTCACCTTCAATTCCTTTCTAACAGAGGACTTTGGCCATGACACCACTTTTTTAAAACTCTTTCCGCCCTGTGGGCACTAAGAGGGCCTCTTATAGTAGGCCCATTATGGGTTTGGCCAGGCCCACAATTGGGCGACCGGGTGGTGAGAGACGGGGCCCGACATATCCGAACGGACCACCCCCCAAAAAATTCCTGGGGATTTCTCGACCCGTTCGGATTCGAACCCGGGTCCCCAGAGCGGTAGGCTGTCACCTTGACCGCTCGGCCATCCGGCGTTGGCCATGACACCATTACTGCCTATGCAGATGATGTCCTCATTTTGATCAGCGGCAATTCCCGGGCAATGCTGGAGAAAAGAGGCAAGGAAACACTCGATAAAATCCATAACTGAGGCTTTGGGCATAAGCTTAACTTTAATCCTGCTAAGACCACCTGTGTTGTTTTCAATAAGCTTGGACAACCGAACCTCTACCTCCGCACACCAACAATCCGAATGAATAATCAGTCCATCAGAGTGGAAAAAAACAATCAAGTATCTCGGCGTCTGGCTTGACCACCGCTTGAACTGAGACGAACATATAAAACATATAACTAACAAGACCAACATGATTTTCCAAGCATTTTCTCAAGTTGCACTCAAGAAATGGGGCCTAAAATTTGATGCTGTTAGCATCATTTACGAACATATTTTTATTCCCATCATTACCTATACAAGTGGCAGCTGGGGCTGGGCTGCCAAAAAGGTACACCCAAGCAGGAAATTAATATCGTCTCAACGTAAAGCCTTGATCCTTATCTCTGGGGCCTACAGAACCACGCCCAACAGGAGTCTACAAATCATTACTCGTAAACCGCCTATCACCAACATTATCCTAACCAGGCATGAGCTTTGGAAGCTCAAAACCGGTCATGATATTTGTACTACCACATGCAACATTCCTGCCGCTAATTATGAGAGAATGAACCAGTCACCGACCTTACTCCCCTGTACATCCACAACTACATCAGCACTGACATGCCTACCAACCCTGACTTGGAAATCTACACGGACGGCTCAGGAATTAATGGAAACATTGGCTGCGCCTTCGTTGTACTCCAAGAAAAATACGAGATCCATCACCAAATGTACAGGCTTGATAATCTTTGCAGTGTTTTTCAGACTGAACTTAAGGCCATTCATATGGCAATAAGCTGGTCTGAACAGAACTCCACTAATAAACAGATTGCCATCCTCACTGATTCCCAGTCTGCCATTAACCTGATCAACAGCAGGCAGCTTCATCCTCTCACTGTTGCGATCAAAAATCTCACCCATAACTCATCCAACAGTTACAGCATCAGCTGGGTCCGCGGGCATCAAGGTACCGCTGGAAATAAGAGAGCAGACCAGCTGGCGAAGGCAGCCGCTAACAACAGTGCGCTGCAGCCCATTTACAACAAAATCAGCCACCACAAAATCATTAGTCTTCTGTATAATGATGTTCTTCACCACTGGCAAAACTCCTGGCAATTCAATCATAGCAACCAAACCTGCCACTTCATTCCCAACATCATCGAGCACCGCAGCTATACCTGGATTAACAACAATTCTCTACTCACGCAGTTTATTACCGGTCACGGGAGGTTCTCCTGCTATCTAAACCGGTTTACGGGAAAACGGAATCCTCTTTGTGCCATCTGTAAGGAGGTGGATGGCCCCGATCATTATCTTTACAGATGTATCTGTCTACAAAAAGAAAGACTTGAAATCGAGCTCACTGCAGCAAAACTCAACATTTCCTGGCCATGCCAACAGCTAGACCTCTTTAAACACAAAGAACTATATTCAGCCTTTGTAAATCTTGTTCATGCTTATGAATACATTGCACTCACCACCACGAGAGAGTAGTTCCTCTCACATTTCCTCACATGTACTGTACATGTAGATCTACAATTGAACACTGGAACATGTAGATCTACAATTGAAATCGTTGTTATTTTATTTATTTATTTTTTAAACTACAAATTCACGTTTCCCTTTAATATGCAAATCAAATGTGTTATCATGGGAAAACTGATCTAACCAATCTGAATCCGATTTCTTTTTAATTTTCAATTTATATCACGTATTTTTTATGGATTGGAATGCATCAGTGGCGTAGCGTAGTGGGGGCGGCAGGAACGGCCCGCCCCGGGCGGCACTTTTAGGGGGCGGCAAAATTTCACAATAAATAATAATAATATCTTGTAAAAATTTTTGTAATAAATGTGATTATTATGTTGTAAAACATATATACATGATTTTTTTATTTGTAACATGTGCAATACACAATAATGATGATTGTTCTTGCCGAAAAGTTCTTTAGAATTACTGTATATTTTAGTCTTTTAAATTGAGATACCTAAATAAGGGGGAGCGGCAAAATTTTCTTCTGCCCGGGGCGTCTGACACCCACGCTGCGCCACTGGAATGCATCGAATTTTGCTACAAACTCGAGTATGTTAAAAATAATACAGTAATCGAATCCGAACTCGGGCTCGAATCCGGACCCGTCCGGATTCGAGCCCGAGTTCCGCAGAGCGGTGGGCCGCCACTTTGGCCGCTCGACCATCAAATGTGAATATACAGTAAATAGATTTAATAGAAATTTATGTTAGTCTATTCCCACAAAAAAATATTTGAAAATTTCAAATTTCCAGCTTCTTTTTTAACATTCATAACTTTGAAACGTTTCGATTTTTTTCCCTCAACAGTCGAAAACATGACGTTGAGCAATAAAAAATAAAAATTGATTAAATTATTAATATTGGAAGATTTTTATGAATTTTATTAGTAAATTTTTCAGAATTTAGGACCATAAGAAGTTCGAAGAAATCGAAAGCTAAATTTGAATTGGTAACACTACGCTTGGATGTTCGGTTTTCGCCATTGAAGATCATTAGTAGTAAACAAACATTCCGGGATTGTCTTATTTGAGTTTAATTTTAAAATGACAAACGATTACATAGAAGCTTCACCCGAAGAAGTTAAATTGCAAGCGACAGAATTTGATTCCGAAGTAAGATTTAAAATAAGTATATTTAAATTATAAAAATATACGCAGTGAATATTTAATGCTAAGATCATGTAATATTAAAATACCATTTATTTCTCTTCATTGTTAATTATTAGGGCACTTTTCCATTAACTGGGCGCCATTCAATTCAATTACAATGTGATGTTCGTAATGAGAGATACTCAAATGGTTAATTTTCATATGCGCAACAATCAAACATGGGCCAAACTAACTTATAACTAGCTTATAGTTACAGAAAATGGAGAAAATAGGAGGGATGGGAAAGGATAAGGAAAGGAATAGAAATACCAGGGGTTTTCGTTTGACGTGCTCTTACGTTGGATACCACTCTGGATCTCTCCTTTGATTTGTGACCCTTTTTCTTTATTGTAGACCTTTTGTCTATATCTGGCTTTGTCGTTTTCCTAACAGTTTTCTGTCCGTAGTCTGTCCTCTTTGATCCCTTGACACCTTGCAGCCTCTAATCGTTCTTCTTGCGATCTGGAGGACTACCTTTTTTCTGCCTACTTCTTCGGGATCCTCACCCAGACTCATTGGTGTAGCGAACATAACTGGCGCCTGGGGCATGATACTTTATTGGTGCCCCTCTTCCTTCTCCAGAAACACATGTAGTTTGTTTTGGAGACAATTTGGGCACCCCTCTGCGATTGGCACCCGGGACATGGGGGACCCTCCTCGCTGTGCCACTGCCCAGACTGACTCTTTTCCTGTTCCTTTTGGCCCCGGGGCCATCCTCCCTCTTTTGTTCTACTTATTTTTGTGGAATTGGTAATCCTACCCAAAAGGGTTAGAAAAGAAGGTTCTAGAAGGAATTCAGAACAAAGAAACAGGAAGGAAGACTAATATTTATTCAAAACAAAATATACAAATATGCAATAACATGGCTGACGGCCACAATAATGAATATTAATAATTACAATGAATATGTTTATGCATATGCTGGTATAGCATTGCTTATACACATGTTATGCCTAAAAGTGCTATTAAATCCCAATTGCAATAGCGGTTAATGTTACCTATGGTAGCGAACGTGGCGGCTCGTCTCTGAAACAGTGGGGATGCACGTTCTAACCTAACCTAACCTAACCTAGTCTAATAAATTACCATAATTATTAAGAACCAAATTATTAGAATAGGGGTAATTTATTAGAATAGGTTAGGTTAGGTTAGAACATGCATCCCCACTGTTTCAGAGACAAGCTGTCATGTTCGCTACCATAGGTAACATTAACCACAATAGCAATAAAATCACATATATCCAGCACCATATAAAAAATCTTGTAAACAAGATAACTTTTATATTTGTTCCTAGCCATACTAGCATACTAGGAAATGAAACAGCTGACTTTGAGGCTAAGTCAGCTGCAACGGACACTGACTTGGACTATACTTGCATCCCTCTCTCGCAAAGCAGCCTTAAAAATTATATTGATGACAATGCTATGCAAAAGTGGAATCAACATTGGTTGAGCAGTAAAACTGGTAGAATAACAACACTTCATTTTTCTAGTGTTGAATGCAGGTTCTCATCACCACTTAGAGACTTAATGTTTGCTACTTCTCAGCTACTTACTGAGCATAGTAATTTCAGAAGCTACCTGGCGATGTATAACCGCAAAAGCCAGAAACTGCCTTTTGCTTTTGCTGTACAGAATATCTAGACACCATCGACCATATGATTATCATTGTCCAATTTACGATCAAGACAGACTTATTCTGAAATTAGAAATCCTTATGCTTTGTTTCAGCTGGTCCACTCAATAAGCTTGTTCAGAAGCCATTGTTTGATGCTTTTTACAATTATGTACAAGAAATATGAAAAAAAAACTATAATTTCTAATTTTTAGTTTTACATTTTAGCTTTCACTAAAAGCTGAATACTAATTTTATGTTTACTTTGTATTGTGTATTTTGGTTTATGTATTCTTAGTGTTATACTTCCATAGTAGTAGTGTCCTTATTCTAATTAAAAAAAATATATGTACACATTTGTACATCATTGTTTATACACATGTTTAATATTACAATGAATATGTTTATACACATGTGTATAAACATGTGTACAAACATATTCATTGTAATATTAAACATGTGTGAACTACAAAATAAAATATAGATTTGCTAAAATTAGTAGTAAAAATGACTGGCACCAAATTAATGGAAAAGTACCATTATTAGACGAAATTTTATACTTTTTGAAGGTTTATCACTGTATTATCAGCAGAAATGTATTTACAATGAACATTGTATTAAATACAAAGCTTCTTACATTATTTAGATATCATCTATGACAAGATCAAATAATTTTACGGAGGTTTCTCTCGGAGAGAAACGAAGAAAAATTCCTAAAAGAATTCTTCATTTTAGCGATGGACAATTAGAAGAATACAGCAGTGATGACGATGATGAATTTGATTCTATTAAAGATCAAAAGCCGCTTATAAATCCAGTTAAGTGACTAATTATTTTTTTTTGTGTCAAACATTTTGGTACTTTGGGGGTTATCATTCTGTGTGTTGCACCACATTGCAGTCCAAAAATAGAATTTTAAATGTTGTCAATTTTGTGAGCTACTTGTTTTTTATATTAACCAAATAAACATTTTAATAATTAAGTAAATAAAGTATGATATATTTAAATTTATTATTACTACAGCATGTAAATTTTTTTAATTCTCAATACTTGTTTGATGTTAAAGTATAATAAATTTGACTTACATTTGTCTCTAAATTTTGGTTTAGTAGAATGAACACTTTTTATCCAATTGTTTTCAGTTATTCATGTAACTTACTTTCCATTTGAAATGATCTCCAGTCAAATTCGGCAATATACCAATTTAGTGCTTTCCTCTATGTCCTACATTGAATATTATGCTTTTTTTTTAACTTTATATCAGGTTGAATTTATATCATTTCCATTTATTTGTCTGTACACGTCGTGCCTACATTCATTTTGTTATACCCACATTTTAGATTTTTTCTCTCTAAATATAACTTCATTTTTCAAAAAAGCTTGTAAAATTAATATGCCTTTAGAGTATGAACAACATGAACTTTAGATGTAGACAAATTCCAAAAATTGAATGAATAATCCATTTTCCACAAACTGTCCCATCAATGCAAATTTTCAAAGTGAAGACTAATGTATACATTAATATGTAATATTAAATACTTTATGGTAAATCTGATTTAAAAAAAAAAAAAAATAGTTATTCTGATTTCATAAACAAAGAAATATTTTTAAATATTATTGAAACAAATTTAATCTTTCATTTGTGCAAAATTTAGTTATTTCGTTCTGTCACCCATTCAAATTTGTTTGTTATTTCTTAAATGGCACGAGAGTGTGACAGATATGTGAAAATGGATAGTAATGTGCAACACATGGGAGGATAAGCTACAAGTACTAAAAAAATTTCATTTATGCAATTGTAAATGTTATAAGAAAATAAAAAATGAATAATATCAAATAAACAAACATTCTGTTTTATTGGAGCTTCTAATAAATAAACATGTATGCAACTGTTGAGATTTATAACTCATCTTGAGGGGTAAAAATGTTGAATTTACACGAAGAACATTGCTACATTCAAATTGTTTAACACTTAGTACTTATACAGTCAAACCTGATTTTATGCGGTGGATAGGGACCGCATTAAAAAAAACGCATTAAAAAAATCGCACGAAACTTCACGAATGGCTGTAAAAAATAGTTTTCGCAACACAATTAAAAAAATATTTTTTTTATGCGGTCAACAGGGACCGCATAAAAAAAGTCTCACATAGAAAATAACTCAAAACCGTATGAAATAGAATTTATTGACAACAGATGTCAGCACTTGACTGCATCGTCTGGTCTATCGTCTGTTTTACATATTTTTGTCCAGGTGGTGTTTTGTTGACTTAAAAAGTAAATTATTTCATTTTTCGCATATTCATGCAATAATATTACTATAATAAGTGCATTTATGCTATAATAAATTTATTTAGCTATAATAAGTCAACGTGAGACATGACGAATCGCACTAGACTAGTCGCCAACTATACCGCACAAATAAAAAATCGCACAAAAAAACCTGCACAAATTAAAAATTCGCATTAAAAAAAGAGCGCATAAAAACAGGTTTGACTGTATTTATTTTGTAGTTAATTAAACACATGCTATTTACCTTTATAAGAGGATATTTTTCTATGGTTAATATTTTTATTTTTCAATGAGAAAATAAAACTTGGACTGTTTGACTAATGGAGTGAAAGTGTAAATCTGATTATTGATGACATCATTGCATTATGGTTTTTCTGTTTTTTCTTTCTGTGATTAAACTGTTTTTCCTTATTCATTTCAGTTAATATATTTTTAGTAACAAATACATGTATAATAAAACCCTACCAACTTGAATTTCATAAATTGAATCTATTTGAATTAAGAATTGTGTACAAAAGTATTTGTTTCCATGCCATGGGTAGAAACATCATCGAGAGAAATTCATTAGAATCTAATTCACAATGCCCATTCAATGTGAAACTGATATTGTGAATTTACTTTTGTCATTTATTTTATTTGTTTTTATTTTTTTTTTTTGTGTTTTCTCATGGCTTTTATTTATCATTTTCTTTTATTGTTTTGTTACTGTAAGTCATATACAAATATTATATTATACATAGATTTTTGAATTTGAATAATGATGTATTTGAACATCTTTGTAATTTAAATATGTTCTTATATGTTCTATGAGATAAGGAATGGTTTTCAATGTTCCAGAATTTCAAAACCTGATGATGACCTGTGGAGCAGGTTGAAAACATTCGTTGAGATAACAAATACTTTCTCAGTGATTTAATGTGTTATTGTGTTGATTACTAAAGATAAGTTGTAAAACTTGAAAGTATTAGAGTTGCAATGTGTATGTTTATTTATTAAAGCAGAAGCTTTATTCGTTTGCAAGAGTAACTTGGAAATGTTTGAATTTTGACAAAAGTATTTAGAAATTCTGACATAATGAAGTGATTCATGATATCAAATGTGATGAGATTAATTCAGAACTAACAATTTTTTTTATTAAAATGTTTTGATTTAATATTATTTTTGGTTGTAGAGCTAAAGAGAGCTAAAATTTTTAAAAAATGATTAAGAAATTGAAATTTATGAATAAAATAATAGAAACCTTTACTAATCAGCACCAATGTTTAATTTAATAAGTACTTTCAGCCTTTTTAAAAAGTCATCTTCAGGTTCTTCACCTTAATATTTACTAAAAACAGCTTGAAATATCAAACTTCCTTTAAATAATTTATTTTATAGTCTTACCCGAATAAGAATGGAACATTACATATGTGAAGGAAAATAGTTCATGATCATTATAAAGAATGAACATAAAGCTGTTTTATAATGGAAAACATAATATATTTAGAAGATATATTAGAAAATTATAAGATATGTTAAAACTGTTATACTCTTTTTGAAATTTCTGATATTTTTGCAAGAAATTTGAGATTTTAAAAAAAAACAAAAAACATCCACATTGAAACTAAACAAAAAGCTACAACAGCAGTAAGCAATAAAATAGAACAGAATAAAAACTTCAAAAATTCAAACATCACATGACATTATGCTTAATTTTTGAAGTTTTCATTCTGTTCTATTTTATTGCTTACTACTGTCATAGTTTTGTTGTTTAGTTACAATGATGGTGTGATACATATTAAGATCCAGCACATTTGGTCCAGTCTTTTTCAGGAAAATACTATAGTTTAGACTTATTTGAAATTTATGAATGCTACTTATTAAAATAAATAATGCAAAGACACATCAATACACATGTGAAATGTTTATATTTTTTTGATCATATTCTTGGGATAAATTGAGAAACTTGTTCAATAAATTTTGATAAATTATATTTAAAAAATAAATGAAAGCAATTTTACCTGTGTTTGCGATTCATATCACTTTAGAAATAAATGAATGTACATTTTACAAAATTGTTATACTTCTAAAGAATTTTAGAGTTAATTCTTGTTTACTAATTCAAACATTTAATATAACAATAAAGAAATTCTATCTCTGTGAATGTCTGTGAAAATACCGTATTTACTCGCATATAAGATGAGGTTTTTATCCATTTTTCACTGCTTCAAAAACCTAGGTCATCCTATACACGTGAGCAAAGGATTCTTTTCGTTTTTGTATAATTTTTGTAAACTGTGTATTCACATTTTTTACTGGATTCTTACCTTCTGGTGTTTAAAAACAAAAGTGTTTTATCTGGGTCATTTGAATTGTTCTTGTGTATTGTCAGGAGTAAAGATGAATAGCAATAGGAAAAGTGAAGCTTTTGAATTGCATTCCAAAAGTACATGGGAGCCCAATATAAGTTTTGGGCAGGGTAACTTGAATTGCAAAGAAATAGGATGTTGAAATTAGTATTGATTTGTAGAGAATAATAGGATCTACAATATTATTTAGCAATAATAATTGATAAAATAAAATAAAGTTATAAGCAGATAAGTGTACTGAATTGAAGAAAAATTTTATAATGTCAAAGAAATTGCAAAGGAAATATAAACAGAAATGTAAGAAATGTATATCAGTGGAAAGGAAAATTCAAAAGGAATTAGAAAAACCTAAATTGACTAATGCTGAATGATGCAAGTTGTATACAGAGCATAAGAAAGCCGAGCATGTGAATGCCAGCATGAGTACTTGAGTGCAGTGCCACCTGAACAGATGAATATTAACATGGAATGTGATAACCATCAAGATTTTATTCATTTATATCTTAAACGTCTTCTAAAACACAAAGACAGGTTCATATCTTAAACATTTGCAGTTTTCTTCTTATATATAACTCTCCCTTTTTTTGGATAAAGAAAAGCCATTAAGAGCTAGATATGGGAGAAAGGTTGGTTGTGGATTTATTAATAATTAAACTTAACACTATGTATATATTTAATATATTTTAAATAATGGATATTAAAATTAATTGTATAAATTAATAATTGTGTAAAAAGATTTATGTAATCATAAATTTTTTTTTGTATATAGAAAACATTACCATGGTTTCCCTATCTTTGGTATTTAACATGGTGGCTTGGAAGCAGGACTCTTGCTGGTAAATTTAAGAACATTAGTTAATTGATTTTTATTTCTTTATTGTTATTTGATAATTTAAGATATACATTTATCAATTTAATATACAATTTTCTAAATATGTTTATAATTCAATGTATATTTATGAACTGTATTTCCACATGACTGTGTGAGATTGGTTTTCACATGTACAGTTTTCGCCATCCAGTTCTTGGATGGTAAAGACTGTCATGAAGTATGTATTATAAAGGCTTTAGGCTCCATACATGAATATATTTTATTTTTTCCCAAATAAGAAAATCTTAATCCTTAAAATGTCAATTTATTTTTTACAAAGATTAAACAAACCTGACATATTTTATAATATGTGAAAAATAGAGCATGGATTAATTCATTCCATTTTTTGATTGTCTTTGATTACCTCTATTCCAATGAATTTACTATTTGTTTATTGTCTTGAATTAAACTGAAAATATTGGATTGTTACTCAGGCTATATTTAACGTAGTTTTTAATTAATTGAACTTCTAAATTTGTTCTAGATAGAGGTGGTTAAAGCCAATAATGTGACTTTAACCACCTCTGTGGCTTTAATTAATTTTTAAGTATTAATCTTTATACAATAATGTGTGTAAAGATTAATAATAAAAAATTAATTTTGAATTTAATTAAATATTAATAATTTAGAAAATTCTATACAAAATGATTGGCCTGAAATTAGACTTAAACTCCTGCCCTGAATCAATAGTCTGTCTAGATAATAGTTTGAAAAATTATATAACAAAAAGTTTGTAAATTGTAAAAAAATGAAAAAATATTAAAACTTTTTCAAACTACAGTAGAGCGTCGTTTATCCTAATCAATTGGGGACTGGGGTTGTTGGTATAACTGATTTTTCGGATAACCGATTATGTACAAAAAAATATATTAACCTATGCGATGTTGAAATTTTTCTCCGTTGCATCACTTTGTGTTGATTTTCGTCAATTTTAAGCCTAACGAAAATTTTTATAATAATAATCAAGGCTATTGTATTGTTAAAAATTATTTCTTTATTTTGTACAAACAAAATAAATATATTGAAAAATATAAAAACAAAAAAATTATACTTTAGAAGCTAATCTAGTATTAAAAAAGTTCGATTCAGCATGACACAGTCGACTGGAAAGCTTTCGGATAAACGACGCTCTGCTGTAGTTGAGGAGCATCATAACTTAAAAAAAGCTAAGAATCTAAAGACTGGATCATTTTGCTTCTCAGATCTTTTTGAATTTCTTTGTAGGACATCAACAATGCTCTCAATCTTTGTTTAGAGTCCAAAAATACGTTTGGTGACTGTATCGATGTTTGAGATTAACAATTTTGGTTTCAGTTGTATATATGAATATTCTTAAAACTTTTATCAGAGACTATATGCATTATACGTTACACCATTATCTTTCCATAACAAAATATTGTCCAATTACAGCATCTTCAATGCAGTTCTGTGAATAATGTCAAGTGCTTTGGCTAGTCTTTGTATATTGTAATAAAGTTACTGTAATGTTTTTAAAATTATTTTGAGGCAATTATTTAACTGTTTAAATTTACACATCATATTTTATAGTTTATAAAATGTGAAATAGGTATATTCTAGGACATCAGAAATTTCAATTTTTTTATATTTAAAAATATATATAGTGTGAGTATTTTATCTTGAGACAATGAAATAACTTAATTGGATCTCATTATTTTGGGAAAAAGGTATAGACAAAAGATGTAGGGTTTCGAAGGGCCAATCAATTGGTGACCTTGGATGTGACCTTGACCTTCAAGATCGTTTGAGGGTCAAGTCTTTTCAAAATGGGAACACATTCTTGACCCTGGCAATGGAAAGAGCGAGAAATTTCACAACCGAATATAACTTTGACCTTACGGTCTAGGTCAGGCCTGGCCAACCCAAATTGTTTTGCGGGCCACTTTGATCACACATGACATTACGATGGGCCACAATTTAGGCAAACAGGCTATTAAAAAAGTAAAACAAATACAAAATGAATAAGATTTCATTGTTATACTAAGAGTTCATACTCGCACTTGCGCATTATAACAATGACACATGCAAATTTTCATTTATTTAATTGTTTTGGTATACACATAACGGGAAACAAAAGTTGTGATAGATATATAATATCGCTTAGCGGGCCACACAATTTAACATGATGGATCGTGGGTTGGCCAGACCTGGTCTAGGTCAAAGGTCAAGATTATTTTAAGGTTTAAATTATAAGCTGTTTCTAATGGGAAAACATACTTTTTATTACTGGAATAGGCAGGGAGGTAAAAGTTACATTTACATGGAAAGAGCAGGAAATTTCACAATCAGCCATGACCTCGAGTACCCCGAATTTGACCTCTGAAGGTCATCTCAAGCATGTTAATTTTAAGCGTGGTTCAACAAATGCATCAAAGTGGAAGGGCATCATTTTGAACATTTGTTATAAAATTTTCCCCCGAAACCAACATCTCAAGCAATGGTGAGAAGTAAAGTGACTCACCGAAAACAAGCACTGCGATAGTGAGAGGCAAGGGGACTCACTGAAAATAAGCACCTCAAAGGGAGCAGGAAACTACTACGTCCACATCATTACTCCTGGGTAGTGCTAAAAGTAGTGAATGCTTTTAAAGGTCAAAGTAATGAGGTCATGAAAAAATGTAACTTTTACCTCCCTGTAATAAAAAGTATGGTTTCCCATTAGAAACAGCTTATAATTTAAACCTTTGACCTAGACCATAAGGTCAAAGGTATATTCAGTTGTGAAATTTCCCGCTCTTTCCATTGCCGGGGTCAAAAATGTGTGTTCCCATTGAAAAAAAAAACAGACTTGACCCTAAAATGACCTTGAAGATCAAGGCCACATCCAACGTCACCAATTGATTGGCCCTTTGAAACCCTACAACTTTTGTCTATATCTTTTTCCCAAAATAATGAGATCCAATTAAGTTATTTCTTTGTTTCAAGATAAAAAAACTTGCCCTTTATATTAAGAACTAACAAAAATAATAATAAATTTGTATATTAAGATTATTACAGTTATCAAAGAAACTATTTGAACTATCTGTTTAGAATATTATAAAAATAAAAGTTAGGATCATCTATAATATAATTATAATATTTTGATTAAAATTAATTTTTTTAAAAATGATTTACTTCAGTATATTAAATTTTATTATGTTTTCATATAATAAAATGTAATTTGATATTTTCCAATTGTTTCATTTGTATATAGAATAAGAATTTATACATATATAAGAAATGAATTTCTCATTTTTATGATCTTATTTTTGAAAAGTTTGCAATATTTTTCTT
The DNA here is from genome assembly GCF_030686945.1 of Centruroides vittatus. NCBI lineage: Eukaryota > Metazoa > Arthropoda > Arachnida > Scorpiones > Buthidae > Centruroides > Centruroides vittatus. Next base: position 2,169,059 of record NW_027122715.1, read on the forward strand.
TATTTTAAAATTATTGTATATGGATTTTTAAATTAGTGGAAATTAACATAACTTTTTTTATAGTTTGTGATTATTTAGGAGAACATCTTGCATATTTTTTCGGAATCACTTCCCCAAAATATTATTATGAATTACAGGAATATAAAAGAATGATTGAAGAGGTAAAATATTTTAAAATGTTTTTTCAATATTTAATAATTTTTCATATTTTATTGTCTTTAGATAAGAAGTATTTAATAATTTATTAATGAGCTTTTAATTAAATAATTTTCAATAGTTTATCAATTAACATCAGACATCCATCAATTGAGGGATTATTAACCAATATTATATTCCAAAAATTGTATAATTGATAAAACTGCAATTGCTGAAATAGCAGTTCTGTGACTGAAAGGAGTTATAGGAAGATGGATAATCATGACATTGAATATATATATGTAAGATTGCCGACTGGTGGGGATAAGTTAATCCTGTGTCAGAATGAACCTAAGGGACGTTTGCATGTTGGTGTGGCGGAGGAGGCAAATGATGACAAGTGTTTTACATAAGGAACCCCGTTTATTGGATAACATATATGCTTACATCCACAATTGACAGTCCACTTCTCCACAGTCTTTCGGAGAGGCGAGGATTTCCCTTCCGTCAAAGCCCCGGGGTGGACGAGATGAGATCGCTGGACAGCTGCTCGCAGAGGTGCTGAGGCGTCCTACGTTGTTGGCGGCGACACAACACAACACAGATCACGGCTCTTTGCTGGATGCGGAGGAGACTCTTGACCTTCGAGATCCCAGGTTTTTATAGTTCTTCGCTCGCTATTCTAATTTCCGATTGGCCCATCATCCCCTTTCCCGTTTTCCGATTGGTCTCCCCTTTGTTTCTAGGCGAAACTCGGGACGACCCGGGTCATGGAAAAGGTCCGATTCGGAGTGTCCATCTGGCGTCTTTTTGACCATTGTGTTCGGAGACTGTTGACAGATTTACATAACTCGAACTCATAATTTAGTCTGTTAATTGCGATTTCTGTCATCTAAGAACCTTTACGATTCAAGTGCGATGGTTTTCTATCTATTAAACTGTCCCCCCCTTCCGAAGTTGTCTTCTTAGATCGACTATTTATGAGCACTCGAGTCAGACTTTCACCTATTTATGAGTCTTTATGTCATAATTCCATTTATTTATGGACTTTCACGTCAGAGTTCAACTCTTTCGTTTGACATAGATGGATCGTTTTTAACACGTGTTTTGGCACGTGTTCCGACACTTGTTTACATTTTGCGTTGCGATATCTAGATCAAGAGTTTTTTCTTTTTCTCTCTCTCTCTTTTCTATATAATCTATTGTTATGATTTAAATGCAAGAATTTCGTGATTTACGGACCTCGTCTGTAACCTCACAGAGCTCTCTGCCTTTTTAAAATGTTGCTCGGACTAGCAACATTTTAGCTGGTAGCTTGGGAAGCTGTCAGTCCACACCTTCGTCTTACTGGAAGTGACAACCGCATTACTTTACCCTTAACAAAACAACGTCTAATTTGTACAATTATTATTGACCGACAATTAACAAGACATGCGGGAGAATGAATTTGGTTGACAGACATTCCTCCCCGGCAACCTTCCAGGTAATGTTGGAAGTTTACATTTGCAGGGGCGAAACGCGACATTTTTTCTTACTCTCCCGCATAAATATGGACGAAACAATTCACAAAATTTTTATGACCAACTTTACTTAATACAAAATTTTATGCGGCCATGCACGTTTGCGAGTAAAGTGATGAGTTTATTAGAAAAGGAACGATTAGAATAAATACATGTTTATTTGAGTACATATATATGTATAAATAAATATAAATAGAAATATTATGTAGATTATCATAGGATATAATATAAAATTAAGTGGATTATCATAGAATATAAATGTTGGGGTTATTAGGTGATATATATATGTGAGTATAGAAAATAAGACCTTGGGACAATATACGAAGATTTTTTCTTCCCTTTTGACATTTTTGATTCTTTATTGGCTTATTTTTTTTTCCTTGAGCTTCAGGGGCTGGTCCTTCCTACAGTCGGCGGTTCCCATTTCGCGCTCGTCCGCATTCGTTTTGTTCTCGGTATAGTCTTTGACAGCGCTGCATGACCTCCAGGATTTCTTGTCCCCAGCCCACACCCAGTCGGGATCGAGGTGCATTGATCTCTGTTCCAACTGGCGGGGATGGTCGAAGTCAGTTAGTGTTTCGGGAGATTACCTCTGGGGGATCTGAGCCGCTGCTTGGATTCCCGTTCGGCCTGACCGTAGTCGATTGCAACCCTGACCTCCTCTGGTTTTGGATCGCTCGTATTTCGGCGAGCCCGTTGACTTCATCCACCTCCGCTTGTAATTTATTGGAGACCTCTGCCTTCTGAGGGAGAATGATTATTTCTGGGTATCGGGGTGTTGCCGCCCCTCGAACCCGTCTGATGGCGTGTCGAAGAGCACGTTCGTCCACCTTATGTTTTGGGTCCTCTCGGCAGAAGCTTGGGAAAAATATTTCTTTGAGATCGGCGTCATCCAGATCCCTGAGTTCAGTGGACTCCGCCATCGGTTTGTCTGGCAAGACATAAAGAAAGGTGAAATTTAGTAAGCAAAAGTTCACACTCTACTTCAAGAATTTATGGTGTATGTGAGCGACCCATAGTTTCGCCGCGTTTACTCTGACAGGTATACCCGCATTCACAACATTCCTAGAAGAATTTTTGACCGATTTGGGCTATTACTATTCTCCGTCCTGCTCTGTCCCTTCCGCTGGGCTCCAGTTTCTCCCAGGCTGGATAGTCACCGTGATCGACAGGGTCAAATTTTCGAGCATTCTTTCTAACATTCTGGAGTGCCGGATTAGGCAATCGCCTGACCCGGTGATTTTTTTGACATCACTCGTTATACTTCTCGGGATCGATTCCCACACCACGAGTCTGCCCTTTCCTCTAATCTCGATTTTCCCTTTAAAATTTTTCGCGTCTTGTCGAGTTCCGACGTTTCTGACAACTACATAAAGGAGGTAGGCATTTTGTATGTTCTCGGTTTTTATAATTTGGATAAGAAAGTCTCGTTGGTAACAGTGTAGCCGTGTGAGCCAAGTTAACGGCTGAATTGAATCTAGTCCAACAATCAGCATTCGCGCAGACTCATGATTTAGGTGGAGTGAGAGAGAATGACCTTCCATTAAATGAGGGACTACCTGTTGGTGGCTCCCTTCCCATGGACAGAAATCGTCCATAGTAGGACATGAACATGTTTTGAAAGAGCATCCTCTTTCGTGAGCCTCTCGCTCTCTTAGGATATGGGATTCAGTACACCCGTTGTCCCTATACTTACAGGGTAGAGCCACGATTTCGGCCAATTTCTCCAAGGCAAGATTTCGATGGTTACCCATTTCCCCACGGCAAGTCGGACACCATTGTACTAGCTCCTTGCATCTAGAACAAATCATATGACCCGCCGGACACTGATACATCGGAGGCGACATGTGTTCGTAACACACAGGACACTCGAATAGGGCGACCAGTGCGGGATCCAAAAGGGGACGTTGAGCGGGTCCTCGCATGGTGTTCGCCGTTTCAGTAGGAGTAGTAGCCGTTGATTCTTCCATGGTGGTTTCTAAATAAAGGAAAAGAAAGATAGTTGAGTCTTAGTTCTTCTCTGGTGAAACTGTACACAAAATTATCGCTAAGGAGGTACGGGTCCTTCCTCGCGATTTTACAAACGCCTCATTTGAGTAGGAATTGTTTCGACTCCAACGGGAAAAGCGACGGACTCTTCCCGTTTGGGTCTCATTAACATCGACCGCTCATTTTTTAACTCATCTAGAGTCCTCGAAGGTGGACTCGTCTCCACGGCCACTGGCATCAACTCGATCATTTCTCGGGGAGCGGATTCCGCTCTGTTTTCTTGACGGAGAGGGGGATATGTGATTACCGGTCTTCGTCTCCTTACACAGTTGGATAGTTTGCGACAGCTCCAAACGATCGCGAGAATAGCTACAATGCTTACAACAGGGACTATGAGTGACAGATTCCATGTGGAGAATGGAGAAGTCCATACGTTAGAAGGTTTCAAAGCGTTGGTGTCAGTCTTTATCGATCTTATTTCCTGACTTATGTCCCGAAGTAGTCGTCCAGAAAATTCTAATGACCAACCGCGTTCACTAGTTATGCTTGCGGTAACGTTTTCCTGGATGTATTCTCGTAGGATCCCAACCTCCGTAAGATTGAGGACATCCGTTATTGCGGGTATTACATAATGGTTTCGAAGGGTAACCTTGAATGTGGTCCGTGCTTGAAAGTGAGACGTAAGACGTATACCGGGTACGTGGCCGACGCAAGCCATTGGCAATTTAAAAATTCCTGTGTTGTTTAACTTGATCATTTTGACCTGTGGTTGCATCGAGCTGCTTATTTGGTTGCATTCGATAACTAGATTTAAAGGCGAGGGGGTGGAGTATATCCAAGTCCCTTCCTCGTCGATACGACGAAACATTGGTTTGGGGTAAACGGTAACCTTTCTCTTACACAATTTATTGACAGTTGGCTCATCCGCCATAAACAAGGCGTATTCACATGCTTGATACGGGAGCTTCCAAACTGCAACTTCCGGTGCGCAAGTCGTCGTTAATCCGGTTCTACACTTCTGTAAGTCGTGCGCCTCCAATAACATATAAAGCTGTCGGTCTCTTGATAGGGCTATATACGGAAAATCGACTTGGTAATAGGCGAATGTTCTAGAGACAGGGAAATATGCAGGAAATTTCACTACTTCATACAAATCAAAATATCCTTCTGGAGTGACTAACGGAAATTTTGCGAAAATCCTTAATGTAGATGGAAGTGCTACGGCTGTAGTGGTGATCCACTGGTAATATTTGAAGACGTTATCCTCGTTCAACGTTTCTATCAACGAGATTCCTCCGGGTAGGTGTTTGTTTACCTCCTCTAGCGTCTCTAACAAGTGTGACCTTGACAGAAAGTAAGAGCTGAGTCGATGGTTTTCCAACATTTCGATAGCTTGTCGTAGATTCGAGACACCGATTCGGAATTCCATTACCGCGTTCTCGGCGTATCGAAGCGCCGTACTGACGACAAACGAGTAGCTGAACATCTGGAGTTCTCGATCTAAATAGTCCTGTCGTCGAATCATCATGTCGATATACTTCCGGTTGTCCTTAACCGCTTGAAGGGTTTGATTTATGACGGTTGTCTGAGCTTCTAAGATATGTAGGATCTTCTGCTGATCTTCGGATAAACCGTCTATCCGATTATTTATGGCTTCTACTTCTTCTGATGTGGCCGTTCCAAAAAGAAATTTTAAAATTTTACCTCCAACGTTGATTAATCCTCGTTTCGCTCGGGGAGAACCATTTATTGTCACTGTGGACTTTAACTCTTTATATTCAGCCTCGAAGTCGGCGAGAGAATGATTTAGGTTCGTTAGTTCCACGTCGGCTAATGTCCATAGGGGTCTCATGGGATCATCCCTTTTCTGCACTCCCTTTTTGACAACGGGAGTTAGAGCGGCTAAATGACGGTGCAAATCGCGAAGATAATCGTCGTATTCATCGAATGATATTTCTAAGGCGATAGTCCATTGACTCGTTGTCATAAGAAAATTTCCTTGATGTAGAAATATGATTCCCTTGGTCAATGCGGGTACGATGGTTGATACTTCATAGGCAAGGCAGCTTATCAGCATGGACAAACAGATTGTTACGAAATTTCCCATCGTTATCTACCAAAAAGGGAGCTCACATTACTACTATTTACGGACTCGCGACAATTTATAGGCGCGCATGTATTTTACAATCGACCTCTCTCCACTTGGATATGATAACCTCTCTTTGGCGGAAAAGAGAGACTACCATTTACAATTAACAAACAATCCGATCGGAGTAGGAGGCGGCAGCCGCGGGTGGCCCTCATTCTGCCCAGGAGTTTCGGTGACATCCGCGTCCCGCACTATCACCCCGTTTGTCTGCGTTTTTCCCGAGGATTTGGGAAGAACCCAGGGATAATCGCTCACAGGTCCTTGACTTCGAAGAGCATATCTGTGTGAGGGTTGTGGAGTAGTCACGGGTCGGTCGATCTCTGTTCCTCTCGCGGCGTCCGTTGCGCCTAACGGACTCTGCTGAAGTGACTCTAAGACGATTTCATCCCAGGGGTCAACGGGCTCCACTTGTGGTTGTTCTGCGGTTAGGGGAATTGCATCTGAGTCTGTTACGTCCGTATTCTTTCCTCCTGCATCGGGCGGTGCGAATTCCATCCTAGCGATTGCAGGCTTCATTCGATTGGCGTGTGTGTGTAATCGTTTCCCGGAATGAACGTGCTGGACTATAAAATCTACAGGACTTGTTTCAGCAATTATTCTATAGGGACCGTGCCATCGCGGGGCTAATTTTCGTTTTAATCCTACTGGGATAGCTACTTCATTGACGAAGACTCTATCACCTATGGCAAATTTGTACGGCTTATGCTTACGCTGATGATAGGAGTTCCTATCGTTCGCGGCTTTTTCCGCGTGTTCTTGGGCTATTTTATGAGCTAAAGCTAGTCTCGCTCTTAGTTCGCTCGCATAATTTTCGCTTACGTCATGTTGGGGTCTATTGGGCTCGGTAACGATGTCAAAGGGGTAAGTCGGATCGCGTCCATACAAAAGGAAGAAGGGGGTTTCATTCGTACTCGAATGCGTAGTAGTATTGTATGCGAAAAGAGCATAGGGGATCATTTCATCCCAATTGCGCTGATCCGCGTCGACGTAATGAGTCAGGATATCTATTAGGGTTTTATTAAGGCGCTCGACCATTCCATTACATTGGGGATGGTACGCTGTCGTAAGGAGCCTTTCCACGTGCAACAATTCGCAGACTTCCTTCATTACCTTGGACACAAAGTTGGATCCTCTATCGGTAAGTAACTGTTTTGGGACCGAATGCTTTAGAATAATTTGTGTTACGAACGCCTTTGCCACGGTTTTAGCGGTAACGTCGGGCAAAGGGATCGCTTCTGCCCATCTAGAAAAGTGGTCGACAAAAACCAATAGGTATTTGTTTCCGTTATAAGTAGTAGGGAGTGGACCCTGAATGTCTAATGCAGTACGCTCAAAAAGTCTCGATATTTTAGGAAACGTCTGCAAAGGTGCTTGATGACCATGCAGGGGCCTTCTCCTCATCGCGCATTCCTGACAACTGTCACGGTAATGCGTGATATGTTTGTTCATTTCGGGCCAGTAAAACTGTTTTTGTAATTTCTTCCGCATCTTTTTAGCACCTAAATGTCCTGAACTAGGAATGTCGTGAAATAATTTTAAAATGTATTCTATCATTATTTGGGGAATTACTAATCTATCCCAAGTCTCATTCCTTTCCGGGATCGTTTTCCTATGATAAAGGGTTTGATCTGCATCCAAATAAAAATTTGCAGCATCTAGGTTTGTTTCCTGTGAGGATGGGTTTCCCGTTAATTGTTGCCTGACCTGTTTACAAAAGGGATCCTTCCTCTGTTGTTCTTTTATTTGCATTTTACTGTATATGGGTTGCATTTCGCAGATCTTTGCTACGGGCATTCGGCTTAACGCGTCTGCATTTGTATGGGCTTTTCCTGGTTTGTGAATTATCTCAAATTGGTATTCTTGTAGTGCTAAATTCCAACGACTAAGTCTCGAACTTTCGTCCTTAACGTTGATGAGCCATCTAAGAGGTCTATGATCTGTAATAATTGTAAATTTCCTTCCATAAAGATAAGGTCTGAAATGTTTAATTGACCAAATCACGGCCAAGCATTCCTTTTCTGTGGTACTGTAATTTCTTTCCGAGGCCTTTAACAGTCTGCTAGCATATGCCACTGGGAGTTCTCCCCGTTCATCTTCCTGTGATAACACAGCGCCTATCGCGGTGTTTGAGGCATCTGTTGCTAACACAAAAGGACGGCTAAAATCTGGGGATCTTAACAGGGGTGCAGTTATCAAAATTTCCTTTAATTTTTCGAACGCGGATTTGTGTTCCTCGGCCCAGCGGAACTTTACATCGTTCTTAAGTAAGTCCGAAAGGGGCTTTGAAATTTTTGCATATTGCGAAATGTGACGTCTATAGTACCCTGTCAGTCCCAGGAATGCTCTAACATCTCGCTCGTTCTGAGGTTGGGGGAAATTTCTAACGCACTCGATCTTAGACGGGTCGGGTCGGATACCATCTTCCGACACTTCGTGCCCTAAAAACTTTATTCGCTGCCTCAGCAGCTGGCATTTTCGGGGCTTCAACTTCAGACCTGCCTTTGCCAGGCGCCGAAGGACAATTTCCATCCGTTCTAAGTGAGTTTCGAAGTCTGGACTAAATATCAAAATGTCGTCCATGTAGACGAGGCAAATTTTGTTCTTCAGACCGCTTAATATTAAATCCGCACATCTTTGGAATGTCGCTGGGGCACAGGTAACGCCCATTGGCATCCGATTGTATTGGTAGTGCCCCGAGGGAGTACTAAACCCCGTCTTTTCTTTCGATTCGGGGCTCAAAGGCAACTGCCAAAATCCGCTTAAAGTATCCATGGAGGAAAAGTATCGCGATTTTCCCAGCAAACTCAATGACTCCTGGATATGGGGCAACGGGTATGGGTCTACCTTGGTAAGTTTATTTAATTGTCTATAATCCACCACTAATCTGTAACCTTGGGGCTTTTTAGCGACTAATAACGCAGGTGCCGACCAGGGGGAGCTGGACGGTTCAACTACGCCATTTTTGATCATATTTTCCACTATCTCATCCATTATTTCCCGTTGCGCGTATGGAATTCGGTATGGGGCACGACAAATAGGGGGGCTGTTTCCAGTGTCTATTTTGTGCTCTACTAAATCACAATAGCCTAGATCGTAATCGTCTTTCGCGAATACTTGTCTGTATCTGTATAATAAATCTAACAAAGGGGTCAGCTTATCCTCTCCTACTTCGCTAAAATCGAATAAATTCGCAAATTGAGCTCTTGTTAACTCTGTTTCATTTAATCGCGTTGTTTTATTCTGCTTTGCATCTTCCTTTGTTTCTTCTTCTGCTAAAAGAAATGTTCCTATTTTACTCCCCTTTTTAATTTTAACGGGTTGTGTCTTTACGTTCATTATCCTAACGGGTACTTTTCCATGCTTCTGTATTTTGACTAACGTACAAGCAATAAACACTCCCTCACTGTCGGGGATTGTTGGTTCAACCACTCCCACTTGATGAGTCACCGAAGAGTGGACCTTCCCCTCCACAATGACCTCAGACCGCGGGGGAATGACGTAGTCGTCCGCTATCGTCACCTCCTTAGGAGAGTTGTCTTCTCCCTGCTCTAAGCTATTAACGATTGTTTGTTTTGGCTTCTTCCCTATTTTTCGCTTATTTTTTTGTGCGCGTTTGATCTTTTTCTTTTCTGCGTTTTTTCTAGTTTTATTCTCGTTTTCACTAATTAAAGTTAAATCTAAATCGTTTCCTGCCGATGCACGTGTATTTGCGTCAATCTGCTTCTGACAATTTCCGATAGATCTCTTTAAACTAGGATGGTCGGCAGTTTCCTTTAACTCAGCTAAACCCCAAAAGGACACGATATCGCCTGAGGGAAAGCTAAGTGTCGCGTTCCTAACCGAAATTGTGACGTCATATAGTTCGATAATGTCTCTACCAAAAATTCCGTCGTTCGGCTCGGTGATTTCGGGTCTTACCAAATAACAATCATGATAAAAGACTAATCGTCCGATTCTGAATTTTAATCTAAACTTCCCGATCGTCTCTATGACGTGGCCGGTAACGCTAACTAATTCTACCGTTCTCGTTTCGGCTCGCGGTAATAGTTCTATGTTGGGGAAAAGGGTTCGAGATATTAGGGTAACGGCTGCGCCGGTGTCTATTGTCAACCGTACTTCCCTATCCTCGATCTCGCAAATCATCGTACAGGGAGGCAAGTCTCTACCTTTCGATTCGTTTATTCCCGCGAATGGAGTTGGAACAGGGCCTTCTCGTATTCGTTCTACATTATGATTTCTTTCTCGAAATTGTACCGAAGTGACTCTATCTAATTCTCGTGGCTGCTTATTTTCTGATGAGCCATGTTCTGGTGCGGGTAATGCTAAAAATCTAGAGGGGGTCGCGTTGGTTGGCGTTCGTTCGGTATCGAAGCCACCTCCTGTACCACCATGACCATAACGCGGTGGATAAAAGGGAAAGGGTGCAAAATGCCCGCTACTTCCGGGTTCAAATTGCCCGAATCGCGCCTGATAAAAGGGTATCTGCCCTGACTGACTAATTTGAAAGGGGCCCGACACATTTCGTGTGGGGACTACCCAATCGGGAGCGTCACTCTTCGCTCCCCACCTGCCCTGATACCGCGGAGGGACGTTTCCTCCGTACCATTCGTACTCCCACGGAGGGACTTCCAATAAACGGGGTTCCTTATTTTACATAAGGAACCCCTTTTATTGGATAACATATATACTTACATCCACAATTGACAGTCCACTTCTCTACAGTCCTTCCGAGAGGCGAGGATTTCCCTTCCGTTGAAGCCTCAGGGCGGACGAGATGAGATCGCTGGACAGCTGCTCGCAAAGGTGCTGAGGCGTCCTACGTTGTTGGCGGTGACACAACACAACACAGATCACGGCTCTTTGCTGGATGCGGAGGAGACTCTCTTGACCTTTGAGATCCCAGGTTTTTATAGTTCTTCGCTCGCTATTCTAATTTCCGATTGGCCCATCATCCCCTTTCCTGTTTTCCGATTGGTCTCCCCTTTGTTTCTAGGCGAAACTCGGGACGACCCGGGTCATGGAAAAGATCCGATTCGGAGTGTCCATCTGGCGTCTTTTTGACCATTGTGTTCGGAGACTGTTGACAGATTTACATAACTCGAACTCATAATTTAGTCTGTTAATTGCAATTTCTGTCATCTAAGAACCTTTACGATTCAAGCGCGATGGTTTTCTATCTATTAAACTGTCCCCCCCTTCCGAAGTTGTTTTCTTAGATCGACTATTTATGAGCACTCGAGTCAGACTTTCACCTATTTATGAGTCTTTATGTCATAATTCCATTTATTTATGGACTTTCGCGTCAGAGTTCAACTCTTCCGTTTGACATAGATGGATCGTTTTTAACACGTGTTTTGGCACGTGTTCCGATACTCGTTGTTTACATTTTGCGTTGCGATGTCTAGATCAAGAGTTTTTTCTTTTTCTCTCTCTCTCCTATATAATCTATTGTCATGATTTAAATGCAAGAATTTCGTGATTTACGGACCTCGTCTGTAACCTCACATATATATTTTATAATAAAATTAATTTTACATTAAACATAATATATTATATCATAAAGTTTGTAAATTGTAAAAAAATGAAAAAAATATTAAACTTTTTAAATTAGTTAAGGAACATCATAACTTTTAAAAAGAAGCTAAGAATCAAAGACTGGATCGGTTTGCTTTTCAAATCTTTTTGACTTTCTTTAAGGGATATCAACAATGTTTTCAATCCTCGCTTACAGTTCAAAAATACATTTGGTGACTGGATCAATGTTTATAAAATATCGTATTTACTCGCATATAAGACGAGGTTTTTGTTCATTTATCACAGCTTCAAATTCCTAGGTCATCCTATATGCGCAAGCAAAAGATTTTTTGCGTTTTTGCAAATAATTTTTGTGAACTGTGTATTTGCATTTTTTAACCAGATGCTTACTCTCTTGTATTTAAAAACATAAGTATTTTATCTGGGTCGTTTGAATCATTCTTGTATATAAAGATGAATAGCAATTGGAAAAGTAAAGCTTTTGAATTGAATTCCAGATTGAAATTCCAAAATCACATGGGAGCACAATATAAATTTTAGTCCATTCTCACGTGAAAACAGATGTTTATTCAGAAATCAGAATTCGGAGAAACTCATAAGTGTAATCGACAGAGAGTGGATTAGACTGTTAAGAATTAGAAAAAAAAACTGGTTTCCGATTGTCCAGCTTTATGTGAACAAATTGTGTTGTCAATTTTACAAGATTTTTCCATAAACTTTAAAATGCTAGTAATTTTTGTGGGACAATGTGTGCATTTATGTTCATTTGATATTTTACTTGTGATTAAACAAAATAAAATTAGAATTGTATTAATAAATCTAATTTTCTGTATTTTGATTTTTAAAGTCTCACCTCGTCCTATATGCCAAGTCATCTTATATTAGAGTAAATACAGTAATCAATATGTCATTGTTAATAATAGGTAAAATGAATAACATCATTTTTTGCATTGAATTACAAATAATTTTTAAAATTATATAAAGGAATTGTTTTAAAATCTAATTTGATTTATGATTATGAACAATCCAAACATATCAAGTGTACTAAAACTGAATAGAAATGTTGTAAAATGTTAATTGAGCTCTAGGACAATGATAGTTAACATTTAAGAAAAATCTATTGAGATTAAAAACAGGAAGATTTACAATAAGATGTGTATGGCTAGAAAGATCAACTAGGCCGTTTAATCAAGCCAACTTTCTCATGTTTACATAGTAGGCATTAGTTATAATGTGTAGTGCAAATGATTTTTGTTTGAATTAGCCAAAAAGTTTACAATTTGAAATTTAATGTATGTAATATAATGTTAATAACTATGGATAAATGACAATCTTTTCTATAAAATTTAATTGAACTGAAAATTTGAATTATCAGGTTGGTTGGTTCGAGTTTTTTGGCACAAGAGCCATATAGGCTATGCTGCGCCATGATAAATAGTGAAATTATACGTAACTAAATATATATAACATAAACAAGTGCAAATAAACAGAACAACAAGATAAATATAAGTATATTAATGAATAAATAAATTAGTTAATTTAAATCTCTCTATTAATATTTATAACTTTCAAAAAGTTCAGTATCTTATCAAGATTTGGCCTCTGGCCCAAAATCTCTCTCAAACTTGCATTTCTGAAATGCTGTCTACGACTCTGGTCAAAGGCAACACAGTTGCAAAGTATGTGTTTAACACTTACAGTACAGTTGCAATACTGGCATACTGGCTGCTCATCACCCTTCAAAAGTTATTGATGAGTCAGCTGAATATGTCCGACCCTCAGACGAGTAAGAATGACTTCAGATCTCCTATCGTACTGTTTGTTGTGTGTCCAATTTTCTATTATAGGTTTGATCTCGTAAAGTTTATTGTGGACTTGTTTGTTCCACACATTTTGCCATCTCTCTGCTAGTCATTTTTTAACGACTAGCTTCAAGTCACCTCCTTCCATAAACATTGTATGCTGAGAAGGACTTGCTGACTTTGCAGCTGCGTCAGCTGCTTCATTCCCTTTTATACCTACATGGCCTGGGACCCAACAGAATTTTACAAAAATATTACTCGCAATAAGATGGCAAAACAGTTTGCAAATTTTAATCACTATAGAGTGAGAACTAGGTTCATGTGAGATCAAAGCCTGAAGTGCACTAACTGAGTCAGTGTAAATAACACAGCGACAATGACCTTTCCTAATTACATATTTTAAGGCTAGATAAATAGCCTGCAACTCTGCAGTAAAGATGGAAGAATTCAATGCAATTTGTTCTGCCACGATCTCATCCTGGCAGACGAAGGCTGAGCCAATGTAATCAACCGATTTCGATCCATCAGTATAAATAGGAATTAAATTCCTGTCGTGGTGTTGAATTTCTGCAAAGTGCTGCCTATAGATGTAGTCCGGGGTGGATTCTTTAGGAAACTGCTTTAAGCTAAAGTCAACATTAATCACAGGAGTTGACCAAGGTGATATATTATCGACCTCGGCCTGTGAAATGTTGCTTGTGTCCAAATCAATCGTGCTGCTTACATTCTCCATTCTAATGTCAAATGTAGGGACACAACTTGGGCGAGCTGTAAATAATCTTTTCAGCTGAGTATCTGATACTCTACAATAAACTGAAGGTTTAGCCAGAGATTTCTGTTTAATGTAATAGAACAAAGACAACTGTTCTCTCCTGAGAGATAGTGGAGGCTCATAAGCATCTACGTACAGACTTTGAACAGGAGAAGTTCGAAATGCACCAGTGCACAAACGCAATGCTTGATGGTGGATTGGATCCAGCATCCGAAGAGTAGATTCTCGCGCAGAGCCATACACAATACATCCATAATCAAGCTTAGAGCGAACAAGGGCTCTATATATTCTGAGCATTGAACATTTGTCTGCTCCCTAGAATGAGCAGCATAATACCTTTAAAAGGTTTAGAGCTTTTAAACATTTACTCTTCAAATTGCACAAGTGTGGCAAGAATGTCAATTTATGGTCAAACACGACACCCAAAAATTTCGCTTCGTTAACCATTGGGATTTTAACCCCATTTAGGTGAATTTCAGGGTCCAGGTGCAAACCACGCCTTCGGCAAAAGTGGATGCACAAGGTCTTCTCTGCATTAAAAGTAAAACCATTGATCTTGGACCAATTGTCTATCTGATTTAAAGAGGTTTGCAGTTGTCTTTCAATAAAACTCATGTTACTAGACTGACAGGAGATCTGAAAGTCATCCACGTACAGAGAGTGTTTCACACTGGAAGGAAGACACTTAGCTATGCTATTAATTTTGATTAGGAACAGAGTCACACTCAAAATACAACCTTGAGGAACACCTTCTTCTTGTGTGAAAAGCCTAGATAAAGTGTTGCCAATCCTAACTTGAAATCTTCGATTCTGCAAGAAGTTTTTAATAAAGATTGGCAAATTACCCCTCAATCTGAATTTGTGCAGATCATGGAGTATTCCCGTATCGCCAGCAGCGATCATAGGCCTTCTCTATATCGAAAAACACAGACACTAAGTGCTGTCGCCTAACAAACACTTCGCGTATGGATGTTTCAAGGTTTACTAGATTGTCTGTGGTACTTCTGTTCCTATGAAATCCACTCTGATGTGGTGAAAAGTAGTTCTTCTCCTCTAGGAGGAACATCAGGCGTCTGTTTACCATTCTCTCGAAAAGTTTGCAGAGACAACTAGTCAGAGAAATTGGTTTATAATTAGAGGGATTCTTGCGGTCTTTACCTGGCTTGGGAATGGGAATAATAATTGATAGCCTCCAAGAGTCAGGGTAAATATGTTCTGTCCACATTCTGTTTAACAGATTCAGAAGGTTACTAAGGGAATTGTCTGACAGATTTTTAATCATGCTGTAATGGATTTTATCCGGGCCTACAGCAGTATTCCCCGAGCGAGAGATTGCTGTACATAGTTCTATTCTGCTGAATGGCACATTATATTCCTCATTAGATGGAGAGTGGAAGTTTAAATATTTTTTTTCAGTTTGGACTTTATAAGCCTGAAAATTTGTTGTATACATAATATTGCTGGAAGAAAACGAAAATGTTTTACCCAACAAATCAGCAATACCTTTTATATCACTAATTATTGTGCCATTACTTTCCAACATGGACAGAGAATGAGAAGCATATTTCCCATTAATTATATGGATTTTATCCCAGACTGCTTTTGATGCTTTTCCTGTGATCCCACCGTGGTTTCAGATGTTTTGGATATCTGGTTGACATTTTCCCCATTGTTTTTTTGGCTGCCCGAATAATACTGGAAGTGACAACTTCGACTGCATCATCGATGTCAGCAGTATTGACCATTTCCTCAGTGATGTTAGCCAAAGAGGAAAATGCAGGCCAATCTGCCGTTTCAAATTTCCAGCGTGGTGGACGGGCTGTTTCACAGCTTTCTCTGCCTCAATATTTTAAAAATATTGGGAAGTGGTCACTGGAAAGTGGATTAGATCCAACCTCCCATGTAAACGCTGAAAACAGATTTGGGGTTGCTAAGGATAGATCAATGGCAGTGAATGTTCTTGTTGGGGCGTGGAAGTACGTCACTTCTCCAGTATTAAATAAATATAGTTGGTGATTACCTATGAATCTTTCAATGGCTCTGCCTCGACGATTGATATCGTGACTGCCCACATTGGATTGTGGCCATTGAAATCACCCAGTAAAAGGAATGGAGTTGGCAGCTGTTTGACCAAGTCATCCAATTCGTCCTCATTGACTCTGACATCTGGTGGCAAGTATATGGAACAAACTGTGACAGTAACGCCAATTGAAATGCTGACTGCCACAGCTTGCAGCACTGTTGTTATTTGTACTGGTAAGGAAGGGATGTGGTTTGAAACCAGTATAGCCACACCTCCACTGGTGCGGGTGTGGCTATCATCATCCTTATGATAGAGATGAAATCCTTTTAAAGAAATTTTTTCTCCAGGTTTTAGATGTGTTTCCTGGAGTGTCACGCAGAGTGATGAGGTAGATGATGTCAAGTGTTTAACGTCAGAAAAGTTGTTGCGGAAACCAGAACAGTTCCATTGGATTATTTTATAATCCATTATGTGCTTGAGGCAACATTCTTTGCATGGGTATCCCTCTTTAATTTAACAGGGGGTCTCTCTTTTGGAGGTGACATTGGTTTTGTAACCTCCACATTATTCTCTTCATCAGAGATATCAGAGAACTTGCTCACAGACTGAGCCTCTGATTTTTTAGATTTAGAGAGAGCTGCTTTCACTCTCTGTTTGTTTAATGGGTTCTTAGAACCCAGGTTTCTCGTTATTACCCCTGTTTTAGGTAGGGGTATTTTTTGTTTTGTATTCTCCTTTTCTGATGTTTCTTTTGATTGGATCAGTAGACATTTTGCATGGCGAGTGAGAGATTCTTTTGGAGAAACAGAAATATCTGTTTGAACTCCACATGTCTTTGTGGATTTCAAAACAGCTGCAAATGTCTTCTGTTTAAGTGGTGCACTTGAAGTGACCATGCGCCGAGCCTCTGGATATGGTAGGTTGTTAATGGTTTTCACTCGCTGGATCTCTTTCTCTCTCTGCCAAGCAGGGCATTTTCGGGAGTAGGCAGGATGAAACAAATGACCAAAGTTGCAGTTCACACAGCAGGGGGTACTTTTACATTCGGTACTCTCGTGACCTTCAGTTCCACACTGTGCACATAAGCTTTTGCCTCGACAAGAGATCTGGGAATGTCCGAATTGCTGGCATTTAAAGCAACGCAGCGAATTTGGAATATACGGACGAACTGCACAGCGCAGATATCCTGCTGTAACAGAGGATGGCAATGTTGGGTTGTTGAATGTGAGAATTAAATGTTTTGTGGGTATCAACTTGCTGTCTCGACGGATCGAAATGCGTCGGACAGAAGTGACACCTTGGTCCAAGAGGCCGATCTGAATGTCTGACTCATCTTCAAACATTAAGTCGAATTCAGATATCACACCACATGATGAGTTCAAACTTCCATGTGGTGTGACCGATATTCCCATGTCTCCAAGAGTCGTCATTGTCAAAAGCTTTGTTGTTTGTTGAGGAGAGGCTGTTTCTACTAGTAGGTCCCCTGACCTCAATTTTTGGATTTTTTTTAAATGCCCAATGGTTGATTCAAATAGCTTTTGAATCAAAAAAGGAGAACACTTAGCAAGAGGTTTTTCTCCAGTTGCATGCACTATTAAGTAAGCAGGCTGTCTGGAGGTCTTTTCTTTGGTCATTTGTTTCGTCTCTGCTTGTTTTGGGTGTTTGGAATCCATATTTAAGAAATTATATTCAGCTCCTAGTGATCCCACTCACCATGGGGCCCAACAATAGGATGCCGTCACATGGGAGATTCCCATAGACCGTCACAGCAGGGTTTCCCAGGAGCTATACCCTCACAATACAGTTGAGAAGAGCACATCTTGTCTGACGTGTCCGCCCGGTCTGCATCGATCGGTTGACTCCAAGCCGAGGTCAAGAATGACTCAACGACCAGCCGATTGACTCAAACGGAGCCTGATTTGAGCCTCCCGTTTATCCGAAGCAGGGGCCAAAGCAGTGTGTTGGGGACGATATGTTGCCCCTCAACTACCAGGATCCCCCTTTCCGGCATATGGGACACCACGCACGGCAAACACATGGGTGGGCGTTCAGATCCCAGGGATGGTAAAGAAGAGATACTAAACCATCTCTGGGAGGTCCCCTCACCACGGACAGGAACCCACATCGAGGGGTTGAATTATCAGACTTTAAACCATTTACAATACAATTTTTTTTTATATTTTGTAAAATTTGTTATGTGTATTTTTTGTACTAAATAATTAATTAAATGCTTGAAAATATATTAAACATGCTATTTTATTGAATTTAATTATTTTTGGTAAATTAGATAAATTTTGTTTTACAAATAAAATTATTAGTTTTGATTTCATTTCTGAAATTTTTATTAAAAACAGGAAGATCAAGAACAAAAAGAAAATTTAGAAGAGTCAGCTGGCTGGAAATCTAGTTCTAATATTGAATTGAAAACAGTTCATATTCAAGAACCTACTAAAAATATGACAGCAATTAGTGGGACTCCATTTACTGCCAATCAAGTCATTTCACCGTCAGATTCCCAGCACTGGGAACGGTACTAAGTATACTGATAAAAAAAAATAATGCTTTGCATGATCAGCCCCCTTTTTTTAAGATTCAAATGTGGTGTCATTTGAAATATTCTATAGTTTAGTTATCTGATTTAAAAGACTTTATATTGTAAATAGTTTATGTTCTGCATGCATAAAATAAACGCATTTTGTGCATTTTGGCTTTGATGTGCTTATTACCAGTTCAAAATAATTTAATTTTATGAATGCTGAAGTGCCTTGTATTGTATGTTATTTATTGTGTATAGTTATTTAAGGTTAATGTAGTTCAGTTTTTTAAATATAAAAATTCATGTGAAAATTTAAAATAATTTTATATGTGATTTATTAAATAACTTTTAATTTCATTGTTAAATCTTTCATATTTGATTCATAAAGAAAATTTATAAGTATATCAGAAATATATAGATGAATTTATAAATTTTAACATTTTAAAATATGCATTTTTTAAACAAATTTATAATTATAATTTAAATATAAGATATTTATAGTCTTTCCGATATAGAAGTAATGTGTGTATTTATAATACTGAAAATTTTTTATAAAATTATTTTCTTTTTGAATTACGAAAAAATTTTTAAATTATGAAAACATCTAACAAATATAAACTGGTCAACAAAATTGAGGGATAATGCATTATAAGTAGTGGATAAGAATATCACTAGAACTGAATTATTTCATTTTATCAATGCTGCATGGATAAGCTATGGTTATAACAGTTCACAGGGATTACACAACCTATTAGAGATTGTTTTATTGTTTTTTATTATCGATAATCTTTTGCTTTGCAGGTGTGCAGTACATAAATTTAAATTAAATTTTTAATAAATACAGGAAGCCTACTGGTGTTCCGATTAAGACTATCAAATAGTAAACCCAAGTTTATCTTATAACCGAGTCTCTTTTAATCAGGAGACAAAGTTCAGTTGGCAAAGGAAATTTTTATTTGAAATGCATTTTGGGATTAAAATATTTCTTCTTCAGGCTAGAAAATATATCTTACATTAGCAATCTTTAATTGACGAAGTACGAAATAAGTTACAATAAAAATTAAAGTATCAACAAGAACACTCCAGTTTTTACATACATGCCTCTTGTTAATATCATGATATGCTCCTTAAACTATTTTTTATAGAGAATTTCTTGTGTTTTTTTTTGTTGTATTTCATATCACAGTTTCATACTTATTATTTTTTGGGGAAAATTTATGGATCATACATCTGCTTTTGTTACATATTGAATTATCCCATAACTTTGTTGAGCATTTTAGTTTATTCATATCTTACTGATTATTTTATTCATAAAGTTTAATTAACATAGGCATTAAATATAAAAACTTATTTAAACTAATAAATGTCTCATTACGTTTCTAAACATTACTTATTAAATATTTTGATTATTATTTAAATTCTTAATATTACAGCAGTCTTTGAACTGGAGAATTTAAAAAATTAAAAGAAAAATGCTATACTGCATCCTAATTGTTGTAACATCTATAAAGACCACAAGGTACAAGTTTGAAAATAAAACTTAATTTCATTGTTGTTAACAGTTTAACTTATTAAATTTGGAAATTCAAATGAAAACTGTTCTGTGTGGTTGCTATTAAAACTATCTTGTGTGATTGCTTAGCCACTATATTTGAAAACATAAGCAATTTTTCATTCTGGTGTGTATGCAAGAGTTGTGATAAATTCTATTTTTAAATGCAACATATCTAAAATTGTCATAAAGCACAAATATATTGAATAACGATGAGTAATTTCTTAATCACAATGATATTTAATATAAAACAATAATAAAAATTGCCTTCGAATTTTTTATTCTTTAGTGTGATGTAAAACTTATAAGGCAGCAGATTTATTAAATAAAAATATAAACTTTTTCTTTAATGTTTGTATTTCTGTGACAATCAACAATCTAAGATCAAGTATGTCATTCCAATATAATTCTTCTTTTAAAAACTATTTTTTTATTATTATTCCAATATTAATTCTCTTGGTGTTCATAACTGAAATTTTAAAAATTTAATTATTATTAATTGACATGTACAGTTATTTATTAGTATTATATAAATTGTTCTAGTTAAAAAAGATTTGTAAGTTAAGAAAATTTTAAGATTTGTTTGAATATATTCTTATAAATAATTTTAACTTCTGTTTTAATAATATTTTAATGTATACAATTTTATGAACTGTCTAGTGTGTATTAAAATATTCTATTGTGATGATTGATTGTGTCTGTTTTAATTCATAAGTTTTGCTATATACATAACATAATTCAACAAAACTTTATTTGGTGTCTGGTTTATCTAAGGGGATGCTTTCGGTGCTAAATCACCACATTAATGCCAAAGCAATCAGAATTACTACTACAAAATAAGTATAATTGCACACATCACATGACTTCAATTAGATAACTAAAGAAATTCTAAGGTAATTGAATAACATTCTCAAATACAATTGGTACAGCACTGCACGTCATAATCAACAGGCCCATGTTAAGCACTTTTAAAGCCTTCAATTTATTTATTAAAAGCATTAAGCAGATACAAATATAGAAAAATATTAATAATAAGCAGTGAGATAGATAAAACGGCAGCCAAGGCATTGCATGCATGTGGGCTTAAGCCTTGGGCTTCCCAAGTATCAAGGGCCTACAGAAATTATTGTTATAAATTTTTAATACTTTTCACTAACAATGAGCACTTATAGTAAAAAGTAGTTAATGTTAATAATAATTTATAGTATTATTTGTTTTATTGTAATCAATGTAAAGATTCTTAATCTAAAAAAATGGAGCCCCATTGGACTTCAATAAGCCCTAGGCCCCGAATAACCTAGATCCACCTCTGTGTGCAATGTTTACTAGTGAATGATTAGTGTTTAAATTGAGAGCTTAGTTAGAATGACTATAATATAGGCGGCTCTAGCAAATTCTGGGATGGTTGATAAAAAGGGTCTGATGTTCTTTCCCGGAAAATTTTCGAATGATACTGTATTAATGTACTGGTACGTTGTACCACAGCCTACAATAAGAACAGCCTAGTCAAATGGGGGAAATCCCATTGAGGAGTTGTGTCCAAGAGAAAATATTTTCTCCCGCTAGATGGAGCCACACAACGGACCATAACAACACACACTGATTAAGTTATCCTAGCTACATGCTGTCATATGTTCGTAAAATAAAACAGTAATTCAAACAGGATATAGCAAATTATTGATTTTTTTAATTAAGATTTTGCCCGGATTTCTGCAGAACAATAGACATGTTAGCAATAATTATCTAGACGGTTTAATGCAATAATAATTAATAGGGGGTTTTTTTTAACTCTTTCCGCCCTGTGGGCACTAAGAGGGCCTCTTTTAGTAGGCCCATTATGGGTTCGGCCAGGCCCACAATGGGGCGACCGGGTGGTGAGGGACGGGGCCCGACATATCCAAACGGACCACCCCCGAAAAATTCCTGGGGATTTTTCGACCCGTTCGGATTCGATCCCGGGTCCCCCAGAGCGGTAGGCTGCCACTTTGACCGCTCGGCCATAATTAATAGGGTAGATGTACTGTACCTATTCTGGCCACATTAAGACAATTTTCAACTTTAAAAAATATTTTTATATTTTTACATTTTTTAAAGCAACGAAACAGTAAAAATAATGCAAAAACATGTTCTCTTTTACTTTATTACATTAATTTTTATTAATTTTAACATTTTATAAACAAAAATTTAAATTTTTAAAAAATAGTACAAAAATCACCAGTTTTCACCATGCCTGTACCAGTTGTGGCCACCCCATGTTTATAGAGGTGACACTTTTATTATTTTTCGTGAAAAAGGTTTATTATTTGAAGTTTGTGGTCTACGATTCTCCCGAATATATGTGTCGTTCACAGTTCTCTTTTTCAATCCTGGTTTATAATCTGATTCCAGAAAGTGCGTACTGCAGACAACTGACCAGTCACTTGGCTTCCAAAGTTTTGAACTGTTTTCATCTGTAAATTTTAAAAATAGATAGTATAACTAATAGATTTACTGTATAAGCTACCTATAAATAATTTGTATGCATAAATAGATAAATTGTACAAAAGTTTAGGCTAGATTGCAGTTGCATTTTAATCTCATTGCAGTTAGGGGTCGTGCAAAAACCGTACTTGTCCTCATTAAGGGAGAGTATATGTATTTAATTTTATTTGTATTTAAAAAGCTGAAATTAAGCGCTTTTCAAATACACCCATGTGATTTTTAGCAATGTCTTTCTACCGTTTTTGAAATATCAGAGAAATTCAATAAAAGGAAGCGTTGCTATGCAAAAAGTTTTAACATCATGTTGATCGAGTTACGAAGTTAGAGGAATATTAATTTTTTCAGATTTTTAAAAAAATATTTAATATTAAAAAATGTTAACTAAAGATCGCGCCGGATATGAGACCAATTCGACT
Organism: Centruroides vittatus; assembly: GCF_030686945.1. NCBI lineage: Eukaryota > Metazoa > Arthropoda > Arachnida > Scorpiones > Buthidae > Centruroides > Centruroides vittatus. The sequence continues at coordinate 2,191,969 of NW_027122715.1, forward strand.
CACGTAGGGTTAATTATGGAGTATTAAATATATCTTACCTTTTCTGCTGACAGCTTTTATCCATTTTCAACGTAAATTCTCTTCCACGGAATATTCGTAAAAACTTGTTCCACCTTTTTTTCGATTTGTTTGATGTACAAAATGGCATAGAGCAATGAACCATTTTAAAGGAAACCTTTTAAAAATTCACCAGTATCTTGATATAAAGTATTTTCGAAATTTTAATTTTTTAAATCTCTCATAAGCACATCTTTGCAACAGGATTAGCATTGATTACTTGATCGAATAGTCTGGTCATCAGCGCTCCTGGTGAGGACTATGTGCAAACCGCCTCAAGAATCGACACACGTGTTCAGAGCAAATGACTAGGCTGTTCTTATTGTAGGCTGTGGTCGTACTTGTGCCAGTCCTTGTACTCGGACGGCCGGATAACCGCGAGATCAAGGTGGCAGCCTACCACTCTGGGGGCCCAGGATCGAATCCGGACGGGTCGAAAAATCCCCAGAAAATTTTCAGGAGATGGTCCGTTTGGATATGAATGTGTGAAAAGAACGACGCGAAAGAAAAACACGTACACGTGTTGATCAATTAAAATAAATTTAATTTCGCATTGGAAATAAATGGTACAAATTCTTTATAGATTCCCTCTGTTCCTCGGTGTTCGTATCTTAACCGTAATCTGCGTAGTACAGTTCCGTTACAAATGCCGCCCGACAATACTACTTAACTAACGCGCGCGAAATTTAATCGGACTTAAACTAATAGAAAGGGATAGAAGAAAAAAGGGAAGTAAGAAGGATTATAGGATAGATGGGTACCCAATTTCTTGGCTGTTGTTGGACGCAGATCCTTGTCTCGACTTATAATACTCGTATGCTCTCTCTTAAATGACGGTTTCTTAGCGTTTTCTTCAAGTGATCGGATTCTCTTCTCGATCTATTCCTTTTGGCCCTATTCCACAGAGCTCGCCAATTTCTCAATCTCGAGGTTCGCAGCCACACGTCTTTCTTCGTTCGTGTCCAGCCAAAGAATGTCCAGTGGAAGTTCCTTTTCCCTCCAGGCTCGTCGCCGTCTATTGTTTTCCCCTACCTCCTGGTGGGCTACAAGTAAGTCCGAGTTCTCGGAAGTTCGAGACAATGAGACAAAGAAAATTGGAAAAGATAGATTTATAGAAATAGAATATAAATTAAACTAAAAACTATACATAAATAAAGGCGTACAGCCACAAAACTATACATAAATAAAAGCGTACAGCCACAACGGATCTCATCCCTCACCACCCGGCTGCCCCATTGTGAGCCTTATGGCCGAATCCATAATGGGATCGGTTAAAGAGGTCCTCTTAGTGCCCACAGGGCAGAAAGAGTTTTAAAAAAGTCTTAGGTACCCACAATTATTTTGGCCACCAATATTTGTAACCTTAGCCTCGTCCGCCATCATTGTTTTTCCTGGGCTACGCTCCTTACGACGAGCGGACAATCGCACATGCTCCTCGACCTGGCCAACCTTTACATGATGGTATATATGGCTCAGGACCCCTACTATGGAACGTCACATTTGACTCTTTTTCTCAGAGAAGATTTTGGCCAAACCAGGTGCTATGTTTACGCCGACGACGTTTTTATGCTTTTGGGAGGTAGGTCCAGGGCTGACCTCGAGAGCAAGGCTAGCAACTTGTTACAAATTATCCACAATTGGGGTAACAAGCACAAGTTGCGCTTCAACCCTCAGAAGACAAGGGCAATCGTGTTCAATCGACCCGGTCAACCCAACTTGTATTTATGTCCACCTCATTTCAAAATGCAAGATAAAACGATTAAAGTGGAGAAAACCTTGAAGTATTTGGGCGTGATTCTCGATTTCCGCTTTTCTTGGGACGCTCACGTAGACTACATCGCAAGCCGAACAGGCCTCGTACTGCAATCTTTCGCCCAGGTGGCCAAGAGAGACTGGGGCCTCTCTGCAGGTGCGATGTCGACAATCTACGATGGGCTATACCTACCAGTTATTACCTATGTGTGTGGTACCTGGGGATGGGCCACACGCAAAGTCCATATCAACAGGAAGCTTGTATCATCCCAAAGACGCGCTCTCATTCTAATAACAAAAGCATTTCGCACCACTAGCAACCGCTGCCTTCAGGTGGTGGCGAGGAAACCACCTGTGGACCTTGTCATTAAACAGCGAGAGCGTTATTATCACCTTAAATGGGGTGGAACTATACAGACCTCTGTGCGTACAGTTAACCACAATGATATAGAGTGGCCCTTTCCCTACAAGGATCTGCCGTCACCTGAAACTACTAACTTCTGCATTATCAACACTTTAAGTACTGAGATAAATGTTTATACTGATGGTTCTCGAATTAATGACTCGACTGGGTGCAGCTATGTAATTTACGTTGAAAACACCGAGACCTATCATCAAATCCACAAACTCAGTAATGATTGCACAGTGCTTCAAGCTGAACTGTTCTCAATAAACATGGCTATCTATCACATAAACAGCAATTACAACAATTCTTTCTCTCTATTCATACTGACTCCCTCTCAGCCTACAACACAATTATGAACAATAAACTCCATTCTCTTGCTCAACGTATTCATAATTCCATACGGAATTCTACAAACAAATTCAACATCTCTTGGGTAAGAGCCCACCAGGGGATGGTGGACAATGAGAGGGCAGACCACCTAGCGAAAGAGGCTGCCATGAATGTATCACTTCCTATCTGATATAGTAAGATCAGTCAGTGCACACTTCGCGGGATGCTGTGGGAAGATACATTACAACTGTGGCAGGATACTTGGGATCAACAAAACCACCATCTTATGTACCAATTCATCCCAGACCTGAAGAATTTTGTCAGTAACAAGTGGCACACCCCTGACTACTGCATGACACAAATCTTGACGAATCATGGCAAATTCGCGAGCTACCTCTCGAGATTTACTGGCAGGACTTGCAACATGTGCCCAACTTGCTTCACGGAAGATGGTTCCACCCATTACCTCTTCTACTGTATGATACTCGATCGTGAAAGACTACAACTACAACTCCTGCTCGAGGAACAGGGGATTGCTTGGCCATGTGCCCCATCTGATATTTGGCTTACTAAAGAAATCTACCAGGCTTTCAAAAACCTAGCAAGACAAATAAATTATGTCACGCATAGCAATATCTTCAATTAATATCAGCACCACTCTGCTTGGCATTGGGTTGTATTGTGACTGTTTACTACAACCACGTTTTGGGAATCATTTATAGAGGCATACTTCCAGGTTACATCTCACCACTAATCTTATTGTGAGGGCTGGCTTTTGGACAACCATCGACATACTTTGCAACACGCGACAAACCAGCCGTGTATTTCAACAACTGTTGAAAATCCTCCACGCGTAAAATATGTCGCGTAGTGACCTCCCTATGCTTCGGGACGCTTGTTGACATCCTGTTCTCTTCACGCGCAAAGTTGTCGCGAGTTGAAACTTTCTTACCATGTAAGTTCGCATGGAGTCCACTCTTGTATATCCCTACTCCTTTTCTTTATAATATATTGTTCGTTTTTACTATTCATGTATAGTTTTCCCGGTAATACTTGTTGCGGGGCCGGGAAAATGTACAATTTTGTACGAAATAAAATAAAAATGACTGGAAAAAAATGACTGGTATATATGGCTTCCTGTATATTATATGAATAAAAATTAGTAAATACGTGGCTATCACAAGCCGCCACAATAATTATAATTAAATATAGCTTTGTAAAGAAACGTACATAAAAATAACATTAAATATTCTCTACTTTTTAAATTTGGCGCTTCCATTGGGAATATGCATATACGAATTTGTATTCGAATATACAACAGCAATCTTATCAATGTTTTCATATGTATAGAAATTTATAATAAAATATTAATTTTTTAAGTAATTTAAAGTACGTTAAAATATAAAAATAACCACACGATATGTATTTATATTTTAAAAAATACAAGGGAAGCCTTATCATCCTTAGTAATATAAGTATAGTACATCTAAGAAGTGTTATGGTGCAGTTCGGAAGTATATTTTGAGGCACTCTTGTTGGAAACCACTGATTTAACTTATTTCAGTGCTTATGCTATCTTTTTTTGTTGTAACCACAAGCAAAACAAAACAATGATGATGATTTGATGGTGGATATTTAAAATGCTAGAAATTTCTGTGAAAATGTAGACTGGTATGAAGACAGTTTGCTCACAGTATCGGATGATCACCGTGAGAAAATATAATCAATCTATTGACTGAGATATATAATTGTTCTTGTATTTAGAATGTGATGGAATAAGTCTACCAGAGGAAGAGTGGTTAAAAACACTGAACACTGTTCGATGATCGCGGGTTGGCGGCTGACCAACGGGCAGGGTGGTGAAGTTTTTTAAACTTTTCTTGACGTATCTAACAACCAAATAGGATCTAGTTTCTCATGGAAAATCTTCTCAAAGGGCACATTCCTCTGGGAAGATTGCCAGTGTTGCGCTGTCTTCTTCCATCAATCTGACTCAGATAGAAGAATAAAAATTCAGAGTCGGATTTTTGTTCGTAAGTACTATTATCTCTCGTATATCACGATAGTTACTTTCCGAAAGTGTGCCGTGTTAGGCGAATCCGTGCTACACGAAATAAAGGACTAATACAAAACATGAGGTTAGGTTCTGAAAGTTTGCAAAAGTATACTATTCTTTTTCATTACTAAGGGAAATGCGTTTATTAAAGCAGTCGATAATTTATTTTCAATCAATAATTAATTAACAAGCACAATTAAAAGTACTGTATTACGCGTTAATATTAATTTTAGTTAAACCAGTGCGTTTTATTTTTACAAAGTACCGTCGTCTTCTCAGCTTTTTTGTTGCTCTTGATCAGAAATATCGGCAACGTCCTCATTTTTTAAATTTTTACCATAAAAATATATTATTAATCGAAAATTTGTTCTAACGGATGCGTTGTTGAATCTAGGACCGAGCAATTTATTTTGCACAATTTCTATTCAAATACCAAATTATATACACAATAGTCGAAAGCAGGTATGAAAAGCTTCGATAAAAAGATCTCCATTAACTCTATACGAACTTTCAGTTTTCACCGAAATCGAATTATTTCTCTCTGAATGCCGATAATCTATTTATATAGATAACTAACATCCAATTTAATTCTACTGTTAACAGAAAAACTACGATGTAAAGGGACAAGACATTGGAACGTTGTCACAATAGATAACTGCTTGTTACTTCTGTTATTCCTACGTGTATTAGCTTATTTTCATACATTCTTATAATTGTATATATAACAGAAACCCGCAACTTTTCGCTTGCCCTTCGTTATTTCGAAACGAATGGCAACCTAGAACACACTACGGGGTAATGGCTGCGTCAGAGTTCCACGGAGTCACAACAGTACTTTTGTTTTTGAGGGAAGTTGCTGTCGTTTACGAGGACAGATGTTAATTTTGATATAGATTTAACAACAAATATCCTTGTTGCTTCTCTCCTCGGGTGAGCCAAATTGTCCCCGATGATTAGACGATTGAAATAAAATAACTAGGGCCAACTAGGATAAAATAACGCGAGAAAACTCAGTTGAGGGAGATTCGAATAGTAAGTTTAAGAAAATGGTTTAATCGTTATGTACTGTATATTATACTGGATTTTGTTATTAGTATTAATAAATTTAAGAACTTGAGTATGTTTTGGTGTCGTAGACACTTAAGGTCTGACTCCGTCGTCTTACCTACTTTTACGACATAAACGTTTCCTCCCATAAATCGGAAAATTTATGATAAAATAAGATCGCGTCATAGCCCGTGTTAAATTTTACTAGGTAGTGTCAGGAAATCTTGACAAAATCCCAACAAAATTGCGATTTTTGGCATTTTAACGCTGATCCAACAACGTATGACAGAGTCAACTAAAGCCCAGAAATTCACGATAACTGCATTCGATGCAATAATTAAATGAGTTTTAATGTTATCGATATTAATGGCTATCAAAGAGCTCACACACAAGGAAAAGCATAAAATATTTTATTGATTATGAATGAATTTTAATAGAAGTCTATATGAATTACATAGCTTTTAAAAATTGCTTAAATTTCTCAGAATCTAAGCAAATAAAATTCCCTAAATCTAGGTCAATTTTCTAGACTTGTGAACACTGGTATTGCCTAAAACAGTAATGGACAGTAAGATTTATAATTTATTGTCATTTCGTATTGCATGCCTTCTAATTTTCATCAACTATCTAATGTTAATTGATTTAAACAGTGCTGGGAAGGAGATAGATAGATAGATATCCAATGTTAATTGATATTGGGTGTACTATAACTAAAAATAAAAAGTTAGGAACTAATTAGTTGAGAGATTTTATGATTTCAATTTCTACAAGGATATTTTCTACATAAATTATGAATGCATTATCATTAATGAATAATTAGTCACTATTAATAATTAATGATTAATGATTTAACTTTTCATGCGAATATAAATGTTTGTTATGGACCGTTTTTCCGGCTTTCTCCTATATAAATAGCAAAAATGATTGAAAATCTCGTAAAATATTTGAGTATTTGCGGTAACTAGTACACACGCTGTTAAAACCCGACTTCGCCCTGAGGCGTTCTTGTAAACGTCTCGCGAACGTACACAACAGCTGTTCTCAAGGTCAAAAAGTTGTGATTTCAGAATCTGTATTTTTCAATGGCGGCAGACGAATTTACTGCGTTGGCAAACTTTCCGAGCATTTCTACGTTCTACAAATGCCTATTTTGAATAAAGGTCATAATAAATTGAAAATAAATTTCACGTTTGTTTAAATGTTCCACAAACAAAAATCGATCTGAAAAGAAGAATGCGGATATGCATACTGAAAACATAAGTTAAATGTAAGTTATTTAAACACAATTCTTGTCTGTAATTGTTAATAACCATTATTATCCGGATGTAATTTTCAATTTGCACTGATATATTCACAATATCCACTGTTTGCTTGTCCGTCGTTTGTAGGTTAATCTTGAGAACGAAACGAATACACGAATATCGAAACCGAATACAAAAAGCATATTTTTAATTTAAAATATGAATCAAAATTGTAGGTCAGAATTGAGACGTTGTCACAATTTGTACATTGGAATTGTGTCAAATTTCACCCTCAATTTTTTCCTAAACAAATCTCCACGTTTTGAGCCTTCTAGAACCAAAAATGGCAAAAAAAACGGCGGAAAAAATTCCGTGGATATGTGTACATACACATTACGGAGTAATGATTAAGAAACTAAGTTTGGCATGGTGACTTGTGTACACGGGGCATTAATGCTGTTAAATTTTAATGGTTAAAAGTCAGGGGATGGGGAAATAGAAGGGAGTCATGTATCATATCTCGAGAGGGTAGGACTTAATGAAGATGCTTGTTTGTTATTAGCATTTACAAATTTTAAATGAAACTCAGCACTACCCACAAAATTAATCTTTTTACCATATCATAATAATGAAAGAAGTTTTAGAACAAAGGTAAGAATTGATTATTTATGTAGTGTGATGAATCGCTTAATTTAGCGCCTCCTGATGACATAACGTGAGTGTTCAAGCCGTCGCTGCATTTCAGTCAGAACGAAGTTTTCATAATTATAGAATTATGATAATGTTGTCATACACCATTTTCACATACCATTATTCTAACTTGCTAACTCGGCACAACGATCAAGGATTCAGAACACTTCATAGTTCCCATTACCAAACTAATTAGATCTCTTATTTAGCAGTTTGCTTTACTGAAGACGGCTCTGGACACCCTAAGGGAGCCTGTGTTTCATAATAGATTGGTCTTCCGATTTCAAAATTTTTCATATTATATAAGTAGATTACATAATATGTGTCCTTGTGTCTATTTATTTACTAAAAAGTTTTCATATTTTAGAAAATTCTGTTTATTTCTTATGTTTAGCGAAGGTATTTTATCGATTTCTTATTGCTGCGCACTTGAATATTGTCAGACAAACCATTTGTGTTACGAAACTCTACTTGAGCGAATAAATACAGCGCAGAATATAACAGAGCGGTTTCGGATTAATTGCAAACCAGAATCTTATTGGTAAGTTACAAATTTAAGTATTTTATGTTTATAAAGAATTTATCAGTCACGAAACTGACATTTTAAGTTTAAAATAGTTCATTGTTGGTTGCTTCGTATCTGGTAAAATTCGTTGACATTTTTAATGCTTACTCCATTCTGTTTAACCTAATTTTGTCATAACGGTCGAGCTTCTTTTGCGTTACCCTTTGAACTATAAAATTTCGAACATCGTTATGATTTATCACAATTTGGTAAATTGTTAACGTGCAACACGAGAACAAACAACTTAATTTGGAAATGTCGTGTTTCATTAGCGTGATCACAGCCAACATTTACGTGAAGTGATAACACCTACAAAGCCTTCCTATAGATTATGCTATACGATCAAAATCGAAATGACTGAAAAATATGGTGTACACGAGAAAGACACTAATAAAATTAAATTTTATATTTAAAATTGAATTAATTAAATTTTATTTAATAAAAATATGATTAAAATTGCAGTTCGGTATTGTGATGATATCTCAACACCGGATTGCAATTGGTTATTTTCTTATTTATTTTTACTAATTTACGTTGTCTCTTGTCTATTTCTCTGTCCATATAAATTCTTGTAAATCAATTTCCGCTCACTTCTCAACTTACTATCGATATGAAACTTTGCATACGTACTGTATGTAATCTCTATGAAAATATATTTGTTAAAGGTTGAAAAAATTTTAGCAGTTAGCAAAAACCTAGCGAAAAATTCAAATTTGTCAATAAACTCTAATATCAGATGACGCTTTTTTAGTCTTGAGATGTAGATAAAGCCTTGTAACTAAATTTCATCCACTTTCCAATTAAATTCTAAACCAAGAATAATTTCTATAATTCAGATTTTCATATATAAAACTGAAAGTGAGAAGTTAAAATATATAAAATAATATTTAAAGAAACACCCTTTTATTCACATAAATGCACTAAAAATACAATCGAACCTCGTTTAACGAGCATCTGGCACAACGAGTATTTCGCATAACGAGCAAAACAAATTGTAAAATTTTGCCTCGCTGAACGAGCGATATTTCGCATAACGAGTGATGAGGAGAGGAAAGTCACAAATTGTGGCATGCTCCATCAGTCTGTGTTTAGCTCTCCTTCCGCTAGCATCTTAGTGTCACTTGCGATCACATATTTTTCCAAATTTGCGTTCACACAAATTACTTATAAACATCAACAACCATAGCCCGTTATATAATAAACACGCCAAACGTGTTTATTATATAACGTTATATAATAACGTTATATAATAAACACGTTTGGCGTGTATATATAACGTTATATAATATGTTAATGGTTATATAATATATATAACTATATATATATATATATATATATATATATATGGCCATAAATATGATAAATTCTTGGCTCATTAAATTTAATGACTGATTCCAAATTAAATTTTAGAAATGTCTGAATTAAAAATTACCTATTTATAATTAAATTTAATACGAGATAGAAACATAACTGCCTACCTCTAGTCCATGGATGTCCAACCGTTTTGTTTCACTGGGCCACATTGAAAGAGGTCGTGGAGTTATGGGCCACAAGTATATTATATACACCTGTGGCTCAATCTTTAAATATACTTGTATATTTAAGGATTAACATATCTAGATTATAGTAATAAGTATTAAAACTTTATCACGAAGAAGAATATTTAAAAAAAAATTACTTCTACAGGCACTTAATTTACTTAGAAATAGATAAATTCATTTATTACAAAGGAGACAAACAAAAATTAAGTTGAAAAAAACAAATATTTGTTTTATTTGGCTCTCTATTTAATAAAAAACGACGAAACACCATTTTAAAGCGCATTTTTGTTCAACTGATATATCTGTAAATAATGTGTAGCCCAAAAAGTAGCCAATGCGCCAAATGATATTTTTTACGCCAAACTGAAATGAGGAGTAGCCAAATTTGGCGCAAAGTAGCCAAATCTTGTAATGCTGGAAAAAATACTAAATAAAGCTGGAGTTGGGACTCGCAGGATTATAGACCCAAATGCGGAGGAAAGAGAGAAAGAGGAAAAAAAGATAAAGAAGTGAGGAAGGTTGGAAAATTAATATTTGTCAATATTTGCATAACAGAAGATCTATTTAACCTTTCTCACTACTTTTTTATCCTTTCCTCACTACTTTTTTTGACCTTTCTCCCTTTTCCCTTAAGTTGGGGATTATAATCCTTTGAGTCACAACTCCAACTTTATTTAGTATTCCTTCTCTCATTCACACATTTCCAAATATTTGAAAATATTTTTTTTCCACTCAAAAATAAAATATGTATAAAGGTTTACGGCTTTGTAAAACTTCTTTGTTGAATTTATGCCTTTGAAATAAATATATGATAAATAAATTTAAAAACTTGTCGATTTTGTTTACACGTTTATTGGGCCGCATTGGAACTTTCCTTGGGCCGCATGCGGCCCGCTGGCCGCGGGTTGGACACCCCTGGTCAAGTCAAATTAATTAATTTCTAATATTTAATTATAGCATTTACATAACCCAAGAATTTGGCATATCGTTTGGAGTGGGACGCGATCCCAAGCTTTAGTTGTGTGCGTATCTTAGGTTAACTTTGCGATTTTGGAGCGTTTATTTGCGAGCCGTTTTTCGTTGCGATACCTGTAGTTTATACGTAATAACTCTTTGGGTGCTTGCTACCTTCACGCGGTGCATCCTGCTAGTAACTCCTTGTGAGTGAAGCCAAAAGCAAGCTTTTTAACAGCCTTTTTCAAGGCTCCATTATGGCCAAAAGGCCGAAACCAGAAGATAGTACGAGTGAGGAGTTTTCCTCGGGAGAGGAGGAGCAAGAAATGGACTTAGGTCCCCAGGGGGACAGATTTAAAGTGGCGTAAATGTACAAACGGCAGTTAGGAAAGTACCTAACGAAGAATGGAGGCTCTCGCTTAGGCACGCGTGAGCACCACGACTACATAATGGAAGTGGTCGAGAACATCATTGAAGTCTTTCGTCAAGCTGACAAGGATGACTTACAAACGCAACTCGAAGAAATGAGTGCAAAACTAGAAAGTGTGTTGCAGCCGGCAAGTAAATCGCTGTATGCTCAAGTTGTAGCCAGCAAGAAACCACCTCCAACCAAGGAGGTTTTGTTTGTCGAACCCCAAGCCCAGAGGGATGACCCTGAAGACACTAAAGAGTTATTAAAGAAGAAAGTAAATCCCAAAGGTATTGGAGTAGGAATTCAAGCCGTCAGAAAGTTGAAAAAAGGCGGAGTGGCAATTGAAGTAGCTACCAAAGAAGAAAAGAATAAGCTACATAAGGAAATAGAAGAAGCAGGATTAAAAACATCAGAGCCTGTGAAACGAAAACCAAGAATAATTATATATGGAGTCCCAAAGGACTATACAAAGGAAGAGGTAGTGGAAAGCTTATTCCACCAGAATGAGCCTATAGCTGAAGTACATAAAGACATAGATGAGTACCGTAGAGAGGTCACCGCCAAGTTTCCACTTGGAGGGAGAGATAAACCCAACACTAACTGGGTACTGGAGTTACCTCCAGCAAAGATTGTTAAACCGTGGAACCATCCAATTTAAATGGGTTTCCTCAAAATAGATAAAGGCGTGTCTGAATATGCGTACGCCGACGACACCGTACTTCTGTTCGGTGCGAACTCCAAAAGAGAAATAGATGTGCTTACTGGAAAAAGTTGTGGACATCGGCCAAAAGCTCAAATTGGACTTTAACTCTAAGAAGACCCAAGGCATCGTATTCCATCGCCTGGGCGAGGCAGACCTTTACAAAAGGGTCCTCACTATTAAGATGAACGGAGAAACCATTAAAGTAGTTAAATCAATGAAGTATCTTGGAGTGGTTATTGACAAGAACTTGAACTGGAATGATCACGTAGACATGCTTAGGCACAGAGGTGATCTTATATTCTCTAATATGGCTAGAGTGGCAAAAGCTGACTGGGGATTGGACTCAGCAGCGATAAAAGACATTTATGAGATGGTTTTCATCCCTAAAATTACGTATGCAGTGGCCGCCTGGCACGTTGCAGTTGACAAAGTTAGGAACAAGCGCAGGCTGCTTACAGCACAGCAGCATGCGGCTATTCGAATGGCTAAAGCCTTCCACACCATCTCAACTGAAGCCCTACTCGTCATCTGTGGACTAATGCCTATTGACCTTCTGATACACAGCAAAGCCCAAAAGTATCGTATTAGGAAGGGTCTGACAATAAAGATAGGCGATACCGTCTTCCAGGCAGGCACCTATTGTATTAAGCCCGCCATTACGGACCTTTCCAGCCCGTATGATCGTAGGCCAATTAAAGAAGAAACTGAAACTAGCCATCAGTCAATTAAGATTTATACAAACGGCTCTAAGAGCGAAGAAGGCGTGGGGGCAGCCTACGTCGTTTTTGAAGACGGGAAGGAAGTGGCAGTTAAACAATATAAGCTCGATGACAGGTGCACCGTCTTTCAAGCAGAACTGTTGGCCATCAAAGAGGCGGTTAAATACTGCTGTACCCATTTAAGGGAAAAAGAAGTTCTCATATGTACTGACAGTAGAAGTGCATTAGATACACTCAAGAAATATAAGGACGATAACAGAACAACCGTCAAAATCAAGAAAATGATTAAAGAAAGCACGGGCAAGGGAACCATCCAATTTAAATGGGTTAAGGCCCATGTTGGATTAGAAGGAAACGAGAGGGCAGACGAACTGGCAAAGCAGGCGGCATGTGTGAGCGATTTAGATTATAATGAACTGCCTGTGTTACACATAAAAAGAGAGTTAAACAAGAAAATGAATCAAAGGTGGCAAACAACATGGAATCAGTCACCCAAAGGCAGGTTTACACACAACATTCTGCCGAACATTCAAGAAAGGCTAGAAGATTTAAAATGGATGACGATAGATTTTATCACTACCCAGATGCTCTCTGGGCATGCAAAGTGCATGGCTTACTTCTTTAAAACTGGCAAGAGTGATTCTGAATATTGCGACTGCGAGAACGAACATCAAACCGTGGAACATCTTGTGGAACATTAAACTGTGATCGCTATGCCCGCTTGAGGCACGAACTTGAGTGTTCCTTCTTTAAAGATAAACCACACACGGACTTTAACTTATACAACCTGATCCGGACTAAGACCGTACGTCATGAACTACGGAACCTTCTCAAGATTATCTTTAAAAGGTAGCTATGTTCAACAGGGATAAGTCTCCCAAAGTCTTTCCAGTGGTAAGTGGCCACCGCTGCACTGTAAGCGTCAAGTAACGTACCAATGTAATTTAATGTACAGTACTTATTTATCTTTTGTTATGTCTCTATTTGTTGTATGTTATATGAAGTTTTATGCAATAAAGATTAGGAAACCCCTGTAGTGCTTAGCGGAACAGGAGGTACTCTGATCCCCGAAAGGGGAAATGATTTTCCTAATGAAAAAAAAAAAAAAAATCGTTTGGAGTTTTGCTGAACCGCTTCTTTCCAGCGGATGATCTGGAGAGGGACCTTCCAGTGTGAAGTCCCAAAAACGGGTTAACATTAATTATTTATATTAGAAGATTGTTAAAACGAATGTACAAAATCGTCCATTGTTACAAGGGACAAAAACCGATCAAAGATCGGATTTGACGCGTTAGTCATTTGAAACCGCGACGCATGAACAAAAGGAGAAAGATGTCGAAAGACAAAAAGGCCTAATGTAAAATAAAACGCAATAATTGTAATGAGTAATGATTGTAGACGAATGTCCTCCAGTATAGATGGACCTTTGACAAGTCGCTCGTATACGAAATTTAGATCATTAAAATTAGGAAAAAGGGAAAAGTTAATTATAAAAAGGAACTTCATATCGAAGCATTAAATTTCAAAAATCTCTCAGACTAGACAACAATGGGGAAAATATGAGCGCAAGTTTCAAAGTTCCATCAATTCTTTCCAACCTGAGTAAACGGAGGGTGTCAAGTAGATTTGTCGAGGTGGTTCTTTCTCGTGACTCGAACAGGGGTCGTTTTTCGCTTGGAAACAAGCGAGGGACCAATCGAGAAGAGAGAAAGGAAGGACGTGGAGCCAATCAACATGAACAATACGAAAAAGAGAGATTGAAGTAATCGCCGAATTGGAAGGACAAGAGACTTTTTCCGAGAGGTTTCAAGGGAGACAAGAGGTGTTCCAAGGTGTCCATCGAAAGGTCCGCCGACGCCAACCGACGAGTCGCTGCACCAGCCGCTGCCCCGGGGCCTTCTATCGAGCTACGATAGGAAACACATCGGCACAAAAACGTTCGAACGTTTACCTTTGTAACGATCTGTGCATAGTGTGAGTTGTTTTATGTTTAAATAAACGGGTTTCTTTGTGAGACACTTATTGTCTGTGTCACCTCCTTCACACCCACACGCGAACGACCCTAGACCATCCTGTCGCGGGATTAACGATCCCCCCCTAAAGGTTGGCGAACTTACACAGAGCACAAGGAGGTGAGGAGAGTTATTCAAACAGCATACAAGGAAACTGATGCAACTAATTTTACGCACGCGGAGGTGGAGGATGCAGTGCGGCATCTGAAGCAGAACAAATCACCTGGTTGTGACAACTTAACTTCTGAAATAATTAAGAGCATCTGGGCTATGATCCCAGAGGCCTTCGTCAAGGTGTATAACGTGTGCAAGGAATACGGGGTTTTCCCCGAGAAGTGGAAAATGGCAAAGTTCGTAATTATACCGAAGAGCGCAGACATGGCGCACAATGAAGCAGGAAGTTATAGGCCTATTAGCCTACTCCCTGTAATGGGGAAGTTCTTAGACCACCTTATTGTCCAAAGGCTCACGGACAAGGTCATTAAGGAAGAGGCCCTTAGTCCGAAGCAGTTCGGCTTCCTGCCACAAAAATCAACAGAAGACGTCATATGTCGGGTACTTAACGATGTAAAAGAAGCTGTCAAGTGGCATAAGTATTGTTGCATCCTGAGCCTTGACATCAGAGGCGCATTTGATCCGCCTGGTGGGGTCAAATCCTCTTTAATTTGCGACAAATGCATTGTCCAAGAAATTTGTATTACCTCATAAGGGCGTTTCTAAGTGAGAGGACGGTGACTTATACCCACAACGACTGCACAGTTACTCGAACGATCAATCGTGGGTGCCTGCAGGAGTCGAATTCTGGCCCCCTTTTTTGGAACGTTGTGTATGACAGTTTCTTGCAACATGATAAAGGGGCGAGTGAGTACGCCTATGCAGATGACACTATTCTTCTCTTCAGTGCTGACTCCAAAAAATGGAGGAAAAAGGTACTAAGTTACTGGCTAGTGTGGTAGAGTTAGGCCACAAATACAAACTAGAGTTCAATGAAAAGAAAACCCTAGGGATGGTCTTCCATCGTAATGGGGCACCGAACCTGTACGAGCGGGTCCCTACCATCCAGATGAACGATAAGTCTATAAAGATTGTCCAGTCTATGAGATACCTCGGTGTGATAATAGACGAAAACTTGAACTGGGACGAACATATCAAACTGCTTAAAAACAGAAGTGATCGGATGTTTTACAACCTCACACGAGTCGCTAAAGCTGACTGGGTCTTGACTCAGAAGCGGTATGGGAAATTTATAGAGCTGTGCTTGTCCCAAGGGTAACATATGCGGCCGCGGCATGGTCAAACGCCGTCGTGGGTGTTCGGAATAGGAAGACACTACTTACCTTGCAAAGGCATGCTGTGCTGAGAATAGCCAAAGCCTTCCGAACAATTTCTACTGATGCCCTGCTTGTTATATGCGGGGAAACACCGATTGATCTTTTAATACACGAGAAAGCCTATAGCTACAGCATGAGGAAAGGCCGCACGATTGCAATAGAGGATATCACTTTTCAGAGCAGAGTTGCCCAGTCCACCTGAACGGGTAACAATCACAGAAGAGACGGACGGGTGACAATATGAGACTGAGATATACACGGACGGTTCGAAGAATGAGAATGGTGTAGGAGCAGCCTTGGTCATTTACCAAAAAAATCAAGAGATTGAGGGGAGGCAATTCAAATTGCATGATGCCTGTACGGTATTTCAGGCCGAACTGTTGGCCCTGCATGAAGCAGTAAAATATTGTTGTAAACATCTTATGGACAAAGACGTACTAATCTGTACGGACAGTCGTAGTGCCCTGGATGCACTGCTACAATTTAGAGATACCACTAGGATGACTGTCAATATCAAACAGCAGATCATGAATCATAATGGCAAAAGAACCATCAGGTTTCGATGGGTCCGTGGTCATAGTGGGGTCGTCAGCAATGATAAGGCTGACGAACTCGCCAAAGAAGCTGCCAATAAGGCAGGTATTGACTACGATGTGCTACCCGCGGCATATATCAAAAAGACCATCAGAGATTACATAAATGACAAGTGGCAAGTTAGATGGACTGAGTCAAATAAAGATAGGTTTACCTATGGCATCCTACCAAACATACAAGAGCTGTTACGAGACCTACAATGGCTAAGAAATGACTTTATAAGTACCCAGGTCCTTTCGGGCCATGCTAAGTGTAATACCTACTTCAAAAAGGTAAACAGAAGTACGTCGGAAGAGTGCGAATGTGGAGATAACAGCCAAACTGTAGAACATCTCCTACTGAAATGTCCCAAATATGCTATTCTCCGTAATGAGCTAGAGTGCCTCTTTAATAAAGATAATCCCAACCTCACTATGGACATATACAATCTTATACGGACTAGATCAGTCCTACCAGTACTGTCGAGGATTTCCAAAGTTATATTCAAGATAAGTAACACGACGACGGGATAAGTCTCCCGGTGTCTTCTAAGCGGCAAGTGGCCACTATTAGTTGTAAGACCAACTGACACGCACCAATGTAAACTACTGTATTTAACTACTTCTATTTATTATGTTCTTTTGTTTTATGTTTGATGTGTAAATCGTAATAAAGATTAAGAACACTCTGCAGTGCTCTGCGGAACAGAGGGGGTACTCTGATTTCCGAAAGGGGAAATGATGATTTTCCTAATGAAAAAAAAAAATCGTTTGAAGTGTTTATCAAACATATTAGCTGTCATTTTTTGTTTGTTTCAGCAAATCGAATTTTCATTCTAGGACGGTTCATTCCGCGCTAGAAGAAAAGATGATGATGATTCACGCTCCTTAACAGTGTATATTGTATAATTTTTTTGAACAAACGTTATACATAAAACGTTTGAGCATTTTTTCGGCGTGGAACGCATTACGTATTTTACAGTAATTTCTATGGGAAAAATTGTTTCGATTAACGAGTGTTTCGCATTACGAGTAAAACTCTGGAACGTATTATGCTCGTTAAGCGAGGTTCCACTGTATTTGCTATAAAAGAGTTCAAATATAGGATACGGCTCTTGCCTCTCCCTATATCGCTGTTAAATATAATAATTATAAATACATAATTAAAATTAAATTGTTTATTTATAATTATTATACTATATTTAACAAGAATTGACTGCCTGCTTTCGCCAAATTGCTTAGTAATTACTTAGTTTTAATAGCCGGATAAAAGAATCTCTCTGTTCTTTTGGCATTTGAAGTAATTATGAGGTTAGTTGTATTTATTATATAAAATTTATGTTATTAAATTTTATGAAATTTTAGAAATTTTCTGCCTGAAGTAATAATTTTCTATTATTAAATAATTTTTCAATTTATTTTTCAGCCATTCGCTAACATGGAGTCATGTTTAAAAGAAACGTGTTCGTGTAAAATTCTTTCTCCGACAATTAATTTCTTGAGGCTATTCGGAATACAAAACATTTATAAATGCCAGCATCAGAATGAAATCAAATTATCTTTCTTCTTAAAATTTCACCAAGTTGTAGTTTTAAGCGTCATTATCACGTATAATGTATTTTTACACTTGATGTTATACCTACCGAAATCTCAGTCTGTTTACATTTGTTCAAATCATCTGGATTTATTTGGAAATGATAATGTAACAACAGCAATTGCTCACATCATTTACCAATATGCTATTTTATTCGCATATTTAAATATAATATTAATCAAAGAAACCAATATTAGCTTTGGGTATTTCTACAGCGAAAACGTATGTCTATTACAAAAATTACAAATGTCAATTACTAATTACACTACAGTAATGTACTTAGCTATTTGCGTATTAATAAATAATTCTCACGTATTTACGTTATTTCCAAAAATAATAGAATCTACGAATATATACAATGCCGGATTTTGCTATTTTTTGCTGAACGTCAACTACATGCTCATTGATGGAATCGGATTATTTATTACAGCAACATTTGTATTCAGTTTACGTATAATAAAATTTCAGTTCGATAGTTTATCGGAAGATGTTTTAAATGTTAGGTCAGACATGTACGACTTAAAAAAGTTCCTTCAATACTTTGCTATGCGTTACAAAGAATGCCGTAAAATATTGGAAGAAATTAATTCTATATTTACTGAAATGTTTTCCGCGGCATACATTCTTGTGATTGGAGGTACATGCCTTTTCCTATACGTCACTATATATTTCGTTGAAGATTCATTTCAATTCTTTATGTTAGTTCTTATTCTATTTACGGCAATTTTTGTGTCTTCAATAATAAATATATCGGCTGCAGAAGTAACTGTGTCGGTAAGTAAACTTTAAAGTAATTATAATATTTGTACGGTATAATTTACTATTAATCGTCGCTTTAGGATTAGGATAGGGTTCTAACTGCACATATTTAATTTTCGAAAAAACGCCTATGAAATTTTGTACTAAATCTACCTCACAAAATAAAGGGCCTGAGACCATACTTAAATACCAACCACGTTGTTATGTTTTGACACGCCTTGATCATTGTTTTCTGACACTACTATGCGTTAAATCAAAACCACGAGGATCTTTGCCACTCTGCTGTAGTAGTATCATTAAATAATTGTTATAACTGTATATATCAGGGGTGGACAAGCAAAGTTTAGTGGGAGCCGAACTGTAGGTTTTGCAAAATGCATGGGAGCCGCACTTCTGTACTGTCATGGCGGATAGTATGGTAAAGCACGCGATTTTATTATATAATATAAATATAATATAAAACAAATATTGATTTTTTAACAAACAATTTGTTAATTGTAAAAACAATAAAACACAGAAATTAACACTTTCAGCAAGAGCGGCATTTAGCTCAAAAAGAGCCGCATGCTGCTCTTGGAGCCACATTTGCCCATGTCTGGTATATATAGTAAAACCCTGCTTAACGCGGGGGATACGTTCTAATAAGTTCTAGCGTTAATCGAGGTCATATTAACACGTAAAAAATGGAGATAAGTAAAACTGAATTTTGATATTGTCATTTTGATGTTGTCTACAGCATGCATGATATTGTAGTTTTTCCAAAAATCTCTAATGGATTTTTTATCTTTTCCATCGGTTTAATCAATCGATTGTCGGAATGTCCGTTAAAAATGTACATTTTGGCATTCTTTTCCAAAAAAAGCTTGTTTCATCAACATTGAAAACTAATTCAGGAGGATAATTCCCTCGTTCAATGATTGCTCTTAATGTCGCTGGAAGTGCAGCAGCTACTTTCGTATCTTCACTTGGCGCTTCTCCAGTAATCTGTATGCCATCAAGATTGTTTCTATTTTTAAACCGATTGAACCACCCTCGACTAGCTACGAAATTTTCGCTCGTGTCGCCTTTTTCATTGTTAATATGGTTAAAAGTTGTCGGTTTTTCCATTATATTTGCTTGACTTAATAGCATATTGCGTTCAACTTCATTGTCAATCCAGATAAAAAGTCGTTGCTTCTGGTACGGGTAACTCTTGTTGCAGAAGTCGTTGTGGTTGCAGTTACTGATGATACGATTTTTCTTTATTTTTTAAAATTGTTCATATTGTTGAAGTTGACAAATTAAATGCAGTGCTGATATCAGATTGCCATTCATCTGCATCTAATCGTCAGAGCACCTGCATTTTAGTTTCCAACGAAATTCTTTCTGTTGACAGTTTACTTTCTTACTTTTTCAATCACCCATTGTAAAAACTAAAAATTGCCGTATTTATCACAAGAAAATAAAATATTATGTTTATATCTTTATACACACAATAACGTTGATGACCGATCATATATTAACTGTGACGCAGCAAACACACGTTCGAACTACTATGATACGCGCCGCGAATATGCTTTCGAGTATCAAAGCAATAAAATCGTGCGCAATTTTAGGGAATCCCAACGCTGCGCGCCATTTCGAGGAACTCCAATACCACCGCGTAATACTGAAACAGCGTTAAGCGGGGTCTTGCTGTACATTACGATTATATGACGTTGTGTTGTCATTGTGGGACTATTTTAACAATATTTTTTTAGTCTGAGAACAATCTTCCCATATTGCAGAAAGTTTATGTACGAATGCATTGATACAATACGTTGCTATATACAGACTCTGCCATGAAAATCATTTTCGTGCTTAATGATATTAAATTATATATTAAAATATTTTTTATTTTTCGTCCTACTATTGAATAAACGTAACAATTTAAGAAATAAAAATGGAAAATTTAACTGATATTTATAACCATTATTCCCCAAATACAATGAGATTTAAGATACGAAGCTAAATTTTCAGTACAGTTTTCGGTTGGCAGGCGGCATGAAAGAAAGCTAACTTTGCAAATCCTTTTTTCTTATCTTGAAAATTATTTTTGAATCACTAGCTTATCTTTGGAAATTCAAGTGCTTCGTCGTTGATGGTAATCTGCCAATAATTACTTCGTTTATTACACAAACGTCTCAAATTATCATTAACATACATTTCTGCAGCACTGGTTTTATACTGTAGGATAAACAACTGAGTACATAACATATGTGTGGCACTCATAAGAGGCATCTTGCTGAACATTAAGATTTTGGCATATAAGTTACCGATGCATGCTCTTAATTTTTCTATACGTACTGTACATGGTTAGATATATTACTCCTGGTAAAGCCGTGTTTCGTCAACTGCAACCGCTTCCATTTTCCGTTGTGAGCATCGTTGATGCTCGCTGTTAATCCAGCAGTATCTGTTGCAGACGTCACAATATGCGCAGAATCAGGGTCATGTCTGGAACATTGACACAGCAAATTGTAGAAATACTAATATATGGTACTAAACAATAACGTTATATAAACTTGTAATTCTAATGAAAGTACCGTTATTAAATCTTGCTTTGCTTCTTATCACATTGTCTGTATTTATTACGTTAACAGTCTTGAGAGTAGCGTCGTTATGGTCGCTAGGCTGATAGTCAGATGCGCTACGTAAATATGTGTTTCTTTTATTTATAAAAAAAATGTTCACATTCTTCCATTGCTCACATAAAAAGCAACAAAAATTTGCACGAAGTCCCCGTACACAGTTAAGAAGGGCCATACACATGTTTAATAAGTATGATTGCCACGTTGTATCATTATGTTTGTTTTTATAAATATGTCAGTTACAAGTCACTGATAGTATATATTTAATATTACTACAGATACGCATTAATAGTAAATATTTCATAAATTATAAATATAAAAATAGATAATTTATTAAGTAATGTTTTTCTGAACGCGTTATATTCATAAAGTAACCTTAAGTGCGAGTGGCAAAATCCCAATATCTACAATGAGAATTATTGTCAGGAGTCAATCCAATTTTTGAACTTTACTCTTATTTGCTATCTTTTAATTGAAAGTCCTTTTCAAATAATCAAAAATCCATAGACATTTACAGTTTAGAAACTTAATAAAGCCTCGATGAAACACGAAGAGATATAAAAACATGTTAAATATTTAGTTTTTAATGAGAGAACCAGAGTTGTGTGCCGGAGCAAAGCTGTTGGTGTGCCATGTTAGACACTCCAGTCAGACGGCCGGATGGCCGAGCGGTCAAGGTGGCAGCCTACCGCTCTGGGGGACCCGGGATCGAATCCGAGCGGGTCGAATAATCCCCAGGAATTTTTCGGGGGGTGGTCCGTTCGGATATGTCGGGCCCCGTCCCTCACCACCCGCTCGCCCCATTGTGGGCCTGGCCGAACTCATAATGGGCCTACTAAAAGAGGCCCTCTTAGTGCCCACAGGGCGGAAAGAGTTAAAAAAAAAAAAAAGACACTCCAGTCAACGGCCGTTTACATGTGTCCTGAAATAAAATTGAAATACACACTATAACATACTTTGAAGAATTCCCGATGAGTATGTAGATGTATTATTTAAAATTTAAAGTACATTTCTTGTTAAACAAGAATAATTTTTCAATTATATTCAATATCAGAATTAAGTTCGAATGAAGTAATTTATTCAGCACTTCATAAGGTCAAAGCCTTTTTTACTTGTTGTATTTCGCAGTAATTTGAGAGAGCGTGGAGAGGAAAAATCTTAATTTTTATCATTAATATATACAGACATTTTTATTAATAAAAGCAAAAGAATACTGTTAGTATCAGTAGTTGTAGAAAAGATCTTTAAATATAATAACACGTTGCATAATTCACGATGTATGGAGGATATTTTAATTTTTTTCTTGTAAAATAAAATTTTTATGTGAACATTATATAGAACGTGCTCAGCAAAATATTAAACAATAATCAAACATCTTTATCGTTGCCGAGAAAGTATAATTTTAAAACAAATCTGTACTTTCTCAGCGGTCTTTGCTAACGTTGGAGAGCTCACGGAGATAATGTGCGCTTCATCCCACTTAACTACCGAGCTTTTGTGGGATGAAACGGACATTATCAAACCCGTGAGCTCTCCAACGTTAGCAAAGACCGCTGAAAAGTACAGATTTATAAAAGCAAACAAGAAGGGACATGTGTAAATGCGAAGGACGCGGAAGGCCTTTTATCGGCCTGGAAGTATACAGTCAAACCTGTTTTTATGCGCTCTTTTTATGTGCGATTTTTATTTGTGCGATTTTTTTAATGAGAATTTTTAATTTGTGCGGTATAGTTGGCGACTAGTCTCGTGCGATTCGTCATGTCTTACGTTGACTTATTATAGCTAAATAAACTTATTATAGCATAAATGCACTTATTATAGTAATATTATTGCATGAATATGCGAAAAATGAAATAATTTACTTTTTAAGTCAACAAAACACCACCTGGACAAAAATATGTAAAACAGACGATAGACCAGACGATGCAGTCAAGTGCTGACATCTGTTGTCAATAAATTCTATTTCGTACGGTTTTGAGTTATTTTCTATGTGAGACTTTTTTTTATGCTGTCCCTGTTGACCGCACAAAAAAAATATTTTTTAATTGTGTCGCGAAAACTATTATTTACAGCCATTCGTGAAGTTTCGTGAGATTTTTTTAATGCGTTTTTTTTAATGCGGTCCCTATCCCCCGCATAAAAACAGGTTTGACTGTATTGTTAAAAACTCTGCCAGGAACTCATAATTTACACGTTAATTTTATTGTTTTAAATTACTATCTGTTGGTGCTTATATTTAGGAATATTTCTGAGTTTATTTTTAATTTAATTTTATTCTTTGTTTTTATTAGACATGTTTATTATACACTATTCGTTTATTATTTTTAATCCGTTGTCAATTTTTTTAATTTAAATGTACTCGATCTCTTGGAACGAAAATGTTTCAATTGTCAGTTTTCAACCCGAAGATTGCCTATGGAATTGGTCGAAAACGTTTCTTTTAAAATTAAACTTTCTCGGCAACGATAAACGTGTTTGATTATTGTTTAAAATTTTTATGTTTTAATTTCACAAAGCAATTACAAATTAGAGTTTGTTTTATTCCAGGTAATAAATCCATTAATCAATTTAAAGAAATTTTGTTTCTATGACTTGTCAACTATGGACAGATTAAAAGTAAGTATTCACAATAAATAAATCACTTTCAGTTTTATTGTTTCATTTCGAATACAAAATATTTTAATATACGTTAATCTAATTTAACACGTTTTGATATATTTTTTAAATTTTTTAATATATAAGTCAATTACTTATTAAAAGAAAGAATAGTTGTAGTCTTTGCATTAGTGATATTGATAAGTGGCACATTTAAGAATATGGCGCACTCGGCCTACAAGATGTGAGTTCTTAACTAGTAGTGAAACTTTGGCACTGAGTGGTTCTATTTTATAGTTTATTTCTCAAATAATTGTATTTTCGCAACTATTAAATAGCGAAGTTGAGGCAGAAGTTTTGAACTCGAAAACGTGTACGTCGAACGTTCAGCGCCGCTTTCCTGTAAGCCTAGAAGTTTGGCAACGGCGTTTGGAAAGTCAGTGGAATCATGCTTGACATCTCAAATGACATTGTCAAACTTCTAGGTTTACAGGAAAGTGGCGCCAAACGTCCGACGTACGCGTTTTCGCGTTGAAAACTTCGGCTTCAATCTCGCTAATATAGAAAGAGGAAAGGCCACTGGTACCGGTAATGAGTAATTTGTTACCACTCTGTTTGTGTAAAATTCATTTATATATTTAGACTACTCAATATATGTGAGTTTATATTAAGTTTATTATTTTAGTTAGTTTGTTCATTAAAGTACCTGGATGGACCGAAGTTTGGATTAAAATGTTTGGATTTTGTATTCGAGAAATCGTCCTTTTTTCAAGTAAGTATAATAATTTCAAATACATTTTAAAAATAAATTTTTTATGTAATACTCGTGAATTTATGAGTCTTTATTATAAGTTGTACTATACGTAGTAGTTTGATTTCTGAAAAAGTAAACTTTTCAGTTGCTGGAAAATGGAATCTCCTTTTTTTCTACTGTGAAAGGCATACAAGATACTAGAAAACCAAAGTATTGTGGGTAAAGAAATCACCTTAATCACTGCAATGATAAGCTGAAAGTTAACTGTTTCACCATATATTGTGTACAAATGAATTTCACATGTTGTCAAACAGCAGATAATCTCTTATACCTGCAATGTAAAATCTTATTGACAAAGTTCGGAAAATAACTGTTTTTAATTGATAATGTGAGATCTGGAATTTTATCAGACTGAAAATTGTAATGTTTTCCTAATATAATCAACATCGATAGAAAAATTGCTTAGCCGAGAAAATATGCGTTTCTGGCCGTATAACTGTCAACTATCCTTTGTTCCCACGCTGTATAGTGTATACAGATCACCTTGCAACTTAAGTTTATAGTTAACGTCCGAATTCGTCATATATTTTTGGTCCCGGAAACATTTCTGACCCAAATCGCCATCAACCATCGATCACGTGACTGATTTTTTCAGCCTAAAACTATAAAAGCCGCTTTTCCCCCCTCCTAGGAGTCTCTTATCCTCTGCCGGACCAACGCCATCGCAGGTCGTCACCGCTCTGGACCTTAAGTTCCAACGTCACCGCGCTCAGTCGTAACTTTATAAAAGTGTGCCATTCCCGGATACCTATATACTCTTCTTGGATATCTAAGTGCTAACTCGAAAAGGTTCTAGTCTAAAGATCAGTCTAAGGATCTAAGTCATGTAGTCTAAGGAATCAGTCTAAAGATAAAATCTTAAACAGTGAAGGCAAAACTCTAGTAGAATTTGTTTACGAAAACCAGCTTATTATACTTAATGGTAGAATGAGAGGTGATGTTCCAGCAGAATACACATACATATCACAAAATAGGAAGTCAATCGTAGATTTCATTATATGTTTCGTGAAGTTAACATTGTCAGACCTTAACAGTTCTTGATGAAGACACATCGGATCATTTTCCAGTAAAACTCACATTATTAACTAAAAAGGATATAAGAAGTAACATTATTAAAAAAGATTATATATCGGAATTCAGCAAAAAATGTGAATCCAGGATTGATAAGCAAAAATGGTTAAAAAGAGTTGATTTTATAACAGCTGAATTACTAAGGCTGGAGGAAAAAAATAAACCGATTGTCAATTACTAAAGATTAGTTTCTAAAATAGTAGAATGTTGTGTCATGCGACGTAATCAAGCCTCCAAATTAAAATTTAAAAATCAATGGTTTGACAACTCTTGTTATTACCACAAACTTAAAAAGCAAAAAGATCTTAAAATTTTTAGGAAATATAATACTCCTGAGACATTATCAAACTATGTGAAAAGCAAAAAAATATATACAAACTTAATTAAGGCAAAAAAGAAACTTTACTTGACCAATATTAACAAAAAGCTAATAGAATCAAGAGACACGAGAACCTTTTGGAAAGTTATTAACAACTTTCGTAATACTAAATCTGGCTCTTTCAATCAAAAAAAGATTGATTATATTGAATGGATAAAATATTTCCAAGAATTTTCCCATTAATACTTACATAATCAAAAGAATATTCACAAGGAAGATAAAATAGCTTACTAAATTAATCAGGACGAAA
This sequence comes from Centruroides vittatus, assembly GCF_030686945.1. Lineage (NCBI taxonomy): Eukaryota > Metazoa > Arthropoda > Arachnida > Scorpiones > Buthidae > Centruroides > Centruroides vittatus. The sequence continues at coordinate 2,218,428 of NW_027122715.1, forward strand.
TAATAAGTGTAGATGAAGTGCAGAAACGAGTTAAGGCATTGAAAATCAAATCGGCTCCAGGTTCAGATGGTATTCCGAATTCCTTTATTAAATTGTTACCTCCCAAACTGATTCAATATTTAACTAGAATATTCAATAATATATATTTAAGCGGTATAATTCCAAGTAACTGGAAGGAAGTAATTTTTACTATGATTTTCAAACATGGCAGCAAGATGATCCAGCAAATTATAGACCGATTGTATTATTATCCAGTTTCAGGAAAATATTTACAGCAATACTGGTAGAGAAATTTAAACAATGGATAGAAGGAAACAATTACAAGAATCCGACACAATATGCCTATACAGAAAATGGTGGCACTCAGAAAGCTCTATTTGTTTTGCTAGCAATAATCCAAATACAACTATTAAAGAAGAGACAGAAGATTTTTGCAATTTTTTTAGATTTATCAAAAGCTTATGATTCTGTTAGTATAAAGTTGCTACAGGACAAATTAAATAACTATAATGTAAGCAATTACTTAACTAAGATAATTGGTCAACTATATGGTAATTATAATGTCATTGTCAAGCAAAATAATATATGCTGGAATCCGTTTACGACTAGTAGAGGTTTATTGCAAGGTGATCCCTTATCTCCAATTCTGTTTAATTTCTATCTATTTGATTTAAATAACTGTTTCTCAAGGGAAGAAGATGGGATATATATTGACAATACATGTATACACTCAGTGTCATATGCAGACGATATCATAGTACTGGCTCCTACCGCTGTGGCACTAAAAAGGAAGATTCTCCAGATAGTTGAATATTTAGATACTTTAAAAGTCAAAATAAATCCAGATAAATCAGAAATCATGGTTTTCAGAAATTGAAATAATCTTACGAAAAGAGCTAAATCCTTTTATATCAAGAATAAAAAAAATAAAATTGTTAATGAGAAAAAATTTCTGGGTATATTCTTTACATTTAACTTATCATTTAGTAGGCATAACAAATATATTACTGCAAAGTCTAGAAATCTAATGAGTAATTTAATAGCTCTATGCTGTAAGGCAAAAATAAGAAATATCAAAACTCATTTTCAGCTCTTCGATGCAATAGTAATAAACGCATTGTGCTATGCCGCTCCAATCTGGAGTCTAAACAATTTCTATGATTTTGAAAAAATCTAAAATATATTCATTCGAAAAACATTTCAATTAGAATACAATACGCCAGGTAGTGCACTGCGTTTGGAACTTAAGAGATTCAAACTTAATACTATTCTGGTAAAAAGATATATTAATTGGCTTCAAAAAATAATTAATGCAGAAGATTTGTCATCTAAACTAATGTCACTTATTATACAATAGATCTAGAAATATAAACATTCAACGGAATTGGATAACTCAATTATCGAAGATTTTCAATGCTTACGGATTTTCGATAGAACTAGTATTTGAGTATCTCAAAAATAATGACCAACGAATCAGTCAATTACTATATAAAGCCATGGAACATTCAATAAGCCAGGATAATGAAGATATAAGAAAAAGAAGAAATGACTCACACTATAATATAATCCTTAACTACCCTTATATCAACAACTATATGCTTTCAAATCTCCCATTTAATGCTAAAAAGTTTTTCATTCAGTTAAGACTCAATCAAAAAGGTCTAGTTATTATAAATAAATACATAGAATATAATCAATGTACCTGCTCCAAGTGTGGAAAAAATTATCAAAACTACACTTAATCTACGGATGTAACGAGAAGGAAGAACAAGATTTAAATAATATCAAGGATCAAAGTTATAACCAAAAGACGGAAATTGATATGTACAGAAAACTAGATAAAGTCAATAGTAATGACATTTATGGGCTGTATAATATTGTCAATAGGTTATTAAGGCAATGTGTTAATAGTTAATTAAGCCTTTGGCTAATTAATAAATTGAAAAAGGTATACAATGTTAAAGGGTACCAAAAATTGTAGATTATGTTATTCTAAAAAATGTATATTTAACCCCCCTTGTAACAAACTAATGCCTACTACGCTAATAAACTTGATTGATTGATTGATTGGAACTCGATAAAGAAACTAATAATGAAGTATGAACTGAACCTGTAAGCTCTCTCTCGAACCCTACGCGAATTAGAGAAATTAGTCAACTTTTGTAATTGTGTCCTTTGTTTACTTCCAATAAATCTTGTTTTAATGGTTAAATGGTGTCCTCTTTGACTCGAATATCGCTTTTGCCTTATAGTCGACCCCATCTCCCCTCCCATCCACTCACCCGACAAGAAGAGTCCCGATTCTCGGGACCGAAATCGTAAACTTAGCCATCTTGAGAAGAGAAAGGTCAACGACCTGTTGCCAGAAAGGGGAGATACGAATTCCTCCTACCTCCCTCGATCTGACAATAATAAACACAAAAGTAGAAAATACTTTGAGGATTTTATTCATTTAGACCTATTAAATTAAAATTCCTTCAGATTATTTTGAAGTCCGATTTTTCACGCCTGCTGTTAGTGTCTTCAATGTGTTGCCAGATGTCGTTAGCATATTTTCAAAACATTAAATGTCTTAATTCTGTTTCAGAAATTTGTAATTTTATTAAAGAAGCTAAAACTGATACTGAGTATCTTTAAATTGTGTATTTAATTGACATTATTTAATTTGATAGCGGGTTACGACTTACATTTTCTTGTCGTCTCATTGTGGTCCTGGCTCAGGAATAGAATGAAAAAAAAGGACTTTTTGAGTGTCTACAAGACGAAACAAGCATAACAATACAAATCACTATTACAATAATAAGCGGATTTTTACGTAGAAAGTGTGGAAGTTTTTGTAATGTTATTCAAATTTTGTCTTGAGAAATGTTATAGATATATAATAAGTAAGAGATTACAATTTTAATTAAAACTGTTCAACACGGAGGGTTTTTGTATAACAAATAATATATATATATATATATATATATATAAAACAAATGATCTGACTTAATTGAATAAATTAAAATATTTTAAAGACATCGGGATGATATTTTATATAATTTATTTATTAAGTTTAAGATAACTATCATCTGGAAAATTTAACATCCTACAAGACTGTAGAGGCATTAGAGTGAAATGTTTAATAAGAAAATATTTCCAAGCACAATATTTAAATCAATTTTTTTGTCATATTTCGTAAATGAAAACTCAATAATCACGGTTTTATTCAGTGTATTTAAAAGTAAAGAATTTTCACCAAACTATACAATTTATACAGCATTAGTGTTTACCAAATTCACTCGTAATTAACAGTACTCTCCGGTAAAAATACTGTTAGCTATTTAAAAATTTTTGCAGCATAATATGAAGATATTTGAAAAGTATTATATTTAATATTTATTAAAATTTATCAATTTTAACGTATAATATACAGCTGGCAGCCTTTAATTTAATACAGTAGAGGATTATTAACATGGCATCTATTGAACGAGAGTAGCACCGGCTTATCGTAAATGTCAGATTAACAGACATTTTTCTGTATTTTTCAAAATTCGATACATTATAAGCGATCTAAATGCTGCAGACATAGCTTATACACGTTGAACCGGTGATACACTTTTACATGTTTTATTTTGTTTACGCATGCTCTTGAATCAATCTGAAGGTAATACCGTGCGTGACTATATTATTCTCAGATTAATTCGAAACTTTCAAAATGCGAATAAACGTATTCTTTTGCACGAAATCCGCATTCGTAATGATTCGAATACATATTACTGGCCATTAAAATTGATTAGGCTACCATGAACGCGGCACGGAACTAACGCGAAATTTGATGAAAGTACGCATATTCTGGGTGTTCTGTACTTCAAGATTGCCTGTAAATTTAATTATGTTTTTTTTTTCATTATACTGCATGTGTACAATAAACATAATTCTGGTATCTACTTCTCTTCCTGGTGTAGCAATTTTAGTGGCCAGCAGTGTATATCGCAACACTTACTTTTCTAAAATGTATGTTATTGTATACAGTATATCAGATTTAAATTTGTTACACGTGTTCTGTGTATGAAAAAGTGTTTTTATGTGTATTGTCTTTACATGTTCAAACTGATTTTGATTTGCGGAACATCGACATACCACACAACTGTAAACTATTGGCTGCGTTTCAGAAGTTACCTGATATTTCGGATTATTAGATAGCACGCGAAAAACGTGCAAAGTGACGCAAAATCGTGTTGCAACAATAGAAACGGCAATTGTTGCCGTTTCTGTGGAGATTAGAAAGCGCTTAACGAATTCGAATGCGATTGACGTAATGGATTCTTTTTGAATTTTAAGGCTAAATATCTGCATTTTTTACGTTTCTATCCCCCGAATGACGACGGATTGGGATCGAGAGACTCCCTACCGTCCTCCGCTTTCCGTTTCCATTCTCCACAAGAGGTTAGAAGCAAGATTTTCTATAATCGAACGTCATCTTTACCTCGCCACCCCAAAACTAGAACAAATCGTTCCTCTCGTTGGTCCAATATTCTCCGATTGACCGACAGCGCAATTATTGCTAAATTTCGTAATATTCCGTTTATCCGACGCCATTTTAAAAGCGGTTACCTGACGTCATCTGACGTTGGTTATATGAAATATGCGCGTTATAGTTTAGTTACGTAAACGTTAATTAAATTTACTTATCTATATATATAATCGAGACGAGTTGATAATAATAATAATAATAATAATAATAATAATAATAATAATAATAATAATCAGCGCAGAGCCCAAACGGTAAGGGGTTGAAAGTTGAAATTTGGTACACAGTTAGGGTACGTTACGAGAACGCACGCTAAGAACGAATTTTTCGAAATTCCTCCCCACGGGGGAGAGGGACAGAATTAAGTCTTAACACTTCCATCAACGATGGAAGTGTTACGTAACAATGGAAGTGTTAAGAGAAAGCGACGTGCAAGACGCAGATGCAGTATTTTTCGTTTTTGCGGAAAATCGAACATATTTTTAGACGTATCTAAAAATTCTGTAATTAGTCTGGAAACAGGGAGGACCCAATTCTCGCATTCTGTGAAAACGGGTATAGTTGACTATAACGTAATAATTTTAATATTCGCTAAAACGGTTAGGAGTTGAAAGATGAAATTTGGTACACAGTTATGGTACCAGATTTAAGTACCAAAGTGCTATGTAACGATGGAGAACAAGAGAAAGCGACGTGCAAGATTTAAGAGCGCTGAAAAAAAGAAAAAGAGTAATATGTTAGAACATATTCGATTTTCAAATTTAAACAGATTAGTTCGGTTTTTCTCGACCTTTCTGCTTTAGAAAATTCGATGAAAATCGAAGGATATAATCAGAACACGTCGTGAAGATCGAACAATATTATAACATTCGATTTTCAAATCTGCTAGTGTGTTAATAAGACTTATTTCCAAGAACTAATAATTTATTTATTTAAAGTAATAAATTTTAAGTGAAAATAAACTAATTTTTTTAAATAAAATTTTAACGAATTTCGGAAGAAGCATATTTTCGACCAGATATTTAGTTAATGTTTAATAAACTCATACTTAGTTAAAGTCTTGTCACATCTTTAATTAGCCATATTATAGCCCGATATTTAGGCGATCGTTTGGTGTAACATTAAAAGTGCTCAGCAAATAAACACATAGAAATAAAACACCTTAATTTGTTGCTGAGAAGAATATATTTGAAACAAACGTTTTCAGCCTGGTTAACAGGTCATCATCAGGTTAAAAAAGGAAACGAAAATGGAACAGATACGTTACATGTATTTAAATCAAAATTTAGAACAAAAACATTTTTAAAAAATATCCAAGATAAACGGAAGAGCATATAAGATTAACACAAATTAAAATTAACACGAATTAAAATAAAAAATAAAAAATATCGCAAATCTTCCAATAAACTAATTCTAGTCCGAGTTTTTAGTGAACTTTTTAATCATGTACAGTAGTTCCACGCTGACGGCAGGCTCTCAGCATCTCTCTCATTTAAACATCCCTCATGTAGCCTACTTCTATATATCTCCATCTTCTCCGCCGTCATTGATAAAGATTTGTCATTGCTCTTCAGTTATAATCTGAGAAGACACACAAAACTAGAAAGAAAACTATGGTCTACAGGAGGACTCAGCGGTTCGTACTGGGTTTATGACCGGAAGTTTGACGACAACATTACTACAAAAACCACAAAATACTGAATTAATTGTAACCAAGAAATAAATATACACTGTAGTAATATATATTTTACAATACAAATTTTATCACGAAATTGTCAACTTAATAACTGTTGGAATAACTTTGAATTGAAGTAAAACATATATTCAGATAGAAAAAAAATGAATAACCACTTGATTTTAAATAGAGCAATGAAGTGACATTTAAGCGACTTTATAAAAATCTAGCAACGCGTTGCATATCATTGCCAGCTGTTGAAAGATTTGATTTAAAAAATACCCTTTAAGTGCGGAAAGAATACCCTTTAATCCCAGAAACAACATCTTAAACGAAATAGAGATCAACACACACATATTCGGCTTCGATTTTCATATAGTAATTCCGTTTTCAAGATTAACAAATGACAGACAGCGGTACACACGACATTGTGATTTTATATGTTTTCAATTTGAAAAGCTCAATACTAATTGTAATAAACAATTATAGACAAGAAATGTGTTTAAATAACATGCATTTAACTTATTTAATGTTTTCGGTATGCACATCTGCATTTTTCTTGTCAGATCGATTTCTATATGCAGAAGATTAATACAAATTTATTTTAGATTTTATTCAAATCTTTTCAAGCATTTCTACATCCTATGAATTTAGAGGATGTAGAAATGCTTGGAAAGATTAAAATTCAGTAAATACGTCAGCCGCAATTGGAGAACTTGAACACAATTCGAGCGAAGAATTCCAGCAATCTTCATGCGTGATGTGCTCATTTCCTTATAACCCGGTCGCATCTGGTGTGAGCCTGGTCGCTTTGCTTCTCCAGGAAGTCGGAAGTGTGTGTGATAGAAATAGTGCTCTCAGGGAGAAAAGAGACCCGAGTGTACTGTTTTAATCAAACACATCGTAATAGAAAACTAAGAATGAGAGTTTTATTAATTAAAATTGAAAGTATAGTTCGTCGAAAGATGTCACGTATTATTCACTTACATTCAGAAATACTTCTCATGACGACCATTCCTTTCAGGCTAGTTAGTTGCCAATAAACTTTTAAAAATTTGCAAAATTAAAGAAAAAACATAAAAAAATATTCGATTAAAAGACAAAACTATTTCTAGAAACAGAAGCGGAAACAAAATTAGACGTTTTCATACTTCTGCTCCATAGCACACTTGAACCATTCTTCTTTCTTTTTCCCCCTTTACCTTACTGTTTACCTTCAAGACAAGCTTTGACACCATTGTTTTTTTTTCAGTTCAAGATTATTGCGTAATAGCCTTACTTTAGGACTGTGAGATGAAAACGCGGAAATTCGCTTTTTGAACTCAAAAATTGAATTTCAACAACACTTGTTATCCAAACGCTTTTACTGATTACATCTCCCCTATTATTATTACTTGATTTTTAATATATATTTTAGTATTTATATTATATTATTATATAATATAAATACTATAGTATAAATATGAATAACAATAATATATCTGTCCATATAAATGAGGATGTTTGTTCGCTATATACTCCTTTTTCTTCCTTTGTGCGCTTGTCTACGTCCGTGGTCTTCTGAAATGCTTTTCGTGGACATTCCGAATAGTTCCCTCGGCTTCAAACTTATTTCTAATTCGAGTGATGGTAAGTCGCGTTGGTGGATCTATTTGAAACTCCCTCCTAATCTGTCTTTGCATATCAACTTCTAGTAGCATTTTAGAATAAATTTCCTTTGTTCAAATCTTATCTGACTTCCATTATTGGTTCTATTGGGTTTAATCTGGAAATGGAAAAAAAACATCAATTGAGCTATCAGCTGTAAAAGTGTGCATACATATTTTGGGGACACCCTGTAGTTAATCGGAGCCTCGTGCTCTTAAGATTTCCATACCTGGTCTCGACGTTTGTCTCGCTAACTCCATTATCCAGATTAAGGAAGGACAGCCACGCAGGCGTAATTTATAGGCTACAACTTTTCCAAATTGCAAACTTACAAATCACTTTTCAAATATTAATAGTAGCAGTATTAAAGTAGTAGTCATTGATCGTCTCTACGTAAGATAATGTTTATAGTATTTGATTTATGTAACTAGAATGTAATATAATAGATTATTTCGTGCTTCTAACCCCCCTTCTATCAAATTATTTCGTACTTCTAATTTTAATGTTTGGTGATGATATTTTTCTCCCAGCAACGCCTGGTTTATCTGCTAGTTACAATATAACTTATATTTACAATTGTTATTAATGTAATACAGAAAATTCGCGTAATAATGAAGATTAAATTTGTGCCGCTTTATATGACGTAAATAATTTCAAAGAATATTCAATTTTAAATAATTATTTTGTACAATGTCCACTCTTTAAATAAATTATTATTCTCCGTGTCTATTTATCCTCTAATATATTTCGATATTTTAGAATATTCTGTTTATTTGTTACGTCTATCAAAGGTATTCTATCGATTTTCTATCGCTGCGCAGTTGAATATTGACAGAGATATCACTTGTATTACGAAACTCTACTTGTGCGGATTAATATAACGCAGAATATAATAGGGTGGATTCGGATTAATAACAAATCACAATTTAATTGGTAAGTTAGAAATTTAAATATTTTATGTTTATGTGATCCACCGGAAAAGGTCGGAGAAGTCGGACTGCCTTTTCCGGCAACAGATCGTTGACCTACTCACTTGTCAAGGATGGCTGTTACGTTTTGTTACGCGTTACGCAAATGGAGAAAAGTAGGGGGGTTACCAACAGTCGAATAAAGACACATTTTAACAACGAAACAATATTTATTGAAATTAATCTAATGAACAAGTACAACGCGAGTTTCGGGTTCTAGAGTTCTAGCTCCCTAATACGCGAGGGGGACCTAGGGAGAGAGTTTACAACACTGATTTAATATTTCTTGGCAAGTTCCGTAGAAGATGGAATATCCGATTAGCATTGGCTCTAGGTGAAATGTATAATCCCGACTGTGGAGGTGGGTCGGAGGGTTGATTTATCCAAAAATGGCACTCGGAAAACTTCGGGACTTGGAAGGTTGGCGCCGTACACACTGTTGGAAAGAAGACCCGACACTCCCCTGAGGGAAAAAGAACGCGGGTTTTTATAGATTCGACGTAAAAACTAAGTTCCGAGATCGTTGTCGAGGTAAAAGAAAATGATGAATTCGGATGTTAAGTGTAAATTTTAATAACTTCAAGTTGAATTTAGATTTACATAATATAGTTATTTAAGTAAACCTTAACCTCTACAATAAGCGAAAGTTTAACAGATATTGTGCTAAAAAAGTATCGATTTGAAACTTCTTTTAGAGTAGATCAATAATTTGTATAACTGTACCTAAAGAATGATGGATTTAGTGGGTGGGCCAGGCGCTTTAACTTCCATCTGGAGGATGATAATTGTTATTATTTTAACATTATATAATAATATTTCATTTGTACTATATTATAGATAATTGATTAGAACATTCATAACTAAGCGAATTAAAGCGTAAGACAATGCGTGGTGTTTTTTTTTTAGCAGTTATTTATTTCCCCGGATTTACATGTCAAAGTATGCATATAAATATATGAAAATCCTAAAATATGTATGTGTTTCAGAAAAAGAATGCAATTTTTTATTTGTAGTCGGCATTGATACGAATATTCGCATAGGGTTAGCATACAGTACATCCTGTATTATGCTTATCATCTGGTGTTCGGTAGCATACACCGTTAACCTAAAAACTTCATAAATAGTTTTCTGTTTGTATCCTTGTCTACTTGGACTTGTTTATTTATAGGATCTATTATACTAGTGTAGCTTTCGATTAAAAAATAGGAATATTAGTCAAAAGTCAAAACAAAATATCTTTATTTACATCCGTACACTCTGAGTGTTTTGGACCTGAAAGCCCCTCTTCAGCAAATTTACAATATTCTGTGACAATTTTTAAATTTTTAAAACTTAACGAGAGAGAGAGAGAGAGAGTTTACATAAGTCTATGCAAAATACCTCTTATAATTGTTCGATGTCTTCTGATCCTAGTTATTCGAATAACTGGTAACCCTTGGGGATGTTTTCTTGGAGGTGAGTATCGAGAGAGTCAGGAGGCGGGTAGAGCTTTGTCTATTAGTTTTGTTGGTGAAGTCCGCGCCGAACCTCAAGTGTTGGCCCGTTATATCACCATCGAGTATGGGAATTTGTTTATGTGACTTTCTGTCACTTTCATAATGTCATTCCAAATTCATCGGTGGACCGTTTTGTGGGTGTGCGTCGGGAGGTGGACGGAGTCACACCTGCTTTTTCTCGGCTAACAGGTCAGTGAGACCCGTCCACGGAAAAGATGGCGATTCGGATTCGTTACGCGTCACGCGTTACGCGAGTGAGAATGAGAAAGCGGATGGGTCTGACAATAGAGCGGCGGCGATACTCGAATAAAAGACATTAACGACGTATAAAAACAACAATTTATTAATACTAAAGCTACAGTTACAATAGGGGCGAGCTATGGTCGCCAACGGTTCGGATACGCGGAGGGAGAGATTACACGAGTTTGGAGAGTCATACCTCGTGGCCCGAGTCGGTCTTTCCACCAGTTCTAAGTATCCTCGGCAAGGTATTCCTTCGTTCGACCTCGGGTTCCCTCGGGACTCGGGACCCACACACACTGTCTAATCGACACTACGTAACCGACCTGGAGTCGATCGGACAGACACTATGTAACCGACTTCAAGTCGATCGGACGGATACTATGTAACCGACACCCTTTTCCTCTCTCGTCGCCCTTTTATCGTTTCGGTCACGTTTCTCTCTTTCACTAACCAGCACTATTCGAATGTTGTTCTTCATGATTCATGTTTTCTCCGTGGGAACCAAACAATAAAACATTTTATTGCTAGCGTTTGGTTCTGGCGGGTTCGAATTTTCACATCACCTTGGGCTTTCCAAAATCGTACCTGTCCAGAAAGGGCAGGTTCGATTTTTTTCTTGGGAGGATGGCTATATTTAGTGCACTTTCTCTACCTATTTAGTGATTTACATGGCGACTTTAAATATTTGCGACAATGATTTACATGGCGAATTTAACAAATTATTCCTTCGCGACAATAAAAGATTATTTGAGCGTGCGTTATAGCAATTTGTTATGTTAGACCAGACACTTCGGGTTTGGTAAACAATTACGGCGTTCCCGGAAGTAGGGTTGTTCTCCTAGCTTGCACGTGGTGCAGACGTAGCTTCCTTTTGTCGCTTGGGTACGAGAGAAAAAGTTCAAGGTCTGGAGCGTTCGTTATGTTTCCTTTGTTGAAGTGAGCTCGTTGGCAAGTGCTACCTTGCTGGCCTGTCCGTTGGAAATAAAACAGGAACTTGATGGCTGGAGAACTCAGATGAGTGGTGACTTTTTGTAGTTCGTTGTAGGTGTCGTCGTGCGTTCTTAAGTCGGTGCGTTCTTAACTTCGGTGGTTAGTTGTAGTCTTAGACGAGGGTTCCGTTGAGGCGAGGATGTCGTCCTATCTGGTACTCATAAAAGTTAGTTATAAAGAGTCATTTGAAATGAGAATTCTGTTTGTTCTTGGAGAGAGGTACACATTTACAGTTATAATTGGGGTCTACTCTCCCTCAGGCCGATAGGATAATAAAACGTAATTTAATGCTAGTGTCAAAAGCTAATACGTTCTTGTAATTCAAAACGTTAGTTAAAATAGCTAAATAAAATTCAAATGAATGGGATATTCTAGGCAAATCTAATATAATATAATTTTATAATATAATATGATATACAGTCAAATCTGTTTTTATGCGGTCTTTTTTGTGCGATTTTTTATTTGTGCGATTTTTTTTATGCGATTTTTTATTTGTGTGGTATAGTTGGCGACTAGTCTCGTGCGATTTGTCATGTCTCACGTTGACTTATTATAGCTGAATAAACTTATTATAGTAATATTATTGCATGAATATGCGAAAAATGAAATAATTTATTTTTAAAGTCAAAAAAACACCACCTGGACAAAAGTATGTAAAACAGACTATAAACGAGACAATGCAGTCAAGTGCTGACATCTGTTGTCAATAAATTCTATTTCGTACGGTTTTGAGTTATTTTTTATGTGACTTTTTTTATGCGGTTCCTATTGACCGCATAAAAAATATTTTTTTAATTGTGTTGCGAAAACTATTTTTTATAGCCACTTGTGAAGTTTCGTGCGATTTTTTTATGCGTTTTTTTATGCGGTCCCTATCCACCGCATAAAAACAGGTTTGACTGTATATTTTTATGCTTATGCCAAAGTCAAAGACTTCTTGATATAGGATTCTAAGCAAAGGACCTTAAAATGGCGATGTTAATAAGTTTAAACAATAGGACGTTGTGTTGGTTGTGCTATATCGCTCCGGGGGGGGGGTTGTTTCTCGGCAGGGTTGGTGCCTTCCCGGAAGTGGAGCTTCCCTTTTGTGGAGACGGATTTCTTCTTGTCTATTCTCTTGCGGTTGTTGTCAAACTGTCAGAGTTTGTCGTCGGCGGCATATAGTAGAACGGACAATATAGATAAGGCAAATAAACAATATTGCAGCAACTAGCAAGTGTGGTTAACGCATGTAATACCCTATTCACACTGTACATTTTAAGCCAGCTTAAATGACTAAGCCAGCTTAAGGTATGAAATATGAACGGAACTGACTTAACGTTAAACCGGTTTAACTACAAACAACCGGCTCAGCTTAAATCGCTTTCTCAAAGAAGCTTAAGTCGCTTCAAGCTTTCCACGAGGTCCGTCAGAAGTTCAAAAATAATGGCGGAAGCAGATGTGCAGGTACAAATGTTCGAACAAACGATACTCTTCTCTGTTAGCATGTATATGCTGCTTCGGTACAAGAAGTTTAAATGATAATATAAATTTCTTGTTTACGAAAAAATATATATATATATAAATTTCTGTCAAAAATCCATTCTTATCACAGTTCTATCGCTAAAGTGATATATACATTGAGAGAATCGTGTTGCCAACGACAACGACATCACTGATAATGTTAATAATTCCTAACTAACGTCTTATGCTCTTTAAATAAGTTATTTATAATTTAAATTACTAAATACAAATTAATATATGATGATTTATGAAAAATAAGCAAAAGTTTGATTTTATTTAAAATGTAATATTGAGTACACCCACTCGAGGGCTAAGCGAATAATTCGCTTTAATTACCTAGTGTGAACGAGTAGTTAATCTTGTTTTCGACAATGCGACTTAACTTAATTCTGCTTAAATCTTAATCCCGCTTAAAATGTACAGTGTGAATAGGGTATAAGTAGGAAGTTGGTGCGGGGAGGGGTTGATGTCATTCGCAACAAGTGGTTGAGATCGTATTTGACGTTAGATAAGGGCCGATCTGCCAACCGGATATCGTAGTCTGTCGAGAATTTTAACATTTTTTGCGTTGGCGGTTCTTTAAGACAGGTTTGGAGGAATTGAATCTCCGTTTGGTTGATGATAAGGTCGATTTGTGGACGACCAATTGTTGCGCCAACTGTGGTAATATCCCGGTATTATTTAATTTGGTTGGGCGTAGATATAACAGAGCCTTTTGATGCCGATTTGGGCACTTAATAGTTAAGGTGAGAGCCTCGGGAGTGGAATAAATCCATGCTCCTGGTTGATTTAACCTTTTAGAGATCGGCGTATAGTTACTGATGATCGGCCGATTGCATAGGTCTTTGACCTGTAGTTCATTTCCGCTGAATAACGCATATGCACAGCTTATTCAATAAACAGATGGCAAAGGGGATAAGATGTATTAGCGTGTCGTGATTAATTAGATTAACGATAAATTTGTTAGATAATATTCAATAAACAGATGGCAAAGGGGATAAGATGTATTAGCGTGTCGTGATTAATTAGATTAACGATAAATTTGTTAGATAAGCTATCTTCCTCCACCTTCTGGGGTACCTTCCCGTTGGTGCCCTCATTTGTTTGGCGCCTGGAGCTTAAGGGGAAGAGGTCCGATTAGTAGCGGGAGAAATAAACTGAGGTATCCGGCTACACTTACGAGTGGGCGGTGGCCTAACTTATGGTTGGTCTACTACTGCTGCTGTCCCTCGGCTTCGAAGGGCGTATGGAGGTGTAATCTCCTTTTCTCCTTCCGGTTCTGGTTTGGCAACTTCACTTTCGAGCTCGGATCCTGCTTCCTCGCGTTCAATTTCTGGTTCCGTTTCATCGCTGGGATTAGATTGCTCTTCTGTTAGTGAAGGGAGTACGGTCATTAATGCGTCTTTGACGGGTAATGCAACAGGTGGCTGGATGCTTGTGTCTGTGTTATCCTGTTGTATTCAGGGTCGCTTAGCCTTTCGATGGGCAGTGGTCCTTCTTCTCGCGCTCCGGATTTGTAGTTTCCGTCTCTCCTTTCCTTTGGCTAGAGGTATTCAGCCTGTTCGGGAGGGGCTGTCTGACAGGATTTTCTCTCTTTTATTGCGGGTCTTACGCTGCTTTCACTCTCTGTGCGGCTGTCTAGGTGTGCAAAAATGTATCGGTTTCCCATTGGGTAGGATGACTTGATCATGAGCAAGATCTAAAATTAATTGTGCGGTTTCGATGAGGTCTCGCCCCAAGATTCCTTCAGACGGGTTTGTAACCTCGGCTTGTACGATGGCACATGGCATGGCATATTACTTTCCCCGTAATTTAAACGTGGGCGTCGCTCATCCTATAGCAGTAATCGGCTCCCCTAAGCCGTTTCTTAATTTCTGTCAGCGCCAGAATTTTATGGGAGCTTTCCCTTTCAATTTATTCGCTAAATCGTTTGATATGAGCATACGTTCTGCACTGGTATTAACTTGCATTTTTACAGGAATATTGTTAACCTCTTAACAGTGAGGAACGGAAATAGCCGTCCAAGGCGATCGAGTGGCAGTGGTGAGGGACGTCAATAGACGTTAAAAAATTCTTATAAAATACCTGGACCATTTCGTGAAGTCGTAGAATTTTCACGAGTAGTTGGGTTCTCCAACTTTGTTTTGGAATATCCTTTAGTTCTCGAGAAATTACAATAAAAGAAAGAAAATTAAAATAAATATGAAATTTTAGACGGCCATCTATCGACATAAATCGAATTTAAATCTCCCGCCGTCATCTGATTGGTTAAAAAAATTAATATTCCTAATTGGCTCGCGTCAGAAAAAAGTAGGTGTGACTTCTGTAAATGACGCTATCGGGAGTGCACCGATGCAACCGGAAAAAGTAAACAGCCTACGTCATTAGTCTAACGGTCCTTGTCTGACCTACTTTTCGTAGAATCAACATTGGAGTAAGCTGTAGTAAAACGTAGTAGTTTAATATTCATAGTAATTTGTAATGCTCGGATTTCAATTTAATAAGTATTATTTAGTTCAGAAACATTATAAATACATCATTAAGTAGGAGAATAACGAAAAACTTTATTTTTTAGTATAATACAATTTACAAAATCGAAAGTTCGTATATCGTAATATTATAAAAAACTACATCGAAACATACAAAGTCACCTAATTTACTTAAATTCAGTTCATTATACAACTGTAGATACTCTTGCCTTCCTCAGTTTCCTCAAAACAAAATTCGAAAACTTCAATTAATTCTATAAATATTTAAGCGCCATTACTATTCGAATTAACTGTAATTACAAATATAACTGAAAAATATTTTCGACATAAACCCTAGGCAATAATTATCAAAACAAAATTCTTCAAGTATAAATTTTTCTGATCGAGTAATATGTAATAATAGTTTTATCTATTACTCTTGCCATATTCAACTTTCTATGTTCACATCCATTTAGTTTCATCTAATTACACTTTAAATGTAAAAAAATCTACCAACAAATAAGTTTTCTAATAAAGATACTACTTGCTAATTAAAGTTTGTATTCTTCTTTGACGTAGTTCTACGTTTTAGCACTAAATTGGTAGACATGTCTAAATAACACGCTTATAAACACTAAATGCCATAAATGTTTCGAAATTAGAACTAGATAATTATATGCACAAATAAATTTACATGCCTTCATTTACATCCAAACAAAGATCAGTTCTCCCAAATTGTCGAAAAATAAATTATTTTCAACTTTTCTTTCTGAATTTAGAACTAATTCACAGTAAACTTTATGCCTTAAAATATCCATTGCAATCAACGCAAAATGTATGAATCCACGTAATAAAAAATTATCGCAGTGAACTTCGAAAAAACGAGAAACACAGAATTATTAAACCGCACTTTACGAAATCTGGCGCGAACTGTCGTATACAATAAACAAAACGAAAATGCTCTTGTCCAATGTCATCAGGTGACAAAAAGTTTCTAAATAAACGCTAAAAGTTTTAAAGAATTCTTTCACAAAAACCGATGAATTTAATTAATACACAATAACTAAATCTGTTTAATAAAGGTTAATAATTTTCCATTATAATTATGCAAATTAGATATAAAAAAGATCATCGCGCAAATTCTCCCGCGAACCATGGATGACTCTTACGTCATCTGGATTGAAGTTTCCTGCAAAATACTGAAAATTTTTATATAATTCTTTTACTAATCCAGTCAAATTTAAATAATATAAAATGTCTAGATCTGTTTAATAAAGATTAGTAATGTACTATCATTAATATGCAAATTAGATATGACAAAGATCACTGTGGGAAAATTCCCGCCAAGATAAAAATAGCTTTCGGTCACGTGATCACCAAGAAATACGCCTTAAATTTAATGTTTGTGTACAAATTAATACATTTTAACTAATGTCATCGTTTAAAATTTAATGTTTCTGTAAAAATTAGTAAATTGTAACAAATTTCATCAAAGACAACAGAATAATTTTCAGCTTATAAAAACTCTACAATAAATGATTATTTCTTCGAAAGACGTCGATATGCACGAATAAATAATAAATATGCAATAATGCTTTTATCCATTTTAAGTGGATATTGTAAACATTAAGCTATTTAATTTGTTTGGCTTTTATAATTTAGTTTCCGAATATTTTACTGTGAAATTCCATTTAGTAAACAGAAACAAAGACAAGCTATTAGTTATAAACAGGACAATAGAATAATTTTTACGTAAATTGAGTGAAAATACAGAAAAAAACGAATTATATCAAAGATGGGGACAAACAAGCTTACATCCCTAGAACAGAGCTTATAATTTGTTGTCAATTCCAGCCTGTTCCTACTTTGACTGTTTTATGTTGGTAAAAACTTATTTTTTTAAAATAAAAGTACTTTGTTGTTAGTGAAGAAAGATAAAAGTATCGAAATATAATATTCAGAATTAAAAATATTGATGTATGTCCATATTAGAAATGTATATTTTTTTCCGATATTAGAAATAATATCACGAAAAAAACATTATATAAATGAAATACGGCCATAAACAATTTCTTTCTGTCAAATAAATTACGGATTAAACAGGCTTATCTAGAAAAATTCAATCGCGAATAACTGACTTTAAATATACAGAGGATACAGTATGCTTGTTATGTGATAGTATTTGCGTTTACAAATTAACAGAATTTTCCTTTTTTTTTACACATTATTATGCTATAATCTAGAAAACTATGTTTAATAATAAGACATACTACAGAAAGGGTAAGAAAGGAACGTCAGTCATTGTAACTAATGTATTATTGAAAGTTTCATTCATATAGATAATTAATTTTATCAAGATACATTTCTCCAAAAGAAAATTATCGATATTTATCGTAAATATAAGTAAATTTTATTATAATTTAGATAAAAACTCATTTTTTCCCCACGCATGGCTTCTTTCCCCTCCCTCTTACTCCTATACTTGGAACATTCCATTTCATAATTTGATGTAATAATAACGTTTAAAATGATTCTAAATAAAATATTGACACTTAAAGTAGGTTAATATAGGCCTATATTGTCACGAGTCTCAGGTGTATTCATAAAAATGTAATAATCTATACAATAATACTTTCTCACATGCTCCATGTGTTAAAGTTTGCAGCTGTAATTGAAGGTAATATATAAAGAAACAAAATGTTTATATTATCAATAGTTATAAAAGATATCTTATTTTCACGTAGAAAAACAAAATAAGACAGAAGAAACAGACAATCACACGATATCTCTATCCAGGACATTCTATAATTGATTTCAAATTTCTAATGTCGACATACATGAATATTTTTGTGTGTGTGAATATTATATTTCGATACTTTTATGTTTCTTCACTAAGAACATCTTAAAACATTAACTTTTTACCAACAAAAAACAGTCGAAGTAGAAACAGGCTGAAAATAACAACGAATTATAAGCTCTGTTCTGGGGATGTAAGCTTGCTTGTCCCCATCTTTGATATAATTTGTTTTTTTCTATATTTTCACTCAATTTACGTAAAAATTATTTTATTGTCCTGTTTATAATTAATAGCTTGTCTTCGTTTCTGTTTACTAATTGGAATTTCACAGTAAAATATTTGGAAACTAAATTATAAAAGCCAAACAAATTAAATAGCTTAATTTTTACAATATCCACTTAAAATGAATAAAAGCATTATTGTATATTTATTATTTATTCGTGCATATCGACGTCTTTCGAAGAAATAATCATTTATTATAGTTTTTATGAGTTGAAAATTATTCTGTTGTCTTTGATGACATTTGTTACAATTTACTAATTTTTACAGAAACATTAAATTTTAAACGATGACATTAGTTAAAATGTATTAATTTGTACACAAACATTAAATGTAAGGCGTATTTCTTGGTGATCACGTGACCGAAAGCTATTTTTATCTTGGCGGGAATTTTTCCACAGTGATCTTTGTCATATCTAATTTGCATATTAATGATAGTACATTACTAATCTTTATTAAACAGATCTAGACATTTTATATTATTTAAATTTGGCTGAATTAGTAAAATAATTATATAAAAATTTTCAGTATTTTGCAGGAAACTTCAATCCAGATGACGTAAGAGTCATCCATGGTTCGCGGGAGAATTTGCGCGATGATCTTTTTTATATCTAATTTGCATAATTATAATGGAAAATTATTAATCTTTATTAAACAGATTTAGTTATTGTGTATTAATTAAATTCATCGGATTTTATGAAAGAATTTTTAAAAACTTTTAGCTTTTATTCAAAAACTTTTCGTCATGTGATGAAGTTATTCACAGGTGCATTAAAATATGAATCAGTTCGTGGGAAAATTTTGTACAGTGCAGTCTGGTGTATCTGTGTTTCTGGTTTTTTCGAAGTTCACTGCGATAATTTTTTATTACGTGGATTCGTACATTTTGCGTTGTTTTTAACGGATAAAAGGTGGAAATTTTACTCTGAATATAGAACTTGTTTTTCAGAATATGCTGCTTTACAAAAAGAAAAGTTGAAAATAATTTATTTTTCGACAATTTGGGAAAACTGACTTTTGGATATAACATATGGATTTACATGAAAGTATGTATTATTGGGCTACTAATTTATTTATGTTTATGTGTATTGTTGTACTGCAACTTACCAAGGTATATAGAGATAAGGTAGCGCAACTCGCTGTAGCGAGAAAAATGCCACTGCGCATGACGTCACCATCGAGAAACTTGATTCACTACCGCTCTGTAACCTGTTGCTGTTTATGTCAGAAACGCAATCTTAGAGAAACGAATGCGCCGCAAAACTCAAACAACGGTTAATAAACTTGTACGATTGTTAATATGGTGCTATTCAAAATCAAATTAATTAATTTAATTACGCCAGTAAACTTATTCTACATAACACGCCGCAATTCACTCCTATGAGAAAACTAATTAGAGAAAAAGTATTCTATAAGCAATTAAATCGTTACTTTACCTCATGGCTACTCTTCAGGCAAATAAACATGAAAAAAATATGAAAAGTAAAAAATAGGCAAATAAACATAAACAATGAAAAATAAATGTTTTTCCGTGATATTTCCCGAGTAAAGAAGAAAATTTTTTTTGTTATAAATATGTTTCTTATACAAAACTAAAGTTTAAAAAAAAAATACTAATGCTTCACAAGTAACAAAATACATTTTTGCTTTTCTATTCAATACAAAATGAATGTAGGTATTACAATAGATCTAGATATTAAATAACGTGTATATTGGTTTAAGCAAAACATTGCATCAAGAGAGCTATATTATATATATATATATATAATTACTAGCTGACCCGGCCACACGTTGTTGTGGCTCAAAATGTATCTATTATAAATGTATAACACTTCCCCCGTGGGGGGAATTTCAAAAAAATCCCTTCTTAGTGTACATTCTCTTGACGTACCCTATTAAAACGTAATCAAAAACGCATCTAAAATAGTATAATAAAAGCCGAGTTCTTCAAAGTAAGCCTTAATCCCGTCACTTTTCCCGCTGGGGAATATCGAAAAATCCCTGTTTAGTGTATATTCTGTTGACGTAACCTATTAAAACGCAATTAAAAACGCAAAAAACCGCATGTAAAATAGTATAATAGAAGCCGAGTTATTCACGGTAAGCCTTAATCCCGTCCATTTCCCCCCACTGGGGGGAATTTCGACATGTATATTATATAAAAACACGTGCGTATTCGAATGCAACGTTGTGTCAAAATTTCAAAGGAATCGGTAGGAACAAACGAACGTTATATTTTATTTATATAGATAGATAGAAAATGATCTGCTTCAGTCCATTCTCACAGAAAAGCATAATGCCTCACAGAAAAGCAAACTTAGGTCGTCTGAAGTTAGCGCCGTCTGTTGGACATAAAAGTCCAACAGACGCGCTAACTTCATTAAATCCATATATAAATATATTTTTGAAAGGGGGGAAATGGTGTAGGGGTATGAAAAATAGATAGTAGCCGATTCTCAGACCTACTGAGTATGCATATCAAATTTGGTAAAAATCGGTAAAGCCGTTTCGGAGGAGTACGGTAACAAAAATTGTGACACGAGAATTTTATATATAAGATAAATTTTTTAATGTCTGGCTTCATTTTTTGTGTTATAAGACAATCTATTTGTGTTTTAGTAAATATTTTTTTCAAAATATTATTTATTTTCTCATTCACTTCATGTTTTTTACTTTCTAATAATTTTATTTTTTGATTTTTCTCAGTAAGAGCCAAATGTAATAATTTATTTTTATTTTCAGAGTAAATATTTCCCTCTTCAAGTGATCAATTTTAGCATTTGCTAAATCCAGTTTTTTTTTGCTAATTTCACTTCCAGAGAAGGCTCACTTATAGGTTCAGTTTCAGTACCTATGTCAATTTTATTCTTTTTTGGTGAAAGATGGGACAGTCTGTTCAGTGCACGTTTCCGATTTTCTCGCTGTGTATATCTTATTGTTCTGTCATGCATTTTCTCTACTATCTCTGATGTACAGTACTTGGGACATCCGAAGATCTAACAGGAGCTAGATTTAAAGATGGCACAGCATCAGGTTTTAAGCGTCTCCTCGAAGGTATATTTAAGAGTTCTGCTTTTAGATTTCTCTCATAGTCGTCTTTAAGGAAGTGTGCACTGCAAACTGTTGCATTTTCAACATTGACTTTGTCTTCTCGTTTGCAGGCATAAATCCACTTACTTCTAAGAGTAGGATGCTTTGGGAAAGAATGATAAATTACATTACTTCCTTTAGTCTTTTGATTGTAATTTTCACACACTGCCACGCAACAGTTTGGCATTATTCAACTTGATCAATGAACAATAACTAAAAAATTCATACGTCAACACACTACTATTTAACAGATACTTTAAAAATGTTTGTTTAATAAATTAAGACATAGTCGCTCTGGAAACATTTTTTACTTTCCTAGATGATCTCCATTTTTTCTTTTGTTCTAGAACAATTTTTCTTATAGATGATCGGACCTTTCTTTAGAGGCTACTCAGCCATCCAATATTTAAAAAAAGTTCTTTAAAAACAAGGTTAATCCAATTAAAATTATAAAAAATAATTTCTTAAAAATTGGGAAATGGGATCTTACGACGTCCTTCTTACATCCATGTCCATTCCAGCGCATTTTTGAGTGGATAAAGGCCCGAACTCCCGAATGGACATGGATGTAAGAAAGGACGTCGTAAGATCCCATTTCCCAATTTTTAAGAAATTATTTTTTATAATTTTAATTGGATTAACCTTGTTTTAAAGAACTTTTTTTAAATATTGGATGGCTGAGTAGCCTCTAAAGAAAGGTCCGGTCATCTATAAGAAAAATTGTTCTAGAACAAAAGAAAAAATGGAGATCATCTAGGAAAGTAAAAAATGTTTCCAGAGCGACTATGTCTTAATTTATTAAACAAAAATTTAACATCCGACGAACTTCGAAAAACTTAAAATGGAAAATCGTCGCCAGAGGGATCGAGTCAAAAAATCTACATTTTCCAGCGCATTTTTGAGTGGATAAAGGCCCGAACTCCCGAATGGACATGGATGTAAGAAAGGATGTCGTAAGATCCCATTTCCCAATTTTTAAGAAATTATTTTTTATAATTTTAATTGGATTAACCTTGTTTTTAAAGAACTTTTTTTAAATATTGGATGGCTGAGTAGCCTCTAAAGAAAGGTCCGGTCATCTATAAGAAAAATTGTTCTAGAACAAAAGAAAAAATGGAGATCATCTAGGAAAGTAAAAAATGTTTCCAGAGCGACTATGTCTTAATTTATTAAACAAAAATTTAACATCCGACGAACTTCGAAATACTTTAAAAATATTAAATTTCACCTTATACTTGTATTCCGAACACCCATCAAAACTTAATTTCAAATGTAAACGAACAAAGATCACCACGGTATGTCGAAAGCTCACGTGTTTCTTGGAGCGTGTTTCTCGATGGTGACGTCATGCGCACAACGATTAAAAGAGAAACCTACTGCGCACGCAAAATGAGCACCCCCTGGCAACTTACTTTGTTTTACTACGTTAGAGAAAGTAGGTCACACATTGGATTTCTGACATAAAACTGTCGGCTTTTTCAGAGTGAAGCGGACCTTCTCAATGAAGTGTGTTTTAGGGAAGTTATGCTTTCTTTTTCTGATGCATGCCAATTGTGAAAATTGTTTATAAAATTAAATATCGGTAAATGACGATAACATATGTTATAAATGTGAAGATGAATATAAAAATATTTCTACATTTTTTTATTGTTTTGTTGTTTCTTAAAGATTAATTTATTTAAATTTATTATATGTCAAGTAAGTTTATTTACAAAATGCTAATATTTTAATTCGCTTTAATATTTCGGCGTATATTTGAACAAGGAATTTTAAAATTTTAAATAAACGATATACTGAAATTTTCTTTTATTTACAATGATTACGTCACTTCTACAGAAAGTAGAACACGAGACGACCTTCACCCACATTTCAGTCTGGGGGGAAAGGCCGCCAGTTGTAGTCATAACAACCTTTACGTCTTCTATTGTTGTGGATGAAATTCGTTAACTGTCAATTCTATTTTCTTGAATTTGATTCGCAGGTTGGAAAAAATCGTCATTACTTAAATGCCTAAAACTTTTGAATTTATTTTCAATTTTATAAAATTTTTTAAAGTTTTGAAAAAATCGTATCGGATGGAAAATCAAAAAAGAATTTAATATAAATTTGAAAAAAAATTTTTAGCAAAAAATTACCGCGAAAAAAATTCATATATAAAAAATTATGTGACAATAAAGAACGATTTTTTCTTTACAAGACGTAACTGTTTAAAAATTTTTTTTCCTAAACGGAAACGAGAAAAACGCGTGGGAAAATTCTTAAAAAAATTCCCACGGTTTATCTCCACAACTAACTGGTAGAGCCGAGTCTGACTGTTCCACTGTTAAGAGGTTAATATAAACCAATATGATAGGTTCGTGCCTTGAAATAGTTCTAGTTATTCCTATCCTGCCTTTCCACCTCATCTCATTTTCATCGGACGAATCTGTTTTGGGTAGAGAAAGGTTCCTACCTGATTCAGTATAGTGTCGCCTTTGCTTAGATACCAGATAAGGGAACTTAGTAGAGTAATTATATCGAAGTCGCTGATCTTGGATGCTTCGAATAATACCTGTCCATCCGTTTCGATTTTCTACCATAGGTTGAGAGCTATTTTGATCATGTTCGCTTTCGCGTCTCCTTGGAAATTCATTTCGTTGACGCGTAGGAGAAGCGTTACTATTAGTATCTGTGTGACCGCGGGGGTTCCAATTCCTATAGTTTTGATCATTTGGTCGGTCGGGTCTACGGCTAGTATTAACTGGGCGGTATCCTCCTCGCCGGAAAGGCGGGTTATTATGATTCCCTCAATTATTTCGCCTCCGTGGAGGGGGTTTAGCATTAATTGCAATTGAGGTTCGGATTAGACTTTCCACTTTGGCTTTAAGTTCCTGCATAGCCGACGTTAATTGAGCTATCTCGTCCTGTGAGGGGGAGTCTGTCACCCGCTCGCTTTCCCTGACTGTTCGCAATATTCCCTGAGAATGGGAGGTAAGCCGTTCGATTGTCTCCTCGCTGATGGCTGCTTTGAACGCCTCATCAAAGGTTTCAGCCTCGCGGCTCATTATTCTCTGGCGAATCCTGATATCTATTCCGTTGAGAAATTGCGCTTTTAAGCGTTCATCTAACTCCTTTCTTTGAATGCGCTGAATAATAGCAGTTTCGGCGGCATCTGCCCCAGGCTCCGGCGTGATCTCGATTTCAATGGCTAGCGCTTGAAGCCGGGCGGTATATGCTTGTACGTCCTCGTCCTGTCTTTGTACGCAGGTATAGAATCTACTAAGCCTAAACGAAAAAGGTTCTCGCTCGAACCGCGCGATCATTAAGCGCTTGAATTCGTCAAAGTCGTCGACATCTTTGATTCGTCGGTCTTTCCAGACGAATTCCCGAGCTATCCTGGTGAGTGTGAGTTTGGCAATGGCCAGCATTTGGGCCTTTGACCATGCCGCGACTTTCATCACGTCCGCTAAGGAGTCTAAAAAATCTGTAACTCTGATGCTTCCCATTTCTCCAGTAAACACGGACAGTAATGGAATTATTCCGCCCAGACCTCCTAGTGTGAGGAGATTTGGATTCGGGTTAGCTGGTCCTGCCGCGGGTTGCGGATCGCCCTCCATTCTTCCTAATACTTTCGCTTAGATTGGAACTACCTCCGATACTACTCCTAGTCCTTCTACCTACGATTTAGGTCCTTAACTCGACTGGAATTGTCCTTGTTATTCGAATATGGTTCTTTCCGCTCTATCGATAATTCGAAGGAGTTGAACCCCACTACTGAAAAACCAATTTGTGGGTGCGCCGGGAGGTGGACAGAGTCACACCTCCTTTTTTCTCGGCTAACAGGTCAGTGAGACCCGCCCACGGTCAAGATGGCGATTCGGATTCGTTACGCGTCACGCGTTACGCGAGTGAGAGTGAGGAAGTGAATGGGTCCGACAATAGAGCGGCGGCGATACTCGAGTAAAAGACATTAACGACGTATAAAAACAACAATTTATTAATACTAAAGCTAGTTACAATAGGGGCGAGCTACCGTCGCCAACGGTTCGGATACGCAAAGGGAAAGTTCACACGAGTTTGGGGAGTCATACCTCGTGGCCCGAGTCGGTCTTTCCACCAGTTCTAAGTATCCTCGGCAAGGTATTCCTTCGTTCGAGGTCGGGTTCCCTCGGGACTCGGGACGCACACACACTGTCTAATCGACACTACGTAACCGACCTGGAGTCGATCGGACAGACACTATGTAACCGACTTCGAGTCGATCGGACGGATACTATGTAACCGACACCCTTTTCCTCTCTCGTCGCCCTTTTATCGTCTCGGTCACGTTTCTCTCTTTCACCAACCAGCACTATTCGAATGTTGTTCCTCATGATTCATGTTTTCTCCGTGGGAACCAAACAATAAAACATTTTATTGCTAGCGTTTGGTTCTGGCGGGTTCGAATTTTCACATCACCTTGGGCTTTCCAAAATCGTACCTGTCCAGAAAGGTTCCGGCAGGTTCGAATTTTTACAGTTTATAGTCGTGGGAATTGTTTCGATGTTGAGTTCTCACGCATCAACAATCAATTGTTGGGATTTATCCAAGAAACTTTCTCAAAACAAGGAAAGAGATATATTCGGTCGTCTCTTGTTACTTGTCCCGTGGGAGACAGAAATGCCGATAAATGTCTTATAATATTTTTTCCCACGTTATAATTATGAAAACCCCGTTTCCAGACTCTTATATTGCCGTTATCCTGTATTTATTATTGTTATCCGAATCCACGATTGACTTCAAAAAACGGACGTCTTACTCGTTAGTGTGGAAATTGTAAAAATATTTATATTCGAATATTATAAGTTATATTTCGTTAATTAATTAATTTATAATTATTATATTTAACAAGAGGTTATGAGCACCTTCGTCCTGCCAAATTGCTTAGAACTTACTTAGTTTTAATGGCTCGATAAAAGAATCAATTTGTGTGTTTGATATTTGAAGTGATTATGGGGTTAAGTGTATTTATTATATAAAATTTAAAAAATTCCATAACTATTGTTACAATATCTCATTATTAAATAATTTTGTAATTTATTTTCCAGAGTCATTCACTGATATGGAGCCGAGTTTAAAAGAAAGAATCACAGAAACGTGTTCGTGTGAAATTCTTTCTCCGACAATTAACTTCTTGAGGCTATTCGGAATACAAAACATTTATAAATGCCAACATCAGAATGAAATCAAATTATCTTTCTTTTCAAAATTTCACCAAATTGTAGTTTTAAGCGTCATTATCACGTATAATGTATTTTTACACTTGATGTTATACCTACCGAAATCTCAGTCCGTTTACATTTGTTCAAATCATCTGGATTTATTTGGAAATGATAATGTAACAACAGCAATTGCTCACATCATTTACCAACATCTTATTTTATTTGTATATTTTAACATAATATTAATCAAAGAAACCAAAATTAGTTTTGGATACTTCTACGGCGAAAAAATATGCCTAGTACAAAAATTACAAATGTCACTTATTAATTATAGTGCAGTTATATATTCCGCTATTTGTATATACTTAAATCTTACACATTCATTTATATTATTTCCCAAAATGATAGAATCTACGAATATATACAATGCCGGATTATGCCTTTGTTTGGTAAACATCAACTACATGCTCATTGATGGAGTTGGATTATTTCTCATAACAACACTTGTATTGAATTTAGTTATAATAAAAGTTCAGTTCGATAGTTTATCGGAGGATGTTTTTAATATTAGGTCAGACATGTATGACTTAAAAAAGTTCCTTCAATACTTTGCTATGCGTTATAAAGAATGTCGTGAAATGTTGACAGAAATTAATATTATATTTAATGGACTATTTTCTGCAGCATACACTATTGTGATTGGAATTGCATGCCTTTTTCTATATTCCACAATGTATTTCACTGAAGACTCTTCTCACTTTTTAAGGTTACTCTTTACTTTGTTTATAATTGTTTTGGCCACTTCAGTAACAACATTATCGGCTGCAGAAGTATCTGTGTCGGTAAGTAAAGTTCAAAGTAATTTACTACGAATATAAATTTATAGTACTTATAGTAAACGCTTAGAAGTTACAAATATTAGAGTAAGATTAATTCTTTGTATTGATACATTTTACTACATTCATGAAAATAGCCTTGAGATCTAGCCAAGTTAAAGAACATCTTTAAATTCCTAGATTAATTGTTCACCACATCGCGAATAATTGCTACAAATATTAGAGCAGTGGTTCTTAACCTTATTGATGTCGTGGGACAAGTAAGAAAAATTTAAGGAATTTAAAAAATTTTTATCAATATTAAGATTTAATATGTGATTTATCTCCCTTTATTTCTTCGTCTATATCAGTAAGACTTTCTCGTTTTTGAAGTTTTGTAATATTGAATATGAGATTCGAACTCACACAAAAATTATGCCGAAAACTGTGCTGCAAAATGATTAGTGGTTTGTGGTTTTCTATATTTAAGACATTTTATAAAAGCATTTGTTCCTGTGATCTTTACTTGCTGTAATTTAACATATTTACAACTTGGTTTAGTGTAGGTTTTAACGTTGTCTGTAATGTTTTCGAAACTAGGGATTATCTATGCAAAAAGAAAAATCGCTTATGTATAATATTTGAGTTTTTTGTCTCTGCAAGGAAACAACAGTAGTTTACTGCAAAATGCATCATTTCTGCATTGTAAACTGAGAATTTACAGAAAAGTCATGGTTTCTGCTTTCATAATTTAGAGTAAAATTTGTAAGAAATTCGTGGAACATCAGTGTTTAGAGGACACCGGTTATAAACTATTGCTTTAGAGAACGATTAACCTTCAAAAATCAGAACTGAGATTATACCAATAGAAGTCCACTTACTAAAAGTAAAACGAATAGATCAATTTCCATTGACTATTGCTTGCTAACACAACCTTTAACCTTTTTGTAATACTTTTAAGTATTACAAGATGTTTCTTTATTACTCAATTCGTATCCTGTAAATGCAAAAGTTATTTAAATAAAAATACAATTTATAATCAATTTAAAATGCATTTTAAAGACAACGAAGAAATCCTATAAATGAGGGCAAGCTTTTTAAGAATGCCCGGCAAAATCACCAAATCTATAATGCGAAATTATTCTGAATATTTGGGAGTATATTAATTTAATTTGATCTTCATTAAAGGAAAATTACAATGAATATTTTCTTTTTATCCAGGCGATAAATCCGTTAATCAATTTAAAAAAATTCTGTTTCTATGACTTGAAAACTATGGACAGATTAAAAGTAAGTATTCATAATAAAAATAAAAATAATAATAATAATAATGATAATAATAACACACTTTCAGTTTTCTATCGTTATCACACACTACACAAAAGCCTGGGCACATTACAATTGAATAGAAACACATACATCACACTACAGAAGGCCACTATATTGAATACATGTCATATTGTGAGAAAATTCCTGAATACAGACACACACACTGATACACTTCTTTAATTTCTGTTTTGGTTACTATGCCTTGACTTTGGTCCGGCATAGTACACAACCACCGGTGTTAACCGAGTATCTCTCACTTAACCCAACATAATAATAATAATAATACGCTTTCAGTTTCTATCGTTTAATTTAAAAATCCAAATATTTTTATATACATTAATATAATTTGTCACGTTTTAACTTTATTTATTTTTAAAATACATGCAATTACGTATTAAAAGAGAGAACAATAATCACTTTTAGATTAGTTGTGTTGAGCATTGGCACACTTAAGAATATGACACGTCACAATATGCAGGCGCTTCACTCTTCATGGAATGATCTTAGTTTAGAATTTTAATTGTATTTTTGAACATTTTTAAATATCGAATTAAAGGAAAAACTATTGAAAACCCGTCATTGGTCACCAACTTAATATATGAATATATTAAGTCTTATCTAATTCAATTCATTGTTTATAAGGCTGATTGTTACCTGTTCGGTTACGCACAGGTAATAAAAATACTTTCTATGGGAAAGGTTTTTTCTAGAAACAAATAATTTTTTTTTATTTGCATTAGAATCAAGTCTAATTCTTTAATAGAAGAATTAATCTGAATTACGATACGAAAAATTGTTCCGAAAAAAATTTCTCCATAGAAAAAGCATTAAAATTTTCACTTTAATCTATCGCAGATGGTTTGCATATTCAAATAGGTTTCAATTATTCTTAAGAATTTTTATCAAATTCTTTTAAAAGTTTATTAGTTGCATTAAAATTATATCATAAATTTATTATTTTAGTTAGTTTGTTCATTAAAGTTACTCGATGGACCGAAAATCGGATTAGAATGTTTAGATGTTGCATTTGAGAAATCGTCTCTTATTCAAGTAAGTATAATGACCTTAAATATGTTTTAAAATATTCATAAATTACTGGTGTATTTAGGAGTTTTCTATTATAATAGTCTACTTTATAAAAAACTAAACTTTTCAGATGCTGGAAAGTGGAATCTCTTTTTTTTCTACTGTGAAAGGTATACAGGATGCGAGAAAGCCAAAGATTTGCATGTAAAGAAAATTACTTTAATCACTAAATCAGTAATTGTTTCTACACTATTGAATATGGTAAATAAATACAGTCTAACACTGTACATTGTGTACAAATGAATTTTCTCATTTATTGTCAAACAGCATACTGTATAATGCATCCTATACCTGCAATGTTAACATTAAATGTCTTAATACTGTTTCGATGATTTATAATTGTAATGATGAAAATCGATTTGGCCAAGAACGGGTAATGACTATTTTTAATTGATATTTCTTAATTTAATTGGATAGTCGGTTTCCGTCTTCACTATCGTGTCTCCTCATTGTGCACAAAAAAGGCATTGTGAGTGCCCACAGAGTAGAACAAGCCAAAAATAATTCAAATTATAATGACGATTATAAGCGTATTTCTAGTTAGAAAAGCCAAAGTTTGAGTAATGTTATTAAAATTATGTGTTAAGAAATGTTAATCTCCAAAAACATATCTGTAAACCTTACAGGTACAGAAACTGCCTGGAAGCACGCATACATCAATCGTTTTTAAATTATTACAGTTTTATCTCACATGTTAGTTAGTTTGCCAGTAATCTTTACAGGTATGTTTTTGGGGATATCACTGATTTTTTTTTTTATTTCGTGTGCTTTATAAACAGTTATATTAGTTCACTCATCTACAATGTATTTATATGTGAAAGGCGGAAAGATGAAAAACGTCATATATGGGTTCTCCATATTGAAAAAATAAACGAAAAGATAAATTTAGAAATAATTTTTAAAATATATTAGAAATTATTTCTTGGAGCGAGTGCCAAGGATTTATTTTTTTCACCTACACCTTGAAATAATATCTGTGGTAAATACTCTAATTTAGACGCATTAAATATTTTCAACAAATGAGAACGCATTTATTTATAATCGTATCAAATTGTATCTGGTTTGACACCAAATGTTAAGGAGACAGCAAAAGCGATTCTATATACATTGCAGTCAACTCTACTTCGTTGTTGTCGTACTCTGCAAAAGTTCAAAAATGTCAGAATTAATATAAGGATACGATTTCCATTAGAATACTTTCATTTCTGTAGATATTTTACCGTAATTATTAGAATCGTTTATTACTATATACGATTCTATCTATATATATGTTAGGCTCAAAGACCGAAAACGCTCATCGAGCGAAAAAAACGACCACAACGCGTTTTGTTTACTTTAAATCATCCACAACACCGTGGCACTTGTAAAATCAGACACAACGCGTTGTAGCTAACTCAAAAAGACCACAAAACGAAATTCGCGTCGTGGTTTTCGTGATATTTGACCACTACACTTTGCGGTGATTAATTACGCCATAACGCGTTATACACGTTAGCTGATGCAACCACGATGATTCGACGCATAGTGGTTTGTAACTTTAAAATATTCATGTGTTGTAGTCCTCAAACATTTTTATTTGCAATTTTTAATACTGAACATTAGTTTTACAAATTTTTCTAGAAATTTAATTTTCATACTTAAAATAATTTCAAGGAAATAAAATGTATGGAGAAAAATACGCGTTTGGGTTTTTTTTGTTTCGCTTAAAAGTGCTAAAGGTCAAACTACATGTACAGTACTCGTAGGTACTTGTGCTCTACACGATGACATAGAAATCATTTGCTAAAGTTAAAAACCGCTGTGCGACGAATTTTTACAAGAACTATTACCGTGATACTTCGAGTTGCATTTGATGTTCTTTGAGCGACATTTGCATTGTTTTTATCAATACAGTGTCTTTTACGGCGAGACATTATAAACCCTTGCTTACTTCCCGATGTTAACATGGATGCTGAGCAAAGTTGAAGACATGTCCTAAATGTTAATAAAGTCACGTTCAGAAATTGTTAATTCATTACGAGCATAAAGTCGATCAAGAAGACCTTCCTTGTTTCCTAACTGATAGAGAGACCTGATGGATTAATGCTCGTAACAACAGCTAAAACATTTTTAGGAGCTGCACGTCCCTTGACTAAATCCTAACTAATCAAGCACTCTATCTAAAACACTCGAACCAATTTCAACCTGTCTGTCGTATCGTGGTTGCATCTGCTAACGTTCAGAACGCGTAATGGTAAAATATCACGAAAGCCAAGATGGCCATTTTTCCACACGGTATCATACGTGGTAGTTAGATCAATGAACACTACACCTGTTATTAATTCCTTTTAGAATCCAGCTTCAACAGTAGTAGCAGTTAGGGCTAGGACCTGATCAGCACAGCTGCGTCTAGATCTGAAGCCAGCTGATCAATAAGTCAGTGGCGGAGCGAACATAACTGGCGTCCGGGGCATAACTGGCGCCCCACACTTTATTGGCGCCCCTCTCCCCCTCCAGAAACACATATAGTTTGTCTTGGGGGCCATTTGGGCGCCACTCGCAGAGGGGCGCCCGGTGCATTATACACCCCCTTGCACCCCCTTCGCTACGCCACTGCAATAGGTAGACGGGATTCGATAATTGGACAAATTCTTTTATGGATTATTCTTTCCAAAACTGTAAAAGGAATACAAAGGAGGAAAATAGGACAATAGTTATTAGAATCGTCTGAAAATTTGTCTGGCTTCAGAATTGCTAAAACTTTAGCCTGTTTCCAAACAGGAGAGATAATAATTAAATTAATGATATGAGAAAAGATTGGACTGTAATTTTGAAATTGCAGCCGATATATTCTGAATACAAAAAGCTTATTTTTAATTTAAAATAGTCAAAATTTCAGCTCGGCATTGAGACGTTGTCACAATTTACAATAACAAGGCAATTTTGCATTGACATTCTGCAAAATCTTACCCTCAGAGATTTTTTTTTTACAAATTTCCACGTTTTGAGACCACCTGAACCACACACGTCTTAAAACTAACAGAGAAAATTCCGTGGGTATGTATATACAGATTATGAAGTAATGATTAAGAATATAAATTTGGCATGGTAACTTGCATATACGGGACATTAGTGCTGTTATATTTTGGTGGTGAAAAGTCCAGTGATGGGAAAATTGATGTCATATATCATATCTCGAGAGGGTAGGACTTAATGAAGATGTTTGTTTGTTTTTAGCATTTACAAATTTTTAATGAAATTCAGCACTACTTTGAAAACTAATCTTTTGCGATTCCATAATAATTAAAGAAATTTCAGAAGAAAGGTAAGAATTGACTGTTTATGTAGTGTGTTGAATCGCTTTTATTCAGAGCCTCCTGATGAGTTCGCAAGTCGTCGCTGTACTTCAGCCAAAACGTAGTTCTCATAATTATAGAATTATGATAATTTTCTTATGCACTATTTTTACACAACATCAGTCCAACTTGCTAATTCAGCACACCGTTCATTGATACTCAAGACAGTTCCGACCTCCAAACTAATTAGATTTCTTACTTAGCAGCCCGCTTTCCTGAACACCCTAAGATATTCAGTTTTCCATAATAAGTTAGATTGGTTTTCCAATTTCAGAATTCCTCCTATCATATAAAATAGAAATTTGTTATATAAGACTATAGTTATTATAAGTATATCATTTTTATATATAAATAATAATGTTTATAAAAGAATTTCAGGAATTATAACGGTTAGCTGAAGCTTTGTCGTACAATGTAAATAATTTCAAAGAAAATTGAATTTTAAATAAACATTTTGAACACAATCTTTTTTCTATAAATGAATTATTATTCTCCGTCTCTACTTATTTACTAAAGTGCTTTCATATTCTAGAAAATCATGTTTATTTGTTAAGTTTAGCAAAAGTATTTTATCGATTTCTTATTGCTGCACACTCGCATATTGTCAGACAAACCATTTGTGTTACGAAACTCTACTTGTGAGGATAAACATAACGCAGAGTATAATAGAGTGGTTTTGGATTAATTGAAAACTACAATTTTCTTGGTAAGATACAAATTTAAATATTTTATGTTTATAAAGAATTTATCACACAGGAAACTAACATTTTAAATTTAGAATAGTTCATAGTTAGTTGCTTCGTATCTAGTAGAATTCGTTGGCATTTTAACTGCTTACTCTCCATTCTCTTTAATGTAGTTTTGTCACAATGGTCGATCTTCTTTTACGTTACCCTTTCGACTATCAAATTTCGAAGATCGTCATGACATATTACAGTTTGGTAAATTGTCAAAGTACGAAACGACAACAAACAATTTATTTTCGAAAAGTCGTGTATTATTAACGTGACACAGCAAGCAATTACGCGAAGTGATGACACCTACAAAGTCTTGCTTCCTACAGATTACGCTATTGTTAATTGAAAAATATGACGTACAGGAGCAAAGACACTAATGAAATGAAACTGTATATTTTAAATTAATAAAAAAGAAAGCAATTGCAACCTGCTATTGTGATGATATGTCAATACCGGACTGCAATTGATTGTTGTTTTATTTTTTTACTAATTTACGTTTTCTTTTTGTCTGTTTGCTTGTCTGTTCATATAAGATTTTGGAAGTAAATTTCCGCTCACTTCTCAATTTACTCTCCAGTTGAAACTTTGCATACGTACCGTATGTAATCCCTACGATAATACA
This sequence comes from Centruroides vittatus, assembly GCF_030686945.1. Lineage (NCBI taxonomy): Eukaryota > Metazoa > Arthropoda > Arachnida > Scorpiones > Buthidae > Centruroides > Centruroides vittatus. The sequence goes on from NW_027122715.1 coordinate 2,253,201, forward strand.
TTTCTTGGAGGTTGAAAAAATTTTAGCAGTTAGCAAAAACCTAGCGAAAAATTCAAATTTGTAAATAAACTCTAATATCAGATGACGCTTTTTTAGTCTCGAGATGTAGATAAAGCCTTGTAACTAAATTTCATCCACTTTCCAATTAAATTCTAAACCAAGAATAATTTCTATAATTCAGATTTTCGTATATAAAACTAAAAGTGAGAAGTTAAAATATATAAAATAGAATTTAAAGAAACGCTTTTTTATTCAAATAAAAATTTATTTTTTACCTTTCAGTGCATTTATGTGAAAATCTTTTTCTTTTTAAACTTTTTAAAATATATTTTATTTTTAATTTTCAGTATACTATGTGACATAATGATGTTACATAATCAATTTGTGCTATCGTGTAGTGTTCGAAGTTGCCTAAATAATAGGACGAATTCTTTTAATTCAACGATTTAATTTTCTTTTTAAATTTTACACGTATTACTTTAATATAATAATGTTCGTTTTTATTTATTTATTTATATTAATGCAATTGATATACAAACATTAACTGAAAATTTTATTATTAAAAAATTATGTTACTGAATGTGCTTAGTAGATGAAATTTCATTAGTCTAAATAATACTTGTCGACAATTATAAGCTTATTGATGAATATTATTTTATTTTCATTAATTGTATAGGTCTAATTATTATTACGATTATGTACTGTACATACAGTATACAGTAAGCAATGTTTTCTCTAATGTTTTTTGTAGCTGAGCGGAACATGTACTTCTCTGAGCATATATATATATATATATATAAATTCTTATTTTTTCCTATAAAAATTAAAATAATTAATTATAAAGTAGAGATTAAAATTCATTTTAAAACATAATTCTATACAAAATATTATCTTTTGTCAAAGACTTAATGTATTTAATCGAAATATACGTAGCAATAATCACGTTGCAGACAGAGTGATAAATAAGTAAACAACAATTCGAATCATCAGTGTGCATTAAGATTTATCATTTCCCGGGAAATTTGTCTCCAGCGGGATTACGGGAAAAATAACTTTTTTTCCCGGGATCCCGGGAAATTCCGGGATGAGACGATAAAATAGAACTTCATATGAATAAAAATATCATACAGGAATATCATAAATTTTAATAATTTAATTTATTTTCTAGTAAGTAACTAAAAGTTAAGGGCCAATCTCACCCATACGGACGCGTTAGGTTCAATTAATTTATGTTCTCCTTCATTATAACACGAAAGTAAAATAAAGCGTTTCATTGGGAGTTTTAATGAACATAATAATGATTACGAAAAAAATACTATTTTATTTCTAAAGATGAAATAAAAAATATACTTATTCCATAAATTTAATGAGAAAAAAAGACAATTATTTTGATTTGAACAAAAAATACTTCTCAAAAAAAATTATTTTCAATTGAACATAAAAAATACTACTCAAAAAACTTAAGAAAACAATGCTCTCTCTCTCTCTCTTTCCAAAAAAACTTATAAATTTTCATAACAAGACTTCAAAAAACAAAAGTGATCGATACTTTGATCACTTAATCTAGTTCTCAATTTGGTCGCAAAACACCTGCAGCTGAAAACGCCCTTTCAGATTCTATTGAGTTTGGTGGAATAGTTTTCAAAGCTCTTAAAAGAAGAGAATTTTTCTGAGTTTTTACGCCTGACTTTTGAAGATTGCTAACTCAGTTTCTAACTGCTCTCCAGCACTCAATTCTTTGTTTATTTCTCTCTGCTCTTGTCGTATTCTTGATCTCTCGGATGCTTCGAGATATGCACTTAGCTTGTCAGCTAAAGTCATTGCATTCGATAGTGTGACAGTCTGTGATTCTTGTACATATTTGAGTTCATAACCTTTACTAGAATCAGAAATAGCAGGTTCTCCAAAAAGGCGATCAAACATTTGTTTTGTTGATGAAATTATAATTGCCTCAGATTGTTGAAATGCGCTGTCACTCTCGAACTTCCTATATATGTTTTCACCAGTCAGGTAAAGTAACAGTCCCATTAAGTTTTTGTTTCTTCTCTCTTTTATGCAGAGAACAAAATATTCATGTACATTATTTTAGAAAAAGCAGTGTTTAATTATTTCAGTTCATTCAAAACGAAAGAGATAATATCCTCTGCTGAAAGTAGAGTAGATTTTCTTCTACCTAGCTTTTCAACAGCTAGTTTTAAGGGTTCTAGCGATGCCACGATGTCATGAATTACATCGACTTCTTGTTTTTCAAGGCTGAGAGTACTATTTTTTTTTATCTTCTTTGTAATCAATGAGAGCTTTCAACACGGATGGTCTTATCTTGATATACCGTTCTAGTATAGCTAAAAGACTTCTATCTGGTTTTTGAATCCAACATTAAATGTGAGGGTTTTCCATGATCCTGTTTAACGTATTCTTGTAACACATTATTCTTCACAGGTGACTTACGAAATGTTTTAGCTATCTTTCTGACTTTATTGATTATTTGAGAGACGTCAATTTCATACAATTCAGATGCTATATCTATTTCAAATAGATTTTTATGAGAGTGTTCATATTCTGAAATAAAATTTTCAACCTCAATACCTTGAGTGAAATCTTCACTTTCGTCAATGTTATACTCATCTCTTTGGTGATGTACTTCTGGCTGGTTTTCATCAATTAAGAGGATTGTAAAGTGGGTAGATGATTTCTGATACAAAGCATCACACACTGCTAAGTGGATTCCATGTGCATAACACAATTGGTGCTCACATTCTAATCTTCCCATTTTTTCATCACAGTTGCATTATCTGTTACACAAGCCACCGCGTGTTTTTCCGAAGAAATAGGAAATTCAGCTAACTTTTCTTTGACCACATTAACAGCAACTTCAGCGGATAAAAAACTAGAAATCTTTACCATTCATAAATTCCAAAATTTTTCCTTCCCTATGTGTACATTAATATTCATATATCGGCGATTGTTTAGAGAGGCGTACTCGTCTAATGATATACTAAATCTTGTTCCTGAAGTTATTTTCTCCGCAATTTTAGAAATCAAACTTTCTTTTATCTGTTTGTATTGTGAGTGAACCAGATCCATGATATGAGTTGGATTTGTTGGCAAAGTACATCCTTTCTCTGCCAAAGATTGCCTGATATATTCTATTGCCTATTTTTGCAATAGAATTAATAGCTATACAATCTAGCGTAGACAACTTTGTAACAATTTCTTGCAAAGTATTCTCTTTTATTAAAAATGATGATAGATTTTGCTGAGAGGCTTTCCTCTTTTTACTACTACATCCACGTTCTTCACTTTTGTTATCAGAATCACTAGTAGAAGACTTGTTTATATTGTGCTTAACATGCAGGTGTCTGATAAGACCACTAGTAGAAGAGCCTTTGTACTTTATTTCAGCTTTACACTCTTTACACGTTGCTGATTGTTGTACTCGGTTTTTAAAAAAAATGTTTTTAAACAAATGACTCTGACATTACATAGATTTGATTTTATAAATTATATTAAAATAAATTGTTGTAAAATACTAGTAATTGACTAATAAAGGAATTTCAAATAATCACACTTACAGTTACAAAAGTTATAGGATATAAATGGGAATACAAGCTTTAACAAATTGCTTAACTTATAAATGCGAATTCGAAACTAAAGTGAGATGAGTGATTTACTTTCAGCGAGTGCTCCGCTGCTCATCGATGCGCAAACACAATACATAGATATTACATGAACTGACAAGTAGAGACTTTTAGAACATAGGTAATAATATGCAGCATGAAACCTCAGAATTTCTCTCTTAGGTGAGTCTTCAAAATGCAACTTTTCGTATAATAAATGGTTGAAAGAAAACCTGAGATGATAAATTATTATTGAAATGCGAGATTTCCCGGGATTTTTCTCGTAGGGAATAAACGGCGGGAATGCCGGGAAAGAAACCCTAGTATGCACGCTTGCCTGAGCGGCACGTAAATTCTTGTGCGCGGCAACAATTTGAGCAGTGCGCGGCCGCAGCTTAGAGGGAAAATTGACAGTAAGTCTTCTCAATATCATAATCTCACTAACACTAATAAGATGTTTGTACGCTTAAATTTTACACATATACTGATAAGTAGAATTCGTTTAGTACAAAATTACATTATCATGTGGCTAAACTACGGTTTCCCTATTGTTATACAATGTCTTTTTGTAAACTCTATACTTACTATATACTCATATGGTGTATTTTTTACGGTGTGCTGTCTATTGTGTGATGTGATATATAAATTGTAAGAGTAAATCACCGAAATAAGCAACTGAAAAGTAAAGATGCATTCGTGTAGTCAGAATTAACCAAATTTGAATCCATGGGCAAACAGTTCCTTCAAGTTAAGAAATGCTTACTTAACCGGTCATAAAGTACCAATGAAGAAAAGTAACACAAATATTTGCTATAAAACAAAGTTCAAATATAGGATGCGTCTCTCGTTTCTCTGTATATCGCTGTTGACACTGTTATATATTAATTAGACATATATACATGAAGACTTATTATGTATGTGTGTGTCCAATTAGGTGTGATAAGCCCTCGTGTATATGTGTCTAATTGAAATAAGCTAAGATTAACGTTATTATACTGTATTTAACGAGAGTTGATTGCCTGCCTTTTGAAAAAATTGCTTAGTGATTACTTAGTCTTAATATCCGATAAAGAAGTTCATCTGTTCGCTCGATATTTAAAGTGATTATGGAGTTATTTTTGTTTATTATATAAAATTTCATTTCATTAAATTTTATAAAATTTTAGAAATGTTCTACACAAAATAATAATTTCCTATTATTATATAATTTTTCAATTTATTTTCCAGAATCATTCACTGATATGGAGCCGAGTTTAAGAGAAAGAAACACAGAAACGTGTTCGTGTGAAATTCTTTCTCCGACAATTAACTTCTTGAGGCTATTCGGAATACAAAACATTTATAAATGCCAACATCAGAATGAAATCAAATTATCTTTCTTTTTAAAATTTCACCAAATTGTAGTTTTAAGCGTCATTATCACGTATAATGTATTTTTACACTTGATGTTATACCTACCGAAATCTCAGTCCGTTTACATTTGTTCAAATCATCTGGATTTATATGGAAATGATAATGTAACAACAGCAATTGCTCACATCATTTACCAATATGTTATTTTATTTATATATTTAAATATAATATTAATCAAAAAAACCAAAATTAGCTTTGGGTATTTCTACGGCGAAAACGTATGTCTATTACGAAAATTACAAATGTCAATTACTAATTACACTACAGTAATATACTTAGCTATTTGCGTATTAATAAATAATTCCCACGTATTTACATTATTTCCCAAAATGATAGAATCCACAAATATATACAATGCCGGATTTTGCTATTTTTTGGTGAACATCAACTACTTGCTCATTGATGGAATCGGATTATTTATTACAGCAACATTTGTATTCAGTTTAGGTATAATAAAAGTTCAGTTCGATAGTTTATCGGAAGATGTTTTTAATGTTAGGTCAGACACTTATGACTTAAAAAAGTTCCTTCAATACTTTGCTATGCGTTACAAAGAATGCCGTGAAATATTGGAAGAAATTAATTCTATATTTACTGAAATGTTTTCTGCGGCATACATTCTTGTGATTGGAGTTAAATGCCTTTTCCTATACGTCACTATATATTTCGTTGAAGATTCATTTCAGTACTTGATGTTAGTTTTTATTCTATTTATAGCAATTTTTGTGTCTTCAATAATAAAAATATCGGCTGCAGAAGTAACTGTGTCGGTAAGTAAACGTTAAAGTAATTATAATATTTGTACGGTAAAATTTACTATTAATCATCGCTTTAGGATTAGAATAAAGTTTTAACTGCACATCTTTAATTTTCGAGAAAAACGCGTCTGAAGTTTAGTGAGAAATCTACCCCTAAAAATAAAGGGCCTGAGACCATTCTTAAATACCAACCACGTTCTTATGTTTTGACACCCCTTATGCATTCTTTTCCGACAATACTATGCATTAATGTTGGAAATTAAAAATATGAAGGAAGATCTTTGCCACTATGCTCTGGTGTTATCATTACATAGTTCTATTTTAGGACTGTATTTAACAATACTTTTTAGTCTCAAAAGAATCTTTTCATAATGGAAAATATTTCTGTACAATACATTGATGCAATATGTTGCTGTAAACAGACTGTGCCATGAAATATATATTTCATGCTTATTTTAATATATAATGTAATATTATTATTTTTTTATTTTCGTCCTTCTGTTGAATAAACATAACAGTGGAAAAAACCCGAAAAATTTTACAGATATTTATATCTACAACCACACAAATACATTGACTCCAGATTTGAGGATAAATTTACAGAACAGTTTTGTGATATTTTTGGTCGACGGGCTTAATGAAAGAAAACTGACTTCTCAAATCTTTTATTTTTTATCTCGCAAATTGCCTTTGCATTACCAGCTAATCGTTTTTGAAAATTTAAATGCTACGTCGTTGATCGTAATCTGCAATGATAATCCTTCGTCTAACGTTTCAAATTAACATTAACAGACATTTCTGTAGCACTGGTTTTATGTTGTAGGATAAACAACTGAGTACTTAATATATGAGTGACACTCATAAGAGGCATCTTGCTAAACATTTAGATTTTTGCATATAAGTTACCGATGCATGTTCTTGATTTTTCCATAAGTACATGGCTATATATATTACTCCTGGTAAAGCCGTGTTTCCTCAACGGCAACTGCTTCCATTTTCCGTTGTATGCATCGTTGATGCTCAATGTTAATCCAGCAGTATCTGTTGCAGACGTCACAACATGCGCAGAATCAGGATCGTGTCTGGAACATTGACACAGCAAATTGTAGAAATACTAATATATGGTACTAAACAATAACGTTATACAAACCCGTAATTCTAATAAAAGTACCGTCATTAAATTTTGCTTTTCTTCTTATCACATTGTCTGTATTTATTACGTCAACAGTCTTGAGAGTAGCGTCGTTATGGTCGCTAGGCTGATAGTCAGATGCGCTACGTAAATATGTTTTCCTTTTATTTATAAAAAAATTGTTCACATTCTTCCATTGCTCACATAAAAAGCAACAAAAATTTGCACGAAGTCCCCGTACACAGTTAAGAAGAACCATCCGTAATTCACACGATTAATAAGTATGATTGCCACGTTGTCACCATTTTTTTTCTATAAATATGTCAGTTACAAGTATGCAATTCTAAAGCGATGTAATATAAACTTGATAAACTAATAGTATGTATTTAATATTACTACAGATACGCATTAATAGTAATATTTCATAAATTACAAATATAAAAATAGATAAGTTATTAAGTAATGTTTTTCTGAACGCGTTATATTCATTCTTAAGTGTGTGTGACAAAATCTCCATATCTACGATGCAAAATTATTGTCAGGAGTCAATCCAAATTTTGAACTTTACTCTTATTTGCTATCTTTTAATGGAAAGTTCTTTTCAAATAATCAAAAATCCATAGATATTCACAGCTTAGAAACCCAATAAAACCTCCATGAAACACGAAGACATATAAAAACATGTTGGATATTTTGCTTTTAATGAGAGAACCAGAGTTGTGTGCCGGAGCAAAGCTGTTGGTGCGTCATGTTAGACACTCCAGTCAACGGCCGTTCACACCACGTCCTGAAATAAAATTGAAATCCACATTATAACATACTTTTAAGAATTCTCGATGAGTATGTATGTGTATTATTTAAAATGTAAAGTACATTTCTTGTTAAACAAGAATAATTTTTCAATTATATTCAATATCAGAATTAAGTTCGAATGAAGTAATTTATTCAGCACTTCATAAGGTCAAAGCCTTTTTTACTTGTTGTATTTCGCAGTAATTTGAGAGAGAGTGGAGAGAAAAAACTTAATTTTTATCATTAATATATAGACATTTTTATTAATAAAAGCAAAAGACTGCTGTTAGTATCAGTAGTTGTAGAAAGTATCTTTAAATATTATAACGCGTTGCATAATTCACGATGTATAGAGGATATTTTAATTTTTTTCTTGTAAAATAGAACTTTTGTGTTTTAATTTCATAAAGCAATTACAAATTAGAGTTTGATTTATTCCAGGTAATAAATCCATTAATCAATTTAAAGAAATTTTGTTTCTATGACTTGTCAACTATGGACAGATTAAAAGTAAGTACAGTAGACAGTACAGACAGTACAATATAAAAGTAAGTTGTGTTCATATAACACGTAACGTATCTACCGTGTTATAGGGGGTCTAGTATTTATAAGAAATAAATCACTTTCAGTTTTATTTTTTAATTTCGAAACAAAATATTTTAATATACGTTAATCTAATTTACCACGTTCTTTATATATATTTTTTTAAAAGTTTTTAATATATAAGCCAATTTCTTCTTAAAAGAAAGAATAGTAATTACGTTTGGATTAGTTATATTGATAAGTGGCACATTTAAGAATATGGAGCGCTTAGGCTTACAAATGTAAGATCTTCTGAACTAGTAGTGAAACTTTTGTACTGAGTGATTCTATTTTATAGTTTATTTTTCAAATAATTGTATTTTTACGAATTTTTAAATATTGAAAATGGAAAAACCTTTCTTACCACTCTCTTCGTGTAAAATTCATTTATATATTAATACTACTCGACTGATATGTAGGTTTATATTAAGTTTATTATTTTAGTTAGTTTGTTCATTAAAGTACCTGGATGGACCGAAGTTTGGATTAAAATGTTTGGATTTTGTATTCGAGAAATCGTCCTTTTTTCAAGTAAGTATAATAATTTCAAATACATTTTTAAAATAAATTTACATTAAATACTGTTGCATTTAAGAGTCTATTATATAGTTTGATTTACGAAAAGTAAACTTTTCAGATGCTGGAAAGTGGAATCTCTTTTTTTTCTACTGTGAAAGGTATACAAGATGCGAGAAAGCCAAAGTATTGTGGGTAAAGAAAATTACATTACCTTAATTACTGCAATAATAACAAGAAAAATAATTGTTTCATCATGTATTGTGTATAAACGAATTTCATATATATTGTCAAACAGCAGATTATGTCTTATACTTGCAATGTTAAAACTTTCCAGACGTAAGTTCTCGGAAAATAATTTTTTTTAAAATTGATAATATGCACATCTGTAGAAAATGCTTTAAGGATTTCTATTCAATAAATTTTAATTTATTCAGATTAATTTTTGAAGCCCGATTTTGCGCGCTTACAAGTTCGTGTCTTTAAGTATTGTTAGATGTTACATGTTCACATATATTGTCAAATGTGGAGACGAGATAATAAAAAGATCTCTATCCAGTTAAATAATATCAATTAAATACACAATTTAGAAATAATCAATACCAGTTCTTGCTTCTTTAATAAAATTACGAATTTCCGAAACAGTATTAATACGTTTAATTAATGTTTTTAAAAGAAAAAAAAAATATCCTTTATACGTCATAAGAGAATTTACTCCGTCTATCATAACGCATCTATGAAAGAATTATTGATTTTCTACACTTTATTATATTTTAAAATATTAACTTTATTAATTACACTAGATGTTATAGTCAATTCGTAAGTAGAAAAACTTTAATTAATTTATTTATTTGTGTTATAATATTTAATGATACTTTCTACAATTACTAGATACTATTCAATAAGAGAAGTCTTTGCTTTTATTAATAAAAATGTCTGTATATATTAATGATAATAATTAAGTTATTTCCTCTCCACGCTCTTTCAAATTACTGCGAAATACAACAAGTAAAAGAGGCTTTGACCTTATAACGTGCTGAATAAATTACTTCATTTGTTAAAGTTGTGTTTTTGTAAGACGTTATTTAGAATGTCCGTTATATATAGGTGAATATAATAGACGTCCTATTGAAAGGTCTAGCGATTATAAAAATGTCTGTTAATCAAGTAGAGGTGTCTGCTATTCCGGGGTATCCGTTAATGGAGGTTTCACTGTATAAATAATTGAAGTATCAACATCGCAATCCATTGCTGTAAATAATTAAATTATATCATATGCCTCTGTGTCCTTATCTTATAGTATAGTATTTAAATCGTCTCCTCAGACTTATTTTATTAACAGGACATATTATACCGACGTCTTTGTTCAGAAAAAGTTAAGAAAGCTTATCAGAAGAAAACAGTCTTTATATTCCACCTGTACACATACACGATATTGTGTTTCGGACTAGTCAGCAGGTCTACATTCAATATTTTCTAAAACAGATCATTAAGATCAATATAAATTTATAAAATCAATTTTATAAGCAAATTAAATGCAGACGTAGCTCATAAATTTCCAATTTCCAGTAGATGTAATATAAACTCGTCAAATTCCACGTTATTGTATCAAATGGTACTAAGTTTTTCTTGTCAAGTTTCTGTGTCCAAGATAAAATATACCGCTTTGGTGGATTTTGTGGCGTACGAGTACATATGTTAAGAAGTTTATACTATAGAATTAAAAATGTATGTGTATATATTTAGAAATCCGCAAAGAGATGTATGTATCACGACTGGGGTCCGAAATGCACATCATAATAAATACGTAGACGAAAATTGTGTTACATGGTCATTCTGTTCTGTGGCTGTACAGTTTGATAAGTCTGTCTAGTCCGTCTGTAGGAAAAGTGCGCTACTACGAAACAGAGAATAAGTCAACGGATAAAATGCTGTCTAAACAATAGTTCTAACACTTCTTACATTACTACAAGTACGAAAAACGCAATAATTACATAGGTGAAGAATTAGAAATGCTGCAAAAATAATTACCAAGATGAGGGTGCCGCTATTAGAAAAAGGTTGAAAAACACTGAGTTAAATTTTATTAGACCAAACAATATACGTAAAAATATTACTCAGATGCAAAAATATACCGAATATGAAAGTAATCCAAAGTAGACTATAAGAAAACGAAACCCAAGTAAATACTTATTTGTATATCATGTTTAACTAATTATAATGCATTTTAGGGGGTTATATCTTAATATAGACCGTTCAAATACCTTCAAATATGTATATAATTCATTCAATAATTGACAATAATTTCATTATTTACAAAATTATTTAACATATTTTCAGTTGTCCTTTAACAAATTTGAGTAGAATTTTTTTTCTGTGTTTACGTTCTATCATTCAATAACCTTGTCCTATTTACATCATAAAATACTACTTATTTTTTTATAATCTACATACTTATTAGTCTTGTAATAACTTATAATCAATATATTTGTAATCAAATAAATAACTACAAAAATATAAGTCACTGTTATGAAAAATACTTTTTCTAAAATAAATAATTTATTAATAAGATAAATAAAGTAAATAAATTATTATTATTATTTTTTCTTAGTATTATTATCATAAGAAAAATTATAATATATTTATTATATTTATTTATTATTATTTATTATTATTATTTTTTTTCTTAGTATTATTATCATAAGAAAAATTATAATATATCATATCATATAATATATGATTATATAATATGATATAAGGAAAATTTTTCATTAAATAAATTCATAACAATGATTAATTAGGGCTTAAGGACAGCCAATCATTCACTTCGACAATTAATTTATACTGTTTATAGTAATTTAATCTAATTTAATCTTTAATTTAATAAGTATATAATATTTTTGATAAATTAATTTTAATGTTTTTAATATTCTCCCTTATAATTTCATCAATAAAATTTATAAACGTTCATCTGATTTTAATTATACAGGTGATTTTATATTTATTAGTGACGTATAATAATTAATAAATAAACAGATGTAAATAATAGAGGAATACGGAGAAAATAAGTATTATTAAGAAATTCTGATTTGTTTCTGTCTACAGATAAGAAATAAATACGTCTATCCTTGCGTGTAGTTTCACTATATTGTCACTGATTTGAATCAGTAGCAGTAGTCTTCAGGACTTTGTAGATTAGTTTGCATCGCAGCATTAAACGACGAAATGTAAGTAAATAATTTATTATTGCTTGTTTATTATTATTATTTTTAAAACTTACAGCAAGTTTTAAAAAATAATAAATTAATAATAGCGTTATTTTTAATTTTCAAATATCAAAAATAAAGTAATTAACTTTTAATTTCAATAATGATTGTAAAGGATGAAGCGCTTTGTTTTTACCGAACCAATTCCTCAATATTATGGATTTGAAGCATGTATTGATCTGGAAGATTTAAGACGTTATGCAGCCAAATATTGGCATTATTCTGTCTACTTTTCTATTATATACGTAGTTGTCATTCATTATCTCCAACATTATATGAAGTATCGACCGGCATTCGATCTGAGAAGAGTTACAGTTTACTGGAATTGCGGTTTGGCACTCTTCAGTATTTGCTGCACGTTAAGAGGAATCCCTGCACTAATTTATGCCATAAAATACGTCCCTTTTTACTATGTATACTGTGACAATACAATTTATGTTAAACATGAAGGATTTATGTTTTGGACTGCCTTATATCTCTTATCGAAGGTTGTGGAATTTGGAGATACTGTACTTATTGTTTTGCGCAAACGGAACTTGTTGTTTCTTCATTGGTATCATCATACTGCTACTTTGATTATAATTTGGTATGGGGCTTATAGAGAAATTACTTTTGGATATTTTCTTTGTTACGTCAACGTTTTCGTTCATTCTTTTATGTATAGTTATTTCGCTTTGAAAGCGATGAATATAAAAATGCCTAAAACGTTCGCCATGTTTATAACAACAATTCAAATACTTCAAATGGCGTATGCAGTTTTAATAGCTTGTTTTGTATATTGGCTACTAATTAATAATTACGAATGTGATGTTTCCAAAGATGCGTTGGATAATGTGTTTTTAATTGTTTCGTCATATTTGATTTTGTTCTCTAAATTGTTTTATGATTCATATATAAAAGGTTGTCGGAGAAAGAAAATCAATTAAGATCGTTTTATTAATGAATATAATATCTATCGTTGTAATGAGCACGTTGCCTGGAAATGCGGCTTAATACAGGTGGATAAGCAACCTAGTAACATGCCGGACAAGCAAACAAAGCGTCGGATCAATAGACATATCCATTTGAGACGGTATATTTGATAAGATGCTTTGACCTGTTGTATCCATCAGTACTAAAACTGCTGTAAACATGCTATTGCAAACATGCAAAAACAATGCTGTTTGCATGTTCGCAATAAACACGTAAACATGCATTAAACTGCTGCTTTAAACATCCGTATTAAAAGCTGCACCATGCAACCAGCTCATGTTATCTGATTTAAATAGTCATAACTAAAATCTAACTCTAATTACACAATTTAATGTTCATATTAGTTTTCAATGTGAGTTCATTAAATAATCGTAGGTAAAGTAATCTGTATTTTTACATTTTGTAAACTGTAATAAAATAATAAAAAAGTTACAACTGATATGTTTGTATTGTCATATAATTGGCGTGTATTAATTATATTTAAATAATGTTATTTTTTCAATTAAAAATGTAATATTGATTTTATAGAAAGTGCATGATACTTAATCCTTCAATGATCGAATGCGATGTGTAATAAAATCGGCTTTAATATAGCTGGATGCAAAGGGCTGTTTCATTCGTTTTCTTAAGTTGTATATTGCTAATACAGTAATATAGACAGCACTTTGTCGTCTAGGACAGTAAGACTCCGCTTAACGCGGGGGACTTACTGTCCTAGACGACAAAGCGCTAAACGAAACAGCGTTAAACGGAATCATTTAAACATAGAGTAAATAGGGTAAAGGGAACACGCGACCAAAAATAAACAAATTTTACTTTAAAAATTTTAAGTTCTTTTTTTTATATTAATTTCCATAATATATGTTAAATAACACATAAACATATGCACACAGAAATGTAAAGTTCACTTTTTGTGATGAATGTCCTGGCTCTTCTGAAATCCTTGCTTTTTGCGATAAAGTCGTGTAGTTTCATTGGTCGCTTTCTTTTTCTTTCCTTAAGCAAATGTCGATATCAGGAGATCGCATCCAAAACGCCTCGTTTTGCTTTTGCACTCCTTTCAAAATCTGGATCATTCGCTAGAATTTGATCAATGATTTTGGTTATCATTACCAAACTTTTACTAAGGAAATCTGTGGAGAGATTTTTCTGGGTTCTTAGTTTTCAGAATCTCTATTTTCCAGTTCTACATGAATTCCTTGTTCTGTCAGTTCTTGAACGTCGTCGTTGATAAGGCTCTCACCAGATACCTGCAGTAACTCTTCAATATCCTGCTGGTCTACATCTCCTAGTCCTGAAATTTAGTCAACCTAACGATACAGCGACAGGCTCTTCTTGTTGAGAATTCTTGGATACCTTCAGCCATAACTTCTTCCGCACTTCGTTCATGCATTTATCAGTTAATTCTTGCCAAGCGAAGTCGATATTTCCTACGGCATCCACGATGTTATAGTTTTTCCAAATTTGCACAATCAGCGTTAATCGAGGCAGCGTTAAGCGGCGGGGTCTTACTGTATATACAGTGCAGGATTGGAAAGAAAGTCACTTAGCATTTCTACTACAGAATATAAAATGTACCCAAAAAATTTACATTGAACGCATCATGTAACGTGCATAACTATATAACCGATCGAGGTAGGTCAATAAAATCTTTTAGCAATCAATTCATTATGAAATTATGACAATAAATAATGTAACACATGATCTCTTTTCCATTTATAGTTTCGGAATTGCATTCAATATGGCAGCCATCAAGACGGCAACGGTGCCTTTAACGAACATCAGTTTTTCCCTTGATCTAATGTGTTCCTGATATGATATATGATATGATATAATATAATATATATATATATATATATATATATATATATATAAATTAATAGCTTAACTGGTAATGTATCTGCACGGTAAGGTAAGTAGGATTTACGGATTCGAATTCTATTACGATCCGATTGTTTTCTTTCAGGGTATTGTAAAATTAAAATTAATTATAACGTTTTCAATTCTAATTATTAAATTTATCAACAGATGGCGAATTAACTGCCTACATCGAGCCAAATTGATTTATATTTACCGGAGTATAAAATGCATCCCATTTTCAGTTCGTGCCTTTCGGAGAAAAGTGTTTCTTCTACACTGAAAAACACAGCAATTAGTCATTAGCCTCAATATATGATAATAGATAATCCGGCAGATCGTTTGGCGGCTATAATAATTTATATAATTACTATAAAATTGTTTTTGTTTTCGGGTGCTGAGGTCTCGCAGTGATTATCAAGAGCTGGTAACGATCGCAAATTTTTTTTATGTTTCCAGTCCAATCAATTATAACTATGAATGTAATAGTACAAAGCTGTTTAAATTAGCATACGACACAAGTTTGTTTATCCGGTATCTAATAATCCGAAATATCAGGTAACCTCCTGAAAAGTAGCCAATAGTTTACAGTTGTGTGGTATGTCGATGTTCCGCAAATCAAAATCTGTTTGAACATGTAAAGACAATACACATAAAAACACTTTTTCATACACAGAACACGTGTAACAAATTTAAATCTGATATACTGTATACAATAACTTATACATTTTAGAAAAGTAGATGTTGCAATATACACTGCTGGCAACTAAAATTGTTACACCAGGAAGAGAAGTAGATACCAGAATTGTGTTTATTGTACTGCATTACACATGCAGTATAATGGGAAAAAACATAATTAAATTGACAGGCAATCTTGAAGTACAGAACACCCAGAATATCGTACAGTACTTTCATACAAATTTCGCGTTAGTTTTGTGCCACCTTCATGGTATACCAATTTTAATGGCCAGTAATATGTATTGAAATCATTACGAATGCGGATTTCGTACAAAATACGTTTATTCTCATTTTGAATGTTTCGAATTAATCTGAGAATAATATAGTCACGCACGGTATTACCTTCAGATTGATTCAAGAGCATGCGTAAACAAACATAAAACATGTAAAAGTGTATCACCGGTTCAACGTGTATAAGCTATGTCTGCAGCATTTAGATAGCTTATAATGTATCGAATTTTGAAAAATACAGAAATGTCTGTTAATCTGACATTTACGATAAGCCGGTGCTACTCTCGTTCAATAGATGTCATGTTAATAATCCTCTACTGTATTAAATTGAAGGCTGCCAGCTGTATATTATACGTTAAAATTGATAAGTTTGAATAAGTATTAAATATAATACTTTTTAAATATCTTTATATTATGCTGCAAAAGTTTTTAAATAGCTAACAGTATTTTTAACGGAGAATACCGAATTTACGAGTGAATTTTATGAACAGTAATGCTGTATAAATTGTATAATTTCATAAAAATTTTACTTTTAAATACACTGAATTAAGGCGTAAAAATTAAGTTTTCATTAATGGAATATGACAAAATAATTGATTTTAATACTGTACTTAGAAATATTTTTTTATTAAACATTTCACTCTAATGCCTCCATAGTCTTATAAAATTTTAAATTTACCAGATGAAACTGTAAATTTATATTAGGCCTAATAACAAAATTCGTGTCTTTAACTTTAAAATATTTCAATTTATTCAATTAACTCAGATCATATAATTTATATGTTTTTTTATTATACAAAAACACGCGTTCAGTAGTTTTGATTAAAATGACTGTCTCTTATCTATTCTATAACATTTCTCAAGACAAAATTTAAAAAACATTACAAAAACTTCAACTGTTTTTACGTAGAAATCCGCTTATTATTGTAATCACGATTTGTATTATTACTGCTTGTTTCGCTTGTGGACACTCACAAAGCCTTTTTTCCTCCCTACACAATGAGACGACGAGATAATGAAAGACGGAACCCGCTATCCAGTTAAATAATATCAATTAAATACACAATTTAAAAATACTCAATACCAGTTCTAGCTTTTTTAATAAAATTACAAATTACATTTAATGTTTCGAGAATATATGTGATCACGTAACGACATCTGGCAACATTAAAGACAATAATAACAAATCGGAAAAATCGGACTTCAAAATAATCTGAATAAATTATAATTTATTAAATCGATATGCATAAAATCCTCAAAGTATTTTCTACAGACGTGCATATTATCAATTTAAAAAAATTACTTTTGGAGAACTTACGTCAAGAAGATTTTAACATTGCAGAGTATAGGACATTAACTGTTGTTTGAGAATATATGTGAAATTTCTTTGTACACAATGTGTGACGAAACAGTTATCTTAAAAGTTATAATTGCAGTGATTAAGGTGATTGTCTTTACCCACATTGCTTTGGCTTTCTCGCATCTTGTATACCTTTCACAGTAGAAAAAAAAGGAAATTCCACTTTCCAGCATCTGAAAAATTTACTTTTTGATAAATAACTATTAACGTACAACTTCTAATAAAAGACTCTTAAATGCACCAGTATTTGATGAAAATTTATTTTTAAAATGTATTTGAAATCATTATACTTACTCGAAAAAAACACGATTTCTCAAATACGAAATTCAAACATTGTAAGCCACATTTTGGTCCATCGAGTAACTTTAATGAACAAACTAACTAAAATAATAAACTTAATATAAACTTGCATATCAGTCGAGTAGTATTAAATATAAATGAATTTTGCACGAACAGAGTGATAACAAATTACTCATTACGCTACCAGTGGCCTTTCCTCTTTCAATATTTAATAAGTCGTAAAAAATTCAATTATTTGAGAAATAAACTATAAAATAGGACCACTCAGTGCGAAAGTTTCACTACTAATTGAGAACTTACATCTTGTAGGAGGAAGCGCTCCATATTCTTAAATGTGCAATTTATCAATATGAGTAATGCAAAGACTACCACTATTCTTTCTTTTAATAAGTAATTGACTTATATATTAAAAAATTAAAAAATATATGAAGAACGTGGTAAATTATATTCATGTATATTTTGTTTTCGAAATTAAAACATAAAACTGAAAGTGATTTATTTGTTTTAAATACTAGACCCCCCTATAACACGGTAGATACGTTACGTGTTATATGAACCCGTGTTATAGGGGGTCTACTGTACTTACTTTTAATCTGTCCATAGTTGACAAGTCATAGAAACAAAATTTCTTTAAATTGATTAATGGATTTATTACCTGGAATAAATCAAACTCTAATTTGTAATTGCTTTATGAAATTAAAACACAAAAGTTCTATTTTACAAGAAAAAAATTAAAATATCCTCTATACATCGTGAATTATGCAACGTGTTATAATATTTAAAGATACTTTCTACAACTACTGATACTAACAGCAGTCTTTTGCTTTTATTAATAAAAATGTCTATATATTAATGATAAAAATTAAGTTTTTTCTCTCCACTCTCTCTCAAATTACTGCGAAATACAACAAGTAAAAAAGGCTTTGACCTTATGAAGTGCTGAATAAATTACTTCATTCGAACTTAATTCTGATATTGAATATAATTGAAAAATTATACTTGTTTAACAAGAAATGTACTTTAAATTTTAAATAATACATCTACATACTCATCGGGAATTCTTAAAAGTATGTTATAATGTGGATTTCAATTTTATTTCAGGACGTGGTGTGAACGGCCGTTGACTGGAGTGTCTAACATGACGCACCAACAGCTTTGCTCCGGCACACAACTCTGGTTCTCTCATTAAAAGCAAAATATCCAACATGTTTTTATATGTCTTCGTGTTTCATCGAGGTTTTATTGGGTTTCTAAGCTGTGAATATCTATGGATTTTTGATTATTTGAAAAGAACTTTCCATTAAAAGATAGCAAATAAGAGTAAAGTTCAAAATTTGGATTGACTCCTGACAATAATTTTGCATCGTAGATATGGAGATTTTGTCACACACACTTAAGAATGAATATAACGCGTTCAGAAAAACATTACTTAATAACTTATCTATTTTTATATTTGTAATTTATGAAATATTACTATTAATGCGTATCTGTAGTAATATTAAATACATACTATTAGTTTATCAAGTTTATATTACATCGCTTTAGAATTGCATACTTGTAACTGACATATTTATAGAAAAAAAATGGTGACAACGTGGCAATCATACTTATTAATCGTGTGAATTACGGATGGTCCTTCTTAACTGTGTACGGGGACTTCGTGCAAATTTTTGTTGCTTTTTATGTGAGCAATGGAAGAATGTGAACAATTTTTTTATAAATAAAAGGAAAAGATATTTACGTAGCGCATCTGACTATCAGCCTAGCGACCATAACGACGCTACTCTCAAGACTGTTGACGTAATAAATACAGACAATGTGATAAGAAGAAAAGCAAAATTTAATGACGGTACTTTTATTAGAATTACGGGTTTGTATAACGTTATTGTTTAGTACCATATATTAGTATTTCTACAATTTGCTGTGTCAATGTTCCAGACACGATCCTGATTCTGCGCATGTTGTGACGTCTGCAACAGATACTGCTGGATTAACATTGAGCATCAACGATGCATACAACGGAAAATGGAAGCAGTTGCCGTTGAGGAAACACGGCTTTACCAGGAGTAATATATATAGCCATGTACTTATGGAAAAATCAAGAACATGCATCGGTAACTTATATGCAAAAATCTAAATGTTTAGCAAGATGCCTCTTATGAGTGTCACTCATATATTAAGTACTCAGTTGTTTATCCTACAACATAAAACCAGTGCTACAGAAATGTCTGTTAATGTTAATTTGAAACGTTAGACGAAGGATTATCATTGCAGATTACGATCAACGACGTAGCATTTAAATTTTCAAAAACGATTAGCTGGTAATGCAAAGGCAATTTGCGAGATAAAAAATAAAAGATTTGAGAAGTCAGTTTTCTTTCATTAAGCCCGTCGACCAAAAATATCACAAAACTGTTCTGTAAATTTATCCTCAAATCTGGAGTCAATGTATTTGTGTGGTTGTAGATATAAATATCTGTAAAATTTTTCGGGTTTTTTCCACTGTTATGTTTATTCAACAGAAGGACGAAAATAAAAAAAATAATGATATTCCATTATATATTAAAATAAGCATGAATATATATTTCATGGCAGAGTCTGTTTACAGCAACATATTGCATCAATGTATTGTACAGAAACATTTTCCATTATGAAAAGATTCTTTTGAGACTAAAAAGTATTGTTAAATACAGTCCTAAAATAGAACTATGTAATGATAACACCAGAGCATAGTGGCAAAGATCTTCCTTCATATTTTTGATTTCCAACATTAACGCATAGTATTGTCGGAAAAGAATGCATAAGGGGTGTCAAAACATAAGAACGTGGTTGGTATTTAAGAATGGTCTCAGGCCCTTTATTTTTAGGGGTAGATTTCTCACTAAACTTCAGACGCGTTTTTCTCGAAAATTAAAGATGTGCAGTTAAAACTTTATTCTAATCCTAAAGCGATGATTAATAGTAAATTTTACCGTACAAATATTATAATTACTTTAACGTTTACTTACCGACACAGTTACTTCTGCAGCCGATATTTTTATTATTGAAGACACAAAAATTGCTATAAATAGAATAAAAACTAACATCAAGTACTGAAATGAATCTTCAACGAAATATATAGTGACGTATAGGAAAAGGCATTTAACTCCAATCACAAGAATGTATGCCGCGGAAAACATTTCAGTAAATATAGAATTAATTTCTTCCAATATTTCACGGCATTCTTTGTAACGCATAGCAAAGTATTGAAGGAACTTTTTTAAGTCATAAGTGTCTGACCTAACATTAAAAACATCTTCCGATAAACTATCGAACTGAACTTTTATTATACCTAAACTGAATACAAATGTTGCTGTAATAAATAATCCGATTCCATCAATGAGCAAGTAGTTGATGTTCAGCAAAAAATAGCAAAATCCGGCATTGTATATATTTGTGGATTCTATCATTTTGGGAAATAATGTAAATACGTGATTATTATTTGTTAATACGCAAATAGCTAAGTATATTACTGTAGTGTAATTAGTAATTGACATTTGTAATTTTTGTAATAGACATACGTTTTCGCTGTAGAAATACCCAAAGCTAATTTTGGTTTCTTTGATTAATATTATATTTAAATATATAAATAAAATAACATATTGGTAAATGATGTGAGCAATTGCTGTTGTTACACTATCATTTCCTAATGAATCCAGATGATTTGAACAAATGTAAACGGACTGAGATTTCGGTAGGTATAACATCAAGTGTAAAAATACATTATACGTGATAATGACGCTTAAAACTACAATTTGGTGAAATTTTAAAAAGAAAGATAATTTGATTTCATTCTGATGTTGGCATTTATAAATGTTTTGTATTCCGAATAGCCTCAAGAAATTAATTGTCGGAGAAAGAATTTCACACGAACACGTTTCTGTGTTTCTTTCTCTTAAACTCGGCTCCATATCAGTGAATGATTCTGGAAAATAAATTGAAAAATTATATAATAATAGGAAATTATTATTTTGTGTAGAACATTTGTAAAAAAATTTGTGGTCGTTTTTTTCGCTCAATGAGTGTTTTCGGTCTTTGAGCCTAACATATATATAGATAGAATCGTATATAGTAATAAACGATTCTAATAATTACGGTAAAATATCTACAGAAATAAAAGTATTCTAATGGAAATTGTATCCTTATATTAATTCTGACATCTTTGAACTTTTGCAGAGTACGACAACAACGAAGTAGAGTTGACTGCAATGTATATAGAATCGCTTTTGCTGTCTCCTTAACATTTGGTGTCAAACCAGATACAATTTGATACGATTATAAATAAATGCGTTCTCATTTGTTGAAAATATTTAATGCGTCTAAATTAGAGTATTTACCACAGATATTATTTCAAGGTGTAGGTGAAAAAAATAAATCCTTGGCACTCGCTCCAAGAAATAATTTCTAATATATTTTAAAAATTATTTCTAAATTTATCTTTTCGTTTATTTTTTCAATATGGAGAACCCATATATGACGTTTTTCATCTTTCCGCCTTTCACATATAAATACATTGTAGATGAGTGAACTAATATAACTGTTTATAAAGCACACGAAATAAAAAAAAAAATCAGTGATATCCCCAAAAACATACCTGTAAAGATTACTGGCAAACTAACTAACATGTGAGATAAAACTGTAATAATTTAAAAACGATTGATGTATGCGTGCTTCCAGGCAGTTTCTGTACCTGTAAGGTTTACAGATATGTTTTTGGAGATTAACATTTCTTAACACATAATTTTAATAACATTACGCAAATTTTGGCTTTTCTAACTAGAAATACGCTTATAATCGTCATTATAATTTGAATTATTTTTGGCTTGTTCTACTCTGTTGGCACTCACAATGCCTTTTTTGTGCACAATGAGGAGACACGATAGTGAAGACGGAAACCGACTATCCAATTAAATTAAGAAATATCAATTAAAAATAGTCATTACCCGTTCTTGGCCAAATCGATTTTCATCATTACAATTATAAATCATCGAAACAGTATTAAGACATTTAATGTTAACATTGCAGGTATAGGATGCATTATACAGTATGCTGTTTGACAATAAATGAGAAAATTCATTTGTACACAATGTACAGTGTTAGACTGTATTTATTTACCATATTCAATAGTGTAGAAACAATTACTGATTTAGTGATTAAAGTAATTTTCTTTACATGCAAATCTTTGGCTTTCTCGCATCCTGTATACCTTTCACAGTAGAAAAAAAAGAGATTCCACTTTCCAGCATCTGAAAAGTTTAGTTTTTTATAAACCAGACTATTATAATAGACAAGTCCTAAATGCACCAGTAATTTATGAATATTTTAAAACACATTTAAGGTCATTACACTTACTTGAATAAGAGAAGATTTTTCAAATGCAACATCTAAACATTCTAATCCGACTTTCGGTCCATCGAGTAACTTTAATGAACAAACTAACTAAAATAATAAATTTATGATATAATTTTAATGCAACTAATAAACTTTTAACAGAATTAAATAAAAATTCTTAAGGATAATTGTAACCTATTTGAATATGCAAACCATCTGCGATAGATTAAGGTGAAAATTTTAATGCTTTTTCTATGGAGAAATTTTTTTCGGAACAATTTTTCGTATCGTAATTCGGATTAATTCTTCTATTAAAGAATTAGACTTGATTCTAATGCAAATAAAAAAAAATTATTTGTTTCTAGAAAAAACCTTTCCCATAGAAAGTATTTTTATTACCTGTGCGTAACCGAACAGGTAACAATCAGCCTTATAAACAATGAATTGAATTAGATAAGACTTAATATATTCATATATTAAGTTGGTGACCAATGACGGGTTTTCAATAGTTTTGCCTTTAATTCGATATTTAAAAATGTTCAAAAATACAATTAAAATTCTAAACTAAGATCATTCCATGAAGAGTGAAGCGCCTGCATATTGTGACGTGTCATATTCTTAAGTGTGCCAATGCTCAACACAACTAATCTAAAAGTGATTATTGTTCTCTCTTTTAATACGTAATTGCATGTATTTTACAAATAAATAAAATTAAAAGGTAACAAATTATATTAATGTATATAAAAATATTTGGTTTTTTTAAATTAAACGATAGAAAACTGAAAGTGTGTTATTATTATCATTATTATTATTATTATTTTTATTTTTATTATGAATACTTACTTTTAATCTGTCCATAGTTTTCAAGTCATAGAAACAGAATTTTTTTAAATTGATTAACGGATTTATCGCCTGGATAAAAAGAAAATATTCATTGTAATTTTCCTTTAATGAAGATCAAATTAAATTAATATACTCCCAAATATTCAGAATAATTTCGCATTATAGATTTGGTGATTTTGCCGGGCATTCTTAAAAAGCTTGCCCTCATTTATAGGATTTCTTCGTTGTCTTTAAAATGCATTTTAAATTGATTATAAATTGTATTTTTATTTAAATAACTTTTGCATTTACAGGATACGAATTGAGTAATAAAGAAACATCTTGTAATACTTAAAAGTATTACAAAAAGGTTAAAGGTTGTGTTAGCAAGCAATAGTCAATGGAAATTGATCTATTCGTTTTACTTTTAGTAAGTGGACTTCTATTGGTATAATCTCAGTTCTGATTTTTGAAGGTTAATCGTTCTCTAAAGCAATAGTTTATAACCGGTGTCCTCTAAACACTGATGTTCCACGAATTTCTTACAAATTTTACTCTAAATTATGAAAGCAGAAACCATGACTTTTCTGTAAATTCTCAGTTTACAATGCAGAAATGATGCATTTTGCAGTAAACTACTGTTGTTTCCTTGCAAAGACAAAAAACTCAAATATTATACATAAGCGATTTTTCTTTTTGCATAGATAATCCCTAGTTTCGAAAACATTACAGACAACGTTAAAACCTACACTAAACCAAGTTGTAAATATGTTAAATTACAGCAAGTAAAGATCACAGGAACAAATGCTTTTATAAAATGTCTTAAATATAGAAAACCACAAACCACTAATCATTTTGCAGCACAGTTTTCGGCATAATTTTTGTGTGAGTTCGAATCTCATATTCAATATTACAAAACTTCAAAAACGAGAAAGTCTTACTGATATAGACGAAGAAATAAAGGGAGATAAATCACATATTAAATCCTAATATTGATAAAAATTTTTTAAATTCCTGAAATTTTTCTTACTTGTCCCACGACATCAATAAGGTTAAGAACCACTGCTCTAATATTTGTAGCAATTATTCGCGATGTGGTGAACAATTAATCTAGGAATTTAAAGATGTTCTTTAACTTGGCTCGATCTCAAGGCTATTTTCATGAATGTAGTAAAATGTATCAATACAAAGAATTAATCTTACTCTAATATTTGTAACTTCTAAGCGTTTACTAAAAGTACTATAAATTTATATTCGTAGTAAATTACTTTGAACTTTACTTACCGACACAGATACTTCTGCAGCCGACAATGTTGTTACTGAAGTGGCCAAAACAATTATAAACAAAGTAACGAGTAACATTAAAAAGTGAGAGGAGTCTTCAGTGAAATACATTGTGGAATATAGAAAAAGGCATGCAATTCCAATCACAAGAGTGTATGCTGCAGAAAATAGTCCATTAAATATAATATTAATTTCTGTCAACATTTCACGACATTCTTTATAACGCATAGCAAAGTATTGAAGGAACTTTTTTAAGTCGTACATGGTCTGACCTAATATTAAAAACATCCTCCGATAAACTATCGAACTGAACTTTTATTATAACTAAATTCAATACAAGTGTTGTTATGAGAAATAATCCAACTCCATCAATGAGCATGTAGTTGATGTTTACCAAACAATAGGCATAATCCGGCATTGTATATATTCGTAGATTCTATCATTTTGGGAAATAATATAAATAAATGTGTAATATTTAAGTATATACAAATAGCTGAATATATAACTGCACTATAATTAATAAGTGACATTTGTAATTTTTGTACTAGGCATATTTTTTCGCCGTAGAAGTATCCAAAACTAATTTTGGTTTCTTTGATTAATATTATTTTAAAATATACAAATAAAATAAGATGTTGGTAAATGATGTGAGCAATTGCTGTTGTTACATTATCATTTCCATATAAATCCAGATGATTTGAACAAATGTAAACGGACTGAGATTTCGGTAGGTATAACATCAAGTGTAAAAATACATTATACGTTATAATGACGCTTAAAACTACAATTTGGTGAAATTTTGAAAAGAAAGATAATTTGATTTCATTCTGATGTTGGCATTTATAAATGTTTTGTATTCCGAATAGCCTCAAGAAGTTAATTGTCGGAGAAAGAATTTCACACGAACACGTTTCTGTGATTCTTTCTTTTAAACTCGGCTCCATATCAGTGAATGACTCTGGAAAATAAATTACAAAATTATTTAATAATGAGATATTGTAACAATAGTTATGGAATTTTTTAAATTTTATATAATAAATACACTTAACCCCATAATCACTTCAAATATCAAACACATAGATTAATTCTTTTATCGAGCCATTAAAACTAAGTAAGTTCTAAGCAACTTGGCAAGACGTAGGTGCTCATAATCTTTTGTTAAATATAATAATTATAAATTAGTTAATTAACGAAATATAACTTATAATATTCGAATATAAATATTTTTACAATTTCCACACTAACGAGTAAGACGTCCGTTTTTTGAAGTCAATCGTTTATTCGGATAACAATAATAAATACAGGATAATGGCAATGTAAGAGTCTGGAAACGGGTTTTTCATAATTATAACGTGGGAAAAAATATTATAAGACATTTATCGGCATTTCCGTCTCCCACGGGACAAGTAACAGGAGATGACCGAATATATCTCTTTCCTTGTTTTGAGAAAGTTTCTTGGGTAAATCCCAACAACTGATTGTTGATGCGTGAGAACATCAACATCGAAACAATTCCCACGGTTATAAACGGTCCACCGATGAATTTGAAATGACATTATGGGAGTGACAGAAAGTCACCTGAACAAATTCCCATACTCGATGGTGATATAACAGGCAACACTTGAGGTTCCGCGCGGACTTCACCAACAAAACTAATAGATGAAGCTCTACCCGCCTCCTGACTCTCTCGATACTCGCCTCCAAGAAAACATCCCCAAGGGTTACCAGTCATTCGAATAACTAGGATCAGAGACATCGAACAACTATAACAGGTATTCCGCATAGACTTATGTAAACTCTCTCTCTCGTTAAGTTTTAAAAATTTAAAAATTGTCACAGAATATTGTAAATTTGCCTTCAGGTCCAAAACACCCAGAGTGTACGGATGTAAATAAAGATATTTTGTTTTGACTTTTGACTAATATTCCTATTTTCTAATCGAAAGCTACACTAGTATAATAGATCCTATAAATAAACAAGTCCAAGTAGACAAGGATACAAACAGAAAACTATTTATGAAGTTTTTAGGTTAACGGTGTATGCTATCGAACACCAGAATGATAAGCATAATACAGGATGTTACTGTATGTTAACCCTATGCGAATATTCGTATCAATGCCGACTACAAATTAAAAAATTGCATTCTTTTTCTGAAACACACATATTTTAGGATTTTCATATATTTATATGCATACTTTGACATGTAAATCCGGGGAAATAAATAACTGCAAAAAGAAAACACCACACATTGTCTTATGCTTTAATTCGCTTAGTTATGAATGTTCGAATCAATTATCTATAATATAGTACAAATGAAATACAGTAGAGCATCGATTATCCGACTCTCGATTAACCGACTTATCGTTTAACCGACCGCGTTCTAGTCGGCAAATTCAAATGTCCGCTAGTGATGTGGCGCTACAATATTTGGTTATGTCTTGGCTACTTTAATATTATTTTTGTTAAATTTTTGCATGTTTTAGCTGGCAGCACTGGCTCGACCATGAAAGGGAGGCTAGTATTTAAACCAGGCCTAATACACTATACTAATAATGTATTTTTTAATACTTTTCGGTTATCCGACTTTTCAGTTATACGACCAACCCCAGTCCCCAATTAAGTCGGATAATCGATGCTCTACTGTATTATTATATAATGTTAAAATAATAACAATTATCATTTTTCAGATGGAAGTTAAAGCGCTTGGCCCACTCACTAAATCCATCATTCTTTAGGTACAGTTATACAAATTATTGATCCACTCTAAGAAGTTTCAAATCGATACCTTTTTAGCACAATATCTGTTAAACTTTCGCTTATTGTAGAGGTTAAGGTTTACTTAAATAACTATATTATGTAAATTTAAATTCAACTTGAAGTTGTACTTTCGTGAAATAAATTACTTTTAATTTTAATTGTTAGTTTCATGACTGATAAAAAATTTTATAAAAATGTGAAATTCAGGATTTTATCTAGTTTTTCCAAATTAATTATTCTTACGATTTTGAAAGCGAACAACAGAGATCGTGGGAAATTTCATAATTCTTCCTATTAAGGCGACCGGTCTCACGCCGTAACATCATAAAATTTACACTTAACATCCGAATTCATCATTTTCTTCCATCTCGACAACGATCTCGGGACTTAGTTCTTACGACGAATCTATAAAAACCCGCGTCCTTCCCCCCTCAGGGGAGTGTCGTGTCTTCTTTCCAACAGTGTGTACGGCGCCAACCTTCCAAGTCCCGAAGTTTTCCGAGTGCCATTTTTGGATAAATCAACCCTCCGACTCACCTCCACAGTCGGGAACCTAGTGCCAATTGTAATCGGATATTCTATCTTCTACGGAACTTGCCAAGAAATATTAAATCAGTATTGTAAACTTTCTCCCTAGGTCTCCCTCACGTATTAGGGAGCTAGAACTCTAGAACCCGAAACTCGCGTTGTACTTGTTCATTAGATAAATTTCAATAAATATTGTTTCGTTATTAAAATGGTGTCTTTATTCGACTGTTCGTAACCCCGGACTCTTCTTCATTCGCGTAACGCGTAACAAAACGTAACAGCCATCCTTGACAAGTGAGTAGGTCAACGATCTGTTGCCGGAAGGAGCAGTCCGACTTCTCCGACCTTCCCGGTGGATAACATAAACATAAAATATTTAAATTTCTAACTTACCAATTAAATTGTGATTTGTTATTAATTCGAATCCACCCTATTATATTCTGCGTTATATTAATCCGCACAAGTAGAGTTTCGTAATACAAGTGATTTGTTTGTCAATATTCAACTGCGCAGCGATACAAAATCGATAGAATACCTTTGATAGACGTAACAAATAAACAGAATATTTTAAAATATCGAAACATATTAGAGGATAAATAGACACGAAAAATAATAATTTATTTAAAGAGTGGATAATTATACAAAATAAATTTGTATAATTATCCACTCGTAAAGAGTGGTTAATTATACAAAACAATTATTTAAAATTGAATATTCTTTGAAATTATTTACGCCATATAAAGCGACACAAATTTAATCTTCATTATTACGCGAATTTTCTGTATTACATTAATAACAATTGTAAATATAAGTTATATTGTAACTAGCAGATAAACCAGGCGTTTCTGGGAGAAAAATATCATCACCAAACATTAAAATTAGAAGTACGAAATAATTTGATAGAAGGGGGGTTAGAAGCACGAAATAATCTATTATATTACATTCTAGTTACATAAATCAAATACTATAAAGATTATCTTACGTAGAGACGATCAATGACTACTACTTTAATACTGCTACTATTGATATTTGAAAAGTGATTTGTAAGTTTGCAATTTGAAAAAGTTGTAGCCCATAAATTACGCCTGCGTGGCTGTCCTTCCTTAATCTCGATAACGGAGTTAGCGAGACGAACGTCGAGACCAGGTATGGAAATCTTAAGAGCACGAGGCTCCGATTAACTACAGGGTGTCTCCAAAATATGTATGCTCACTTTTACAGCTGATAGCTCAATTGATGTTTTTTTTTTCATTTCCAGATTAAACTCAATAGAACCAATAATGAAAGTCAGATAAAATTTGAACAAAGGCAATTTATTCTAAAATGCTACTAAAAGTGTGGAAACCACTTGATATGGAAAGACATATTAGGAGGGAGTTTCAAATAGATATACTAACGCCACTTACCATCACTCGAATTTGTGACGCATAGCAAAGTATTGAAGGAACTTTTTTAAGTCATATGTGTCTGACCTAACATTAAAAACATCCTTTGATAAACTATCGAACTGAACTTTTATTATAAGTAAATTGAAGAAAAGTGTTGTCATAATATATAATCCGATTCCATCAATGAGCAAGTAGTTGATATTCAGCAAAAAATAGCAAAATCCGGCATTGTATATATTTCGTAGATTCTATCATTTTTGAAAATAACGTAAATACGTGATTATTATTTATTAATACGCAAATAGCTAAGTATATCACTGTAGTGTAATTAGTAATTGACATTTGTAATTTTTGTAATAGACATACGTTTTCGCTGTAGAAATACCCAAAGCTAATTTTGGTTTCTTTGATTAATATTATATTTAAATATATAAATAAAATAACATATTGGTAAATGATGTGAGCAATTGCTATTGTTTCCTGATCATTTCCTAATAACTCCAGTTGATTTGAACAAATGTAAACGGACTGAGATTTCGGTAGGTATAACATCAAGTGTAAAAATACATTATACGTGATAATGACGCTTAAAACTACAATTTGGTGAAATTTTAAAAAGAAAGATAATTTGATTTCATTCTGATGTTGGCATTTATAAATGTTTTGTATTCCGAATAGCCTCAAAAAATTAATTGTCGGAGAAAGAATAAATAAATTTTGAAATAATTATTTAATAATAGAAAATTATTACTTCATGCAGAAAATTTCTAAAACTTCATAAAATTTAATAACATAAATTTTATATAATAAATACAACTAACCTCGTAATTACTTCAAATGCCAAAAGAACAGAGGGATTTTTTTTATCGGGCTATTAAGACTAAGTAATTACTAAGCAATTTGGCGAAAGCAGGCAGTCAATTCTTTTTAAACTTAGTATAATAATTATAAATAAAGAATTTAATTTTAATTATGTGTTTATAATTATTATATTTAACAGCGATATAGAGAGAGGCGAGAGCCGAATTCTATATTTGAACTCTGTTTTATAGCAAATACAATGGAACCTCGCTTAACGAGCATTTAACGTTCCAGAGTTTTACTCGTAATGCAAAACACTCGTTAAGCGAAACAATTTTTTCCCATAGAAATTAATGTAAAATACGTAATGCTTTCCACGCCAAAAAATGCTGAAACGTTTTATGTATAACGTTTGTTCAAAAAAATTATACAATATACACTGTTAAGGAGCGTGAATCATCATCATCTTTTCTTCTCGCGCGGAATGAACCGTCCTGGAATGAGAATTCGATTTGCAGAAACAAACAAAAAATCACAGCTAATATGTTTGATAAACACTCCAAACGATATGCCAAATTCTTGGGTTATGTAAATGCTATAATTAAATGTTAGAAATTAATTAATTTGACTAGAGCAGGGGTGTCCAACCCGCGGCCAGCGGGCCGCATGCGGCCCAGGGCAAGTTCCAATGCGGCCCAATAAACGTGTAAACAAAATCGACAAGTTTTTAAATTTATTTATCATATATTTATTTCAAAGGCATAAATTCAACAAAGAAGTTTCACAAAGCCGTAAACCTTTATACATATTTTATTTTTGAGTGGAAAAAAAATATTTTCAAATATTTGGAAATGTGTGAATGAGAGAAGGAATACTAAATAAAGTTGGAGTTGTGACTCAAAGGATTATAGTCCCCAACTTAAGGGAAAAGAGAGAAAGGCCAAAAGATAAAAAAGTAGTGAGAAAGGTTAAATAGATTTTCTGTTGTGCAAATATCGACAAATATTAATTTTCCAACCTTCCTCACTTCTTTATCTTTTTTTCCTCTTTCTCTCTTTCCTCCGCATTTGGGTCTATAATCCTGCGAGTCCACCAGCTTTATTTAGTATTTTTTCCAGCATTACAAGATTTGTCTACTTTTGCGCTAAATTTGGCTACTCTTCATTTCCGTTTGGCGTAAAAAATATCATTTGGCGCATTGGCTACTTTTTGGGCTACATATTATTTACAGATATATCAGTTAAATAAAAATGCGCTTTAAAATGGTGTTTCGTCGTTTTTTATTAAATAGAGAGCCAAATAAAACAAATATTTGTGTTTTTCAACTTGATTTTTGTTTATCTCCTTTATAATAAATGAATTTAGTGTGAAAATTCGAACCCTACGGAACCAAACGCTAGCAATAAAATATTTTATTGTTTGGTTCCCGACGGAAAAACCATGAATCAGAAGGAACAAAATTCGAATAGTGCTGGTTGGTGAAAGAGAGGAACGTGACCGAGATGATAAAAGGGCAACCCGAGAGGAAAAGGGGGTCGGTTACGTAGTGTCCATTATACAGTGTGTGCGCGTCCCGACGGAGAACGAAAGGATACCCGAGGATATCTTAAACCTGTATCAAGACAGATTCGGACCACGAGGTATGACTCCCCAAATTCGTGTAAACTCTCCCTCCTCGTATCAAACCCGTAGGCGACGGTAGCTCGCCCTATTGTAACTTTAGCTTTAGTCTTAATAAATTGTTGTAGTTTTTATGCGTTGTTCATCTCCTTTATTCGAGTATCGCCGCCGCTCTATTGTCGGACCCATCCGCTTCCTCCACTCGCGCAGAACGCGTAACGCGTAACAAACCCGAACCGCCATCTTGACCGTGAGCAGGTCTCACAGACCTGTTAGCCGACAAAAGGGGGTGCGACTCCGTCCACCTCTCGGCGCACCCACATTTTCTATTTCTAAGTAAAAATTGAAAGTGCCTGTAGAAGTAATTTTTTTAAAATATTCTTTTTCGTGATAAAGTTTTAATACTTATTACTATAATCTAGATATGTTAATCCTTAAATATACAAGTATATTTAAGGATTGGGCCACAAGTATATTACATATACTTGTGGCCCATAACTCCACGACTTCTTTCAATGTGGCCCAGTGAAACAAAAAGGATTATGTGAATAAAAGGGTGTTTCTTTACATTTTATTTTATATATTTTAACTTCTCACTTTTAGTTTTATATATGAAAATCTGAATTATAGAAATTATTCTTGGTTTAGAATTTAATTGGAAAGTGGATGAAATTTAGTTACAAGGCTTTATCTACATCTCAAGACTAAAAAAGTGTCATCTGATATTAGAGTTTATTTACAAATTTGAATTTTTCGCTAGGTTTTTGCTAATTGCTAAAATTTTTTCAACCTTTAAAAAATATATTTTCATAGAGATTACATACAGTACGTATGCAAAGTTTCACATCGATAGTAAGTTGAGAAGTGAGCGGAAATTCATTTACAAAAATTTATATGGACGGAGATATAGACAAGAGACAACGTAAATTAGTAAAAATAAATAAGAAAACAACCAATTGCAATCCGGTGTTGAGATATCATCACAATACCCAGCTGCAATTTTAATCATATTTTTATTAAATAAAATTTAATTAATTTAATTTTAAATATAGAATTTAATTTTATTAGTGTCTTTCTCGTGTACCATATTTTTCAGTTATTTCGATTTTGATCGTATAGCATAATCTATAGGAAGGCTTCGTAGGTGTTATCACTTCACGTAAATGTTGGCTGTGATCACGCTAATGAAACACGTAATTTCCAAAATAAGTTGTTTGTTCTCGTGTTGCACGTTAACAATTTACCAAATTGTGATAAATCATAACGACTTTGGAAATTTTATAGTTCAAAGGATAACGAAAAAGAAGGTCGACCGTTATGACAAAACTAGGTTAAAGAGAATAAAGTAAGTAGTAAAAATGTCAACGAATTCTACTAGATACGAAGCAACCAACAATGAACATTTTTGTCAGTTTCGTGACTGATAAATTCTTTATAAACATAAAATACAGTACTTAAATTTGTAACTTACCAATAAGATTCTGGTTTGCAATTAATCCGAAACCGCTCTGATGTATTCTGCTCTATATTTATTCGCACAAGTAGAGTTTCGTAATACAAATGGTTTAACTCTGTCAATATTCAATTGTGCAGCAATGCAAAATCGATAAAATACCTTTGCTAAACTTAAAACATAAACAGGATTTTCTAAAATATGGAAACATTTTAGTAAATAAATAGACACAAATAAATAGATAAAAGAAGAATAATTCATTTATAGAGAGAAGATTGTTCAAAATATTTATTTATTATTCAAAATTCTTTGAAATTATTTATATTGTATAACAAGACATGAAGCTAACGTTTATTATTCCTCGAATTCTTTTATAAACACTATTATAAACATAAATTTCTATTTTATATAATATGAGGGATTCTGAAATTGAAAAATCAATCTATTATAGAAAAGATTATTTATTATTTTTTAGTTAGGGTGTCCAGAGCCACGTTCAGTAAAGAGGGGCGCTAAATTAGAAATCTAATTAGTTAGGAGGTCG
The DNA here is from genome assembly GCF_030686945.1 of Centruroides vittatus. Classification (NCBI taxonomy): domain Eukaryota; kingdom Metazoa; phylum Arthropoda; class Arachnida; order Scorpiones; family Buthidae; genus Centruroides; species Centruroides vittatus. The sequence goes on from NW_027122715.1 coordinate 2,287,302, forward strand.
GAACTAAGAAGTATCCTAAGTATTCTTCAACGATGTGCCGAGTTTGGTCACGTAGTGCTTTTATGAGACCAGTTTTATTTTAAAATAGTGAAATTATCGGCATATCCCATCAAAGTCTGCCATTATATTTTTCATTTTTGCGTATTGTTTCCTTTCTAATACTTTGACAGCCTTTGAACTGAAAAAAAATCCATGTATGGGTGTGTAATAGAAATTCCTGTTTGAACATTCCAAAACACAAGATAACATTAAAATGAATAAATTCACTTTCAATCTGTAAATTTCATTTTAAGAATTTTACATATTAAAAAACACAATCCTTTTCATTTTAAAAGTGAAATACTGTAATTGAAATCAATTCGTTATGAAGTAATGCGTGTTACCTATTCGTCTAAAGTAACCCATTGTTTGAATGCATTGTTGAGTATTTTCATTGTTTGCTCCGTATTGTTGGAGGAAAAACTTCCGCTTTCTTGTTTTCGCCTGTTTATTATTATTATTTTTATTTTATGGAAAAAGTTTCGATAGCGCAGTAAGTAAACTATGATTTTTGATTTATAAGAAATCAAAATGGAACGACGGGCGATAGAATGTTGAATTCAAAAGTATTTAAAGTATTATATATCGAATTTCGGTCAAAGTATACCTAGGTAACCGTAATGGCGGCGCTATGGCCGCGCTTCCGACTGTTTGTGCTCCCGACTGGCCTCCCAGAGGGAGTCGCCGGCAGGCCGCCCTGTGCTAAACGTCACTAGTTATTGATTCACGGTAGTTATTGAACAAAAGAAAAATAAGGAAACGTCTACTAAAAATATAGTTAATCTAACCTAACCTAACAGAAGCGCCGCCATTGGGGTTACCTAGGTATACTTTAACCCAAATTTCATTTAACATATGAGATTGTTTCGAACTTAACGTTAAACTCAATTAATTTACTAAATCATACATAAAATTTAGACAGCAGAAGTTATAAATGTAATAGGTTTTCTTCAAGCTTTAAATTCCGCGTAAGTCGAACAGTGAAGTTTCAAACGGAGTGGAGGGCTTTTGTTTTCCCCTTTTTTCAAATTTCGCCTAGGTCTTTTTTCTTTAAACTATTTAATTATCGTTAAACAGATGTTTTTTAAGTGTGAATTGGGACGAATATAACTCCACAACTGATGTTGATGACGTGTGGAGTTGCATTTTTTCCAACTCTCGGTGGAACTCTGACGCAGCCACCTCCCCGTGGTGATTTCTGGGATGGCAAGCGAAGAGTTGTGTGTCTCTGTTTAATATATTATTATGAGAATGTACGAAAAGAAGCAATACACGTAGAAATAATAAGAAGTTATTTATTATGACGTCACGATGTTCTCAATTCTTGTAGTGTCTTGTGTCTGTACATCGTAGTTTTTCTGTTAACAATAGAATTACATTTGATACAAACAGGAAATTCGTATATAGTTTATGGAGATCTTCTTAAAGCTTTTCATACCTGCTTTCGACTCTCGTGTATCTCATTCTAGAAATTAAGGAAGGACACGCAGATGGACGCCAGAGAAAATTTATATGTATACTTAAAATTTGTAAATGCTATTATCAAACAAACATCCCTCTATTTCCCATACCCCGACTTTTAACCATCAAAATTTGACAGCATTAATGACCCGTATACATAAGTTACCATGCCAAATTTAGTTTTTTAATCATTAGTCCATAGTGTATATAGACATATCCACGGAATTTTTTCCGATGTTTTTCTGACATTTTTGGTTCTAGAAGTCTTAAAACGTGGAGATTTGTATAGAAAAAAAAAATTGAGGGTGAAATTTGACACAATACCAATGCTTTCCCTTGTTATTATGTAAATTGTGACAACGTCTCAATTCTTAGCTGCAATTTTGACTGAAATTTTAATTTAAAAGTAAGTCGATGTTCGCGGAAGATTTACTTGAATGCCTCAGGAAAAGTCCGGTTTTTAGCAGGATTTTTACTGTAAATACGCAAATATTTTACGAGAGTTTCGGCCATTTGTATCATGTATATAAAAGAGGACAAAAAAAAAAAACGGTTCAAAACAGTGTTTCTCAACCTCTAACAAATCGTCGCCCCCTTCGATAAAACCGTTACGTAGTATCGCCCCCTCAATGAAACCGTTAAGTAGTATCGTCCCCTTTAATAAAACCGTTACGTAGTATCGCCCCCTTCACTTCGAAAAAAATTTTGTAAATCGGCTAATCAGGACCCCCGAATATTATAATTCCTGCCATGTGACAGAAAAGGATTAAAAGTGGAAGGAAGAAAGATTATAGGAATGCTATTTGTTTAATTATTGTACAATATAATGAATAAAATATCTAATTATTCTTAATATAATGTTTTACTATATCGCCCCCAGAAAATTGTTTTTCGCCCCAAAATATAAATTGTTGCTAATCGCCCCCAACATGGAAAAATCGCCCACCTGGGGGCGATATCGCCCCCGTTGAGAAACACTGGTTCAAAACAAACACTTCTTCCATTCGGTACAATTTACCGAGGTCTTATCGCGGTTCTAGCGTTATTATATAATTATAAATAAATTTAACAATAAAAAAATGCAGCAACGAGTTGCGTAACTTTCTCGGCTGTAATGACACTTTGTTTAAAAAATAACTTTTTTACTCTTCCTTCACTGATATTGCTCGAAGACGTTCTAACGTTCAGTCACATTAATGTAGGCGCAACGAGTTTAAGGCAGTGTTTCTCAAACTTTTTGGACCGCGACCCCCCTTCTGCACTTAAAAATTTCAAAGGACCCCTGAAGAATAAGTATGTGTCAAAAAACATCCCGAAGGGAGGGGGTTAGGCTCGTATTTAAATATTTATATTATTTTTATTATTTATATGTGCAATTTATTTAAGTAAAAATTATTTTATATATTTTTTTATTTCTATTATTTCTAAACATGAATCCATAGTAAATTTATAAAATAATTGAAAAAATTTATCTGGCATCAATTTTTCAGCGACCCCCCAAATATTTTTCACGACCCCCTTGGGGGTCGCGACCCCTACTTTGAGAATCACTGGTTTAAGGCACAAAGTAAAGCTCGAAGACTTTCTGTGACGTTGCTTATGTGACCGTTACGTGACGTCGCCAATGCCCAATTTTAGGACAGACACCACTGTGACCGTTCTCATACGCGAGCGGTCGAATTCGGGATGGAGGAGAGAGTCGAAAGACAGCGCACCGGAAGTAATGCACTTCACTACGCATTTAAACGTTAAATAACAATTTATTTAAGTTTAGAACTATTTTACAAGGAAATAGAATTAATAGAAGAGTCTATCAAGAACTCTGTGTCCTCGTCTGTTATCGTCTCTTGTCTTTTATTCGAGGTTTTATCCCCTTTTTATATTATTTACGGTCATAGACTCTATTAATTACGTACAGTAGAAAAGGAAATAGTTATTAGTCGGAACATGTCATTAACATTATCACATAGGTCGATGTCATTTTACGTTTCCTGCTATTATATATAACGGACAGAAAATATAGTAATCGGTCAGAAAAATGACCTCCCCCACTCAAAATTTTTACATTTTTGGTCTCAAAGAACCTTAAAATGTCGAGAAATGAAAAACAATTCAGGTTTTTTTTTTCTGTATGTATGGATATTAGTGTGTTGGGAGATGGCGCAATTTTGTTGATGCTGTTTGAAGCTTAATTCCTGTGCTTTTTGTCGAAAATTTAGAAAAAGAAAGTAGACTTTTATCATTTCATTTCTTTCAAATTGTATTAAAATGCTTTAATTAAAAGCAGTGAAAATAGTAAAAGAAATAATGTTCGTTCGTATAATCAAGGTATAATTTTTTTTTATAAGTTTAAATTTGTATAAATTTTGATATGAATAAACAAAACGTAGCATCTTTCCAATTTTTATCATTAACACATGTTTGTTCGTCTTACTGATTACAATTCACTCGATATATTTCTGCAGAGACTACAGTCGGAGTAGAGGCGCTACAGTCGGTCGCAGCCAATGTTCGTACTGCAGCTAGTCGCCTGTCTTATTGTCAGCTTGAACGAACCCACGATGGGGGAGGAGGATTGGATAAGGCAATGAACACGTGGGTGATCTTCCAAAAGACATTGTCTCCTGGTTGATTTTCTACGAGAAACTGGCCCTTATTTAGTAGTTACATAAGTAAATCCCGAAAATATCCAGTCCACGACTAGTGATTAGTGGTTTTATCCACTCGGCCTCTAGTACTCCGAACCCACCACCACGCGTATGATTTAAAATGGCCTCGGTACCCGTGGGGCGGAAAGTCACGAGAGAAAACTTTATTTTAGAACAATTTGCTTATTAAATTTTTAACGTATTCTATAATCGAATTTCTCTTCTAATCAAATTGTAAAAATAACGATATAATAATATTGTCGTTTATAGGTGTTATATAATAAAATAAAAATAATGTCCCTCTTTTCTGATATCTGTAATCTGTAATTTACATTTTAAATCTACAAAATATTACTTCTGGTCTAATCTACTTCATTATCTGCTGAACATCTGTAATATAATAACCGGATTTTTCATAAATAATAAATACATTGCGGAAATAATACGTTTATCATAATGAGATTGTTCTCTATAACATTTTTCGCTAACGAAGAGCTATGGAAATTAGTTCACGTATTGAAATAATGAGGAACAGCCGCGCAAACAGCTGGTATTTATAAATTAGAATTTACAGTGGAAATTTACATAATTTATCTGTTAATTATATAAACTCATTTGTAAATATTGAAAATAGAATTTTAGATATCAATTTTAGTGTCTTCGAAATGGTAAGTACTGTACAGTACATGCATACGGTGTCGTTCTTATTGCATTAGCACGCTGGGCAGTTGTTTATAGGTCTTAATTGCGCACTCGGGATAGAATTTTGAGAGAGAGCCGAGTGAAGCGGATAAAAAAATTTTTAATGTAAATTTAATAAAATTTCCACCTTATGTGATCGCTTATTCATAAGCAGTGTAGAAATAGAAGACACGACACAACATATATAAACAAATGAGTTTTAGTTAAGGAACGACTTTGGAAAATTTTCTAGTGTTTATTTTCGTTTTTCTTTGGAAGGTGCTAGGGTCCCATGGCTCACCATCGGAGGCCTTATTCTAATTTATGTACAGTCCAGAATTTAACACTAATTTTCTGATCACCTGCCAGTGATTATAAATGTTTCTACAAATGTCTAGAATGATGTAATTTCACTGTTATTTTCGATTTTATTGAATTTAAATTAAGAAATTGTAAGTAGAAGTTAAATACTGTAGTTTTAATAACACGAGACATAAAAAGGGGGGAAAAACACAATCAGGATGCTCATAAGTTGGAAACCATACGAGTTATGTTGGCGTTGATTATTATTTTTTAGGTAATGCTTGGCTCTTAATAATGCGGAATGAATTTAAGTTAGGGGAGACCGGCCTAGTTGTCACAGTGCAAATATCGCTTGTATAATCAAAACTGATCGGTCACGTCATCTAGGAGTAGGATCCTTTACCGCTCGCCTACATCATTACGAAATTCGAATAATATCAGTTTCTTTGTGTATCTGTTAGTTGGCGTTTAGGAGATTTACAACGAGTCGCGTAAATTTTGATGTGCCATGTCTTGTGCCGTTTGAAAACTTGCAATTAGTTAATGGTGAGTAACAACTGTATTTTATATTAGGTGGGTTCTTGATGTATATGTAAGCCCGCGGGCCTATCCACGGCCTGAGCGGAGGAATGAGCGAATTTCGCGCAAAATTACGACTTTGTAATTTAATTTTTTTAACGCGATTGTTAGAAAAAACGTCGTACTAGAACGAATCGAATGACGTTCTCTATAAACAAACGGAGAGGAATTTTAACAACAAGATGTCAAAAAGAAAACATCTCATTGTGAAAGAGGGACCGCTGCAATCAAACGTCATCGAAGTCAACGGAAGAAACCTATGATCACACCTGGAAATTAACCTTCGACACGTCAATAGTCGATCACATAATCATATTCCCAGGCACCAGGCATAAAAGGTGGAGACCCCGAAGTTCCGGGCGGTCGTCCCATACGAAGTCCGAAGGAAGGCGAATAAATTAATTAGTGCTCAGAGTAACCGACGACTAGGTGCCAAGTTCAGCGGATCTCCACGAACGAACTGTCCCGGCCCATGCAAATCAACGGAAAGAAGACCCGCCATACAATCGCCAATCCTATCCGAATTTCTCTCTCTCCGGTCGAACGAACGTCATTTAATTTAAGCAATGAATATTTACATATTACTTATTATATTACATACAGGTAGTCTCTCTCAGCGGAAGTAGCGACAGAGCTAGATCATTAGGTCAGCACGCAAGCTGATAGAAACTTTTGTCAATCCACTCGATAGGAGTGTATATGTAACCTCATTTAACCGAATCTAATCTTAGGTTTAGTTGTATAATAAACTTTCTTTTGTTAATTGTTCAATTTTTCCACCTGTCCTAGCCACCAAAAAGACTCCTGTCGACTTGCTCACGACCTCCCCACTCACTTATTGCCCTCCTAAATTCATCCTACGACTCCGAGGTCGGGTTTTAACAACCTGTGCCTGTAAGTGGTCGGGAGGGATTAACCCCTGGCCCTAGGCTTATCTCACATATATACATTATGAGCAATCGAATTTTCTATTCTGAAATTAGAAACTGTGAACCGATTTATTAAGGAAGTTCATTTGAAGCAAATTGTCACACATCGAAAGAGGCAACTTGTCACTAAGACTGACTCATCAGAAGAGGAAGAAAAGACCTGTTTGGTTTGTAGTGAGAATTTAGTTTCACGAGCTATGTACAGATGTAAATCCATATTATGTATGTCACAACTGTGACTCTAAAGACGATATGTAAAGATTCGAGTTATTGCCTTTCGCAGAATAAATAATAGTAAATTAGTAGTCTATTTTCGTTATAAAATTGGCACAAGTAAATGTCATATTAAGCATAATTTAACATAACCAAAGGAAATGCGAGAACGTAGGCTACCTATATCCTGTGACAAAATACCCCGTTAAGGGATATGTTGCACACTGCACTCCACTTATATGAAATTCGTGAATATAGCCCCAAAACGAGAAATGACTAAAAGCTGTGACAACTAGCCCCGTCTCCCATATTTTGATAGTGGGAACCTATAGTTAATGTGATACTACCGAAGGATTTCACAGGCTGCACTCCGACTTATATGAAATTTTCGTGAATTTTACTTTTGACTGCGAGTCCCCTTCATCAAAATAACTTAAATTAGCTTCTCTTTACTGAGAACTATGATTTACGTGTAAAGAAACAAACAAATATGAATATAAGTTCTATGGATTCAGGCAACAGAAGTGTAAATTTTTTATTTCAGTCTAAAACGACAGGAAAATTAATTGTTGGATTTGGATTGTGTTTCCTCTTACTTTTATGTTTCTATTGTTTCTCTGAAACATATAACGATGATTATAGAAAAATAGACGAAAAGGGTAAGTTTCTTTCTTAAAATAGCATTATTTAGAGTCCATAAGATTTTTATACGAGTGTTTTTATTCCAGATGAAAAAAGCAAGAAATTAAATATCTTTTTCGTCGAAACATCTGGTGGTTCTTCTTTAAACATTCGTCAGATGTGCGCAGTTGAATCGACTGCACGACACAATCCTACCGCAAATGTTACTGTATTAATGTTTACTTCGCGTAACACCAAGAACGATTTACGTAACGTGTACATGAGAAGAATGTCATTTGAAGAACTTTTTGCAGGCACTCCATTAGAAGATTGGTACTTTAAGAAAGAGTGGAATAGAAGCAAATACAAAATATATCACTTAAGCGATGCCGTAAGGTACGCTGTAATTTGGAGATACGGAGGAATATATTTAGATTTAGACATCGTCATGTTAAAGCCTTTGCCTTCTACAACTAATTTTGTGGTGAAGCCGCGTAAGAACAGTTTATGCAATGGCATTTTTGGAATGCATCGCCATCATTCTCTTTTGTATAACTGCATGAAAAATTTATCGGAGGAATATAAAAGAGATTGTTTTGCATGTGTTGGTCCACTTTTCTTCACTAAACACTTTTTATCGTATTGCCGCGGTAAAAGTGTAGAATACGTCGAAGAAAAAGAAAATTGTGATATTACGATTTTACAACCGATTACCGTTTTTCCAGTACCATATAATAACTGGAAATATTATTTTATTAGTTCTAATACTATAAATGTTCTTCGTAAAATGAAAAACTCTTATATGATTCACGTCTGGAATAAATTTTCTTTTGGGAGAAAGTTATATATAGGTTCTGGAAGTAGCTACGAAATTGCAATAGCGCAGAATTGTCCTCATGCTTATTCTAAAGCGGTGAGTAAAGGGGAATTTTAATTTATAAAATAATTTATTTGATTTCATTAAATTATTAAAAAGTTGTTCGGATGACCAATGTACACTATTTAAGGCTTTGGCCTATCGCTCCGGAGGACCAAGGAAGCGAATTCGGGCGAAAAACTTTTGTAAGGTCTTCTCCAGATTTCGACTATCCCCTTTGTGGACCCGGCGAAATTAAAGATTTGAATGAAAAAAGAGCTTCTTAGTTCCCACAGGAGTAACAGTTAATAAAATATATTCCATAGTTTTAAATTTGTGAACAAAATAAATAATTGAAACACCGTTTCTCAAACTTTTTGCACATTGACATGTTTGTTTGTAATGGTATCGCGATGCAAATTATTTAAAAATTATTTATTGATTTACTTGTGAAAAAACTTATCCGTCCACCAGTGGCCGAGTGGTCTCCGTTGCCACTCATTAGTGGTGACCAGACCCTGAACACTGGGATGTTCGGTTGTGGATTCGCGCCGCGACTCGGACAGGCTGGCTGGTAGGAGTTTTCCGGGTTTTCTCCTAGCCGATAACGATTGAATAGGAGGCCACTTCCCCATAAAAGTCCTCCCGGGTGCACTATTTCTCGCGCGCGTTTAGGCCGTTCGATATACAGCTGGCTCTTCGGTCGCGTAGCGATCATATACACACGTCTAGTCGGAGAAAGAGCTTATATGAGCTAAAATCTCCATATCAAACACCTGTAAAAGAAAGGAAACTTATCTGTTATTTATTTTTTACAATTTATTCTTACGTATGACAATAAACCTAAGAGTTTGAATAAACAAGGAAACATTTTTTCTCTCTTTTGTTATTAATTGTCTGACGATCTCAGAGCGTGATCCACGTGTAACGTCTATGGCTCTCCTGCATACTTTTCGATCCAAATCTCTGACTACTTGATGACTCTTCGGTTCCTCCTATTGACGTTACTTCAAACAATTGTGGGACGTCTCTGTTATGCATTATAAACCTTGCGATATCTTTGAATCTGTTTAGAAATTTCCGAAAGATTAGGTCGTTGCTTATGGGTTAAGAGGACGCCAGTCGGAAATTGTGATCAAAATCGCGTTTTTGAATGAAATTATCTAAATAACAATAGACTAGTAAATTTAATTCTAAAAAGAAGAAAAATTACTGTTTAAGTTGTAAAAATGAAAAACCAGCAAGTTACCTATGGTGCCAAAATGGCGGCGCTTCAGATAGGTTCGTTTCGTTTCCGTTAGATTAACTATATTTTTAGTAGACGTTTCGTTTTTTTTTTTTACTTCGTTCAAGAACTACCGTTAATCAATAACTAGTGACGTTAAACACATGGCGGCCTGCCGGCGGCTCTCCCTCCAAAGGTCGGAAGGGCGGCCATTTTGGCACCATAGGTAACATTAACCAAATTTTGTTATATCGTTATAAATCGTGGAGTGTGGCTATTTTTATTATTTTATTGCGTGTATAATTGCGATTTAACAATTGTTTTAAATTTGAAAAATAAAAACTTGCATTATTCGGAAAATTCGCAATTTTCGACTGGCGTCCTCTTAACCCATAAGTGCCATTAGGTTTTTCAAAAATATTTTATCTGGATATTAATTAATTAGTATTGTTAAAGATGCCCAGTGTCTACCTATGCACCTAGTTGTGAAGTAAAAAAAGTTTTAATTGGCATAAATTTTAGCTTTTGTTATTCTGAGTAACATTTTGAATAAAAATTATTCATGTCCATGTAAATTTATAAAATTAAACGAGAAACCTGAAATAGCTCTACGGGAAACTCCCGTGAACTTTGACCTATTGACCTGGAACTTTTGCCAGCTCCTCGTCGATAAAAAAGGCTTAAGTTTTAAATTTGAGCTTTCTAGACTTAAATTTTTTTTATTTTTTCTCTCTATGAGCGTCAGCAGAGAAGAAAATATAGGTTTCTTATGGCGATTTTGCACTATTCGATTGCTTCTATTTTGGCAACCCCTTTATAGAAAAATCTGAAATTTTGCACACTATCTAAGTAAACAATTGTCTTTCAAAAGAGATATTCAGAATTACTGCAAGCCTTTGGGGAACGGAGAAATCAACCCCGAAAATCGGCAACACTGACTCTTGTACAGTACGTATAGTCAGCAGTGATCGTTTTACTTGGCGTGGAGTCACTGCCGTTACTCTCGATATTGTCTTCAAATGTTTCGTGTATCGTGGGATCGTTTGTCTTATTTGGAGTACAGTGAGATTTAACGAACATTTTACTTGTTATTATATATATTATTTTGGTAATAATAACATATATTATTAATTATTAAACCGAAATTAATTACTCAGGTATTTATTAGTCTTTAACAGTTACAAACTTTAAGAAAGTTATCAGAAAACGTATGTATTTCCTGCCACATATATATATATATATATATATATTGTATTTAAAAACTTCATACTTAATTATAAATTCTTTAATACAGAATAAATTATAAAGTGCCATTTCTTATGGCTTGTGCATAAACGTGAGGACAGTTTTTAGCCATAACTTCTTCATAAGCACTTCCCGACCCCGGGTGGAGTTTTTTATTACGATTGAACTTCCCCCAGACGTGTATTAAGTAACTGTCATTAATTTTTCGAAGAACGTCTTTGGCAGAAGACTTGGAAAAATAATCTTCCCAATCGTTAAAAAATACAGGAAATGCCGCGAATTGATTCAATACAGTAACACCGCAATCATTCTTCTTCTGTACAGCATTTACATTTTTTCCAGCACAAAACGATAAAAACACATGAGTAAACAGAGGTGGGCCACCACACACAAAGCAATGACTTTTGTATATTCTTGCAAAAGCTCTCATACAGTTGTATGTTATAGGATGATAATACTGCATTCCAAAGATTCCATTAGCAATTCTGTCTTCGGTTTCTTTAATTACAAAGTTTTTTAAAGGAGGAAATGGCCTTAACATGACGATGTCCAGATCAAAATATATTCCACCGAATTTCCATAATAGAGCGTATCTAGCAGCATCACTAAAATGGATGATTTTAAACTTACTCTTCTTCCATTTTCCCTGATTGTACCATTCCAATAAAGGAGTTCCCTCTAAAACATTTTCCAATGAAGTTCCGGTTATTTCTATATTTGAAAATTGGCGAGTCAAATTGAAGTTATCGTTCAATTCGTTAGGAGTAAACATTAATAATTTTACCGAAAATAAAGGATTATGTCGAGCAGTTGATTCAATGGCACATGCTTGACGATTGTTCAACGTGGAAGCGCCGGAAGTTTCGACGAAAAAAATATTATCACGTGATGTTATTGTGTGATAAAAAGTGTGATGAGCCTTAAGATTAACGGTGTTATCTTTAAAAAAAAGTTTGGAAGTTAATTCTTTAGAATAAAGTCTTTTATTTTATATAAATAATAAATTTTATTGATATTCGTTACCGTAATAAAATGCTGGATACTCATCAAGGATATATATTTTCAAAATAAGTAGTATTAAAATGACAAAGGATATTAGCAATAAAATACTCAGCTTTCTTTTCTTATTTACCTGGAAAATATTATAAAAGAATAATGGTTAGGTATATTTAAAGAAAAATTGGTTAATGTTACCTATGGTTCCAAGATGGTGGCTCGTCTGATTCCAGCAAGGAATCAGTGGGGATGCACGTTCTAACCTAACCTAACCTATTCTAATAACTTACCATAATTATTACCAACAAAATTATTAGAATAGGTTAGGTTAGGTTAGAACGTGCGTCTCTACTGTTTCCTTGCTGCAATCAGATGGGCCGCCATCTTGGAACCATAGGTAACATTAACCGAAAATTATTAAAAGAAATTAAAGCATTGATTATTTATATAAGTATACTACAGTATCCGCCTATCATCGACTTCCTCCTTCCAACCATTTCTGCCATTTCTGAATGCTTTCGTTCATCTGGCAGTGTCATAAGCAAACTAATGACGTAACCCTTTTCAAATGAAACGAACTATGTCATTGGCCTGTTTATTTAGCTGTATTTAAAGTCGCTTTACTGGACAGCATGTCCAGTGGTAAGCCGCACGAACAAACAAATCAAAATTCACTAAATTCGACGGACAGAAAGGCGAAGCTACAGAGCTACAGCTAAGCACCGTACAGAGCTAAGCCACCCTCTCCGGGAAGTCCAGGTTCGAGTACGAGTGAGGATCATTGGGAGTTTTAGATGGATAATATGTGGGGTTATCTCTTTTATCACTTGTACTCGTTGTAGTCTTACCCTAAATCAGAATGATTAGCCTTATTGCTCTTAGAGCAAAATTCGAAATCTTGTTTTATTCTTCATCATGATAATTAACAGAAGCGAAACTAAAAATAGTATTGAACTTCTCTTTGGGAAACCGTAATATTAATGTACTAGCAGGTGAGCCCGGCGTTGCTCGGGCAAAAGTAACGATAGCGAAAATTAAGATTATTACATTATAGTCACAAAAAAAAAGTAATTTCATCAACGAACTAAGTTTTTCTAAAGAAAGATCGAATTTGAAAATCGAATGTTCTAATATTGTTCGATTTTCACGATGTGTTCTGATTATACCCTTCAATTTTCATCGAATGTCATAAAGAAGAAAGGTCGAGAAAAACCGAACTAATCTGTTTAAATTTGAAAATCGAATGTGTTCCAACATATAACTCTTCTTCTTTTTCTTTTTTTCCAGCACCCGTAAATCTTGCACGTTGCTTTTTCTCGTTCTCCATTGTTACTTAACACTTTGGTACGTAAATCTGGTACCCTAACTGTGTACAAAATTTCAACTTTCAACTCCTAACCGTTTTAGCGAATATTAAGATTATTACGTTATAGTCAACCTTATCCGTTTTCACAGAATGCAAGAATTGGGTCCTCCCTGTTTCCAGACTAATTACAGAATTTTTAGATAGGTCTAAAAATATATTCGATTTCCCGCAAAAACGAAAAAAAAAAAAAAACTGCATCTGCGTCTTGCACGTCGCTTTCTCTTAACACTTCCATTGTTACGTAACACTTCCATCATTGATTGAAGTGTTAAGACTTAATCCTGCCCCTCTCCCCCGTGGGGAGGAATTTCAAAAAATCCCTTCTTAGTGTGCGTTCTTGTGACGTATCCTAACTATGTACCAAATTTCAACTTTCAACTCCTAACTGTTTGGGCTCTGCGCTGATTATTATTATTATTATCATCAACTTGTCTCGATTATATATATAGATTATATTCTTATTATGTAATGTTCTGTTTATGATTGTCGTGTTCTTATTCTGTAAAGGAAAAATAAAGATAATTTCATCAGTCGTAACTGGATTTTTTGAATAACAGAAGAAACCTTACAAGCACGTAGAATCCGGCTTTTAGGGGATATAATACATACAATGAAACTGGTAATTAAAGGTTTGGTTTAATTATTTATGGCAATGCGACACGTGGGTGATCTCAGAGGGCAATTCCTCCCGAGAGGATTTTCTATGGGAAACAATCCCACACTTATGTGTTACAAACATGGAGAAAACCCAAAAAACTCCACATGGCTAGTTCGTTTGCAAGGCGCGAACGATCAACTATTAGTGTTTAGTGGTTTATTCATTCGACCACTGGTAATAGTAATTAAAGAAATAATAAGAGATTATAGAAATTTTGCAGAGGAAAAATAGTTTTATCTTGAATTCTATAGACAAGGTGTCGAATGAAATGAGAAAGAAAAATATTTTGATTAAAGGTCCGATTTGAATAGGAAAGTGCAAAACCTGTTTTCTAAACTGATAGGCGAATCAAAATTAATTCCAACGGTTAAGATAGTGGGATTAATCGATCAGATACTGTATTGGTGGAATTACAGTCATTTGCAGACAAGAAATTCATTTTTGGTAACGTTAGAAAGATAAAGGCAAATGATGCATTGAAGAATATACAAATATTTGATGATTTATGTTGGTGTTCAAGACTGAGACGGAAAAATCTTTTATCTTATTTACACGATTACAGGCTGAAAGACAGGAGAGTTCGATTGATGACTGAAGTTTTGCAGGTTGGCGATGAGAGATGTACAGTACTGTACTTACGACCTAGATAGAGGAGATTGTTTAGTAGAAAATCGAATGGGAAATTCTCAAAATCTTCATTCTCCGTTCCAAGGAAATGTACAGTTGGATTGAAAGTTTCAACATGGAATTCTCAGGGTACCCTCCTAACTAATCTGAATGATAGTGGTTTTGTTAAACATATTTCTGAAACTGATATTTAGGGATTAACCGTGACTTGGTCTACAGCTCCTCTGTGTTCGAGAGTTAAAAGCCTTAACTGTAGATTAAAAGTTTTTGAGGTAATGGCTACTAAAAGATTAGGAAGAGGTAGACCTTCGGACGGGTTACTGATTATACTTCAGATTATGATCTTCTGCTGATGGGTGATTTTCATGCACGAATTGGCTTGATTATGGACACTATCATGGGGATGCGATTTCAAACATCCGACTATCAAATGATAAAATTTGCAATGAAAGAGGAAATTTACTTATTGAACTAGTGAAAACTTATAATTTATACATAATAAATGGTCGATACTCTTTTGAATCATCAGCAGACCTTTACTCACACTTCCAAACTGGGTGCTTCAGTAATTTGATTTAGTAATCTTAAGCGAGAGTCTGGTAGAGAGATTGCATAAATGTTTTATTTCTGAAGATTATATGTCTGGCCATTATTTGGTTAACTCGTTCGAGACTGCATAATATTCAATATAAGCAACTTACTAGAACACCTTGTAAACTTGCAGCCCAATTTTTATTAGTTCCAAACGTTTTCCTTCATATTCAATGAACTTTCTCAAGAAAAAGGAAACAAAACAACTATAGAAAACAAAATCGAACTCTTAGTAGAAAAGCAGAAAACGAACAGGCTTTTCAATTCAAAGCCTGTTCGACTAATCGATAAGGAATAGTAATTAATTAAAAAATTATTTATTTAAATAAAGAAATAATAAATTTAATAGAACTTACATGTAATAAATTACTTGGTAAAATGTTTAAAATAGCAAAACGTTCTCTTATGATTAAAACCATTTTTCATTTTTCATAATTTTCCATTTATTTAATGGTAACTAAAATAATAAAATTAAAAATTTTAATAAACTTTATTAAATATAAAATAAAATAAAATATTTACTTATTAAATGAATATATGTACTGTATGTATGTTGGTATGTAACAGCCTTTCACGGGCAACTTGTTTAACTCCATTAGTAAATCATTGGTATGAACGGCTCATATATTCCTTTCTTTAATTTGTTCGACTCTCTGTCTGAGGGCATAAAGGGAGAAAAAACTTCTCTTAAAAATGTGTCGCAATCGACTTGTTGTCATAGGCATAGTCTAAATGGAAAGGGGGAGGTGTGTAATACATACTATGTTTATACACTGTATTTCAGTACGAGGTACACCCGCGAGCTATGGGTAGATAAGCAAAATATATTCAAAACTATTTTTCTATATTTTAAATCACTTATTAAGTTTTCGAGATATAAGGCTCATAAAAAAATAAATTTTCAGACCCAACTTTTGATATTTGCAGCTACCAGTTCATTCCGTACAGGCAGTACCTAAAAAATCTTTCAAGATAGATTTTTAGTAACTTACAATATAATTTAATTTTTTTTAATCAATTGCAATGTATAAGTTGTGGTACTATTTGTTCGTAAATATGAAAAAGTACAGTATGGCTGATAATTTGATTGAAGATTATCATGGAAGAATGATATAAGATTTTTAGATTTATTCTTTGTTAATCTATCGATCGCGGGAGTGCACGTCGTACTGAAACACTCTGTATATCTACCTACGTAAAAAACAACATAATTATTTAACGGGCCAAAAAACTCACATCCAGGGGAATTAAAACAACATGAGTAATTATTAACAATATTTATTAATTCGAATTAGCTACAGATAAAGACAGATTTGGAATTTATTTTATTACCCTAATAATAATGGGAGAAATAGTAATAACATTGTTAATACATGTACTAAAGAAAAGAAGCTACCGTATGACAGTACCAAATATTCAAGCTAAATGGCTGTGTTTTTCTATGAGTCGAGTCATAACTGCATGCATACTGTTGCGTTTGCTTGTTACGTTCAGGCGTTGCGTTCAGTTACAAGTGTAACACATAAAGTAAAGACATCGCGAGCGGTCGACCAAAATTGGCTTCGCGATCGACTTGTTGGCCACCCTGCTTTATACAATAATACACTAAAATAAGCGATTAGTTAATTTTTTCCAGCAATTACGCAATATCCGGTAAATTTTTCAGCTAGACGCTTTTGATAAGAAATCCTCTTGTCTAAGTAAAGTCAAATAACATGAAAACTAGTAGAATTACGGCTCTAAAATAAAGAATATAGCTATTTTTTAACGTTTGTTTATATTCTGACTTTAATCACGTGGACTGGTTCTTCGAGGGAAAATCCCGACCAGATGGGTCTAAAAAAACTCTCATTCGTTGAAGTTGATTCAGTCATAATATAAATTACCAATTAGAGCGTAATAGGCGTAGAAACAAAAACTTTAAAGCCAATTAACAGCAAGAAGATCTTCCATAGACTTACTACAAAGAGGTGGAGTTTCCCGGCAATATTTATTGCTAGATAGTTTTAAAAATATATTTATTCGCTTAAATATTGTCAAATTAGCTAATTTAAAAAGCGAATTTATTGCGATTGTTTACATTTTACTTGGAAGGTTGGAGGCGGGGCTTTTCGCCGCAATTTTTTCCTTTCACAAGTCTGTGATTAGTTAAAGTAATGTCAACAAAGACAGAATATACCCAATAAAACTGTAGAAGGAGTTTCCCTTTGATTGTTTTCAGTCAACTGTATAGTTAACTACGTAGAATGGTAGGGGGTACTTTTTACCGAAATATTTATGTAACAAAACACTTATTGGCTTAAACAAAGTCAATCGACCTACAGAAGAGCGAATCAAAGCTAAGATCGCGGAAAACTCGAATATAACGCAAATTAATTGAATTTTTGATTAATTACGCCTAAAGGCGAATCTCGCATCACCGATTAACGGAAAGTCACGTGACATACGCCTCAGGGCGTATACCAGCATGGAAAGGGTTTTAAGAAGTTTTCTCCATTGTCTGGAAAGGTATGGAGAAAACTAGCCCGTGGTTCTTCCAGACGCACAATAAGGGAGTCCGGATGTGGGCTTTACATAGCTAGAACGAACTTCCCTTGTATGTGAGAATACAGGGCTCGTTTACGCTACTAGCCTTCGCATTTATCCCGTCGAAACTTTCGTTCCGCTCACTATGTCGAAAGTATGGCCTTTCTATGAGCGATATGGAAGATCAAGATCGCGAAATCCAGATCTTGTCACGACTGACACCAGTTAGACAATTCCGCGGACTAACACGCCTATACAATTATTTTTAAAGGAGAAGTTAAAAATTAGCGAATGGAGCGTTGTGTGAATGGTAGATAATTCGAGCTCAACAAATGAGAAGTCGATTAAACAACATAAAAAATATTTCCTGAATAAATTATGGGTTCCCAGACGAGGTTCGAAGTTTAGTAACCTTCGAAATTCTTGTGTAAACAACAATACTCGAACCGTTCGAGTATGTGTCAAATTTCTGTCAAGGGCTTAGCGGAAGACAAACTCTAACATGAGCGCTCATAAATACACAGGTCATTGACTCGCTAGCCTATAAAATGTCGGCCGAGATAAACCTTTTCGAACAAACAAACAAACAAAAAAATAAAAAAAGTAAATAAATAAAAAGAAATTTTGATAAATGAAAGGTGAAAATGATTGTTAAATTCTTAGACGTCAAAAACATGGTATAACAATGGCCTGAATTATGAATGCAGATGTTATTGTTCTCTAAACAATCGCAGGGCAGAGTCGACAAAGTGGTATCAAATGGACACCTCGAATCGGATCTTTCCTGCGACCCGAAAAGGTTTCGTCTCGCACCTGGAGACAAAGGAGAGACCAATCGGGAAGCGAAGAATGGGACGAGGGACCAATCCGAAATGTGAACAGCCGAGGAAAAATCGGGATTTCAAGATCGAAAAGGAGAGTCTCCTCGGGATTTCGTAAAAACTTGTGATTTGTATTAAGTTGTGTCGTCGCCATCCATTTAGACTTCCGCTGCACTATTTCCCCGATCGTCCGTTTGCCCAGCGATCTCATCTCGTCCGCCCCGGGGCTGCGACCGAAACCGAAGTTCTTGCCTCTCCGCCTCTCCGAAGGATTAGTGAAAAACTGTCATTTGTCGATGTAAGCATAGCAAATAAACGGTTTCCTTGTGGAAAACACTTGTCATCATTTGCCTCCTCCGTCACGGCCCACATACAACTTCCCCTAAGGTTTACCCTGACGCGATATTAACTGATTCCACCTAAAAGACGGAACCTAACACGGGTGCCGAGGAGTGAATTTCCAAGTCCCCTATATCCACCGGGTCGGCTACCTTACATATTTTAAATTAAATAAATTAAAAATAAGATTAAAATTGCAGCTCGGCATTGTGACAATGTCACAATAAATAATTGCTAGTACTATAAATAAATTATGTATGTATGGGTAATTTAAACGAATTTCTTTAAAAAGATTTGAAATATTATAAACAAAGCATACTTACTTTTAAAATAAACCTTCATTATGATATGTACTAAGCAAAAAACAATAAAAATGTGAAGGGTGTTCACGGCAACTGAAAAATTAAATGATAAAGCGTTATCGTATTGCTAGGTAACATTAGATTAAACTTTTTACTATTATTTTTCCTCTAAAATTATTTGTCAGAATTAACAAATTTAGGGAAAAAAAAGCATCACTTCTCGCTGTTATTTATTTTTTTATAAATCCTCCAGTTGTTAAACGGATCCCATTAGACCCCTTCTTAAATCACCCACCAGAAGCAGAGTGGATAAAACAACTAAGTGTTCAGAGGTTTATGAAAAAATCCAGCAATAAGTTGGTTAACTTTCCCGGCAACATTTAAAATTGCGTGTGTGGCGCCATCTGTTGAAATATTTTATCATTAAACATTTTTATATTTTTAATCATTATAAAATGGCAAAAAGCTTAATTTTAACGATAGGGATGAGTTTTATTAAAAATTGTAAATTCTAATTACGAGTAAAATCGTCATTATATCCGACCTTACCAGACTGGAGATATGACACACGACCCCTCTATCTTTATATATATATTCCCCACGACCTTTAACCACCAAAATTTAGTGGCATTAATCTTCCTAATAAACAAATCTCCCTGCAGAATTTTAGAAATGTTCGACAAAAAGCACAGGTGTTATTAAGCTTCAAAGAGGGTGAAGAAAATCGAGCCCCTCACACACTAACATTCATGCATACAGTGCATTTCTTGACATTTCAAGGTGTCCTAAGATCAAAAATGTAGAAATCTTGGTGAGTCATTTTCTTGACCAATTGCCATACTTTACCTCTGTTATACTGTATATATAACAGAACTGGAAAAGTAAAAATTACGAAAAAATATATTACAGAGAGAAATGTATTAATCTTCTTAATAGCTATTTTTAATTTGCTATAAATTTTAACGACTTGTCAGACCACTACAAACATTTATAGCAAATTAATAATAGCTATTAAGAAAGTTAATTAATGTAATGTAATTAATGTGAAGATTAATTGTTATAGGACAAAAAGCAAATAATTATAATTATAAACGATGTGTTGATTTTTTTTCATAACTTAACCATAAATTAAATGATTCGGACAAATAAAAGTTATCAGTTAATATTAAATTAAAAAATAATAATCTAATCCAACGTTTTTTTCAGTTCTTTGAATAAATGAACTTTGATACATCTTAACATAACCTAGTGATAATGTTATTATCAATACATGTTTCAACTTTACTTTTGTAAATCATAATAATAAATAATGAAATAAAATTTTCGAATTTAACGAATATTTTAATGAATGAACATTAAGAGAGACATTTAATAATCATCATGATCATCAGACAGTCCGGATTGTTTATGCGGCATGATATTGATTTAAAATGTCGAATGGATACTTTTAATTGCTTAATTAAAATCACAAATAACTTATTATAAAAAGGAAAAATGCCTTATTTTGGGGTAGCAGTTAATTTTTAAACAAATTGTAAATACAAATAACGAGTAAAATATTAGTCAAATCTGACATCATTCGAGATTATCCATCTAAGTATCTTATCCATTTAACTTTTCTCCAGTCCTGAGAAATAATGAAATGTAACCTCCCCACACAAGAAGAATTTTGTGAGGATATTTCTTGCATTTTTAAGCTATTAGCACGCCAAATTTTTGAGGAAAATGACAATTAACGTGTCAGTCAGCATACTTTCCTTATGCTATATTTTATAGCATAACAGCCACATTGTCTCTATTCTGGTATCCATTGTTAGCTCCAAATATGAATTTAGGGATATTTATACAATCATACATAAACTTTGACATCTTTAGATGCGAGACTGTAAGATGGGAAAGGATACAATACTGTATTGTATTTTTTCCCCATCTTACTCTCTGCATCATACTTTCCCAACTCGTTCTCCCTCACTCAATAGTGGGTGTAGGGAGCACGAGTTTATTAACCCCCTTTGAAGCTTAATAACTTCTGTGCTTTTTGTCGAAAATTTCTGAAATTTTTCAGGGAAGTTCGTATATTAAGAGGATTAATGTCATTAAATTTTGGCGGTTAAAGGTCGAGGGGATGGGGAGATAGATACAAAGAAGCTCGAGTAGGGTCGGACTTAATGACGATTTTACTCGTTGTTAGCATTTACAATTTTTACATAAAACCTGTCCCAAACCCTAAAAATTAAGCTTTTTGACATTTTTTAATAATTAAAAATATAAAAATTTTAAAAAATAAAATATCATAACAGATAATGACACACAGTTTCAAATATTTGCCGGGAAAGTTAAGTAACCCTTTGTTGGATTTTCTCATTATGAGCGCAGTTCGAACACAAAAACATTCGGGTCGGATTTCTCTAGAATTTAGCTTTCAAACTGAAACGTTCGAAGTTGGAGTCATTCGAAATACGAGGTATCATTATACTTTCTTTTTGTTATTATACGTAAGTAAATGTTGTACACTTTTAAAGTTCAAATATAAGACTTAAATCAAAAACAACTTTATAATTTAATTTTATTTGTGCTCTTTGTGGAAGCTCAAATTTTAGGTTTAAGCCTTTCTCGGTATCAGTGAGGTGCCGGTGAAACTTTTCGGTCGATATGTCAAAGTTCACGGGGGTGTTCCATTGAACTATTTCAGTTTTGCGGATTAATTTTATGTTTAAAAGGATAAAATAGTGTGGAAATGGATGAATTTTATTCGAAATGTTATCCAGAATAACAAAATCTCAAATTTGTGCAAATTATTTTTATTGCGTTAAGTCGCAACATAATGACAATATAAAATATATTTAGACATAAACCTAGATGACGTCATGTTTCGTTACATTATTGTTTTTACTTCAGGAATTTTGCTAAATTTTATTATTATTATAGACGTAAAGTAACATAAATGTCAGCTTTTGTAGGTTTCTATCCTTTCTAGGTGGGTTTCGGGCGAGCCATTCGTCATACGACGTAGTAGCACGTACGAGAAGACCCTTTATTTCATCTGTAAGGAGATATCCCGATGTAATAAGCAAAGAATTGGTTTTAGAAGAAATCCTACGATTTTCTCTCTCCTTAGAAATGTAAAAAGATCCCATTGTGAAAAAATAGTACGTCGGCCGAAACACCCGGAAAGGGTAGAAATCTACAAAGCCTTCGGGAGAGGGATGGTTTTTATCTTTCAGGAGACAACTGGAGGGGACTTAAGCTGGCCTAATTCGATGCATCGTATGTTTGTCTGTTAATTTACGGCAACGCAACACTTGGGCTCAACGCCCAAGTGTTGTGTTGCCGTACGGTTCCGTTCTCTGAACACTGGGAGTTCGGTCGTGAGGTTCGCGCCTCGCCAGAACGGGGCTGGCCACGTGGAGTTTTTCGGGTTTTCTCCACTTCTATAACGCCTGAATAGGGGCCAGTTACCCTTAAAAAGATCTCCCGAAATGCATCCCCCTTGGGCAGATCGCCCAAGTGTTGCGTTGCCATAACTTAACAAAACAAACAAACTTTTTCGCAACTAAAGTTATAGATACTGTACAATATACATCGATTGAGTATTTATTGAAAGCGAAAACCAATGATATATTTATGAATAACAATTGCTCGTAACACAGTTAACCTACGAACAATCAGAGTCTGTTTTCTTTTGTTGTAATACTGTATTGTTTTCTTTTATATTAATACAACCGAGACCTTAACACTAGCATGGCGCCTCGACGAAAAAATCGAAAGAATGCTAATTCCGAGAAAAATCCTAAACCGAAAGTTCCGCAATTAGCTAAGAAATTAAAGAAAAAACGAAATGGTACCAAAAAAGATGAGAAAGAAAAGATGGCCGACAAAGACAGAAAACGAGACTATGGACAGAAGAAAGCAATGGCTCATCTAGATTCAGAAATGGATTTTCCCAGTCGCGAAATAAGTGATTTCGATCGGTTTGAATTGTTATTCAAAGACAACGGCGTTGAAAACGAACAGTACAAGTATAGAAATCTAACATAAAGCAGATACTAGCTTTTGTGAATTAGATGAATTATAGAAATGTAAATGAGCTATTTGGGTATAAATATCTGTTAACTCTGTTCTTTCTGAGAATCGTATTCGATACTGAAGACGATTAATTCATCCGGAACCCAAGAATAATTGTAAAAATTTTCAAAATTATCAGATAAAATTCTTTTCGAATTAATAAAAATAAAGTAATTGTAGTTATTTTCTCTTTCTTAGTCTGCCGCCTGCTTTAAGTGTCATTCTTCTCCCGATCTTTCCGTAATGGGCGAAATTACAGCCATTAATTAGCCTTAATATAGGTTTTAAAAAAGTATTTTACATATTTAAATTTTGTACAAATATATATTCTATTGTTATTACACGTTTGCAACGGTAAATCATATGCTAAGAAACATGACGCTATTGCTATATCACATAATGTCTCCGATGTTCAACAGGAAAAACGAAGGCTTCCACGAATGGAGAATAAGTACTCGTGAAACGTCACAGATGTCATGTGATTATATTGCCCAATTCGGCTGACCTCTTCAAGGTATTAGTAGAATGTTCGATAGAGCTACTCCTGTTCGATAGAGCATCCAGCCGAATTCTTCGTAGGCCTCTACTGTCCAACGTACAGACAATGTATAAAGAGCAGCGAGCAACAAATGTCTAGACCCTTATCTGGAGGCAGGAAGGTTCGGGTGATGATGACATCCGGTGTATTGGGCTATCTATGATCCTTTTGGTTCCTTGTACTATTTTATATGTTCGCTCTCTCTCTCTCTTTCTCTCTCTCTGTACTGATATTGTGGAATAAACATGTGTAATACATGAGGTTTGTGGAAAGTTACATAGTTCTCAAATTTACAACGAGGATGATAACATAGAGCAAGGGAATAATCTGGTTTTCGGGAGGTATGAAAAAGAGATAATGGAATATAATTTCTATATACAAAACGTTCGTGGTTTGAGAACCAAGAAGGAGAGTTTTGCTGGATCAATATATCATATGTTTAACAGAAACTTGGCTACATGGTTTGATTTCCTCTAATAAATATTTTTTTTCCTTCATATAAAGTTTATAGAAAGAATAGAGCGGATACAAGTGATCTATTAGAAGGTGGTGTTTCAATTGCAGTATCAAGTCACTTACTCGTTACTGAATTTGAGACACAATATAAAGAACAGTTGTGGATCAGAATTATTCTACCCAGTAAAACGATATTAATTGGTAACCATCATTTTCCACCTAATACTTGCGGTGAAACTTCTAATCAATATTTTGAGGATTTGAATATATTCTTGAAGGCTATAGATGAAATAGTTGTTCTAGTTAGTGATTTTAATCTTAATAGGATATCATAGCGTGATCTTATGTCGCGCGGTCACAACCAACGTGTGGGAGTAGGAAAAAGTCTCAGAGACGGGTTTTCCATCGTCAAACCGTTTAATAATAATAAAAATTCCTTACATATAAGCTGACAAAGAGGCGTAATGCCAATCCAACGAAGGGAACTAAGTCCTTCAAAAATATAAAAAGAATCCGAATGTCCAGAAGGTCGTTTAGATTCCTCCGGAGAAGGTGAAGCGGAGAACGATGATTCCGGGGCGCACAGTACAATTCGTAGCGATGACCACTGATGACCAGGTGCACGTCGGTTGGTTCTCGACGGGGCGGGAAAACGAATCCTGGGACGTCGAACAAGCCTTCGGTGTGTACGGACAAGAGCACAAAAATTCCGCGAGAAGCAAGAACTAATAACTGAGAACGTCACATTTTTTTTGACGGTTTTTATAAATTTCTTTTGAGTCCCAGATCGAACATTCCGATAGGTCGATGCCGACTTGTCCCCGCTCTGCAATTGGTCCCCTCCCCCTCGTAACGAGATCGAAACCCAGATCGTGGGATGAGTCAATCTCGACTGACAGTTCGATCCCTATCGAAGATGTTCGATCTCAGTACTCAAATTAATCTATTGTTTCAACCTGAGAAGACCAACTTTCTCGGAAATTTTTACAAACATGTTCTTTTATAGACATAAAATATTCATTTTTCGTTTTCCCTTTTCTTTTCGTTCGACGGTTTTTTTACAATCTAAAATTATTTTAATTATTAAATTATTAGTTTCTATTTAAAAACAAAAAAAATTCTTTTTTTTTTTTTGCACAAATTCTAGACCCATTTCCGAAGCTTCACATTAGTACCAATTCAAATGTTTTTGCATGTATGTATATAATGTTATGTTATGTCTTATGTTTCACTTTTTATATTTCTTTGCATGTTAAATAGACCTGTAATTAGAAATTATTGTAGATCAATTTGGTAAATAAATAAATAACTTTTATCCAGTTTTTTTAATCCTTGCTGGCTCAGGCCAACCAGCTACACCGACAAAATGACTGTTATTTAAAATTACTGTTATCATTCAATATTAACTTCTATATTATATGCTGCAGACTTTATATAAAGTAATCATAATGATTTATCTAATTTGTTATGTTTAAAACAGGCTATAGATTCCAGCAAGTTTATAAATTTCACTTTAATACTGTATATTTTACTGAAATAAATAACTCAAATTATTGGGTTTAAAAATAAAAATTTTCTATAATAAATTACAGTGTATAAGGAAAATTTTCCATAAAATCAATTGGTGACAATGATTAATTAACGTACGAAAACAGCGAAAACACAATTATACATTCGCTAAACCTATTAATTTATATTGATCGTTACTTAAGAGTAAAGAATTTATGATAAATTAAATGTTTTAAATATTCTTCCTTATAATTTCATCAATAAAAATTAAATTGGATCAAGTTGTAATTATACAGATTACTACATATTTATTAGTAATTTACATTTATTAAACAATTGAGAAATTTGGAAAAACATCATTATTTTTACGACATCCTGATTTATTTGTTTAATTACAAAGGGAATAAATACGGCTATTTCGCATTACTTCTTTATATTCTTGCTGTTTAAATCAAAATTAGCTTTGTCGTCTTCTAGATTTTATAGATTAATTTTCATTGCTGCAGAAAACTACAAAAGTAATGTAAGTAAATAATATAATATTGCATTTTTTTATCATGTAAAAGTCATATCAACAATCATTTTTCATTATTAAATCAGAAATGACGAAGTTAGAAATGTTTTAAAGTTTTAATTTAATGTATTTTTTTTGAAAGATGAAGACTTATGTTTTCACTGTACCACCTCCGAAATACTATGACTTTGAAGCATTTCTTGATGTAGAAGATATAAGACGTTTTACATCCAAATATTGGCATTATTCTGTTTACATGTCTATTATCTATGTAATTGTTATTCATTGCTTGCAATATTATATGAAAAATCGACCGGCATACGATCTGAGACGATTTACAGTTTACTGGAATTTCGGTTTGGCACTCTTCAGTATTTGCTGCACTGTAAGAGCAATTCCTCCACTAATTTATGGCATAAAATACATTCCATTTTATCACTTGATATGTGATAACGCAGTTTATACTCAACATAGAGGATTTATGTTTTGGACTGCCTTATATCTCTTATCGAAGGTTGTGGAATTTGGAGATACTGTACTTATTGTTTTGCGCAAACGGAACTTGTTGTTTCTTCATTGGTATCATCATATGGCTACTCTAATTATAATTTGGTATGGAGCTTATAGAGAAATTACTTTTGGGTATTTAATTTGTTATGTTAACCTTTTCGTTCATTCACTTATGTACAGTTATTTCACTTTGAAAGCTATGAATGTAAAAATGCCGAAAAAATTCGCAATGTTTATAACAACAATTCAAATATTTCAAATGGCGTATGCAGTTTTAATAGCTTGTTTTGTATATTGGCTAATAATTAATAATTACGAATGTGATGTTTCCAAAGATGCGTTGGATAATGTTTTCTTACTTGTTTCGTCTTATTTGATTTTGTTCTGTAAATTGTTCTATGAGTCATATATAAAAGGCTATTCGAGAAAGAAGAAAAACAATTAATGTTGTTTTATTACAGAGGATTAGATTAATACAGATGGATAAGCAATGTCAAAACATTCAAAATCTAACTGTAATTTAATGTCTATGCTATTTTTTAAGTTAAATTCCATTAAATCATACAATAAAACTTCGAAGTTAACGGACAAAACTTCCGGTTCGTATGTCACACGTGTAAATTAATACCCTGTTCATTTTAAAATGATTTTTTTTTAAATATGTAATTAAGATCGTATACTTTACTATAGTCCGTCTACAAAAAGAATAGACTTGAGATGTCACCCGTGACGTATTCAGTTAAACCAATCAGCACATTCTCTAACGACGTCAGCATTTTTTGCATAATATGGCAGGCAATATGTGAATTTTATTTTACCTTCTCTCACCAGATGGAAGAACGACTTTTTGTTATGTTTATTTTTTTAAAGCATAAATTAATTATAAAGAATCATACATTTAACCACTACTGTACCGAACTTCCTCGTATTTCAATACAACAACGTGAAGCTTCTATGACACTGTTTTTAATGGTGGTGACACGTTTAACAAATGAGCAAGAAACCTGAAGTAACTTGCCACAACTAAGCGGTCAATGGCCGATTGGTAATACCCAAGTCGATTTTTTCTATAGACAGGGTGTACAGTCTCAGGACTACAGTGAGTACATGAGCAATAATACGTATTTAAAAAAAAACCTTATCAATGAAATTAAATTTCTCATACATACTTAATTTTAATTTCACAAATGTCACAAAAAAACTAAATAACTTGTCAATTTTTTAACATGCGCATTTGGTAAATCTACTTTATTATATAGCGGGCTTTCTGTCCCAGTGTTCGGGTCGTCCGGGTGTTCTCAATGCCTGTAACCCCTAAATAGGGGTCAGTTACTCTTACAAAGGTATTTCCCCTAGTTCAAGTGTAACTTAACTAAACAAATCTGCTTTAACAGATACCACCTCTCACGAATTAGTCTGTTAAATCGAGGTTTTACTGTATCTATATCGTAAAGTAATCCGTGTTTTGACATTTTGTAAAGTCTAATAAATTAGAATTTATATATCTGTATCAATTTGTATTCGTACTGTACAATTTATGTGTATTAAACTGTATTTAAATAATGTTTTTTTCAATTAAAAATGTAATGTCGATTTCTTAGAAACTGTATGATAATGCATATTTATTTAATCTTTGAATCATTTGGGTGGTGCCTAGTAAATACAGTTGAATGAAACGGACCACTGTACTGTACTGTACGTTATCGGTTTTCTTATACAGCTGTATTAAATTCGCTTTATCAGAACACATCGTAACCATTGTGATATAACACGTAGATTACGACTTGGAACATAAAATTAAAATTTTAAGATTAGAATGAAGCAAAAATTAAATAAATAATCGTTTTGATGTAAAACGGGTGCTTGCCCCATTCAAATTCAAATATATGGGAATAAAAGTTTACAAATTGATTTACGGATGTCTTTCAGACCCGGCTCTAGACAATTGTTATTTACTTTGGCAGTCTCAAGGCAAAATACTATTCGGGGGGGGAAACAAAACTGAAATAGAAATTGCACACTCGGCATCATTCCTAATTAGTAAACTTCATGCATATTGCCAAAAATCTCACTCGAAGAATATTTTGTAATAATTGTGAACATTTTCCGGACTTCGACGGATAAATTTTGTGTTATCGACAAAATCTTTACTTTTCAGTACATAAATGGCCGAGTGGTACCCTGATGGTTACCACCAGGTAGTCGTCGGTTTGCGCCTGTCAACGGGCTGGCACGTGAAGTTTTCGGGGGTTTTTTTCCACGCGTCTAACACATAACTAGTATAGAAAACTGGATTGAATTTATCTCGAAGACATCTTTTCCTTGGCATGTTGCGTTATCTTATTTCATCATTCCAACCTAATTAACGAAAATAAAACAATTTGTATTAATTTTGTAAAGGAAAAAAATATTTCCTCTTTTAACAGTTACAGCATAATTATATCACTACTAGATAAATGAAAATAATTTAATATATCGTGCTTATTTTCGTTAAAGGTGAATAATTATAAGGGTTTATAATAATTAATGTATGGGATTGTCCATATCTATATATATAATCGAGACGAGTTGATAATAATAATAATGATAATAATGATAATAATAATCAGTGCAGAGCCCAAACGGTAAGGAGTTGAAAGTTGAAATTTGGTACACAGTTAGGATACGTCACGAGGATGCACACTAAGAAGAGATTTTTCGAAATTTCTCCCCACGGGGGATTAAGTCTTAACACTTCCATCAACAATGGAAGTGTCAAGTAACAATGGATCGTAAAGTAACAATGGAAGTGTCAACAATGGAAGTGTTACGTAACAATGGAATTGTTAAGAGAAAGCGACGTGCAAGACGCAGATGCGGTTTTTTTCGTTTTTGCGGGAAATCGAACATATTTTTAGACCTATCTAACAATTCTCTAATTAGTCTGGAAACAGAGGGACCCAATTCTTGCATTCTGTGAAAACGGGTAAGGTTAACTATAACGTAATAATCTTAATCTTCGCTACCGTTACTTTTGCCCGAGCAACGCCGGGCCTACCTGCTAGTATTACATAACGCTATTTTTGAATTTTTCTTTTATTATTCCATTCTTCCATACTAACTCCTGAAAGAAAACTGACAGCGGAACGGGTGCTGGCAGTTGTGAGGATGGTCTGGTACGGGCGTTTTGTCTCATTGTGGTTCAAAAAGAGTTACTGACTATTATTTGACGTGTTTGCACTATTTTATATACAGGTCTTTCTAATAAGACTATCTACATTGTTTCTGATAGTCAGTTTTGTATCCTAATTGATATAAAAGCCTCGGCATATGCAAATGCCGGCAAACTCGGCATATGCAAATGCCGAGTTTGTAACCGCTCATTTTTATACTTATTGTATTTTAACAGAAATTAAGCTAAAAAACTTTAAATTAAAATCCAAGTAAAAAGCTACTCTTTAAAATCCGACTTCGAGTGAATTAAGAAGACAAAAAAAAAAAAGAACGAAAAGATGCTATACTTTCATAATTTTATTAGTTCTATTTCCCAAATGCATTTCGCAACGCCTCATCAGTGGGTAGTTCCCACTGATGAGGCGTTGCAAAATGCATTTGGGAAATAGAACTAATAAAATTATGAAAGTATAGCATCTTTTCGTTCTTTTTTTTTGTCTTCTTAACTCACTCGAAGTCGGATTTTAAAGAGTAGCTTTTTACTTGGATTTTAATTTAAAGTTTTTTAGAATTGAAATTTTACCGATCCCATTAGTTTTTTAAATTTATGAATAGTTTCAGAAATTAAGCTTTTAAAAATTATTATTGGGCTGCAATTTGAAAAAAAATTGTAGACTTATAAATTTCCACTGTCGTCCGTCTGTTTGTCTTTCCTTAATCTCAAGAAAGAAATCAGATAGATGAAATCCTAGATTAAATATGGAAACATTAGAGGCAAGAGGCCCCGATTGACTATATATGAACATCCAGTTTGCACAGAAAGTTACGTTATTTTAATTAAAATGTTTTCCGGTTAATGTTACCCTAGGTGCCAAGATGGCGGCTCATCTCTGATTCCAGCAAGGAAACAGTGGAACGCACGTTCTAACCTAACTTAACCAATTCTAATAAATTACCATAATTATTAGCAACCAAATTATTAGAATAGGTTAGGTTAGGTTAGAACGTGCGTCCCACTGTTTCCTTGCTGGAATCAGAAACGAGCCGCCATCTTGGCACCTAAGGTAACATTAACCTGTTTTCCCCTGAAAGTAGTTAATAGATGATCGGCACAACTCTATTGTTAAAGGAAAACTATGATGTACAGGGGCAAGCCACTACTAATTAGAGATGGAGAGCATATATTTTACATTAAATATGATTTAAAATTGCAGCCCGGCGTTGTGACGATCTTACAATGAATAACGGCTCGTTATTATTATGTAACTAACACATAGGACCAGCGTTGCTCGGGCAAAAGTAACGATAGCGAAGTTTAAGATTATTACGTTATAGTCAACCTTTTTACAGAATGCAAGAATTGGGTTCTCCTGTTTCCAGACTAATTAGAGAATTTTTAGGTGGGTTTAAAAATATTTCGATTTCCCGCAAAAACGAAAAAAACTGCATCTGCGTCTTGTACGTCGCTTTCTCTTAACACTTCCATTGTTACGTAACACTTCCATCAACAATGGAAGTGTTAAGACTTAATCCTGTCCCTCGTCCCCGTGGGGAGGAATTTCGAAAAATCCCTTCTTAGCGTGCGTTCTCGTGACGTATCCTAATTGTGTACCAAATTTCAAATTTCAACTCCTAACCGTTTGGGCTCTGCGCTGATTATTATTATTAATATTACTAGCTGACCCGGCCACACGTTGTTGTGGCTCAAAATGTATCTATTATAAATGTATAACACTTCCCCCGTGGGGGGAATTTCAAAAAATCCCTTCTTAGTGTAAATTCTCTTGACGTACCCTATTAAAACGCAATCAAAAACGCATCTAAAATAGTATAATAAAAGCCGAGTTCTTCACAGTAAGCCTTAATCCCGTCACTTTTCCCGCTGGGGAATATCGAAAAATCCCTTTTTAGTGTATATTCTGTTGACGTAACCTATTAAAACACAATTAAAAACGCAAAAAACCGCATGTAAAATAGTATAATAGAAGCCGAGTTCTTCACAGTAAGCCTTAATCCCGTCCATCTCCCCCCACTGGGGGGAATTTCGACATGTATATTATATAAAAACACGTGCGTATTCGAATGCAACGTTGTGTCAAAATTTCAAAGGAATCGGTAGGAACAAACGAACGTTATATTTTATTTATATAGATAGATAGAAAATGATCTGCTTCAGTCCATTCTCACAGAAAAGCAGAATGCCTCACAGAAAAGCAAACTTAGGTCGTCGGAAGGTAGCGCCATCTGTTGGACATAAAAGCCTTAATCCATATATAAATATATTTTTGAAAGGAAGGAAATGGTGTAGGGGGTATGAAAAATAGATAGTAGCCGATTCTCAGACCTACTGAGTATGCATATAAAATTTGGTAAAAATCGGTAAAGCCGTTTCGGAGGAGTAAGGTAACTAACATTGTGACACGAGAATTTTATATATAAGATTATTATCAACTCGTCTCGATTATATGTATAGATTATTCCCAAAACATCTTGTATTACGAAAATTAAATTTTTGGAAAATGTATAATTTATAAAAAAGGATTATCTAAACCAGTGGTTTCCAAAGTGGGCGCGAGTATATCTAAGGGGGAGGGCTGGAGGCAGGATACTGAATGGTGATCATAGGCAAAAGTTGGGACATGGCCACCTAGATACCTACCAGACATGAACCTGACGTCACAACCGATCATGTGACGTAGTACAATGAATGCTTCAAACCATCATTTTTAAGTTTTAAAGCGAGAATGAATTAAAGTTTTATTTTTTCTCCGTGAAAATTCATATATAAAGTAAATATCAAAAATGATACATTATATAAAGAGTTTAATTAAAGTATTATATGCAATAGCTGAAGAAAATACGGTATTTTCAAGTAATAATACGGATTTCGACAATTAAATTACACATGATACTCAAAAATTAGACATAGAATATATTGATACTTCTAGAAGAAATTAAAGTTTTATTTATTGATATATAATTTTAATAAATAATATTTAATTTTTTGAAAGGTACAACAGAAGTGTGCTTACTGTATTTGGTAATCTATATATATATAATCGAGACGAGTTGATAATAATAATGATATAATAATAATCAGCGCAGAGCCCAAACTGTTAGGAGTTGAAAGTTGAAATTTGGTACACAATTAGGGTACGTCACGAGAACGCACACTATACAGGGATTTTTCGAAATTCCTCCCCACGGGGGAGAGGGACAGGAATAAGGCTTAACACTTCCATCAACAATGGAAGTGTTACGTAACAATGGAATTGTCAACAATAAAAGTGTTACGTAACAATGGAATTGTTAAGAGAAAGCGACGTGCAAGACGCAGATACAGTTTTTTTCGTTTTTGCGGGCAATCGAACATATTTGTAGACCCATCTAAAACTTCTCTAATTAGTCTGGAAACAGGGGAACCCAATTCTTGCATTCTGTGAAAACGGGCAAGGTTGGCTATAATGTAATAATCTTAATCTTCACTATGGTTAATTTTGCCCGAGCAACGCCGGGCCCATCCGCTAGTATTGTTATAATCGTTAAAATATACTGTATATAGATAGAGTTTAATGTAGATGTAGATGATATTTTTTGAGTCTGTTACGTGTAAGAATGATTATATATTTAAAAAAGAGTTTGGAACATAAATGTAAATTTTTATTATATAATGATGTTAAGAGGATGTTTAGAAATGGAGAATGCTAATAATGAGGTTGAATTATCGTAATACTGCATTTAACACTTAACTGATTTCCTTATAAATGTTGTAACCTAATAATTAGCTTCTGATTTTTATTGCAATATATAATTATATATTTTTTTTATATATTAATTATTTTTATTTATACTAATTATATTGATATGTAGGAAAAAAATCAACCAGAATAGCTCATTTCAGTTTGATTGCTAATTATATAGGTTTATTCCAGATTATAAATTTATCACACACTTATTTACGCTAAATACGAGTTATATTTTATTAAATAGATCTTATAAATTACGTTGTCTTTCTCTTTCTCCATTTACTAATTCATCAAGAGAAAGTGTATTGCGTTAGGCTGAATTTAACGACTGTATTTTCTTTTTCCAGTTTAAATATTCGTATCATTGAACACTTATGACATCGTTGGATATTTATAGATGTTTATTTTATTTATTTCCTTATCCGTAGACTTTAATTTTGGTTAAAAATTACAAAAACATAATCAAATTTATGTTGTAAGTTAGCAATTTGTTAGGCTAATTCTCCTTGACTGATGTCACCACTAAACATTTGAACTTTTGCTTGGTTTATAACAGGTTTGTTCATCTGAAATTGAATATTCTTAAAGTAATCAATCTTACTCATATTCGCCCATATTCGAGTGCAGTTGTATATATCGTTGCTGTTTATATCAGGAATAGTCTTCTCCTCGTCTTCAGAATTCTAGAGATTAATTTGCATTGCAGCAGAAAACTACAACATAAGTAAATATTATAGGCTTAATTGTGATGACCCGGACTTCAAACCAAAAAAATAACACGATTTCATCATACCTATTTTGATAACTGTTGTTATCTACTACCTGAGAACATCTCATTTTGCATGTTCTCATGGCGAAACAATGCTTTCTCGTGATCCTTTGACCTGCCGTCCGTGCGATATCGATTTTAATATCAGAACTGACGGCCGAAAGAATCAGTCGTCGCTAGTTCTTCGACCGATACTCTGAAACGGATTATACTATCGATTCTGACCCGGAACATTCAGTGCCTGCGAATTGGAATAACTTCATCTTTGAAACCCGAAATAATCCTAGATTCCATCGACATCAAATCTACTCCCAGAACGGAACATTTACTTCGCTGTCTAGCCGTATAATACATTATCCAGAACTCTTCTAACGTGCCAACCTTCCTAAGGGACAGACAGAATCCTCTCCTGAATCAGGTCTACAACCGAAAGCTTCAACCTACAGATATTTAGCCCCACGCGAAATCTCATGTAAACTCACTCTCTCGCGACTACTTATCAGTGAAATTTATATCTTAAGAAGTTCGTATCATGTACTCTTTGTTTTTGAAAATAAACGGTTATTTGTTTGTTAAACCTAGTATCTGAGTGCATTACTTACGTCTCACAGTCCTCCATCTGGAATCCGATCGCCATTCGCGTGACCTAATTCCGAACAAAACAATTCGCCTCAGCGGCTTCTGTGTTGAACGGGACACAGTGGTGTCATCCCGATGCGGCATCGAGAAATGCCGACCCTCCGGTCATATAATATTGCATTTTTTTAATTATACAAAAGCATAATATTCAGCACAGAAACAGAACGTTGCATTATTTTATTAATTATATGTATAAAGTACAAAGCAGCGAAAATTTCGAGTTAAGAAAATGCATGTAATACTTTAGTTGTTTATTATTTTTAAATTTTTTAAATTAATATTTATTTAACATTTACGAGTGTAGACAGATGTTATATTAATGACTACATCTACTCAATTTATGAATAAAAAATCCATAAAATAAAATCTACATGTTAAATTGCTGTATTGGAAATGGTAAGCAAATCGTTCTGTTCGGTTAAAAATAATTATAACTACGGTTCCTTTTACAGAATTTAAAGGTAGAGTTAACTTGTACCACATTATTCAAGTGGTACAAGTGGTACAAATGGTCTCAGGGTAGAAATTAAGATAAATCATTTTAACTTAATAATTGACGTAGGCTATAATTTGTACTTTTAAATATATTTAAGTGCAGACAAAGCATCTTATTTAATTAAAAAAAATCAATTCATATGAAAATTAAGATATCAATTGCTTTAAAATCTATTTTCTCTTCTTATAAGTGGAAAATAGTTTGACAAAAAGGTCGAAGTTCGACAGAGCCAAACAGGAATTATAATTAGTATAATTGGGGAAAATTTATAATATTTTTTCTGACTCTCAGCCCTAAGAAGGCATTAATTATTTAAGAGATTTATTTTCCATGTCCGTAAGTTCGACAAAGACCACTTTGGAGTCTGCTAGATGGTGAGGGACGAGGAAATTAGGTGTTACATATGTGAAGAAAACCAGAAAACTCTACATGGCCAGCCTGTTGGTGAGACCCGAATCCGCGTGAATTACTAGTGTTCAATGATTTTATCCACTCAACCACTTGTGGGCTACTGGTGGCTTCAGTCAAACTTATTATACCACAAACTACTCGACTGGGAAAATATTAATAATAATTCTTGCTAATAATTTAAAATTTTTTCAGGATAAAATACCAAGATTATCAATAGGAATTATATTATTCCTCTTGTTGATAACATATCTCCTCAACCAAAATGGAAATGTCTATAAAATTCACAGAGCTGTATCCAGTTTATTACATCACATTCCTGGTCAACTTGGTTTGCTCAAAGTGAATTCCGCTAATATATTTTTTGCCGAAACGTCCGGTTCTTCGTCATTAAATGTTCGTCAAGCGTGTGCTATTGAATCGACTGCTCGTTATCACTCATCAGCTTCAGTTAATGTGTTAATATTCACTCGAAACGATACCCGAGATATGTTCAATTTAACGCGTAAATATTCTAATATACAATTTATAAAATCTACTTTTCAAGAAATATTTAAAGATACTCCATTATTCAAGTGGTGCAAGCGGAAAGAATGGATTAAGAGTGAATACAAAGTACTTGATCTAAGTGATGCCGCTCGATACGCTTTGATTTGGAAGTATGGAGGAATATATTTAGATCTAGATATTGTTATGTTAAAATCTATCAGCTTTCTAGGCAATTTTGTAATTAAGGAACATGATACATCTATAGGTGGTAGTATATTCGGTATAAAACATCATAATCATTCTTTTCTATTAAATTGTATGAACGCCGCTAGTAAGGAATACAGGACTAATTCTTTTGGGAGCATTGGTCCACCTCTTTTTACAAGAATTTTTACTTCATATTGTAATGGAAGCAACTTAAACGACCTACAGAAGAGAAACAATTGTGACTTTACAATATTAAATCCGAAAGCAGCATTTCCTGTACTCTATGATAGATGGGAGGATTATTTTTCCAATACTTCAGCCAAAAAAGTTATTCGTGAAATTAAAGACAGTTATTTGATCCATGTCTGGAATATGATAACTTCTAAGAAAATACTTCATGCCGGTTCGGGGTCTGCATATGAACTAATTATGGCAAATAATTGTCCTTTTGTTTATGAACAAGCTGTGAAATTAGGGACGTTTTGATCTAAGAAAGTGTTTTAAAATATAAAATTTATCATTTCTACTAATAAATACTATTGTTCTTTGTGTTGTTTTTACTTTGATTAAATGCCTTATCTTCTTTTCTAATAATCCATAAACTAGACCCATCGTTCACATCAACCATACTGTCTCTTGATTTCCCTTTTCTAACGGTTATACGCATTTACATCCTACTTTTACTGTCACGAGAGTAATACAACAAATATCATAATGTTAACCATAAAATAAGGAGGAATACATTTGACTTGACCGAAATGACCGGTAAGTTCACTCGCAATATCAAAACATCTCATTAATAAATTTGATTCATTTTATCACATGAATACTTATAGAGCAGTGTTGCGTCCTTTATACTTTTCTGGATGTGTTATGTATAATAGAGAACATGGCAATCGGTCAAAATTGACCCTTCTCTAAGATTTTTACATTATTTGACTCGGGATCTTGAAACGTCGAGAAATGCAAACAAAAATTCAGGTTGTTTTTTCTATATGTGTGGATGTTTGTGTGGTATATGTTTGGGTGGCACGATTTTCTTTACCCTATTTGAAGCTTGATTGTCGTTTGCCAAAAATTTCTGCAATTTTGCAGAGAGGTGTGTGTATTAAGAGATTAATGCTATTAAATTTTGGTGGTTAAAGGGCAACGGGGTGGGAGGTAGAGTCTTGTGTGGTGTTTCGAGTGAAGACGGACTTAATGACGATTACACTCGTTATTAGCATTTATAACTTTTTACAATAAAATATAACAGATGGCGGCATACGCAGTTTTAATTGGCTCCAGTTTAGAAACGCTATTGTATTTATTTATTTATGAAAAGTGGGGGAACTCCTGGTATCACTCATAGGTACGACCAGGAGGGGAAAAGAAATGAAGGAAGAAGGAGAAATGCGAAGGATAGGGGATGAAAGTGGGGGCAGGAAGAGGGAGGAAGAGGTGGGATCCCACAGCGCACGCATCAGGACAACTGCCTGACAAGCGGTGGGGTGAACAAGCAAAGCAGTAAAACAGATAAGACAGTAGCATGTAGCGTAGCGAACAGTAGCATAACACTAGGATACAGAAAGTCACAATGGAAGTGAGAATCACAAGGAAACAGTTCCTGGGTACATGAAGAAACACTGTTGAAGAGAAGTCCACTCAATCAGGATTTTGAACACTGTTGTTTGCGGTGTGTAGACTGCTCGCTGGATTCAGTGCTGCCGTCGCTGAGAGAAAGTCTGCTAGCTTATAATAAATGTCCTTGTTTTCAAGGAAGACGTTAAAAGGACAGGGCCAGTTGAAGCCAGCATAGAGTACACTGCCTATAAGAGTGTCACGGTTCTGGTTGAACAGCGTCAATCAATGAAAACGTGACTTTTGCACGCATTATTCAAACCATGATAATACTGCTGGCACGATTGGAGAATTTCTTCAAAATAATTTAAGCAATTAAAGAATGCCATTGATATCGCGTGTTCTCAGACAGTAGTCAAGGCGCCTACCTATTATTCTGGGAGGCCACCAGTGACGAGTGGCTAATACCAACGATCACTAGTGATAGTTCAGCCCGGCAAGGTGACGTTTTAGGGGGTTTTTTCACGTGATTAACACCTAAATGAAGGCATTTTCCTACAAAACGTCTTCCCATGAAAACTCCGGCTTTTTGCTTCAATTATTTTCCTCTAAGCTGTTATTGTTTCGCAAAGACAATACGTTCTTTAAAAACAATCTTGATTACGTCACGTCACATGATATTCAATTTCAATTCATTTTCTGCAAATTGAATTCACAAACGTCTGGTTGTACTGTAAATTATAATCATAATATTTATAATTATATCATTAACACTGCACGTGTAACAAGACATGCCAATTATTGCAGTAATATAGATAAATACATAACTACGGTATAAGTATAGCATGTTCATCATTGCATAACATCCAGCATTTATTAACTCATTACTGTTGAAATGACTAAAGTGATTTTATTCACTTGCAAATCTTTGGCTTCCTCGCATCTTGTATATCTTTCAAAGTAGAAAAGAAAGAAACTCCACTCTCCAGCATCTGAAAAACAAATTTATTTTATCACAAACTTTATGGAATAGAAATTTTCTGACATTTTATAAGAATATATAAAAGATATATCTATACTTACTCGAAGAAAAGATGCCTTTGTAAATACAAAATCTAAACATTCTAATCCGATTTGAGGTCCATCAAGTAATTTTAACGTACAAATTAACTAGAAATAATAAATTATTATAATTAAATTAAACTAATTAATAAATTTTAAAGACATTTTAATAAAATGAATACGTTTAAGAATTAAAAGCAATAAACAGTTTCGCGAATTTTGATCGCGATGTTCAATATGAAAATATAGCAGTATCGTTAAATAAATACGTCAGAAATTATACTTAATCTGACATATAATACATTTCTTAGCATAACATACAATCAATTTGATGATATGTCCTTTACCCATCAATAGCTTAATGGATAAATACCACAGAAGACTGGCAGTCCGTGGGACAACGGGCTGGACACTTGAAATTTTTCCGGATTTTCTTCGTGTTTGTAAGGGTCAGATTCCCATAAGATTCCCATAGAAAGTCGTTCCTGGAGACATTCCCCTCTGCAAATCGCACACGTATTCTGCTGTCATTGATAAATTAAAGCCCGCAGTGATCGAATGGATAAAACCACTGAACACTGGCCGATTAGTTAGATGCGAATTCACAAGTACTGAATACTGGTGGTGGGTTCGCCCAAAATCAGTGGGCTGGCCACGTGGAGTTTCCCAGATTTCTTCAATAATTAACAACGAAATGGGGGACAATATCCCATAGAAAGTCCTCCCAAAAGGCATACCCCTTTGGAAATCGCCTAGGCGTTGCGTGCCGTATCTAATCGAACGAAATCTGAAATTAATGAAATTTTAACTTTGTCATGATAAAAGAAAATTCATAGTTTTTCAATTAAAATATCAAATATATTTGTTTCATAACATAATTGAATTTGACAGTGTAGTAGTGAGAGGTCAGATCTTCAGTTTATAGAAGAAATTCGTGGATTACAAAGGTAGTAATTAGTGTTCGTAATTTAAATTACTCTACTCTGGAGAAATTACTCTTCATAAAATAATGTTCGTGAATATTAAGATGTTTTTTATCAACTCCCGGAAAACTTAATGGTGATGAGTCTGAGATAGATGGGGCCTTTCTCATTTAGGGCTCACGATGGGTATAAAAAAGCCTTTTAATGCTCACAAAGCAAAAGTAATTTAATATTGCTGTTATTTAACAAAAGTAGAAAGACAATTAAGTAACTAAATTAAATTATAAACAATATAATTTAGGTATTTTTCTTTATATTATCAACACTTACTTTTAATCTCTCCATGACTGACATCTTATAAAAACAGAATTTTTTTAGATTGATTAGTGGAGTTATCACCTGTGTATGAAAAGGGGGAAAATGTTTATAAATTAATATTAATTATAAATTGATATAAATTATGCCAGCGAAATCAGCACGCAATTGACACTCGATAAACCGAACTTTGTTCAGTTTTATTGAGTCTCGACACGGAGCCTTCAAAATGGAGTTTTATCTCGTACTCCATCGTGGGTTCGTCAACACGGGCTAGAAACGTTGATTTTTATGAGTTTTTTTCTCGTCTGTAACGCCTGAATAATGGCCAGTTACCATTGAAAAGATCTGCCGTAAGGCATTTCCTAGGCAGATCGCCCAAGTGTTGCGTTGCCATAACTTAACAAAAATAAAATCACTACACTTTATTAATACAGAAATATTCAACGTAATTCATATTTTAGAACAAAGCGTTGCGAAAGGAACTCGCCACGGGGAAATTGGGGCTCGCTGTATTCTGGCTCCTCAAAGGACTGTTCCGAGGTAACTACAGTAGAGAGTCGTTAATCCGAACCCGGTAATCCGAATCGCCGGATCTGAACGATTTTCAGTCGGACTGTGTCGTGCTGAATCGAACATTTTTGATACTAGATTTACTTCTAAACTATAATTTTCATGTTTTTATATTCTTCAATATATTTATTTTGTTTGTACAAAATAAAAAAATACTTTTTAACGATACAATAGCATCGATTATTATAAAAATTTTCGTTAGGCTTAAAATCGACGAAAATTCAACACGAAGCGACACGCAACGGAGAAAAATTTGAACATCGGACAGGTTAATATATTTTTTCGTACATAATCGGTTATCCGAACAAATCACTAATCCGAACAACCCCAGTACCCAATTGATTCGGATTAACGACTCTTGGCGTCGTAAGGTCACCAATTCCAATTTTTTTTACAAATTTTATATTTTTAATTGGATTATTTCTATGTTTTAAAGGAATTGTTTCCTGGGCGATCATGCAGCCTAAAAAGGAAGGTCAGATCGTCCGAATTTTTATTCTACAACATTTTAACGAAATAAATGGCGATTGACGAAGTTTTGGAAGCGACTACGTCTTTTTTATTTTTACAAAAAATTTTTCATCCAGCGAAAATACTAAAACAAAAGTATTCATCTTTCTGTCATTTCTACTTCCGGCTAATGAGTGTGGGATCGCATCCCTGATCGGAATACCCAGATCGAATCCGTATGTGCATTCCCCTAAATTTATTACAAATATGACGTTGACCTTGTATTACGGCATCCAAATGAAATTTTGGTTCGGCCAAGTCTTACCCTGGTCTCTCCCAGATATAATGAGCCCAATTCCTCTTCATCCATTGTTAAGGAGTGGAAACTTTCTCGTTGGATTTTGTCAACTCTGGCTGAACCAAAGCTGACAGAAGCCGTAAAAGGTTGAAGCCATTTTTATAAATCAGTGTAAATATAAGTGAGAGTGCAACTCATGGTTTACTTTTTAGCGCTGCATTTGTAATTTTCGTGTAATTAATAGTATTAAAGTAGGCAAATTGTTTGAAACTACTTACAGACACTGAAAGCACTGCTGCAGACAACGTCATTACCACAGTAACAAAAATAGCTCCGGATAAAACAAAAATTAACGTTAGAAACTGGTAAATGTGTTGAACAAAATGCGTAATAACATATAGAAGAAGAAATATAATTCCAATTGCAGAACAGTATGAAATGGTAAGTAGACCAGTGCATATATAGTTAATATTTGCCATCTGACGATGGCATTAGTTGTAGCTCTCACGAAAGTATTTAAGAAAATCCTTCAAATCACACGTAGCTAATCGAAAATTAAACACTTCTTCCGATAAATTGTCAAATTTTATTTTTATGATAATTATATTCAACACCATTACTTTTCCAAGTAATAATTCGATTCCACCAATGAGAATGTAATTAAAGTTGATGAAAATATAACAAAGCCCGGCATTGTATATATTCGTTGATTTTGCTATAACGGGCAATAATTTAAATGTGTGGAAAATATTCAAGTACACACAAAAACCCAAGTACTGTACATTGTTAAGAAGTACATTGTTAATTGCCGACATTTGCAATCTTTGTACCGAGCGCATCGTTTCTTTATAGAAATATCCAAAGTTAACATCACTTAATGTCTCTTTTTAAAATCCGATAATTTTTTTTCGAATAATAAATAATTCAATTTAAATATATTTACATTTTATATATTTATTTTTAATATATATTTTGAAATTTTAACAGTTTTTAAGTAGAATATGATGAAAAACTTAAATACATACTTTCGTTTCTTCGCCCTAATCGGCATCGCTGGTCTCATCTACTGGAGACTTTCAAGTTAGTAAAATTCATATTTAAAATATAATAATAATAATAAGCTGAATTAATATAATTTTTATATAAAATATTTGTTTTAGTTTTTTTACAGTGGAGAATACATGCGTTATTTAAAGCAACCGACGATGTATTTTTCGTGGAAACTGCGGGAAATTTTTTAAATTTTCGTCAAGCGTGTTCCATCGAATCGGCCGCCATTCATCACAGTCAATCATTAATTAAAGTGATGATTTTAAAGGATGCCGACGATGCTTACGGTTTAACGAAAATGTATCCGAATATTAAAGTAAATCGAATCGATTTAAATGATACCTTCGAAGGAACCCCTTTGAAAACATGGTTTAGAAGCAACCCGTTGGCTACGAGTAAATTTAAACAAACGATATCAGCGATGCGTTACGAATAGTATTAATTTGGAAATTCGGAGGAATATATCTAGATTTGGATGTGGTAGTCCTAAAACCTCTCTACAATATAAATAATTTTGCGATAATTCAAGATAAATCGAACGTAAATAATGCAATTTTTCGATTCGATCAAGGGCATAACTTCCTCTACAAATGTTTACAGAATGTCGAGAAAAGTTACAGGAAGAATGTTTGGGGATCTATAGGCCTGAAACTTTTTACGGAAACTGTAAAGGACTACTGTAATATCCGTTCTTTTAGAAATCTATCAGCTTTGAATTGTGATATAAACGTTCTATCCGAAAATGCTGGTTATGCCATTCCTTATACTAAGTGGAAACAATATTTTCGTCCACCTACCTCTGAAAACAAATACATATTGAATGAAAGTTACGCGATTCACGTTTGGAATGCCAAAAGTAAAAATGAAATGTTTCCGATTGGTACCGGAAGCATTTATGAAATTGCTATGAAAGAAAATTGTCCCTTTATATATGAAAAATTAAAAAACGAAAACTGATGTATTGTGGTATATGGTTGGGTGATACGCGCATATCCGCAACGGAGATTTATAAGACAGTGTATGAAATCAACCAATAAGAGTTCACGTAATTAAAGTAAAAATGAATGGTAATTGGTTAACATTTAATTTATGATATTAATAAATGAATTTTGTATTTATTATATTTAATTGTCGAAAATGAAATATGTATATTATGTTTTCTGTGTATTACGTTAGATCTTGGTTGGGAGTGTGTTTTATTTTCGAGAAATATTCACCGATTGATTATAAGCAACTTAAGGCCTTTAAAAACAGCCTTACGTTGCTTTATAGGCTAGTAAAATGGAATCGCGTGACATTTTATAAATTAGGTCATATTTATTCACTTTTTAAAGTCATATTTGTTATTTATTTTCTAAACAATGTAGCTTCATTTGCAGCTCTATTACAAATTAAACATTTTCTTTTATCCGTGACGAATTTTATAATGACTGTCAAAGTAACAAAGTAAGAGCCAAAACAAGATGGCGACAGAAGCCAAGTGCACGTGGCTTCTGTCGCCATCTTGAGAAAATTGTTCTTTTCGTTGGATTTTAGTAGCCATTTTGGAAGAGAATAGTACAAATTAAGGCAAATGTTCAACATTTATTAAAATGATGAATAAACTGTTAAAATTTTAATTAGGTCGAATTTTGAGGAAGAAAATAACTCCTGTATTTAAATATCTGCTGATGACATCTGGTTATTAGCAACATATGAAAGGTACAGGTATGTCTGGCAATTACTATGAGTTTATTATTATTAATATATATAATACAAAAATAATATATTTCATTCTTTATTAGTAAATCTACTAATAAATCAATTTTAATTAACTTTAATGCTCTAAAATTAACTTATTGAATTATTTGTCATAT
Source organism: Centruroides vittatus (assembly GCF_030686945.1). Classification (NCBI taxonomy): domain Eukaryota; kingdom Metazoa; phylum Arthropoda; class Arachnida; order Scorpiones; family Buthidae; genus Centruroides; species Centruroides vittatus. The sequence goes on from NW_027122715.1 coordinate 2,331,914, forward strand.
AGGTAAGGCACGACACAATGTATTTCTTATATATACAGCTCTATAATAAATTAAGGCAAACTTTAATAAGGATATACAAACATTATTCTGCACTTCGGAAGACGTCTTTCATGTGAAGAATAATAGTAACCTAATTTTTATATTAAAGTCGCATATTGTAACATCTGTAATTAGGTTATGCTTCGTTCAGCTTATATAATACAGTAATTGAGCTTTTAGCTGAAATTGTTTGTTTGCATATTTTCTTTTTTTTAAATATAAAGCGAGACTGACACTATCTATTAATGACGTCTAAGCTATATTAAGGGAAAGAGGGATTAAGAAGTATTAATGGCATACGAGTTTGTTCTTTTTATTATAATAAAAAAACAGAAAACGTGGAGGCGCCGGGTATTGATCCTGGTACCTCTCGCATGCTAAGCGAGCGCTCTACCATCTGAGCTACGCCCCCTTGTTAACACGAATACACTTTAAACTTCATTTGTACGAAAGTGAAAGTTATTCTTAAAATTTGAACTAATTTCTAACATGGCTGTTTGTCTGGTTTAGCGTTACGTTGAGTGTAGCGACTCAACGCAGCGCGCTCTTCCCACAATTTCTTAATCTAATATCTAATACTGTATTGATATGTAAAATGGAGAGTATTCACCCGATTAGTAAATACTAGGCTTGTATTTTACATATATGAAACAGGATGATAATATTTAAAAAGTTCAGAGCTTTGACCCTAATTATCTTCTAGGCCAGTGGTTCCCAACCTTTTCTAGGATGCGGAACACTTTTGTGAGCAATTTTCTTTAGCGGAACACTTACTTAAGTTAATATGAAATACATAAGCTTGTCATCAGTTATTTTATTAGAATTGAGCAGTTATAATTCAAAATCTCTACTCATATTATTAACGCCAATTCTAAGACAGGAAAAAATATACCTAAATAACTTTAATGGGAAACTTGTGCCTGATGTTTTTTACATATTTCATTCAGTTTTTATCATTGCCTTTATCTTATTCGAAACAGTAGTACACTCCATAAGTACGAGTCGTACAATACATATATATTAAGTTTATGACAATTTTATGATTTTAATTTTTTGATATTCGGCGGCTCGAATACGATTGTACACTTTCCGATTTGCGACTAAATCTGCGGAACACTTGGGAGATGCTTACGGAACACCAGTGTTCCGCGGAACACCGGTTGAACCACTGTTCTAGGCATTACCTGCTCAGAGATATGAACAACTGATATAACATTATATGATGTTGAATATCATCGTAAAACAAGTGCATTTCTGGAAAAACATCTTGCAGAAAAAATATTAGTGTGTTAAACTGTATTTTAATTATAATAATAAAAATTACATATCAAATTTAGTAATCAAACTTCGGCCCATTAGTGGTCAATTGGATAAATTCAGTAAATATTGATAGTTGGTCACCTCTGGCCGCTTGACCAATAGTCTGGCCACGTGGAGTTTTCCAAGTTTTCGTCACGTCTATACACGGGTTTTCAAATACAGGAGTACTTCATACTTCGAACGTTCCAGAGTTCGAACTGCACGCGCAGTAAAAGGTTCGCTCGCTGCGTTTATTGGGTGCCAAAAGTCGTCTCTCGCTGTGGCTATAAAATCATCTCCTATTTTGTGCTCTTATGCTTTCTTAGTGCTATTTTCGTGTTTGTTTAGTATCATAGATACGGTATTACACAAATAAATTTGTTATCTGCTTATGAATTCAAGTAAACAATACTTTTTTGCATCGATATTCTTAATGTTAGTACACAAAACCATACAACAATAACAACTTTTACACATTTTCGTTAGAAAAAAAATCGTTTTATCGAAAAATTAGAATACTTATTTAAAGTATATTAAAAATTTAATGAAAATCTATATATAAAACATTGAGGGAATAGAGGCTGAGAATTACCATTAAAAAAGAGAATCATTTAGTTAGTTGAATGATTATATTTTTTCAACTTTAATTGCTTCTGAGTAAACAAGAGGGCAATTTTGTGCCATTGCAATTTCATATGCACTTCCTGAACCTGTATATAAAGTATATAGATGATAATTGATTCAAGACATAAATCATATAATAATTCTTCATTTTACGAAGAGTATTTAGAGTCGAAGAGTTTAGAAAATAACCTTTCCATTGAAAATAAGAAAGAGGAAAAGCTGTGGTTGAATCATTACGGTAATATCACAGTCGCCTTTTCTTCCGACGACAGATATGCTGTACCCATTGCATTAACAGAGCTGAATTTTTTCAAGCCAACCATTTCATTTCCGAAATGAGAAAATTTGGGGGTAAAAATATTTTGATTAAATGTCTTTCAAAATGTACTGTACTGTACATTTATATAAAGACATGACTCAAACAGCCTGTAATAACCAGATGGGACACGTGGATTCATGTGGCTTTAATCCCTAAAATATCTCAACCACGGAACATACATTGATAAACTAGACGAAAGACTTCAGCGACCACAATAAAGAATCTGTTGAAACAAGAAGACGTTAAAGAAACTGTACACTGTTTCTAAGCTCGAGGATACCGATATATCTGCTGAGAAACAGTGATTTTTAAGTATCTTCATTTGTAAAACCTGGAGTATTTAGTGAAAACCAAATATGCCCTTTTCAGACCTATTGATGTTGAGAGATCGTTTTCGTAATTCAAAGATTTACTTTCTTCGTGCCGTCTGAGGCTGTCCATGAGGAATGTTCTGTGTTTGCAAGCATAATTTTTTTATGATTGTAAACTATGAATCTAATGGATCAGATTTCGAAAGTGACTGATTCGAATTTTCTGTTATTTTCTCGAATTTTACGTATTGTATGCACCGGTACGTAAAAGTACGCTTAAAAATGTACTTTTATGTATTTTTAAGAGTACTTTTGCCATGAAAATTCATCACATTTTCAGTATCACTTTCTAAAAAAAATTTTCAGCTGAACTTCCTAAGTTTATACATAACAATGGATAAAAATTCCAAAATCATCTATGGACAAAATGTTCACGGATTTCTTACGTAAATGTAAATTATAGAAAATATTATTATCTGTTCGAAGCAAATATGTCAGAAAAAATATAATAATATAAGCAGGAAAAACTTCGTAGTCCATTTAAAACATTTATCTCCCCATCCCTTCAAACTTTAACAACTAAAATTAAAATCATCAATTTCGCTAATATACAAATTGCCCTGCAAAATTTCAGAAAATTTTGACTAAAAGCACGGGAGTTATTAATTCTCAAATGGAGCGAACAATATCGTGCCACAAAATATAAATACATCTTGTATACCTGCATCTTGTTCTTTACAATATTTATTTATAATTTAAATACTTTTAAATATAATACAGGTATAAAAAAGTTAACATTTTTATTTAAAAAATTACATAGACATAAATTAATTGAAACAAAAAATACATTACTTTTTGAAGACAAAGTAGGAAAACTACAAGTAAATATATTCAAAAGAGTTAATTGTACTTGCATAAAAGTTTATGTATTAATACTTACTCAACACTCTAATTATGTATATATTTTAAGCTAATTAATATGAAAGTTCAGTTAATGGAATAATTAGCAATACAACACTAGCAAGCATGCAACCTTGAAGCTTTCAGCAATCAAAATTTCTTACTAATAGTAGCTTGTAACTATGTATTCGACGCATTTTTCTTGTAATTTGTAACTTGTAACAACTCTAAGAGTTTTATGCAACAGGTTGCTAGTGAGAAATTCGGTCACGATTTTAAAATAACTTTTGAAAACAGATGCAGTAACACCAGAAACGACCTTTGATTAACAATAAAAGAAATTAAATGGGATTGTATATATAACAGGGGGCGTAGCTCAGATGGTAGAGCGCTCGCTTAGCATGCGAGAGGTACCGGGATCGATACCCGGCGCCTCCAAAATTTTAATGTTTTGTACGTCAGAAAATATACCCGTCTTGCATTACTTGGTACGAATTTAATTCATATATTACGTAAAAATGGGCTCTGTGCCATCCGGAGCAGTTTTTAACAGCTTGTTTACTTGTGTTAATTTCGCGGAACCCCTCGAATTTAGAATAGAAATTGAAGAGTGATTACTAATTTAGCCAATGATTGATACAACTACTTTGTATAATATTAACGAAGCATACATGCAAGTAATGTTCTTGGCTATAGACGTGTTACTTTAAAATGAATTCTATTAATTAATTTTACATAACCCGCTTTTCTTTTTAATTTAAATTTTGAAATTAAACGTTATTTTTTTTAGTAAAGAAATAGATTATTGCAATTGCCATGTCGCATTAAACCACACATGTCAAATAGGGGGTGACTCTGGAGGTAACTTTCTATGGGAAACTGGCCTTTATTTACGTGTTAAACACGTGGAAAAAAAAAAGAAAAAAAAAGAAAGAAAACTGCACGCGACTGATGCTGAACCCACGACAAATTTTCGGTAGTGTTAATCACTCAGACACTGGTGGTCCAAAGCAGCAACGAGATTGAAAGTTAAAGCACGATTGATTGAACACACAATAACTTATAAATTCAATAAAATCTTGTAGAGTTTTAGGAAAAAAATTATAATTTAAAATTTATATGATTTTAAAATCAGTATATAGGGCCTATAAGTAATATAAAAGTAGTGTCTAGGATCCTACTTTTCTTTATTTACAAGCCCTGCATTCTATCTTCTATTATTTTTAAGGCCCTATATTTTCTATTAATTAAAAATCCTGTCTTTTATTATTTTTAGGGCCTTGTGTTTTCTATTATTATTTATTTCTATTTATTTATTAGTTTTCTAATAAAATAATAATAGGTTCTTGTAAATAATAGAAATTATTAGTCACTCGATTTAATTACTTTAAGTGAAAATCAGTATATAGACACTACCTTTTCCTGATTCTACCTTTAAACTTGATTAACTCTTTCTTACACCAATGAATAATAACCATGAAATTTATTAAATATATTTTAATTTATTTTAAAAATATAAGTTATGTTTTCGTTAATACGTAAATTATGATGTAAAAAAATATTTATATAGGCCTAATAGATCATTATTTAATGTTGTTTTTGAGGATTAAAATTAAACAGAATAAAAATAAATTTATAAGCAAGGAAGATGAACCAAGGAAGATTTTTATGCTAAACTGGCCCTATATAGGTGTTAAACACGTGAAGAAACACGGAAAACTGCACGTGGACAGTCCGTTTGTGACGTTCGAACCCGTACTTAGAGAGCGCGTCGCGTCACGTCGCTACACTCGGCGCGACGCCAAACCGGACACACAACAATGTCAGAAATTAGGTCAAATTTTAAAAATAACTTTTACTTTCGTACAAATGAAGTTTAAAGTATATTTGTGTTAACAAGGGGGCGTAGCTCAGATGGTAGAGCGCTCGCTTAGCATGCGAGAGGTACCGGGATCGATACCCGGCGCCTCCAAATTTTTTAAAATTTTACCGAACAATATGATCCTTGGCCCGCTTGAAGTGTAACTAGAGCAATTCAAATTGATGTCGTTATCATTTTGAAACGTTGAAAATATATTTTATCACGTTTACTTCCTACAAATACTCGTTGTTATTATCTGGAGTCTATAATCGAAAGGACACTTTCCTTATCAACAATCACGTTTAAAGGACAATTACTCGTAATTGCGGATGGTAAACGTGAATTTTTCTAGTACATGCATTAGTATCAATAAAAGCTGAATACGAGTTGACTCAATCTAGAATAAATGTGATCGAATTGTAAAGTATGGCGTGCTTTATAACAGTTTATCTCGGGATATAAAAATCCTATTGGAGTTTAAAAAAAAAATTATTTTTTTAAGTCAGTTTTTGCTTTCAATTTCTTAGGGATCCAATTAATCCTCAAGGATCTTTAGAAACAAAGTCTAAGACTGTATCAATAGGATCTTCTGTGCTACGAAATTCTCATCTTTAGGTACAGTACATTGAAAGATCAATCTAAACTGGCCAGTTTATACAAAACTGTGGCCCTAATCTATGAAATACAAGAGGGCCTCCATCAAAATAATAACGTATAATTTAAATTAATTCATTTTTTGAAGATGGAAAGAGGCTCTATACAGTATAAGGATCAATGGTCTTTTGGCAAAGTCAGTCTTTATCATGAGCCTCTCATCCGTCTCATTATGAAGAAAACTCGTTTAAAAAATTCCTTCCGAATTTTTTAAACTGGTTTTGCATATTGAGAGGCTGAAGATCTGTTCCAAAAGACTATGTTCCTGAGGTGTGTAAAGGAGGGTGAGAAGATACGTGTTTATACACAGCAACACGCGTTTCTTCTATTTTTATGAGCTTTAATTGTATTTATCATCGTGAAGATCCTGGATTATCCATTATTATCCTGTAAGATGTGTGGATCTATGCCACCGTATACTACGGAATTTTTAACTTGAGATAATAATGTTTGGAAAGGATTTGATTGAATTGATGGAATAAGACAGTCACACATGAGAGATTTGTCAAGGAGGAGTAGTTTCTATGAGAAACTTGCCCCTATTTAGATGTTAGACACGTGAAGACTAGTCCGTTGGTGAGGTGCAAACCTGCGACTAAGTACTAGTGTTCAGTAGTTTTGTACACTTTGCTCCTGAACACAAGTAGTTAGTCGGAAGGAAAGAGTGGGGAATATTAAAATTATACAATCTGAAAGTACTTTATCCGCTCTTTTTACCATGTGAGTACTAAGAAGGTCTTTTTTAATCATATCAATCATAGGTTCGGCCATGCCCACAATTGGGACGGCTGGGTGAAGAAAATACTCATGCTAAGTGCTGAAAAATTATACCCAAACTTGATTCTATTCAAAATCTACGATATATTTCTCATAAGACAAAGCATTTTCCCTTCAAACGCGATAAAATATTATAATACACATCTTAGAAATTAATTATTTACCATACTCTAACTGTATTTTATAGGAAATTCTTTCAGATAATCATGCGACAGCTCGGCTGTCAATGTATAATGTAGATGAATGTCGAATTTCCAGCAGAACTGATGTTTAAAAGAGTTATATTATACACTTACACACGTCAATACATGCGAAATGTATATACATATACGATAATTATATAAAGAAAGGATGCCATTTCCTTTATTCTTTTATTGATTTTTAATATATAAAAAAATGTTACCGATAATCTAAATAGGGGCCGAAGTCAATAGAATAGTTTGCATCAATAATTCTTTTATATCTACAAGCGACATTTATAAATGCAATCACCATATTTTTGAAAATTTCGGGTATTAAAATTATGTTTAAAACATAATTAAAGTAATCTTAATTAAATAAAAATTTAATTATCATTAACTATAATCTTATGAATTCGTTAGAAGATTTATTAAACCGTTTTTAAGGTCATAATGGCGACTGTTCTGTTACATCTACCTCATAAGCTACGTCATTGGTCACATGGCCGTATGCTACAAAAACGAGAGGTCTACATGGACTCATCGCAGAAAAAAAAGGGAAAAGGTAAGCCAAAAAATGTATTTTATTTACGTTTTTGAATTGGTTTAATGTTATTTTTATTCGTGTTCATTCACACTAATTTAAACACTGCTATTATAATTAACACCATTACCATTGTAGTAGCTTAAGTTAATGCATTAATGGTAGAAATTCTAATATATTTATGCTTATTATCGTGTTATACGTGTTTTTTATGGAGTTTTGATCTCCGCACTGCGAGCATTAAGAGGGCGTTTTTCGGGCCCGTCGAGAGTTTGGCCAGACACAAAATTGTAAGGAAACTCCGACATATTCAAGAAATTCCTGTGGAAATGCTCGCGCGGATTCGAATCCTGTTACTAATTTGACAGTAATCTCTCCCGGCTTTCTATATTATACATTATTATAAATTAGTTTAACTAAGTTAATTATTATCATTATCATTATTTGATTCATTAATAATTATTCAATGGTAAATTTTTATTTAATTCAGAAATATGGTAGAACTTTTGCTATGTATTCTATGCTTATCATCTGTTCTGAAGACAAGTCTTAGTCTAGGTAAGATATTATAATATTTTTTTAAAATATAAATTTATATATTTTATACTCAATTTCGAAATTATTTACATTATCGATACGTTCATAAACGTTTTAAAATAAATTTATGTCAAAAAATATATTTTTTAACGGAAAGAATTTCCAAAAATTGAATGTATTTTCGTGGTTAGCACCGATTTTAAACTCAGAGAAGAGTTTTGATACATTTTATATTATTTTAAATTCTATTTTTATGCTTCCTGTGAAATATTCTGTGTCCCAAATAACATCTGTATATATAAAAGAGTAGGTATGTACGTTAGGTAAAGGTTTCTATACAGTTGAACGTGCCATTAAATACTGTGACATTAATAATTAAAATATAACTTTTACTAATAACACAGTATTATTTATGTTCCAAAAAGTGCGCGTGTCACGCGAATTCCTACTATACGAAACAAAGGACTAATGCTAAACAAAGGGTTTTACGTTCCAGACGTTAGCTTGTTTAGTTAAGTTACGGCAACGCTACACTTGGGGGATCTGCCTAAGGGGGAATGCTTTCCGGGAGATTTTTTTAAGGATCGAGTTACACACAACAGTGACGTGCCGGCACAGTGACAGTTTGGTTGCAGTAATATCGATAAATATCAGACATAGCCAATCAGAGTTTCATCTAGGACACTTGTATGATTGACCGAATACAGATCACGTGTCGTAGATGAAACTCTGATTGGCTACGTGTGATATTTATCGATGCTTACTGCACTTGTGCCGGTACGTCAACTGCTGTTGTGTAACTCGACCCTTAAGCGGTAACTGGCCTCCTATTCAGGTATTACAGACGTTGGAGAAAACTCGGAAAACTTCAAAGCGGGCAACCCCGTCTTGGCGAGGCGCGAACCCACACCAAACTCCAAGTGCTTCCCTGAACACTTGGAGTTTGGTTGTGGGTTCGCTGTGAGTTTTGGTTCAGGGAAACGGAACCGATTTGACCACTGGTGGGCGCGGGAAGTTAGCAAAAGTATACTATTTGTGTTTGTTACTAGAGAAATATTGTTTACTAAAGCAATGGATGATTTATTTCCAATCAATAATTAACTAACAATCACAATTAAATGTAATGTATTACGCTTTAATCTCCAAAAAACATACCTGTAAACCTTACAGGTAGATCTCCCAGGAATCAGCCGCATACGTCCCTAACTTGCATTGAGATCAGTGCACATGAAGTCACAAGTGTGAGGATCCAGACGACAATCCGAAATCGCAAAAATGCAGAATTCTGTTGTGGGAAAAAATAACAATAAGTTATATGAGAGAGAGAGAGAAGAGAGAGGAAAAAAAAAAACACTTGATCAAAATAACGTGACAAAAAATGTAAACAACGAGTCTCGGGACGACGCCAACGCGTGTTAAACGACCTGTTAATGTTCAATCCAAAGGTAGAAGAACTCTGACACACGCGCTCATAAAGAGATATAAGTTTGACACAAGTACTCAAAAGAAAAATTTCAACTTAGGAAAACAATTTCAGAAAAGGGGAAAAATTGGAGAGATAGAAAAATATCGCGTGATCGTTAGAATTCCAAAATGACATCAATTATAAACAACGGATTAAATTATGAGTGCAGGTGTTGTGGTTCTATCAACAATCTCCGAGCATAGTCGACAAAGGGTGTCAAATAGACACCTCGAATCGGACCTCTCCCGCAGAATAGATATGGTCTCGTTTTTCACTTGAAAACAAAGGGGAGACCAATCGGGAAGCGAGCAAAGAGAACGAGGGACCAATCCGAAAGGTGGATAGTACACGAGAAAAACGTATAAAAACTAAGACTTCAAGGTCGAAGAGAGAGTGTCTTCCGAATTAAGAATTGTCTCCTATGGATTAAGCCGACGGTGTGTATAGTGCCATCGCCCGGAACATCTCAGTGCATCTCCGATCGCCCCCATCGCCCAACGGCCCTTCTCGTTCGCCCGAGACTGGATTACGATCAACCAACCGAACTCTCACGTTTCGGAAGATCGCCGAGGTTTGGAATAGTCTACTCGATGTAAGCATGAATTCGTCCAAATAAACGGTTTTTCGCATGTAAACACTTGTTTTCATTTGCCTCCTTCGCAACCGCCCACATACACGGTTTCCCTTTGGCTCATTCTGACGCGGGATTAATTGTAACCCCCTTGAAAGTCGGCAAATCTTACACAAGTCACTTGGGAGAAGTACAGTACAATAGAATTTTGGTTTTAGAATAACTACACGTTGTTATCTTTGATAAGGCGGTTTAACTAGTTAACTGACGTTTGGCTTACTCTTACTTTCTTCCAGCAACACGTTTTTCATTAATTCATCCAAAATATTATACAGTCAAACAGGTCTATAACGGAAACTATATATAGCGAAAACCTGTCATTAACGGAAAAGTTCTTAAAATCAAGTCGAAATGTCTGCAGATAAAATGCACATCTGGCATATTATACATGCTTTGTAATCAAGGTATACCTATAGTAGGTAATCTGTACAAAGCAAAAACCTGTCTAGTACGGAAGAGTTGTTCGGTCCCTTGGGGTTTCGTTATAAACAGACTGGTATAAGCAACATTCAGAGGAGTTCAGCATCTTATTTATTTTCTCCGTGACACGACGATTCTGAAACATTTTGTTTTCTCATTATTTATGCTATTCAATATGCTTCAGAAATATTTAAGTAATTTTTTATAATTTACACTTAAAAAATAGAAAACATACCGCCGTCGGCCGGATGGTGAAGCCGTTAAGGTAGCAGCTTACCTCTTTGGGGACCCGGAATCGAATCCGAACGGGACATAAATTCATAAAACTCCAAGAATGGGATATGTCGGGACCCATCCCTTATCACCGATCGTGGGCCCGGCCTAACCCATCATGGGCTTGGTGACCATAAGGAAAGAGTTAAACGAAACTACCTAATATCCATGATTGCTCTTCAATATCTGTTCATCTATCTTCACATTATGCGTCTGCCTTGTATATAAGTAAAAGTCACCAACAAAATAACGAATTTAACAAGTATCCGATGACTTGGAGGCCATCATCGTCATCTTCAACAGCATCACAGCTTGACAAGTTACTGGCGACATGGCAGACATTTGTTCTAATGCGCG